>NC_072736.1:137292217-137986776 GCF_026930045.1 Uloborus diversus
TGTTTGGTGATATTTTGTTGGTTGAAATTTCAACCTTGACTCCAGTGGATGAACCCTTAATTCCAGTAGATAGCGTTTATTGTCGACACTTTTTCGTTTCTTCATTCTCTTAAAATATGTCTTAGCAGTAAAACAATTTAGTTGCCTGATCTAGTCAGCTTTCTCAACCTAAAGCATTTCCCCGCATGTCAAACATTTCCAAAAAATATAATCAAATAAAAAATAACTTAGTGCATTTTTGATGATTCAATAGTGAAATAATGTCATCAAGCGTGCTATGGGGCAAGTTTCATTGTTGGTGACGTCAGAGCGTTACGCGATCAGTGATTTTAGCTATTATATATATATATGAGGATCATTAGAATAAAACTCACTACTCAAAAAAAGTGATAGATATTTGCACAGATAAGATTAACCTTTGAGTTGATACAACCCAGATGACACAGAAAAGCCAAAATTTTTACTGACTTGATCATTGACAGCGTTCACTTTTGTAAAAAAGAACCAACGTTTTCAGTTTAAGTAAATATTATTGAATTCAAAGTAATATTCTTTTTGAGGACAAGACAGAACCATAATGTCCGGGGTTAATTCCAAGGTTTTGAGATACATGTTATAACAAAAAGATAGCTTGGGAATTGATAAAAAGCTACTCCTACAGACCCCCATACACCAGGTTTTTTAAAATTCCAATAAAAAAATATTTAGTTATGCCGCACGATGCTTAAAAATTGTAAATACCCCCCCCCCAAAAAAAAACCATTTTATCTATATACAGTGGGCGGCTCTCTGTTTAACGACTCTCAAGGGACCAGAAAAAATCGTCCTTAAGTAGAAATTGTCCTTAAATTGAATGCTTTTAATACTAAAGTGAACCATCTGGGGCCGTGAAAAGCCGTCGTTAAACAGAGAGCCAACTGCATATGTATTTTTAAACCAACATTTTTTTTTTAAATACAAGTTGACTAAGATAAACAATGAAGTTGAACATTATTGTAACCTCCTGCACCAGGGCCGCTGAGAGCCAAGCGAGGCCTCTTGTCAATTATGTCGCTCCTCCCTCCCCTCCCCATCCCGAAAAACAAAGAAAGAAAAGAAAAAAAAAAGAAGAAAGAAAGAAAATGAAAAAGAAAAGGAAAAAAGAAAGGAAGAAAAAAGAAAAAACACAAATTCAAAAACAGTTAGCACTAGAAAACAATTACGTAAAACCCGTAAAGTTGACCGCCCTCGTAAGATGACCACCTGTCTGAGTTGGCCGCTATTTTCAACACAGAATAAGATCTATATCATATAATTCAACCTCTATAAATTGAACAGCTGTTTAAGTTTACCACTAAAGTTGTGCTCCGCAAGTAGTCAACATCACAGGTTTCACTGCAACTCTATTTTAAGTACCACGACAATAAACACCAAAAGAATAAATTTACTTTATCCTTTACGTTTACGATTTTTCGGAGTTTTTTCTCCCTTTTTCTTTTCTTTCTTTTTTTTCTGTCTTTTCTTTTTTTTTACGTCTGTGTAGCAGAGCCCCCCCCCCAAGATCCGGACGCCTAGTTTCCGACTAGAATGACACGGCCTCTCGGCGGGCCTGTCCTGCGCTATACCCCAAAATGAGAATTTTTTAAAGTTTAAGTTAAAATTATGAACAAGTTAATTACACTGACAGAAATAAAATATGTTTTTGACGCTATTTCTATTAGTTCTTGTGTAAAACGACCACTTAATCCAAATATGACCTGACCTCTGTTTTCCCCCTATCACCCACCCCTTTTTGGAAATGAACGCTCCTATTTTTTCAGTTTTCGACAATTTCATTGACATGATTTTGATTTGGAGCGGCTCGTTCATTAAATTAACAGAAATCATTCCTCTAAAGGGCTAGAGAGATGAGAAGTTTAGAAGCATAAACATTTGTAGCTAGGAGGGAGACTTGACGGGAAAAGAGATAGTCCCTCTTTAAATATTTAAAAAAAAAAAAAAAAGGACGAGCTGATGTGTGCATCACATTACTTCTTTTTACGCCAAATTAATGATATCAGTAGTGCCTGGAGTAAACAAAGAAACACTTTAAATATTTTTACCGCAAGTTTGTTGCGAAGTGAAGCAAAAAAAAAAAGTTTTATACAGATTAATTTTCCCAATTTTGGACATTTTAATGCGATTTAATGGTTTCCTCTCGAAATATCACCATTAATGGCCAAAAAAAATTGTCGCCAAGTTGGCGAAAAAACTTGGCGACCAAAAGCTTGGCGATATTTCGCAGTGTTTGCCAAATTATAACACCACTTGAATTTGCATTGATATTAACAATGAATTAACCCCCAAAAAGGTGTAAAAGACCCCTTTAGGAACATTCGAATGCAACCAAAAAGGGAAGTGCACAACTAGATCCCACTAGAAGTCTACATACCAAATTTCAACTTTCTAGGATATACCATTCTTAAGTTATACGAGATACAAACGCACATAGATACATACGTACATACAGACGTCACGAGAAAACTCGTTGTATTTAATTCGAGGGTCGTCAAAATGGATATTTCGGGCGTCTATACGTTCTTAGGCATGCATCCACGTATGTCGGGTTGAAAAAAAACTCAACATTAATTCGGGGCCGAGCAAAATGGAAATTAAGGCCTATTTTTGGATCAAAACTTTTTCGCGAATACAATACTTCCTTTACTTCGTAAAAGGAAGTGAAAAGATTGTTTTCTGGGGGGGGGGGGGGTAGGCGATTTCTGTCATTTTTTTTCACACCAGAGCATCGACCTCACTCGTATGAGCTCCAAATCCAAAAATATGCTCACGTTGTAAAATATTTAAAACCAAAAATAAAATCTTGGAAGCGTCAGTTGTTGGATACGAATCGCACCAAGGATCTCACATTTACAGATGCAAATAAGATTAAAAATGCAACTAAATGAACTTGTTATGCATCATTAATATATATTATTTATATTTTTGGCTCTTGCGTTGAATTTTCATTTTCAGTTCTCATAATAACTAAAAAAATCGTCCGTACAGGTATGACGGGTGAAAATTGCTTCTACATTTGAACAACCATTGCCTGTATGGTGATATTTTGATACTTATACTCAATCCTAACTCCAGTGGATGAACCCTGAACTCCAGTACATAACGTTCATTGTTGACCACTTTTTTCCTTTCTTCATTTAGGAAAATGAGTCTTACCAGTAAAATAGTTAAGTTATCGGATGCAGTTCAGCAGTCAAATGAAACTTTTCCCTGCATGTCAAACATTACCAACAAATGTTATCAAATTGTCATGCTGTGGCGCGAGTTTCATTGTTGGTGATGTCAGCGTTACTTGATCATTGGTGAATTGGCTATTATATATATACGAAGATATGCTGCTAGGTAATTGTATTATTTTCTAACAGTATAATTAAAAAAGAAATCAAAATAATTTTTATTCACAAAGAAAGTAGCACGAAAAAAACAGTTTATTAGTAAGCAAGTTTTTAAATCATCATTTACAAAAAAAAAAAAAAAAAAGTTAAATAAAATTTTTCTATATTGGAAAAATGTAATTCTAGAAATCCTTATTAGCAGTATAATAAGAACTGAACATGAAAACTCAATACAAAACCAAAAATATATGTAGGGGAATGCGGGGCAAAGTGAAATGGGGAAATATTACCTAGTAATTTCTTAAATACTTAGTAACGCATGCTGCCTCTGCTAACCAAGAAAAAAAGTCTATTTAAGTGCGAGATCTATATTTGTCTTAAATTTTCCCGTAGGCATAATGTTATTTTTTTTAATTATTTGTTCATTTTGAACGTTCGTTTCTTTCTGATCATGCTCTTCGTCAAGAGGTTTTCCAACAAAGTTTGATTCATGCAAATCAGTATTGCAGCTAGGAGTTAGCCTTAGCTTTAAATTTGCATGTAGGTGCCGATGTTAATTTCTTTTGAACTGTTTAAAACTGAACGAAAAATTGTTCAAATCAAAAAATGAAATATGGGAATGAGGTGAACTTGCCAAGATCTTTCGAACAAAAAAATAGTTTGTACAACTCGGACTCCCTCAGAAGTTCTTAAGGTTGGGGAGGAGGGAGAGGTAGGAAGACATATCAGCATTCCCATTTGAAAACCCTACCTTCCAATTTTTAATTTTGAAATTTTTTTACATTTTTTTAGTTTATTTTTGACTCATTCTCGTTCTTTGTGATATTTTTACGATGTATAAAGCCGCATTTCATGAATTTACTCTTTAAAAAAAAACACTTTTACGGGAAAGTAGGCTAAAAATAATAAATACATAAATTACTAAGTATAACGAATCAAAATCAGTGAATTTTGTGCAAATCTAACAAAAAGTATCTTTATATGAGGCAGTGAGAAGCAAAATGATGTAAGTGGACATTTTCAAGATTTGAGTAAAACGCGTTTAAAGATTAGCTCCTAGGTAGGCTTTCATTGATTCTTTTTTCTAAATCATGCTGTATAGCAGCAGCTACCAAGGCTACTAGTACCATCTCTTGCCCGAAGACAGAGTAGAGGTTCACCTACCATGTGTACTGGTTATCTCTAAATTTTTAATTTTGCCACTTACATCCCTTTGCTTCTCACTGCCTCATATGATGTTTTTCATTACTGCTACTGAATATTTCAACTAATTATTTCAATTTTCTAATTGCATAAGCATTCCTTCAAGCTTTTTCATTATTGAGTGCCGTAAGAAAAAAATCAATAACGACTGTTAAAAAAAGAAAAGAAAACGAGCTGATGTGTGCATCACACGATTTCCTTTTACTCCAATTTAATGTCATTTCCCCATTACTGGCAATTTTATTGTGATTCAATAGTTTGCATTCTAAATATCACCAACAGTAGCCAAATTGAAACAGATTTAAAAAAAGAAAAAAATCGCCAAATTTATCACCAAGTTGGCGATAAAACTTGGCGACCAAAAGACTGGCGATATATCGCCAAGTGTCCGCCAAATTATAACACCACTTGAGTTTAAACCGAAATTAACAATGATTTCCCCCCAAAAAGGGGCAAAAGACCCCTTTAGAAACACCCGAATGCAACCAAAAGAGAAGATGCACAACTAGACCCCACTAGGAGTCTACGTACCAAATTTCAACTTTCTAGGACATACCGTTCTTGAGTTATGCGACATATATACGGACATCCGCACATACAGACGTCACGAGAAAACTCATAGTAATTAACTCGGGAGTCGTCAAAATGGTTACTTCACGTGTCTATACGTTCTTAGGCCTTATCCACGCGTGGTCGAGTCGGAAAAAAAAAAAAAAAAACTCAACATTCATTCGGGGGTGAGTAAAATGGAAATTAAGCTCGATTTTTGAGTGAAAACTTTTTCGCGAATACAATTCTTCCTTTTTTGTAAAAGGAAGTAAAAAGAACAGAATATGTGTTATCTAGAATATAGTTTAAGATTCCGAAAATTACATATCCCTTTTTATACAACGTAAAATATTCCCTCGCATGTCGACAATATCTAGAAAACAGCACACTGGGAATGGCTCCATCATTATTTTCAAAAATGTATCTGTGAAGCAAGTTGTACGATTATTAAACATCCAGAACAAATCTTCCTCCGTAATATTCGATCAAAATGGCGCATTTTGCCGAACGGTGTTGTTATTAAAAACAAGCTCCTGATACATATTACGAGATGAAACTTCGTGGAATAAATGTTTTCTTATTGTGATATCATTTATTTTAAAGATGTTTTGTTTCCTTTGAGATATGGTACTATTAAAATTCCGTATGATTCCTTTTTCTCTTTTTTGCTTATGTTTATGTTTTTTTTTTTTTTTTTTACAAACAAGGAATACGTAGAGCTATGTTTTTGAAAATAACAACTGTTTGATTGGATTGTTTGTTAGAAGGGAATATTTTCTAGATTTTTTGTAAAATAATGAAGAATTAATGATTTTTGAAACTAGAAGAGGAAGTAGTAATTATTAATGTTGGTTTTAGATTCAGCAATTAAGGATGCTTACTTCGATTGAGAAAAGAGCAAAAATGTAATTTAATGATTTGCGAGTATGTAGAAGTAAATGCGGAAATGTTTCAATTTTGTATAAATTACAATTTAATTACATTTTTATAATGTTAAACTAGTACAAATTATTTTCATTCCTACTCTGAGAAATTTTCTTTTTGATATTTAATCAACTATTCTAACGTTGATGAATTTCTTTAAAATCCTTCGGATTACTCCTTATCTATACCTCAATAACAAAACCAAGTCTGTTATATAACTATTAGGAGTTCGCTTTGATTTTATCTACATACTAGTGTTATCCGTACGGCTTTGCCCGTATTTAAAAATCAAAAGGTCATTCGGTTCGCCTGTATATTTACAAATGTTGGATGACGAATTTTTCGCCAATTGGCTATATTCATTCGCTCTCCCATTCCACGTCATGCTAATTTCGTAATTTACTCGTCCATCTTATGATAATTTTGCTCCGGAAAATGTTCTTAAAGTTGAAATAGAAAAAGAACAAAATCGAGTTTTCGAAAAAGCGCTTCGAGGTGCATACCCCCATGTTACAAACTAACTTCGTGCCAAATTTCATGAAAATCGGACGAACGGTCTAGGCGCTATGCGCGTCACAGACATCCTACAGACATCCAGACAGAGAGACTTTGAACTTTATTATTAGTAAAGATATCCCATTAATAAAGAAGAGTATTAGAGATGTGCAAAAACTATTCTGCCGTGGGCAGGTGAATGGTGTTATCTGCAGAAATGAATTTTCGAGATGAAGTCGAACCTCGCTATAACGAACCCTCAACTGACCGACGTGAGGAATCGCTATAACCGAGGGTTCGCTACATCCGTTTCTTCAAAAAAAAAAAGGCTCAAATTCTTTAAGATACTTTCTGTGATGAACATCTTAATTTCGCGGTATTCATTATAGAAGTATCTTTCCATTAGTAAGTAAAATGTATTGATCATATTGTACTCAATAACAAACTGACTATAAAAAATTATCCTTAAAAAAAAAAGAAATCTCTGCATGGAAGTAAGGTGTTATTTTCAGTTGCAAGTTTTTGGATTTTGAAAAATTTTTTGTCCACTATAGCAAAAAAAAAAAAAAAAATCTATAGTTCCAGTTGCAAAGAAAAAAAAATGCTCAAAACATTGACAGCTGCCTTTGAGCAAAAATCGAAGGTCGAGGACTAATATCATTTGTTTCTTCATCAATAACAGAAGACGACTTGACGTCTTCAATCAAGTTGTTCTCGTCAAAAACTTTTGAATTGTTTAGAAAATACCAAAGCTCATAAGACACTTCTTTGTACATATTCAAAGTCAAAAATTCTGTCCAGAAATTCGTTTGAAGAAAATCCACTTTGTAGATCAGAGAGAGATTCGTTTGCGAATAATAGGATATCTTTCTCACATTTACACCAGAAAATCTTCAAATATTAGAAATTTTCGGATTGCTATAGCCGACTCTCTAGTATTTGGGGATCGTTACAGGCCTCTGAAATTACATTAATGACATAGGACTTCAGTTCGGACCATTTGAAAGGTTCGCTACAAACGGATTATCGCTATATCCCAGGTTCGGTATAGTGGGGTTCGACTGTATTCGAAAAAACGCGTCTTGGATTCAATACAAACAATTGAAAAATGTTGGAATTACAATTTTTTCTCTTTTTTTTGCGCTTCTTTCAACGAGAACCAAATAAGCAAGCTTGTACAATAAAGCTAACGTACAACAGGTGACAAAAATGCAAAAAAAAAAAAGAAAATAAAAGAAAGATGAAAAACTTGCAATTACCGCCCTTTGTCAGCCCACGGCAGTATTAAAGTCATATGATACCGAAGAATCGAAAAAATGTATATTGTATTTACTTCCAACTAGGTTTCTCTTAAATAAATTGTGTATTTGAATTTATCATTGTAATACTCTCCTAAAGAGAAAAATAATTTACCCTTTTTTTTATTTCAAAAGTGATTTTCAACACATGGCACGACTTTTGAAGCAGTATGTTCCAAAGGTGGCTCAAAAGCTACCCTTTTGAAATTGTACTATGAACATAGTCGCATTTTCTCGTACAAAAGAAATTGCACTTGATATATATTGCAGATAAGTGTGAAAATTCAGAATAAAAAATTTTGCTGAATACATCTTACCAGAAAAATTTGAAAAATTATCAAAGTTTAACTATGGCCATTTTTTTGTCCGCTTATCTCCTCTCCCTTCTCTTCTCTATCTACTAATAATAAAGCTGAAAGTCTCTCTGTCTGGATTTCTGTCTGGATCTCTGTGACGCGCATAGCGTCTAGACCGTTTGGCCGATTTTCATGAAACTTGGCACAAAATTAGTTTGTAGCATGGGGGTGTGCACCTCGAAGCGATTTTTTAAAATTCGATTTTGTTCTTTTTCTATTCCAATTTTAAGTTTTTTATGATTATTTGCCGAGCAAATAATCATAACGTGGACGATTAAATTACCAAATTATCATGACATCAACCGTAACATGGGCGAGCAAACGATTACAGCAAATTGGCGAGAAATTAATCATTCATTATTTGTAAATATACATGCGAAACAAATGAACTTTTAATTTTCTACTACGGACATAGTCGTGCAAATACCGCTAGTATCCAAACCCAGCCGTAGGTGGGGTCTGGTCTTTGGGGGACCAGGCCCGTCCCTATACCGGTCCCAAGCCCGGGTAAATGGGGAGGGTTTTACGATGGTGTAGCATCCACGTATGTAAAACGACCACTCTTTACTTGCGTGTGAGCAGATTTGTATCTGCCCAATGGCTATCGAGTGGAACAGTGAGTAGGCAATGGGCACCACCGGAGTCAGGTCTGTACCTGGGTCCACGGTGTCTAGAGTCGTAAGTGGTTTAGATCTCGTTCCCTTATGGGTAAGGGGGCCCCGGCCGAAAGGTCCGTTCTCTGGAAGCCCCAGATGGCATAGCAGAGCGGGGTTCCCTATTCTGTACCGCTAGTATCCAATAAAAATAACGCAGAGTTTTTGAGGTGTACATATTCCGTTATTGGACAGCTCGTTTTACTCCAATATTATCCATACCTTCATTACGGGGGTCCGAGACACAAAAATCGTCAAGTTTTGCAATTTTTTTTCTTTTAACATTTAAAAAAGCTGATGTTTTTTTCTGCTTAAAAGGACGTTTGAATCTTCTTTCTATCTTAATTAGAACGAAAGATAGAATTATTTTTGTTGCATGTGTTTAACTAATATTATATATAACTTTAAAACTTAAAACGCGTTTTTCTCCATGATGCACACTTCCCCCGAGTTTTTGCATTCAAACTCCTATAAGTCAAGAACTAATAAAGATTAAGTAATGAAATTTGGAACGTACCTTTTTCAAACCGTTTAATTTTTATTCGGTAAATTCGGAAAAAAAAAACATTTGGTGAAAAAAATATGATTAAAAAATTAAAAAAAAGCATATTTGAATTTTTTGAAATTTTTCTTCAAATGTTTTCACATTTTTTATTGAATTAATATATTTTAAATCGCCGAATAAAAATTAAAGCGTAGATATTTGTGCAAAATTTTTTGAAAAAAGAAATTGAAAATTGACCAAGAATATTTTAATTTATGGCAATTTAAAGCAACCCAGCTAAAAATAATCTTCAGAAAATCTGCAGAAAAAAAAATTTTTTGAAGTATTTTTCAAGATTTCTGCAGATTTTTAGACGACAAGCAAAATCTGCTTTTTGTCTTCAAAATAATCTGCAGAAAATCCACACAAAAAAGTTTTCTTTTTAGTCTTCTTTTAATATTCTGCAGATTTTTTAAAGGTAAAAAAAATCTGCAAATTTTCTTCAATTAGATCTACAGAAAATCTACACAAAAAATTCTCTTACAGTTTTCTCTAAATAGTTCGAACGTTTGTAGATATTTTATGGTCACCAAAAAGAAATCTGTATTTCAATTCAAATTATTTCTTAAAGTTTTATTACAGTATAAAAGTTTTTCACACTTTAAATTTTTTTATATTTTTTTCAGTTTTTAGAAAATTAAGCACATTTCTTTGTTTCTCTTATTAAAATCAGTAATAAATTACTTAAACTTTTCCCCCAAGAACTTTGATTTATATTTTGATAACTTAAATTGAAATTAAAAAGCATTTCAACACGTTTGAAACAATTACCAAATAAAAAATGTCTGTTTATTGTATTATACAAATAATAAGACATGAAAATCAATTTTAATATAAGTGCATGATTCAAATCAAATAAAAGTGAAATTACAATACATCTTTTTTTTTTTTTGAAAATAAAACGATATTGAATAACGCAAATTATTACATGGTTTGAAAGGGCTTTAAAAAATGTCATTTTCAAGAAGGATACGGATTAGAACAGAGTCAAATTTGTCTCACTTGGAGAAAAATCAGGAAATTGAAATTAAATAAGAACAAATATGACTTGAAATAATGTTCTCGAACGGCGCGCCGTTCGAGTACAAACGCACCGAACGCCAAGCCTCTTACCGTCCACGGAGGCCTCGGTCCGTCCCGCAATATTCGGGTGCCACAAGCACAAGGCTACGAGAGTAGATTACCCCTCGACCAGGTGACGCGTATTGTTTTTTTGCTCCGTCACGGAAACAAATAATTAGGGAAATTTTAAGTTCCATCATTGGAAACCCATGAAAACATATTGGATTCATGCCTCGGTTCACAAAAAGGTAAGACACTTTAAAATTCACCAATTATTATTTGATTAAATTAACTTTTATTTAATAAGTGTATAGTATATTAGGGTTAGTTTGAAATGTTATGCCTAATCGGAGGTTTTTAATTTTGGAATTTTTTTCTTTTTCACCGATTGACTTAAAATTTTGAGCGAACATTTACGTTGTCAATATCTATTAACAACAAAAAAAAAAATGTGTTACGATGTCTCAATAATAATCAGCCTAATTAACTTAATTACTTTCCACCACGTGGTCGCTTTGGAGGAATTTTTCGAAATTTTTAATTTTTACAAATTGTTCTATTTATTATTTCGTCTTGAAACTTTATACTAATTTTACAATCATAGCGATGTATTTTTGTGACAAATTTGGTTTAATTATTTCAATTTGCATAAGCTTCAATTCAATAAAATTTAAAATTTCATTTTGGATGCGTAGTTCAAGTTTTAATTATATGTTTTGTTAAACGAACATGAAACACCACTCTGCAGTGAATTTACTCATTTTTATTGAAGAAATGTCGAAACTTAAAATTAAAAATGTATTCGGATTTTTATTGCATTAATTTCATTTGTTATTAATAGTTATCTACTATTTTTAATTTGCTGGGTACATTTTTTGCAGTTTATCTACAGATTTTCTGCAGAATATTTAAGTATATTTGAAACATGCTTTCTTCACTAAATCTGCAGAAAAAAATCCGCAGAAAAAATCTGCAGAAAATTTGAGCATATTTGGAACACGCTTTCTGCAAAAAATCTACAGATAAAATCTGCAGATTTTCTTTAGAAAGCATGTTCCAAATATGCTTAAATTTTCTGCAGATTTTTTTAAAAGATTTTCTGCAGATTTTTTTTAGCTGGGAACCCCTGTTGTTTTTTTAAATTTAAATAAAAAAATAATTAATAGTTATGTTACGATTTTGCTTGTTAAATAGATAGTGAATCAGTGCAAAAAATTTCAAAACTCTAAGCTATTTAATAACAGTTTTTTCAAAATGTGTCCCGAACGGAGTTTCTGGGATTCACACTATGTTATTAGACAACTCTATGTTTGCCGCAATAAATTTCTGAAAACATAAAAAGTGCTTCACAACAGATATTTTTTTCAGAAAATGCTTGTTAAAATTTTTGCTCATTTCTACTTATTTTTATTTTATTTTATTTATTTATTTATTATTATTATTATTAATCTTTTTTTTTTTTGGAAATCATTTTTGCATTTCATTTAAATAAACATTTTTTAAAATAAAGCAATCTTTACCTTTGGATGATCTTAATTAAAAATCAGCACTATTGTGTCATCGACAGTCTACAGATTCGATTTTTTTAAAGCTTAATACTATGCAAATAGCTAGTAAAGATTAAGCAATAATAGTTAAATATTTAAGGATTATTTATGCAAGCTACTGAAGAAATAATGTCTTTAAAATTTCTTAGCCGATTTAATTGGGACATTTTTAAAATTTATTTTTCAACCTATTTCTTCATTTCTAGAAGAAAATTCTTCTTACTACGACTTGGAGAATAACTTGAGAGTAAAGGATTATGAATGTCCTCGATAGAGGACTAGAAGCTAAAGCATTAACTTCCATTTCTTTTCTAGTTCAAGTTTATCAGTTGTTTTTATGCTTCATTAGCTGCATTGCCCGGCTTTGCACGGTCTACCTCGGAAATAAAAGTTTCGTCAGGTGACGCATGTTCAACAATCAGGCTTCAATTAGAGGAAAAAAAATGCTACAAAATTTCCCGTCAAAATAATCATTCTCAAATAAAGAAAACGGCAAATCAAAAGTTTAAAAGTCCGAATACATTAAACACAACCCTCCATAAATACAACTGAAATTAAAAAAAAAGATAAATCGCCAAATAATAATAAAAAGGGGAAATTTTTACCTAAAAACAAAATTGTATTTAGTCACGAGGAAAAAAAAAGTAGCAACCTTCTGAACGCTAATTTAAAATGAGATTGCGCAAACGACAATTTTCCGATTTAAAATCAGGGGCACCCTGATAGAAAGTCATGGGAGGTCACTGTGACCTCCCAAAAATTCCTTCTTCAGCAATTTTGTCTGACGCTTCGGGAAAATTATCATAATTTGGCAGAATTTGGATTTCTATTCGGTGAAATATTATCATTTGGCGAAATTTGGAGTTCCACTCGGCAAATCTATCATGGTGAAAAATATTTGGAGAAATTTGAAGCTCCATTTGGCCAAAGTTTGGAGTTCCATTCAGCCAATTTAGTCATTCCACCCTTCCAAAAATTTAGTTCGGAGTGCCTCTGGAAGCAGCCCATGGGGTGGGTTCGGGGGGTTGGTCTGGTCGAAAAGTCCCTTCCCGTAGACATATTAAGGCGCAACACGCGATAAAGAAGGATTCTGCGTTATTTGTCGGCTGATAGAGTAGTTTCGGCAGTACCAGCGCAGTCTTTTGATAATATCTCTTACATAATTCTTCTGTTCTCGGGGTAATTCATTGCGTTTTTTTTTCTTTTTTTTTCTCGCATTGATCTGTTAGAAATAACTGTATAAGTTATATCACGGGCTCGTTCATGTTATAACTAGGAAAACTGAGTTAAGGTATCATTGGCACAAAGATTTAGTTGCAAAATGTTCTGTTTTGGCGAAAATTCAACCGGTCCATTCCTCACGGTGAAAGAAGTTCTTGCTAACACACCAGTATTGAGCAATTGCCCTTACATCCCAATGTGGATGTCAATCAGCAATCTTTAAATTCTTCCTGTTAAAAGCCAATTTGTTAAAATTTGTCCCATTCGGAAAAGTTTGAGTCTGATGAAGTGTCAGTGAAGACAATTCCGTGAATGAGCTAAGGGGTTATCCAAGAATGATGTCACGCTTTGAGGAGGCGGGGGTTCGTGAGATTGTGAGCTTGTGACAGGGTGGAGAGAGGGGGGTAACCACATGGGAGACACCACTCACCTTTTTTTTAATATAAAAATATGATTTAGAAAAATAGTGTGATATGTGATAACGGTTTGGGAAGGGGTAAGGTGACGTGGCAGGTGAGGTGAAGGGGGGAGGCAGATCAAACGCATTTAAAAAGTGATGGACAGTCCCTATATGGACCCCCTTCCCTTTACAGACAACCTCTACAGTTAGACTCGATTGCTCGAAGATAAGAAGAGAATATCTAAAAATCGATTAGGAAAAGCGAGTTTCAATGTTGTCAAGAAAAGGTATTACTTTGTGAATATATACAGTTACATATTGGAAAAAATGAAGAACGGTAGTAAAGTTACTACAACCGATATTATTATTGCTATTCTTCTCATTTGTTTTGTGAAAAATTACACGTCAAAAATGACTACCAGATGCGAAATCGTGGTCGTCAAACTAAATCTTTCGGTGCAAAATGCGAGTAACGACTGCTCTTTTGAAGCCCCGGAGAACGCAGACAGCGCAACTAATATCCAGTTCTTGCACCCAGCCTCTTATAACTGATAGAGCGTTAACATCCACCCCCCCCTCTCATGTATATGTGTGTGCACCTCTATAGAGTCAGAAGTGTTAAGTAAAAAATATGTGCTAAACTAGAAAGTCGCCCGTCAAGGTATGACGAGTGAAAATTGCTTACATTTGAACGAAGCCAGTGCCTGTTTGGTGATAGTTTGATAGTTGAAATTGTAACCCTGATTCCAATGGATCAACCCTAACCTCCAGTAGGTAGCGTTCATTGGTGACTATTTTTTCGTTCTTTCATTCCTCTGAAATGACACAGTCTTACCAGTAAAACTGTTGAGTTGTCGGATCGAGTTCAGCCTTGTCACAATAACGCCTTTCCCTGCATGTCAAACATTACCAAAACATGGTATCAAATAGTCATGCCGTGGCGCGAGTTTTATGTTCTGAAACACGCGGGTTACTCTATCATCGGCTATTATTTATATGAGGATTCTGTACCTCAGAGTCAGACTAACGTAAGTCCAAAAATAGCGATTTTCAGGTTATTACTGCCTTGTATGTGTAATCTTATTCCGCATTGAGCCATAACTAAGCAATTCTATTTAATAAACTTTCCTTTATAATTATTTACTAGTGCTGTAAGAGCCCGAGTCCCAACCTTTGTATGCAACAGACAAACGTATTTATGCTCTCCTGAAATGTAACGATAGTGTGATTTACGTCAGTCTCGCTTTGAGATACAGAATTTAGGTCGGCATTCTAATAAATAAACTTACTGTATACACAATCACACTAACAGGCAAAAAGAAGAACATCTTTAAGAAGAAACGTCTATAGAAACATATGTAAACATGAAAAACGGACGATCGGAGAGCAGTTTTCCGTCTTTCCGTTACTCGGAACCTTCAATGGCAGTCGCATATCGAAGTTAATCAAAAACAGACGGGAAGGTGAGAGAAAAGGTCAAAAGAAGGAGGGTGCCACGACATATTTCTCAGACTGAGGTATAGCAGGGGGCGTGGCCAAGTAGAATGTTTTCGCGCAAGGATATCGCAAGCATCCACGCGGTATTCTGAGGGATGCGCCTTTTCTCTCTTTCTCTCTCACACACATTTTTCGTCGCTTTCAAAAACCAATTCAAATCGAAAAAACTAAAAACAAGAATAAATAAATAAATAAAAAAAAAGAATACGGGGATTGCAGTCACGCAGCCAAGATATCACCCGCTTCCAGAAATTCTTTTCTTATTCTCCCGACGTCTGTAAAACCCTCCGCAGCCCCCTCTGTCAACTGCGCTTCTTGTTTTGTTGGCTCGCATTTTTCCTACACGCGCATTATAGATCGCCTGCCAAAGATGCTTTCTAGCCCCCCGCCCCCCATCCTTTACCTCTTATTCCCTTTTTTACACCCCCTTCCGCTTCTAGAGCCTTATTCCGTTTTCCCGGTGAGAAGCGTTTTCTCATCTCGAATTCTAAAATGTTCGCCGCTCTTTGCACTCCAGCATGTGGACCCGTTTTTTTTTCTCCTTCCCCTGGACGGGGGCAGATTCTTCTTTGTGCCCTCCGCTCCAGCCATCGATCCGAGTGGTCATGGATTCGGATCCTTTACTCCCACTATCCGACTGAGATTAGACAAGACGTCCACTCATAATCTGTTTCCCCGTTGGGCAACTCCTTCCCTTCCACTGGGCAGTTGGATGAAGAGGATTTCTTCATGCATCCTTTCAAAGGCGGATTCTGAGATAACGTTATGATTTAAGTAAAGATCTACAGCAAGCAAATACGGAATTTAAAACAACCATGCGTTCCTTTCACGTTCGTAGGGTGGTTCTGATACGAAGAGGTTTGACCTTGAGAGAAAATTGATTTTTTTTGTGGGAAAACAAATGGCAAGAGAGAGGAATTGTTACATTTTTAGAGTTGGGATAGGGGCTCAAAAATTAGGTTATTAACTATCCGACTGAGATTAGACAAGATGTCCACTCATAATCTCTTTCAACCGTGTATTCCTTTCGCATTTTATAGTGATGCTCTCACAACAAAACACCTGACCTTGACACAATTGATTTCTTCGTGGGGAGACAAGTGGCAAAAAGATGGATTGTTACGTTTGCAGAATTGGGTAAGGGAGTCTCTATTATTGGGTCCTTAACTATTGGACTGAGATTAGACAAGACGTTGACTCATAATCTGTTTCCCCATTGGGCAACTCTTTCACTTTCAAAGGGGATTCTGAGATAACGATATGATTTAACCACGGAATTTCGGCGAACAAATACGGGCGTTATAGCAACCGTGTGCTCCTTTCGCATTTTATAGTGATGCTCTCACAACAAAACAGAGAGTAACCTTGGCACTTACACTCATAATCTGTTTCCCCGTTGGGAACTCCTTCTTTTCCACTTGGCAGTTGGATGAAGAGGATTTTTTCATGCATCCTTTCAAAGGCGGATTCTAAGACGTTATGATTTAAGCATGGATCTACGGACGTTAAAGCAACCATGTGTTCCTTTGATGTTTATAGGGTGGCTCTGATACGAAGAGATCTGACTTTAAGAGAAAATAATTTTTTTTTCCGTGGGAAAACAAATGGCAAGAGTGAGGAATTGCTATATTTTCAGAGTCGGGATAGGCTATTATTGGGTCATTAACTATTGAACTGAGATAAGACAAAATTTCCACTCATAATCTGTCTTCCCTTTGGGCAACTCTTTTCCTCCAGTTAGGCTGTTAGATGAAGATTTCTCGATGTATCCTTTCAGAGGCGGATTCAAGTTACAATATTATCATGTTCTTACATGAATCCGCCAAGGAAGGATGGACCTTTTTCAATCAAATATGGACATTGAAGCAACCATGTGTTCTTTTCGCATTTTATAGTGAGGTTCTCGTAAAAAAACACCTGCCCTTGACACAATTGATTCCTTCATCGGAAGGCAAGTGGAAAAAAGAACTGTTACGTTTTCAGAATTGGGTTACGGCGTCTCTACTATTGGGTCATTAACTATCGGACTTATATTAAAGAAGACGTCTAATCTGTTATCCTGTTGGGCAACTCCTTTCCTTCACTTGGATGAAGAGGATTTCTACATGCATCCTTTCGAAGGCGGATTCTAAGGGTATGAAAGCAACCATGCGTTTCTGTCCCGCTTATGGTGAGGCTCTGATAAAAATAGATCTGGCTTTGAGAAAACTGATTTCTTCATGGGGAGATACAAAGTGGCAAGAGGAAGAATTGTTGCGCTTTCAGAGTTAGGTTAGGGGATTTATTATTGAGTCATTAACTGATAATGATAAATAAGATGAGCCAACGGAGCTGAGACAATGTAATCAAATATCTTTGAAAGTAATGATATCATATAACTAAGGTCACTTTACAAATACTAGATTCGGAGACCCAGTCTGTCATATTTCGTTTCCTGAACTCCTATATTATCACCTGCATGAACGAAAACCTTCTTTTTGGCGTCTTGTGGATGAGGTAGCCGAGTGAAATCAATTTGAAAGCTTTCTTGTCTCAACCTAAATTTAACGCCAAGACGTAGCTCCGTAACACTGGGCATTTTGCACCAAGAACACAGAATACTATGCATGTATGGTGGAAACAGAATTTGTTGAGATTCTCTTAGTTTATAGGATGGAAGAACATCAAGAATATTTTTGGAAGGGACATGGGAGGGATTTTGTTATGCACCACCTGCATTTGAAGATTTTGAGACCATATTTTTACTTCCTTGCAGGAAGTTAAAAAAAATTATCGCATTTACAAAAACATTTCGAACTCAAATTTGAACATAAATTTGCATTTGAAATACCCCCGAATCAATTTTTTTCCAGTTATTTTTGGGAAATCTCTAGGGTGTACGTACGAATCGAAGCGTTCATTTTGGTCAACTTCCAGTCCATTTTGATTAATTAAGATATGACGTATAGTTGGGGCAAATCTAACCTGGCAGCGTAGTAATGCTGTGAGTAGGATCTATGTGGTCTTCCCAATGCTGCCAGTTAGGTTTGCCATCAGGGGTGCCCATCCCCCCCCAAGCTCAAGGGCGCAAATTCCCCCCCCCCCCAAATTTTTTTTTCGCTATCGAATCAGGTAAAATATAACAGTTTTAGAGTGTTTAATTTCTTGTCAAATTCATGGGGGGGGGGGGGGGTAGCTCTAACAAATAGCATTTGAACTGAAATATTTTCGGATTGTTGACCTGCCTTGCCTTTCCAAACTTTACAACTTGCACCTTGAGTAAACAAGTTTTGGGTACCCCTGAACCTTATTTTTTTTTTCAAACGTATGAACAATTACGAGGAAGAGTGGATTCAACTTTCTGGCTTGGGATGGAATCATTACTAGATGTATACAATATGAATCTATAAAATATGAATCTTATTTTATTGTCACTTAGATAGAGTGTCCGGGGGTTTCTCCTCCGGAAAATTTTCGAAATTGTAGTTTTAAAACCACAATTTTAGACGATCTCTGGTGATGTTTGGGGGATAAAAGGTTTGGTGTGCCCTTCCCGGTAATTTTTCAATATTGAAACTTTAAAAGCGCAATTGTAGAAAGTTTACCGTTGTGTGAAAGAGGGCTTTTCTTTTGTTTTCAAAATTGTGGTTCTAAAAACGCAGTTTTAAACTATCTGTGGTAATGTTAGGGAAAGAAGAAATCCTAGGGCTTGCCCCGAGAAAATTTTCAAAATTAAAATATTAAAAGCGCTATCTATGGTTGGGAGAAAAGCAGTTTTCTGAATTTGAATCTCTAAAATCGCAATTGTAACCGACCTTTGTGACGTTAAGAAACGAGTTTTCGGAAGCTCTCGAGGAATTTTCTCGAAATTGAAGCCCTGAAACCCAAATCTAACACGATTTTTTACTAATGTTGACGAGAGTAGGGGGGGGGGAGGGGCGCTCTACTCAAATTTTCGAACTTGTAGCTTTCAAAACGCAGTTTTGATAGATTTGGATAATGTTAGTGGAAGGTGAATTTCGGTGCCATTCCTCCCGCAATTGTTTGAAATTGATACTCCAAAAACGCAATTCTAGGCTTGTCTTTGATCATGTTAAGGAAAAAGGGGGGAATCAGGGGCTCTCTCTTATAAATTTTTCAAAATTGCAGTTCGACAAATGCAGTTTTAGATGACTCTTGATGATAAAGAGGGTGTTATTCTGGCGCTACAGTGGGGGGGGGGGGCGTTTTCCTGGAAGTTTTCCAAAATTGACGTTGCATATCCAAAAAAGATGGATCAGATACACCGTGACAGATATGTTTCGGAAATCCTGAAAAATGGATTCAGCTATTCAGCACACATCGAAAATCAGAACTCGAGAATTTTAATGAATCAAATATCCTTCTATACATATCAGATATGGAAGAAAGTAAATATGATTTACGAAACATAATTTAAACACCTTAAGAAGACTGTTCTACCTCCATCAGCGAAAACCAACATCACTGAAAGTTTTAATAAAAATTACCTAATGATAAATTGAAACAATCAGTTTAAAAATGGTAGAGAAGATGGGAGTAAAGTGAAATGAGAAAAATTCTTCACAAGATTAAGCTTGTTAACGAAGAAAATACATTAATTCTCAATTGGAGGGATAAAAAATATGTTATTCGCAAACTTCAAAACTAGTTCTTAACGATTGTCGAGGTGCAAATGAATCAATGGAAGACTACAGCATACTGGTCAGAATTATTACAAACAATAAAACATTTTTGACCTCTCTCCCTCTCATCATTTTTACACACGCATTCATCATGCAAAATTGTGCTACTTCCAGAAAATTTATAAAAAAATTGAAAAGAAATCAAATCGTCTGATCCAGCTTTGAAACGGACACTAACTCCATGCCGTCTGTGATGTTCCCTTCATTGAAAAAGAGACACGGTCATTAAGTTTTGGAAAGAATACCAGGGCTGTCGCTAGGTCAAAAAACTGAGGAGGGAGGGGGGTACGCTTTTGGCGGCCTGGTAATTGTTTCAAACGCATGTTCCAATATGCGGAGAGAGAGAGAAGATTTGAGTTCTGGTTTAGCAGGGATAGTCATATTACTAGACCTTAGTACTAGCAATATAAATTTAATCGTAAGGACTGTATTAGCTACCAGTTTGTTTGGCACTCTTGGCTTCCTTAAGAGGTTTTCCGCCTCCAACTCAGTCACTCCTATGCCGGGCTGATGGGTGCTAATAAGCACGAAACTGCAGTCCTCGGCTGGAATTGACTGAGCTGGTGGTGTATTTCACGTAAGGATAATATTCAATCAGAATTAAGAGGTGTTGGAGGGCTACCTTCTTGCATTATTTCGAAATTGATTACATAAAAACGCAGTTTTAGACTATATTTTAAGTTTGGGAGGAAGGGGAGAGGAGGTCCAGGATAGCGTCTTCCGATAATTTTTAAAAATTTAAGTTCTCAACACAATCGTACGTTATATTTAATTATGTTCAGAAGAGAGGGTCTGGGGCTCGCTCTCCGGAATTTTTAAGATTGTTACTTGAAAAACACAGCTTTAGACGACCTATGGTGATGTTAAGGGAGGAAGAGACTCGGAGTCATCGTTCTAAAATTTTTCAAAATGCAAACTTCAAGCACGCTTTCCCAATTGTGAATTATTTGTGATTGTGACACGTAAAGGGGGGGGGGGCCTGGGGGCTCTCCCTCAGGAAAAATCTGAAAATTTTAGTTTGAAAAATGCAGTTTTAGATGATCTATGGTGATATTAAGGGGAAGAGAGATGCGCCCCCTCCTCGAAATTTTTTAAAATATTGAAACCTTAAAAGCGCGATTGTAGACTTTTTTTTTTTTGTTAAAATTTAGTGCACCGCCAGTTTCTTGAAATTAAAGCTCCGAAAATGTAATTTAAGCCAGCCTTCGATGAAAGGGGGCAGGGGGAGTTTTGAAGGGACTCGAGACCAGAAATGTTTCGTAATTGAAGCACTAAAAGCGAGATTTAAGACATTTTTCGATGACGTTGGCGAAAGAGAGATAGAGGGGGGGGGGGGGGCATTCTCTCAAAACAAAGTCGATCTGTTGAAAGCACAGTTTTAGAAGATTTTCGGTAATGTTAATGGGTGGAGAGATTCGGAGTCCTCCCCTGGCAAATTTTCAAAATTAAATTCAACTAACGCAATCGTAGACGATTTTAAATACTATTAGAGGAATAGAAGGTTTTGGAGATGATCCGGAAAAATTTTCTGAATTGAAGCCTTAACAATGAAATGTTTGAGGATCCTCGGTAATATTCGGAGAACGAGTTTCGGGACACCCTAGGAAGTTTTAAGGGTTTTTTTTAAATTAAAGTCCAAAAGACGAAATTTATTCGACCTTGAATGATGATGAATGATTAATTGAGAGGGCGTTTCTCGGAGGTTACGTTGGGAGCACTCTCACAACGTTTCGAAATCGTAGTCCTAAATACTTAGGTGTAGGCCATCTTTAATGACATAATGGATGGGGTTTGAAAACGTTTTCCCGGGATTTTTTCAAAACCTAAGTTTTAAATATTCACTTCCAGGTCAGCTTTGGGGACGTAAAAAGAAGGGTTTGGAGTCCCCCACTTCCTTTCAGTTTGGCTACGTCCCTCCTATCTTCATTGTAAATTTCAATAACTGATAAACATATTGTGGTAATATTTTTTTTTTCAATTCCTTTGCCAAACACGATTATTTGCTTGGATTTTCTATAATAAAGTTTTATTTTTGTTTTCTTGCAATACAAGCATTTGCGGCCTTAGAAAAAGGATTTTTAACATTTTGAACAGATGTAGTAATTTTCTGTGATACCTTAGGTCTCTGTTCCACTTCATTTTATTTTAAATATGCCACCTGCATCTCTTGATCAAACTTTGATTTACTTACGATTTTTACATTCAAACATTTAGAGCTTTTGGTGTAAGTATTTTTGGTGTAAGTATTCATTATAGTACTTTGAATCTCTTTTTGCATTTAACTGTTTTTTTCCCCCTCTATCTCTCTATTTCAAATTTATTTCGGCGACCAATGCATTTTTCTCCACTTAGCAATGATTTTCAGGGCAACATTTTTCATCAAAAAAAAAAAAAGTATATTCAAATGGGAATGTTTCTGTGACCCCTATCCTATGGGCTGTCCTATTTATCTATGTATTTTTACTTTTATTTTCATTTTAACTTCAGAACTATGAAGCATGGCTTTGTATAACCAGGGCCGCCGAGAGACAAGGCGTGCAACATGTTAGTTTGGTCGCCTGCCCTCCCTCCCATTACTGAAATTTTACTCTATGCACAATGTTTTTAATTCGAGCCGAGCCCATAGTTTCCGACTTGCGAGACATACGCACACTGCGGCATAGTGAAGAGTGTTCTGTACTGAATATTTTTTTTTGTGTTAATAAAAATGTTTGAAGTGTACATTTCTGCGGCCCTTACTTACTTTTGATAAAAGAGAAGCATGGATGTTCCTAAATTGTATTTTAAGATTACATTTTCTATTCAAATTTGACAGAAAAAAATACTTTTTTGTCACCATTATTTCACTTGTTCATTTATAATTACTATTTTAATTTTTTAAAACAACGAAGAGTTTTCCTTTTTCTTCGTTATTTGCATCGCTAAATGAAATTGGCGGCCACACTTCTGAAAAACGGGGAGGGGGGAGGGCTTTCTACGGCGACGGCCCCAAAAAGTACGCTAAAAAAGTATTATTAATGCTTCTATTTCTTGTTTAATGAGTTTAAATATTTTTTCTTTCCAAAATTCAAAAATTTCATTTTCTAAATAAAATAAAAAAAAACCTTCTGGAAAAAAATACCCCCCCCAAAAATTTTGATGGCGCAACTCGCGCCATAATCCCCCCTGTGGGCACCCCTGTTTGCCATAAACTATAAAAGCAATGGGGCGAAAGTGCCAAAATTAAAAATTTAAAGATAACTAGTACAAGAAGTAAGGGAAACTCTCAGTTGTTTTTGGGGTAAGAGATGGTTGTAGTAGTCCTTCCATGTACCGATATTGCATGCTTTAGAAAAAAACTTCAATTTAAATCTACCTAGGATTTGAATTTAGCACGCACTTGAAACTCTAAACAGTCCTCTTGCACCATTTTGCTTTTCACAACCTGAGTTAACCGCAGAAAACTGAAATTTTATGTTCGCAACCTTCTTGTAGTTCATCTCCTTTTTTGCTAAAATCAGACGCTCCAAAAGAGTTCTTAATACATTTTTTATGACAAATAAATGTTAATCTCGAATCATGATACGCATTGCGATATTTTCTTTAAGACATTGCACTATCAATCTCTATACTTAAATTAATATTTTCGACTATTTGGCGAGCATTGACGATATAGACCTACAAATGCCTTTTTATTAGATTTTTGCTCTCGTTTAAAAAGTTTATCTGCAATAAAAGAAATATTAAACGCTCCAAAGCTTTTAGACGATATTTATTCGAGAAAGTCAAGAGACAGAAAAGATGTCAAATATATCTCTCGTACACGGTCTCAAATGTTTTATTTATGCTATGACGCAAGCTTTAAAATGTCTAGAAAATATTAAGCTGTCTGATTCTATGTGATGGCCTAATTTAGGATTAGGTGGTTTTTGAAAGTGTGTGGGAGTGTCTGGGCAGTTGAATTTTTTTTCAATGCTGTCCGCTGCATTTTTTTTTACTTCACTGTACAAAGTAATGGATGATATAGAATGCAGAAAATATTTCCACTAAAATTTCAGCCACATTTCCGTTTTTTTCTCCTTTGACTTGTGTTTTCGGTAATGGTCGTACGTGCATATGTGCGTCAGAGCGTATGGACAACCGAAATATCCATTTTCACTATCCCCGAGTTAATTATGTACCAGAAAATATTTTCACTAATATTTCAGCCTACATTTCCGTTTTTGTCTCATTTGAATTGACTTGACTGAACTTTGACTTGTTTTATCGGTGTGGTCGTATGTGCATATGTGCGTCAGAACATATAGGCAACCGAAATATCCATTTTCACCATCCCCGATTATTGGGCCCCACCCATATAACTATATATTAGAAAATATTTTTACTAAAATATCAGCGTAGATTTCCGTTTTCGTCTCATTTAACTTGACTGAACTTTGGCTTGTTTTTTCGGTATGGTCGTACGTGCATTTTTGCGTCAGAACGTATGAGCAATCAAAATATCCATTTTGACCATCCCTGAATTAATTATAAAATGAGTTTTATACTGATGTCTGCATGTCTATCTCTACAAATTTCCGCAACAGAGTCCTGAATACTCTCCCAATAACATTATTCAAAATCGTCTAAAATTTCGTTTTCGGAACTTCAATTTCGAATAGTTTCTGTGAGAGATTCTCTAAGCCCCAAACCTTATCCTGAAAGGTGTCCTGCAGTTGCGTTTTTAAAGCTTAATTTTCGAAATATTCCGGGGAAGAGCCCCGAACCCCTTCACATCTTTGAACTTAACCAAGTAAAAAATAGCCAAGAATTTTTAGGATTTTAATTTCAAAAAAAAAAAAAAAAATCCATGCGAATTCCCGCCGTCCCCCTTCACATAATTAAAGACGATATAAAATTTCGTTTATAAGGCTTAAATTAAAAAAAAAAAAAAAATCCGGATGAGGGTCTCCGAAAATTTTTCTTTGTTATCAAAGGTAACTTACGATTTGTTTTTCTGAATTAAATTTCGAAAAAAACTTTTGGGAGTACCCGAGATCATCGCCCATATAGGGAGGAAAGTGGGGGCTCAAGCCCACCCCCCTCTTGTAAATTAGAACTTCCTAGCTTTTAGTGCTTTTTTCTTTGCAAAAATGTAAAACCATTTCTTCTCCGGCCATTAATGAAGTTATTAAAAATGTCAAATTTTAATAGCTCTAATCTGGACTCAAATAGTTCTACTAGGAAATTATCCTGCTAAACCATGAGGAAAATATTTAAGCCCGCCCTTAAAAGTTTACATATGTGCACTCATGCCCCAGATTCTCTCTCCCGCACACATCCTTAAAACTTATCTAAAATTCCGTTCTTGGAACATCAATTCCGAAAAAACTCCGGGGGAGGGGAGAGGCTCCGAATCCAAACCTTTTTCCTAATGTTTACTAACATGGCCTATAATTACGTGTTTAGGATCTCAAACTCAAAAATTTTTCGGGAAAGGTCGCCCGAACCCCCTTCTCTTCCCTAAATTTCAACAAAGATAATCTACAACTGATCTTATTTAAGACATATCATTTTCATCTTTGAAAAATTATAGACCATTCATATCCACTTCCTCCTCCCTTATCGTTAAAAATTGTTTAAGACTTCATTTTTAGGACTTTGAGAAATTTTAAAGGCAAGTCTTCGAGCTTGAACCATTCATAAAAGTCCCTGAACTTCTCCTCCTCCGAACATCACCGGAGATCGTGCAAACTGTAATTTTAGAACTAGAATTTTGAGCAATTTCCGAGGGAGGACCATCGCGACTGTTACACTAACAACTATAGGTTCATATGGTTATTTCTCCTTCTCTGCTTATATAACGCAATTCTCTTAATTTGAGTGCTCATTATGCTAGTAATGATACCTCCTCCTCTCCCCCTCCAAATATAAATCAGGACTCTTTCTCTCTATCTTGCTAAATATATTCTTGAAAAAACTGAACCCCCCCCCCTCTCCCAATTTTTTGACCTCACGATGGCCTTGTTAAAAGAAATTGTATTCATTCACTTCATTGAAAGTTGGAATAAAACAAATCCTGCATTCGCCACTGCTAGTACGCAATTATTTTGAAAGTGCAGAAATGTATGTTTTACTTTATCGTATGTTTAATCCACTATAATATTAAAATCTGTTCGCGTCCGTCTGTCTGTCTGTCTGAAGATCGATCTTCTCGAGAACCGCTGCGAATCAAGAGTCAAACGAGATACCGATCAATTCGAAATTTTCCAAAGAAAAAAATAGGACCAATCTCGTAATTGTGCGACTTTAATTAGCGGAGTTATTAGTTAAAACGTTAATTAACATAACGTTATTCAGGAATTTTTATTTCTTTCCTGTTGCCATTTTGCATATGCGTGAGCAAGTAAAATTCTAATAATTGTTTTAAAAGAGATTTTTTTGGCTGCTGTCCAAATCTTAAAACAACGTTTCCATCTAGAATTTCATTTTAAATTAGTTTAAAATTGGTTGCCCTATTCGGACATACCCTTTATTTTATCGTCTGTCCTTTTTTTTATTTTTTACATTCAACTTTCTTAACTCTTTTCAGCATATCAAAGTTGTTTCTTTAGCTATGTTTATTGGCTGTAGTGTAAGTTTATCATTCACCGGCCTCATATTTTGGTACACTTAGGATGTGCGACTAATTATGTTTATTTTGTTGGAATTTTTCCCGTCACATGGGTGAGTTTTCAAATTGTAATAACTCTCCTTTTCCTTCCTGTTTCTATTTTTAAAATACAGTTTGTATCGTTAAAAGAACATGTTAAATTAAGATTGTTTGGATTTCTTTGGGGAACAGAGTTGAACAAAAAAGATTGTTTTTAAGGATTTTAACTAAAGTTAAAATTGGAATCTGATGACTTGGTATTAAATAAATGCTTATTGGTAGTTATTTAGTCTTGGTGCTTTAGTTTCACGTAATCAACCAAAACGTATGTGTCAGTCTATGTAAAAAGCTGATTGTAATTGTACATAAATAGTTCAGATATAGTCTATTAGATGTAATTCATTTTAACGTGAGCACAGATTATAGTTGATAATGCATATATTTTCATCTTTTGTGCTAATTGAAAATACTCATAACTTGTATCATTGATAACTATGATTAACGTTAAAGAGATTTTTGCCAAAAATATGCTCTACTGGTGTTTTGCAAACCTTGCATTACGCGTATTTATTTACTCCTTAGCGCTTTAGAAACTGATGTCAGAGTAATACAAAAACATCAATTGGACATCTCTTTCATTTTTTAAGTAGCCCGTGCAACGCCTGGCACGCAACTAGTATTATTATATTTCTGCACTTATTGCGGAAATAAAACGAGCTGATGTGTGCATCACATGACTTCCTTTTACTCCAATTTAATGCCATTTCCCCCATTATTGGCATTTTTAATGTGATTCAATAGTTTACTCTCTAAATATGACCAACAGTGGCCAAATTGAAACCAGATAAAAAAAAAAATCCGCCAAATTTATGGCCAGGTTGGCGACAAAATTTAGGGACCAAAATACTAGCGATATATCGCCAAGTGTCCACCAAATGATAACACCAGTAGAGTTTACATCGAAGTTAACAATGATTCCCCCCCACAAAAGGGCAAAAGAGCCCTTTAGAGACACCCGAATGCAATCAAAAGGGGAGGTGCACAACTAGACCCCACTAGGAGTCTACGTACCAAATTTCAACTTTATAGGACATATCGTCCTTGAGTTATGCGACATACATGCGCAAATACGCACATACATACATACATACGGACGTCACGAGAAAACTCGTTGTAATTAACTAGGGAATCGTCATAATGGATATTTCGCGTGTCTATACGTTCTTAGGCACTTATCCACGTGTGGTCGAGTCGAAAAAAAAAGCTCAACATTCATTCGGGGGTGAGTAAAATGAAAATTAAGGTCGATTTTTGGGTGAAAAATTTTTCGCGAATACAATTCTTCCTTTTTTGTAAAAGGAAGTAAAAATACACATTAAGGGGTCACAGTACCTTTCAATCAATTTTTTTTTAATTTAAGTAAATTTTATATTTTTTTGAAAGCATAACATGCATACTTATTTCTTAATCAATAATTTATTTTCAAAATTTAAACATATTGCCTACTTTTTTAAAAATTCCAAAAATTGAAGGAAATTTCAATTTTTGAAATCCTTAAGGCTTTTTTATTTTTGCACTAATTAAAAATTTTTTTTTTGCTAAACAATCACTATAATCATCTCTAAAAATCTGTGCATTCATTTGCTCATGCGTTTATTAGAAAATTTTCTGTGATTAATTATGTAAAAAATCAAAGTTTTTTTTTTTTTAAATTGGTTTTTAAAGGTTTAACATGCTCTAAACATTTGGGTAATTTATAAAATGCTTATCCAATGCACAGTTTTGTCAAATATGTTATCCCAATTGCAAAAAGTATTACTTTAAAGCTGTATCTTAATAGAAAAAAATCCATAGGAATTCTAATGACATGAAAACACAAAAATACCATAATCGAGAAAAAGCAGTTTAAAGTTTTTCTTTTGTTTAAGAGCACACATAGCGAGCATGGTCTAAAATCACTCATAACTTTTTAAATATTTCAACTAAAGCAATGAAACTTTTTCCCTGTGTTCAGAATTGTTGAAAGGTTGTGTAAAGCAGAGATTCAGACAGCTGAACATAAACAAATACGTTTAATACGAAACATGGGGACACACATACAGCAAGACATATAGAAAAGTAGTGAAGCCCCATAAACAAGACTGCGGCTCTTTAAATAGAATAGAGGGCAGATTTTCAGTATCCAATGATGTTTCTCAAATAGCAATAAGCTTTCTCCTAAGTCCGATGGTGGATTAAAGAAGAGATTTTGCGAACTCCGTGGAAAGCTGCAAATGTCTCTTCCAATAAAATATAAGCACAGTTCTTTCTTTTAAACCAATGGGGAAAGCGATTACATTCAACAAGAATAGTTTTTAGTTTTGAAATAAGCAATAAAATGTTTTTTGATCGTTTCATCATTTTTGAGGTACTGTAACCCCTTAAGCTTAAATACTATATTTTAAGCACCTTGAGTTATTATCTAATATATGTTGGTGAAAAGGAGGTTGCGACGTGAAAAAGGTTAGGAACCACTGCTTTAGAAGGTTGAAAATGTTCAGCCAAAGAGATCACCTTGCAGTTTATGACGAGATATCTCGTCCATTTAACATGTAATTCTGGGACTGTCCAACTGCAAGGGGGTTAAAGATTATTATATAGTAAATATGGATTAAAAAGATAAAGAGATTGAGAGACACAGAAAGAGAGTAAAAGGCAAGTAAAGGGAAAAAAAAGTGATCAAACTATGATGAGTGTCTTCACGACGTCTTGTATGTTCAGATGTATGCTTATATGTATGCATGTACAAGCGAATGAATGTTTGTTCAAACATGGTATGATTTAGAACATTGAAATTTCTTAATTAAAGTGGCCAAATTCAAAATTTGCTTCATTGCAAATCGTACAGAGGAGTTGAAAGAGAGAGATTCAAGGTAAATAGGTAAATAAAAGAAATTAGCTAATTATAATGAGTTTTCTCGTGACGTCTGTAAGGTCACATGTACGTACGTATGCATATTCTTTTTTTCAAAAAGTTAAACTTTTCATTTAAACAATTTTCTAAGAACTGTTTCCTTCTAAGTATTAAAAAATAATTAGAGAAAGAGATTAAAAAAGTAGAAGAAACTTCGGGAAATTAAAACTAGTGAGTTAATTTTGACAATTTTCTCTTGACGTCTGCATGTTCGTAGGAATATACGTATGTATGGATGTATGCTCAAGAACGGTATGCTTTAGAAGGTTGAAAATTCTCAATTAAAGAGGTTATTTTCCAAAATCTGTTTCATAGTAAAATAGTTAGAAAAAAAAAAGATGAGAATAAAGAGGAAAAAAATAATAAAGTATGGACTCCAATCGTTTTAACATCGAATAAAATTGCGTATGAGAATTGAATAAATACCTTTTGTGTGTGAAAAGTGAAAGAAAAATAAGCAACGTTCAGACGCAACTTTTCGCAGGAAACTGCATACACTTGTTTTGGCGTTTCAAGGTACGCCCTTCGCAGTGCAAAAGAAGTGATCTTATGGATGAGAAAATTTCAGACAGAAGTTTGATCTTCTATGTGCAGTTTCCTGAAAAAAGTTGTGCCTTTGCGTTGTTTTATTTTTATTTTAAAATTACGACTCTATATCAAAATGTTGTACTTGTAAAAGACAAAAAGTTTATCAAATTCTCATTTTTTTTTTTTTCAAAAATTGTTTCATGGAAAATGGCAGCAAATCCTGAAATGTTAACGGATATTTTTCTCATTCACAGATATAAGTTTTGAATATTTCCGAAGTGAAACTTATGAAATTACTAAATTTGTAACTGTTGACATTTTGTTCATTCAAGTGTCCGCAATAATTGATTAACCTTGAGTAAACTTCATAAAAAGCTGAAGATGTATTAAATTCAAATGAAATTTCCCTTTTACCCGCATTAAAATTGTACTAAACAAATTAAAACAAACTGAATTTTACGTTTTAATTTTCACAATTCCAAAACAACAATTTATTCTTCCGTCTCGTGATTTAATTTTAATGAAAAAGTACCAAAAAACGGATAGCCAAAATTTCTTTATTTTAAAGTTTAGTAATAAGAAAAATGAAAAAAAATCCCCAATTCAATTACCTTTGATCTAATCGAATCTTTAATTTGCCCCAAAACTGTAGAAATTAATTTTCTTTCCAGGAGGATGATTAAATTTTCAAGTACTGTCATCTTGCATTTAATGGAAATTGAACTTCGAAGAATCCCATCTGATCAGGCTGAAGTAATTTACGCGTCGAGGAAAGAGCTCGCTTTTCAAAAAATAAATTAATTAGTGATGTTATATAAAGAAATAAAACATTTTATTTAATATTTCTGGATGTTCATTATACTTGGATATCATTAAGAAAAGGAACACAAGATAAAAGCTTCCGTACCGATAAAAATTTTAATTCCCGTTTTTAAAATAATCTTTATTTAGCATTTTCAATATACAGACCATTCCAAGTAGATAAAAATAAAGATGTTAGCTGTGTTTTTCAGTTCATTTTGGAAACTATATCTCTTGATTAGTTACATTTAGTTTATTTCTGTCCATGTAGAATAATACCCATATGTATTAATAAATTTCTTTTAAGTGTTTTTTCAGAAATTAATAAAAGTTATCGCTCTTACTAAAACATAATGCTTTCATTAATTTAGTCCAATTGATGATATTGCTGTTGTCCCGTTAATACGCATTAATTTAAAATTACCGAAAATAAATTTCTGCTTTGACCACTTTTAGAGACGAAAAATTTGTATTGCCTTCCTTGGGAACAAACTTTTTCTACCACATTCTCTAAACATTATTTTTGCTTCGATTATCTATATTTATGAATAGAGTAGAGTCTTTAAATTCCGAGATAATTGGGGCTCGCGCCACCTCGGATTACTGAAAACACGGATTATGTGAAAAATTATCTAGACTACATAAAGACATGCGCTCTGTACTCCCTTACGCTTTGAAAAGGAAATATTGTTGTCTCGTCTAAAAAATTATCACTTTAATATCAACATAAATTTATGTTTTGATTGACCCTAAACGAGTTTCGATGTCTGCATGTACTTGAGTGTAAACTTGCAGGCAACCATAAACTGCCCTTTGATCGTCCTCGAATAAGTTTTGATGAGTTTTGTCGTGACATTTGTTTCTATGCGCGAGCGTACGTATATACCTCACATAATACAAAAACGTTAGTCACAGAAGGATAAAGTTTCGTATATATGCTTCGTACAGCGTCAAGTTTTGCACTTCCCTTTTAAATTGCAATCGGATATTCCAAAAAAAAAAAAAAAAAAAACTGTTTGTTCGTCCTTTGAGGCAAAACAATGTTTTAATTTCAAATTATTTTTTGCATCAACCAACTTCCTACTTTCTCCAAGGCTTACTTAATCCATCTCTAACTGTCAAAGAATAATTCATGTCACTTGACAAGTGTTATTGACATAAACCTTTCAATTTGTTTTTATTACCATATTGTATATTTATTGTTAGGGAAGTTCTATGTTGCAAAATATTTCAATTTTCAGATTAAAACTTTTTTTGTCTATAAAAATCTAAAAAATAATAGCAAAGCACCTCGAATTAAGCGGAACCTCGGATTTCTAAGACTCGGATTTTCAAGACTCTACTGTATTATTATTCGTACATATTAGTGTATTTCTCTTATGTGATTTTTTTTTGAATTAGTAAAAGCTATTGTTCTTTCTAAATCGAAATTTTTGTATTAGTTTGACCCAATTGATTATACTGTTGCTGTCCCGTTTATTCTCATTAATTTTCAATTCCTGAAAATAAATTTCTGTTCTGACATTTTCAGAGACTTAAAATTAGTATTGTCTTTTTTCAAAACGAAATTTTTTCTAACACATTCTCTGAAAATTATTTTTTGTTTATACCATACACATTAATGAATAATATTCGTACATGTTAATGTATTCATTTTATGTGAGTTTTTTAAATCAGTAAAAGCTATTGTTTTTCCTAAAACGAATTTTTCACATTAATTTGGTCCAATTGATTATATTGTTGCTGTCCCGTTTATACGCATTAATTTTCAATTCCTGAAAGTAAATGACTGTTTTGACCACTTTTAGAGACTGAAAATTAGTAATGTCTGACTTGGGAACAAAATATTTTTTACCACATTTTAAAAATTATTTTTGTCTCGATCATCAATGTTCCTGAATAAAGTTCGTACCTTAATGCATTTTTATGCGACTGTTTTAAACTAGTAAGAGCTATCGTTATTTCCAAAATGAAATTTTTATATTAATTTGATCCAATTGATGATACTGTTGCTGTCCTGCTTACACTCATTAATTTTCAATTCTTGAAAACAAATTTCTGTTCTGACGACTTTCAGAGAATTGAAATTAGTAACGTCTCACACGGGAACAAAAGTTTTTGTACCGCTTAACCTAAAAATTATTTTTGTTTCGATCATTTATATTTATAAATCAATCGCTGTCATTGTTTTTTCGAAATAGCAGCTTGGTAATTCAATTTTCAGTTTTTTTAAATTTTTATTTTTTATTTTTAAGTAATTAATTATCGTTCTTCATATTGATATACGGTTATTGTTTTGAAAAATATGACTTGCAATTTACTTCAAATTCCCAGATTACATTGAGAACCCGTCTAGAATATGATAATTCAGAAAAAGTGTTCCAGCTGCGGGTATTACTAATATATGTTTCAAATGCGCTCCATCATATAAAAAAATTGTACTGAAATGTGTTCCGAATATGTTCTTATACATAAAACAAAATGCTATGAAAATGCACCAAGTTTAGGATGTTTATTAAATTACAACTTAGGGGCATATTTAGGAAGAAATCGGGGGCACATTTGTAATAAAATTGGAGGAACATTTGGGCACACTTGTGAAATCGTTTTTTTTTTTTTTTTTTTTTTTTTTTTGACAACTAGATGAGGGTGAGAGGGGGGTAGCATCAAGATGGGAAAATATTTCACATTTTTTCCCGCATTTTATTACTGATTTTAACGAAAGTAGAACCGTATCAGAAATTGGTAAGGTTAAGGAGGGAAGTAGTGTCATGTATCCTTCCTTTCAGTTTTTCATTTTGTACTGAAAAAGTTAAAAAAAATAAAGTCGTGTTGATTGTCTTTCTATGTTTGATGAATATTCGAGAGAAAATGATAACTCATTTTGTAGAACGCACAAAATTTTAACAGCTTTTTGTAATTACCAGTCATTATAATCCTTCATCATGATACTAACAGAAATAGAGTTGTAATTCAACATCATTAATTGAAGCTATGAATGCCTTTAAAAAGGATGGGTTTCCCCGGCGTCTATTGCCTGGTGGTTGACCGCTACCTCCTTCGAAAATTGTGTTCGGTTGGGCACAAACATTGCAGTAAAACAGTCGTGTGTTCCTTAAGATTTTTAAAAAGTATCCCAGAAAATAAAGTTAGTACTTGTGAGTAAAAATAATCTTACTTCTGAGCAGGGCTGTGGAGTCTGAGTTGAAGAATCGGAGTCGGACTGATTTTGGAATAAAAGAATCGGTAGTCGAAAGTTTAAAGTTCCAAGAGTTGGAGTCGGTCATTTTCCCTCTAAGTCCGCAACTCTGTAAGTGCTTGCGGAGTCAGAGTCGGAATCTGAGTCCGACTGATTTTGGAGTAAAGGAGTCGAAGTCGATGGTTCTAAAATTTCCGGAGTCGGGATCGGTTATTTTCCCTCCGACTCCGCAGCCCTGCTTCTGAGAGCACTTTTCCGAACACTTATTTTGTTCAGAACACTCATCGAACCCAGAAAATGTGCTGAAAAGTATTCTATAAAAGGAGACGCGTCAGTGATCAAAAAATGTTCGAAAAGCGTTCTGAACAATATAAGTGCTCTAAGAATCAAGGCTGCGGAGACGGAGGGGAATGAACCGACTCCACTGCGGAAAAATTTGAACCATAGACTCCGACTCCTTTACCCCAAAATCAGCCGGACTCCAATTCCGACTCTGATTCCGCAAGCACTGAAATAACTGACTACGACTCTTGGAATTGTAAACCTTGCACTACTGACTTCGATTCCTTTACCCCAAAATCATTCCGATTCCAACTTCACAGCCCTGCTCAGAAGTACGATAAATTTTACTCACAAGTACTAACTTTAAAACTCAAAACCCTACTATTGCTAGAGGATATTAGAAACTTGTCTGATGACAGATGTATCTATAATTAAAACTGCTTATAAGAAATAACCAAAATGATTACCAAATGTAGCTATCCTAGCAGAAATTTAATTAAAACACGAAGTCAGGCGGATTTTCTTCTATAATTTTGCAGAGTCATACATTTTAACTGCTACTGATAAAGATACTGTTCTTGTAACTGTTCAGAATGATTCTTATAAAAAATATAAAAAATATATTTCATGATTTTTATTAAAAAAAATCATGAAATATCTTTTCAGCAAGAAGACAAACTTTAGCAGATATCCACTTGCTGAGCAATGAAAGAAGTTCAAATGAGTCAATTTTTAGGTATTTAAAGGTGAGCCTTTCGAGTAATCTCACTGTACAAATCGATAATTGTTGAAAATTTTCGTAATTTCAAACTTGAGTTCTAAGTCTGTATGGATTACAATAAAATATGCTTTGAAACTACCATACAAAGGCTTAAGGCTACCATCTCTGTTAAGTATAAAAACTTTTTTTTCATAGGGAAAATAATCACAAAATTTAAAGAATGCAGTTTTTTCAATATAAAAATGTTTGTTTTCTTGAACAATTTGTCGATTTTCTTTCTAATAACCGATTTTGTGCAGAATTTCAATAGGTTATAGCTGGAGAAAAACATTTTTACTTGCAAAAATAAATTAAACATCCTTTCGGGATATTTTATAGTCCATTAGCTGCAACTGCTGTAATTTTTCAAAAAAAAAAAAAAAAAAAAAAAACATTTGATGATCATGTGACACGCTCTGTCCGATTTGAAATGGGAATTTTTCAATGCTAAAAATTAGTTTATGGATTTCAAGAAAACCGACAAATTTCTTGCTGCTATTTATATTATTTTACGCTTTTTAAAATAGTAGTTTCAATTGTCTGCAGCAAAACTAAATTAAAATTTTTAAAGGATACACGATTCAACTTTTTTTTTTTTCAGAATCTGTACGCACTTGTAAAAATCATAGGTGAACATAACCGCAATATATTATTTTTCAGCCCTCTCACCCCTCAATTACCTAAAATTCGCTTGTCTACTAAGGCTAAAATTGAATAAACTGTTATCTGATAGTTTTTTTTGAATCTAGTCAAAGAAAGAAATGAGTGGAGGAAAAATATATTGATCAACTTCTCGTTCGATAATGAAACGGCAATTTTCATGCCTGGCCAACAATTTTGCATCTTATTAAATTTTCAAACAAATATTAGAAGTTTGCTTGGTAATTTGTTAATTGTATGGTTTAATTCAACATCGTTTCTCATTTATGTGAGAAAAAAATTAAAACGTTGTGATAGCTTGAACGTAGTATTTTAAACCATATTTCGCCCCAAAATTATGTCATTTGAGCCAAGATAAAACTAATGACTAAAAACTCATTTCAACAAGCTTTTCGTTGCAAATTCTAAATCATAAAATTCAGATAAATTTAACGAAAAATAGACTGGACCAAAATTTTAAAACCTTTCACATAAACCACCTTCGAGCCCTTTTAATATCAGCCTTTAGCCAGACACATCCCATCTATATTTCCATCCTTTCGACTCTTTCAGCTGAACGCGAAGAAATTGAGTTCCCGCGAGACCGGAAATCGTAATCTTGATTTCGATAAATCAGGATGGTAGGGTTAAAACGGCACAGGATAAACACAGCCAGGCTAGTTCCTCAAATTAATTGGGAAGACTATTCTCCAGGGGCAAGGTGGAAGACAAATACAGCGCTGGAGAGCAAATATCGTCGTGGGGGACAAAAGGATCCTCCCTTGTCCAAGAGTGCGACAAACGTTCTGCGTGGAGTGTCTTCTTTTCCAAATACCCCCATTCATCTAACTCGCTATTCCCTGTGCTTCAGCGCCGACAAACAATGACTTCTGGATTCAGAAACATCCAATGGTTCCTTTTGTTATTTGGCACTCGGAGTGGTCACACGCTGCCTGGATATTTGTGCTCTGTCATGAGATTCCAGTTTTGGAATGATTGTCCTCAGTAACAGATGAGGAAGATGGAGCCTTTTGTTGGTACTTTCACAATATCCACAGTGTAAGAGACAACATTGGAAGATTCTGCGTTTGAGGACATTCGTTGATGATATGTTTAGATGGAAAGGAGCTTGATGATTTTAACTACATTTTCCATGAGATGAAACTCATAGACACGAAAAATAACTTTTTCTGTCTAAGCAGTCCTTTAAGTAAGGGAAAGCAACACTCTTATCCGTGATAAATGTAAAAAGTTACTCATCAGTATTTTAAGATATTAATTGAATAAATATACAAGCTTTTAAATAGCTTGAAAAAATAGCTATAAAAATAACTTTTTATGGAAAGTTCTTAGCCGTAAACTTGGTTAACAGCTTAGAGCTAGAGGTAGAAATTTTTTAAAAGTGAATTGAACTATTATACATCACAATGAAATGAGTAAACATAAAAAAAAAACAAAAAAGAAAAAAAAGTCCATGTGCTAAACTCCCATTTTATCTTTGAATGTGACAGAACAGAGTCAAAACCTCTACGTGTTTCACGGTCTTTTTAGCTGCTCTGTTGAAGATAAATCGAAATTATAAGTTCCAGAAGCAAACATGAAACCAATCATAACTCGGGTATTAATTTAAGGTATTGTGAACAAATTTGCATAATTGTATTTTGATGTTAGAAAATTTGTGTACACATTTTTCAGAAACCAAGCAATGAACAAATTGATTGAATAAAACACTCATTTAATCTTTGTAGCACTAGGTTTCCAAATTTTTGGCCATTCTAATTTTTAATATGAAAATCGCACCTCGAAGCTCATCAAAAATTCCAGCCAACGCAGCCGGTACATACGCACGAATTTCCGTTTCACTACGCAGTAACTTCCTCTGCAGTAAAAGTAGATTTACAGAAAACCTCAGCAGCGACTAATGCTTGGAAAGAATCAACAAAAAAAAAAAAAAAAAGGACTCAAATTTTCAATGAAAGTTGAATACACGTGTTTTGCAGTCACAAGGAGTTTTCCACCTGTGCTAAAAAATGATAGTTCAGAGAGAAACTCTTGAATTGTTTTCTTAAACAAATTCAATGTAAAAAGAAGGACAAGTTTTCAGCGGAAGTTGTACAGACATGCGTTGGAGTCGTAAGGAGTTTTTCAAGTTCTTTTGTGCAATAAAACGGATATTTTAGAGAGAAACTCTTGCACTGACGAAGGAGTGGCTCTTTGTAATTTCGAACCAACGCGGTCATTGCATACACATGAAGCACTACGCAGTGACTTCCTCTGCAGGGAAACTGGATTTGCGGAAACCTTTGAACCGATCGTTTTTTTGAATAAATGCAACTAAATAATAGTTAAAAAAAAAAAAACACACACACACACACACACACACATACACACACACACACAAATTTTCAATAAATGTTCCACACACACGTTTTGGAGTCCCAAGCATTTTTTTTTCTGTGCAGGGAAACGAAAGTTTCAGATAAAAACTCTTGCACCGATGAAAGTCTGACTCTTGGGTTCATTTCAATTCACCCAGAAAAAAGAAGTTTTGCAAACCCATGTTTTCAGGTTTTAATAACATTTGGTGTACTTAATATGTCTTTTCTGGTAAGTAATCATGTGCTATTTTTCGTTCCCGTGAGGTCAGATTTGGATTTTGCAGCTACTTTAATAAAATGTTTGACTTTTGTCACTCAGCCTAATATGTATGCAAATGTACATCTTGAATAAATTGTGTCTGTCACAGAAATAATTCACTCTCCAAAATTTTGCATAATTGTTGATAATTATTACTTTAATATAAAAAATAAATAAAAGATGACAAGAGTTTTTTATTTTATTTTTTTTTTTTTAAAGCGAAAAACAGAGTTGTCAAAAGAGGCCTGTTCATTAAGATAAGTAACTACCATTCAATAATGTAGATATTTAAGTTAAAGCTAATGGTGTGTTATATCACTGCAAAGAAAAAAAAATCCATGTCAATTTTTTTTTTTTTTTTTTGGTTGATTATCTGCAATGTATGCATTTTGTATTTGCAATTTTCGAAAAAATGTTACCAAAAGATTGTGTCTTGAATTTAGCTTAAAATAAACTACTTTTATGAAAAAATGTATTTTCAACATTCTTTTTTAACTGAACAATACGTATATTTATTTAACGTATAATTTGAAGAGGATATGAAGAGAAGAGACGCTATGCCTTTTTTTAAAAGATACGTGTTTTTACAACTGATCTATGAATGGTATATCTTTTGGTTTGTTGCTGTATTAAAAAAGTAATTTGTAGACGTATTGCGGTCATTGAAGCTTACAATTGAGTTTTCAATGAAAGTAAATTCAATGGGTTAGTTTATTGGACCTAATTGATGTCATTTTGTCTCAAATTGTTCAGTGTACTGACATTGCGCAGTTCAACTTCAAGGAAATAGCACAATTACAGAGCCTTTTGTTAGAGATTTATTGTCATAGGCAGTTGCGTTATGTTAGAGTTACACTGGCATACATTACATAATGTCCATTTAACATTATGGGGGAAAAAGAAAACCATTAAATTAATAAATCAATGATAATTTTAGACTTCAGTGAAAACTATTCATCGTAGAAATAGTTCAAAGGTACCACTGCACTCAAAACAGCGTCGTACTCTAAGCAGTATGCAGAGGTTTCTCGCAAGTTAATCACATTCAGTTCTATTTAAAAGATTTGCCGCTGAATATGAGAATTGTAAAACCTTAATCAATTTTGGCCATGTTGGTCAAAACTTGAGATTTATCAACATTAAGGACATTTTTTTGGAAGATGTCCTAAGAAATCTTTTTCTGGTGGCATCGACAAGACGAAAAGTCTGCAGGCCCTCAGAGAAATCTACCAAAATTATGAAGGTAATGCAACTGAATCGCTGGGAAAAATGACATTTTTTTTATCTTTTCTTTTATTTACTAAAAATAAAGCTGAATGTCCCTCTGTCGGGATCTCTGTCTGTCGGGATCTCTGTGACTAGCATAGCGCCTAGACCGTTCGGCCGATTTTCATGAAATTTGGCACAAAGTTAGTTTGTAGCATAGGGGTGTGCACCTCGAAGCGATTTTTCAAAAATTCGATGAGGTTCTTTTTCTATTCCAATTCGAAGCCAATTTTTCATATAAATTTGATAATATGGGGAAGAATTTTTTATCTTTATCTTTACTAATAATAAAGCTGAAAGTCTCTCTGTCTGGATCTCTGTGACGCGTATAGCGCCTAGACCACTCCTCCGATTTTCATGAAATTTGGCACAAAATTAGTTTGTAGCATGGGGGTGTGCACCTCGAAGCGATTTTTTGAAAATTCGATGTAGTTCTTTTTCTATTCCAATTTTAAGAACAAAATTATCATGAGATGGACGAGTAAATTACGAAATTATCATAACGTGGAACCGTAACATGGGCACAAGCCAATTGGCGAGATACGAAATTATCATAACGTGGAACCGTAACATGGGTACAAGCCAATTGGAGAGAAAATTCGCCACACAGGCGAACCAAAAGACCTTTCAATTTTTCTATTACGGGCATAGCCGTGCGGGTACCACTAGTAGTAAAAGAAAATTAATAACATGCAGTTTACATTGCCAAGAAAAGAATCTCTTTGAAAAACGTGTTAACCGTTTGAATACCAGCTTTCCAAAGCTAAAACTGTCCCGAAATTCAGTTTAAACCACAGTATTTCTCTACAAACTGATTCTTTAGGCACTAATGAAAGTAAATATTGACGAAAACAGCAGTTCCACATTTATCTTTTTTGAGCCATTGGATTTTTTGCTTAATTCTCTATCAAACCATAAAAATGAAGAGGGTTTATAGGTAATTTCAATGCATCTACGTAGTCCATCATTATTATTTTAATGCCCCTGAAGTAAAGAAGAGTTTTGACGTGTTTCTCCGCATAACATGATTGCCAATATTAATACAGCGAAGATTTTGCTGGAGTAGAGATAATCTCAACGGTTTTACAAGCATATTTCACGCCTTGAAAATTGGCACAATGCCTTAAATAGTTAGAATTGAATGTTTTTTAACATTTTTTAAGTAATAAAAGATTTCAAACATTCTGAATATCTTTAAACAAAATAATATCTCCTCGTCTCCATTTCTCTCATAAAACGATTTTTTTTAAATGTTATTTTATTTATTATTTTTTGTTTATGAACTTCATCAAAAACAATTTTTTACATTTATAAAGCGCCAAAGGCTGTTTTCCCACCTTGAAACCTCCCCCCTCCCCTCAGAAACATATCTGACTATGATAGTGTCTTTGAAAGTTAAAAGTGCTTAAAGCTGGTACGTTAAACATTTCATGATTAGAAGCAGATAGAAAGAAGTATGTCTGTTGGATTTGCTTTTCCAGAAAACTACTGCAAGCTTCAGTGACTGCCATTTTACAACAAATTACTTTTTTAGTACATCAACAAACAAAAGAGGTACTACTCATAGGGTAAAACCGCCATATTTCACCCCCATAAGCATTGTGGTCTCTAATTAGCATGCATTGCAAGAAATTAATCTAAAAAAACTTATATAGCACCACCAACTAAGCTTATACATGGTATTTAAACCTAAGTACATTAAACGCAATTTATTTTCCGTTAAAATAAAGTTCTTGAAAAATGAACTTTTTACCAGAATTAAAATAATTGTCCTATTTTCGTCTCCCTCCAATACACTTTCTAGAAGAGGTAATAATGAATTAAAACTTGGTAATAATAGTAAATACTGATTAATAGATAGTATTACAGGAAAACAACGCGGATTATGCCTTTTTTTAACAAAATACTTATTTTTAAAAAAAAGTAAGATTTAGTTTTCAAGTCTCCGAACAAGGGTCACAAATTATGATTTTTACGTTTTGTTCTTCGCCCTGGAGCAAATTTTGTTTGCCACGAGGTGAATTGGGAGCAATGTACCTATAATTCTCCATGTTTTTCTTCATAAAAACATTTTGGTAAATTAGGATGCTCTGTATTAACGTTTTTACCCAATCTTTGTAAAGGACAAAAATAGGAACATAATATTCGCCAATATGGCGTCATCCTACTCTAGATGAAGTGAACCTAAACGTAGCAAAACAGTCAGGTCGTTCAGTTCAGATCTTAACCAAAACGAATGTGTCAAACATAAATAAATAAACACATTTTAATGAGAAAAGCATTTACAAATAGTATTACATTAAATCAAGTTTTCAAAAATCAGAATAAGTGCTCTCAAACAGAAACGCAGCTTATTACACTCATGATACTTCGACAAACAAATAGTGTTATTAACCGCATCCAGAAAAAAATTATTCCCGATGGCGACACATAGAGAAACATAGAGAGAAAAAATTGGACATGGGGACGAAATATAACTACTTTACCCTACATAAGCTGCAAAAACACGAATCTTTTATACAAATCTCTTATCTAGCCAAAGTTTTATTTCTCTGCAAATCCTCTACAAATTATACGTTGAATAAATATAGGTATTTTTCACTGACAGAAGAATATATGAAAAGACATTTTAATAAAAGTAGTTTATGTTAAGTTAGGTTAAAGACACAGTCATCCCGCAATATTTTTTTGAAAATTGCAGATAAGAAGTGCCTGTAATGCGTATTAGTTATATTAAAAAAAAACATTCTTAACAGTGATAGAAAGCGCCTTTAAATTTAATTTAAAAGCCTATATTATTGAATGGCAGCTGTGTCTCTTACTGAAGAATGCACTTTTGTCACCTCGTTTTTTGTAAAACAATATTGCTTTTCATGTTTAATTTATTTTTTACGAAAATAATATTAAATTATATAAGTTTTAAATATTTTTAATGGGAATGTGGATGAATGATTTCCGTGTCAGACACAATTAGTTAAATACTACATACTGATCAGATTAGTGAATGACGGAAAAGGAAATAAGATCAAAAGTTTGAGTGGTTGTAATATCCAACCCGAATACACGGAAAGAAAAATTGCATATGATTACTTACCAGCATAGATATATAAAGTACAGAAAATTTTATCAAAATCTGAGGACATGGGTTACATGGCTGGGTAAATGGCAAATGAATTTTTCATCTGTGCAATAAAGTGAACATTTCATAGAGAAACTCTTGCATTGACGAAGGTTTGGCGCTCGCAAATTCCGAGCCAACGCAGGTGGGAAATGCGCAAGAGTTCCTGTTTCATTACACAATGACTACCTTTGCAGCAAAACTAGATTCACAGAAAGCACACCCCTAGCGTTGATAATTTTTAACGAAAGTTGTACACACTGGTCTTGAAGTCGCAAAGAGTTTTTCACTTGTGCAATGAAATGGGCATTTCATAGTAAAGCTCTTGCACTGACGAAGGTGGGTCGCTTTGAAATTCCCAATCAACGCAACGGTAAATGCGCATAAATTTCCGTTTCACTACGCAGTGACTACCTCTGCCGTAAAACTAGATTTACAGAAAGCACTTGCCTAGCATTGACTGTACTGGAATAAATTCAACGCAAAAAAAAGGGGGGGGGGATGATCATTTTCAACGAAAGTTGCACACACTTCTCTTGAAGTCGCAAAGAATTCTTCAACTGTGCAATTAAATTGATATTTCAGAGAAAATGTTGCACTGATCAAAGTGTGGCGCTTTGAAATTCCGAACCAACGCTACGGTAAATGTGCATGAATTTCTGTTTCACTACACAGTGACTTCTTCTGCAGCAAAACTAGATTTACGGAAAGCTCTACCCTAACAATTTGCTTGAACAAATTTAACATTAAAAAAACAAATCAAATAAAAGGCAAAAATCTTCAATAAAAGTTGCAGATACAATGATTGAAGCCCCAAGAAGTGTTTCTTCTGTGCAATAAAATGGATATTTTAGAGAGAAACTCTTGTACTGTGACGAAGGAGTGGCTCTTTGAAATTCCGATCCAACACATTCATTCCATGCGCATAAATTTCCGTTTTACTGCACAGTGACTTTCTCCGCTGAAAAACTAGATGTACAGCAAGCATTACCTTTACATCGACTGTTTTCTTAAAGAAGTTCTATGTAAAAAAAGGGCAAATTTTCAGCGGAAGTTGTACAGACATACATTGGATTCGCAAAGAGATTTTCCAGTTAAACTAGTCAATAAAACGGATAGTTCAGAGAGTCTTTTATTAAAAATTTGAGTGTTGTTTACATTGGATTATTTAAGTTCTTTATTCAAAGTTTAAAATACGAAATCGCTTATCAATATGTTTTCAGTTGTTAAAGTATAACTTAATAACAGACAGCGTAAAGAAAGAAGTACAATTTCATAGAGCCTGTGTGGATTTTCTTTAATCAAAATATATTATTATGAACATCTTTAATGATTAACCGTAGGAAATACAAAGTTAGAGCACAAGTTAACAACTCACTACAGTTATGGATTTCAAAATTACAATGTCAGTCTTTATCAATGCAAAAATTATAGTTGTTTTGATGCAAAGACATCGAAGAAAAGCAATGATATGGGAACAAGAAAAAGTTTAAAATATCTGCCTGCGTTCGAAGACTTTTTTTTTTTTTTTTTTTGAAACATAACTTGGAAATTTTCTTAATGTTATTTTTTAACTGCATTTGTTTCAAAACTATAGAAAAAAATGTAAAAACAAGCTTTTAAAATATTAGTTTTTAAGAAAATAGACAAATTTGAAAAGAAATAGCTAAAAAAAGTGTCTTACGCTAACAGCAATGGACAAAATTTGGTTCTAACCACGCATAGATCCTTGTAGTAATACATTTGTAGGACTCTAAAGTGTGTTTTGATCTAAAAGATTTCTTATTTTTCAAAATAGTTCTGAGATATAGCTGTACAAAGTTCATATACCGGTATTTTTTGTAAACGAATGCTTTTGTTCAAACTTAACCACATAAAAATGTTATTTAGTTCTGAAATTCAGCTTAGCTTTTAGAGAAAAACATCAAGCATATATTACAGAGAACTATCTCAGAACATTTCTTATTAATTCTTGAATAACTTTTCGAGATATCATTGTTACAGTAGGAAGCTTTCTTTAAAAATATCATTCTTCACAAAACGCATTTGAATGCAACTTCCGGTCTGGAGTTAAGTGTACTACTCCGTAGTAATACTGCTATAACTCCAGTTGTAATTTACGTAGAGTAAAAACCTAGACAGTTTCGGAACGGAATCATAAAAAATTGGTATATTTCATCGAAAATGTAGATTTGAAAGCAGTTTAATACCTTAAATTGTAAAACTTGAAAATTGACCAAACAACCAAAACAAAAGGAAACCTTAAACCAACGTAATATTTAATTTCCGTCAAAAAAAAAAAAGTTTTTTTTTCTTCTTTATTTTCTAATGGGGTTGCGTTTGGCGCCTTATCCTTTATCAGACCTAGTGCGATTCCCTGATATTGCATCCAGTTCTATATGTGTCACCATTAAGGCGCGGACGTCAATAGCATAGATAATTCCGATTCCCAGTTTCTACTTGTTGGAGACACCTGGGCTTTCTTTGATGCAAAACTATACTAGGGATTCAATTTTTCCAAGTCATTCAAAGCCAAACGAACACCTTTTCCGGTTTTCTGCATCTCAATAAACCACTAACTAGCCACTGCATGTCAGAACCCACTACCACGGAGCAGAAGACCAACGCTTTACCACTACGCCAGCCACCAAATATTGAAAAAAAAAAGGTTAAACAGTCAATTTCTCGCAAATTCCTATACATTTTTCCATCGTAAATAAAACTGTTACTAAGTAAATTATTCTAAACTGCCTATTTGCAGAAAAATATACAACAAAGCAATTGCAGGATTTAGAGACAGGTAGAAAAAGCCGAATGAAGGAAAAATAATTGAAATTAGTTTAGAGAAGAGTGAAACATGTATACAGAATATTAAAAATGAAAATAAGAACTAGGAAATACAAAGACGAGCAACAAGAATTAAGAATGACAGAAAGATGCAGTTACACCATAAAAGAAAAAAAAAGTGAACAAGAGAAAATTATAAAACTAGAAGCAAAGCTATGTATGTTTTTATGCCGTTTCTTACAGGACGCGCAGGAGTTATGCGTCAAGTGAGGAATAAAAATAAGTTAGTAAATAAAAAAACATCAGAATTTTTAAAGGTACTCCTTATCATCTTTATAGAGCAGTTATAAATAAGGACATTAGTTAAAAAGCAATCGATATCCATTTACAGCTTTAATTCGCTTTTATGTTTTGTTACTGAAAACATTTTTCTTCACGTAACTCTATCAATTTTTCAATATGTTATCACAATTTTGCTAGATCGTGAGATTTAAATTCTCTAAAGAAAAGAAAAGAAAGGAGTTTAAAATCTTCTTGTTCAAAGATGCTTTTTAGAACTTTTAATTTCTGTTCGTTTCTTTAAGAAAACATCACAAAAAAAGGTAGAAATAAAAAAATGAAAATAGCATTACGTTACTTTATTCTGTTATCATGCTTATTATTGAACAATAAGGTTTGTGAACGGCAGTAGACCGTTTTTTCTTAATAACAACAAGAAATATTATGATAACCCTAAGTTATAAATTCATATGCTTATAAATATTTTAAACATTTTGTTCGGAAATTTCCTCTAATACGTATTTATTGCAATTTTTTTTATTATGGCGCCTTAATAATAAACATTTTTCAAACAATTTTATGTTATCGAAAATGAATGACTTAGAAAATGTAATCTACTTTCAGTGCTTTCATAAGAATTCAGTATAAATAATATACAATGAAAAAAAAGCGAAGCATAATTAGGTAGCAGTAAAATGTGACACAATAAAAAAAATCACAAATTATAAATCCCCCAATTAAAATTCAAGCAGTTTTTATTTGTATTATTATAATATGCAGTGTCGAAACAAAAAACAAATGCCAATTTCAACTATTTTTTTTCGTTCACCATTTTAATTTGAAATAAGTTTTATGCGCATTTTTAAGCAATTTCTTTAATGAACTTTTTAGCAATTCCACTAATGAATAAAATTATGCATTCATATAAAAAGCATAACTTTCTGATTTAACGAATTGTTTAATAAATTATAATTCATATCAGCTTTAGGTTTAATTCAAAAAAAAGCAAAGCTTTTTATTTATTAAAAAGAGTATTTTTTAAATTTAAGCACCTTTTATGCATAAAAAATTCTGAGTTTAAATGACAAGAAGTCAAAAATTTGCAGTCTTTTTCGGAGTACATTTCCATTAAAACACTACAGAGGAAAAAAAACTCATAAAAAAGCACTTACTTCTTCGCATTATTTCAGTTTTTGACTATACTGAACGCTGTATTAAGAAAAATATTTGCGTGGAGAAGCTCAGCAAAAAATTAATTTAAATTTTATTTTTTTTTACACCGCCCGTTCTTAATTTTTTCTCAGTTTTTCCCATCTAAACTTTTTTTCCACCCTGTCCTATTTGACATTTTTTGCATGAAATATCGTGAGAAAAAACAACGCTTTTTACTTTTACTTTGTTCGCTCCACCTTCATGTTTCAAACTGACGATACTCTTGACGTTTTTTTTCCCTAATGTGAATTTTTTTTCCCTCCGTGGTCTTTTAGGGTTAATAGAGGGAAAGAATATCGCCATTGGCGTGGATGCAGAGGCATTAATAAACATTGAATTAAATTATTTGTTCGCCAACAACAGTGTTGATTTTCAAACTTTTTTAACGTGCAGTTTTCTTCTAAATCATGATTTGCTGGTTATTACTACAAATTATGTTTCTTTAAAAACGTTTGCCTTTACATGCAGGGAAATGTTTAAGTAGTGCTCTATATTGGGGGTGATTTTGTAAATTTTATAGTACTAGATCGCAACTGAATCCTGAGTCACGATCAATTTAATCTGAAAAAATTTTTTTTTCAAAAATAAATAAATAAATTAATTAATTAAATAAAATAAAATAAAAAAGAAATGAATTTGAATACTGACATTTTGAACTCAAATTATGTATTTCGATATCACGAGTTGCGACAGGGCCCTAATCATTGAAGTTATTTTTTCTAGAAACGGCTACTGTCCTCCCAAGCTTGCCCCTCCTCCTGGGCAGTTACGTGTGTGCAATTGTGTGTGTGCGTAGGCGCCGCGCGTGTCTGCATGTGTAGGCTTGTGTGTGTGAGTACAGGACATGGACGTTTACGATCAGGAAAAGCGAATTCCGATGCGCCTGCACAGGCTGGTGGGCGGTGGTGCTGCAGAGCCACCTGGTTCAAGCTGAAAAAGGAACCACAACGCCAAGGACGGTCAAGTTAGAACAATAAGCAATCGCGATTGCTCAAAAAAAAAAAAAACAGAACGGCGTTTAGGTACGTTCTGGCAGCAAATCACCCCTGCTCTACATTTAATTACTCTTCAGTGATTATGATATACCGCGATGATTATATCAGCTACCAGTTTGTTTGGCACTCTTGGCACCCTTAAGAGGTTTTCCACCTCCAGCTCAGTCACTTCCTAAGCCGGGCTGATGCGTGCTAATAAGCACGAAACTGCAGTCCTCGGCTGGAATGACTGAGCTGGCGGTGTATTTCATGTACGATGACTTTGATTGATTTTGATATGATTATGGATAGTCCTTTTACATGGTTTAAAGATATGGTCTCAAAACATCATGTTTTATGTTTTAAGATATGTTGCGAATTGAGCTAAATTATTTTCAAAAAGTATTTATAGCCTTTAATTTGCATTGTTTTAATCTCATTCGTTTTTTCCGCCTTGCAACAGCATCACGTCAAAAGAATGTGCAAATTTTCTTGAATAAGCCACACTTTACTTCATTCTATTGCTTTCCGTTTTCAACTCATGTCAGACTTGGTTGGTTTTCGGTGACTCAGTTGAGTCTGCCTGATTTTGCCGATAGTTTCGGCCTGTTTGTCTTAACATGTATTTTGTATCTCTGACTATTAAATCAAATTTTTTTAATTAACGATTGAAACTCTATTTCGTATGTCATTTGAAGTGCTGCCAGTAACAGATGAGCTACTCGTTTTGTAAAGAGCTTTTTTTTAAAGTTTTTCTTAACTCTTAACAGGGGGGGAGGAGTGCGGCCTCACAGACCGCTCAAAAGTTCATCCCACCACCCCTATTTCATTTTCAGTCCGATTGAATGGTGTTTCCCAATAGCTTTTTGCCTTGTGACCTTGAACACCCTCTTGCCTATCAGCATCTGTTGGTGAGTGTATCTGGTTTAAATTTCATTGCATTTTGTAGAAGCGGTCTGTGAGACCGCACCTCCCCTTCAGTATTACAATTTTCGGCAGTAGTAGATATGGCTAAACGCGGAGATAGGGGTTCCTTTATCTTATCCGCGTTATGCGGAAGAAATGCTATATATTCTAGTTGAGGTGGAAAGTTGTTTGAAATGTTCACAAAAAATACGCAATGATGTTTTAGGGACAATGAGGGCAAAATTACTCCTAGAAATACGACGCAAAATACTAATAGTTAAAGGACTGTCAAAACTTTCGCGTAAAGTGATATAATCAATTTTCTGGTATAAAAATGTTTTGTATGTATTAAACAATTAAAACAAAATCCTTAATACAAAATAGATTCATTTTTATTACGAATAGTAAATTATTTACTGCAGCATATGAGTTTTCTTGAAAAATCTTACGGATATAGTAAAATTTTCCTAGGAAAAGGTATATTTTAATTCAGAATTCAAAAATATTTTTTCTCGTACTAATAAAAGTGCAAAGAGCATTTGAGAGAAATTACAGGAATGTATCTTAATTACACGATTTAAAAAAAAATGAAAGTAGAGAGGCCTCTGAGACCTCACGTCCCCTGTTATGTCCTACTTTTTCACCTCTCCTGTTACGGGTTAATACATTTCATTGTAAATATCATAGCCGTAATAAATGAGCTACATTCATGAACTACCTACGTTTTTTATTTTAAACTAGCTGCACCCGACGCGCGTTGCTACGCCAACAAAAAAATACATCATTATACTGTTTTTCATGACAATCGGTTGAACGGGGCAGAAGTTGCTACTCTGCAGTGCCACCTGGTGGCGAGTGGCTTCAATGAGCATATTATGCACCTTTTTCGTGGAAAAATACATATATATAGCAATTTTCATAATAATCGGTCCAGGTATCAAGTGAAGCCGTGACTATACTCAAATTTTGTACTCACGCAGTTTGCAAGATCAATCAATCGCTAAAAATATCAAATAGAAAAAGTTTTAAATCCCCCCGTTGCATGAAAAGCCATAAAACAATAAAGAAAGAATTTATTTGTTCAAACTCAAGAAAAATGGCAACAGCTAACTTCTTATCAATGAGATCTTTCACGCGAATTAATTTCTGCAGCCGATAATTTTATTCGTATTTAACCAATGGATTGTGACTTAAATTGGAATAAAAAAGGAACTATCGATGGGATTTTTTTCGAACTGATCTATAAACATTCCCAGTACCAAAAATAACAAACGGTGAAAGTTTCAGCCAAATCTGCCGGGTAGTTTTTGAGTTCATGGATGACATACAGACGAATATTCATTTTTATATATATAGATTGAGCTTCCACAGAATACTAATAGGCCGAGCACTGATAAAAGCTCACAGGTTAACAAGATATCATGTTCTTCATGAAATAAAAGAGGTAAATTTCATTTTAAGTGTTTTCTTCGGTCCCTAAATGGAAAAATTGTGTAGCAATATTTATGAGTTTGATTTCATGTAACAACAAGCTTTCTAAATAAAGTTGATCCGCTTAAAACTACTTAAAGAGTATTCTGAAGTTGGTATTGCTCATAGTCTACCTTCTACTGTAAAATATAATGTAAGGGTAGTTAATGAGGGCAGTCAGAAATTATCACCAAAGTAGAAGTTAATGATAAGTACAACGTCATGATTTTTTATTTCTTTTATATAAAAAGTAATAAAATGTGCTGTTCTTGCCTAGTTACAAATAATTAAAAATAATTTAAATATAATGCATGTTTTATTGGGTGTAATGTAGTTGGTATCAGTAATAGAAGTTTTTTTAGAAGATTGTTGATTAAGTTTATAAATATTATGTTGGTAGGATCAAGTCATCAGAAAGGCGACCCTTCTGGATCATTCCTCTTTAGATGTTCTTCAGGAACCTTTTCTCTTCACTAAACCATCTGCCAATGTCAAGATTCCCTTAAATCTACTTGAGCGATGCTCAAAGGAACAGCCTCAAATTCTATTACGGAAGGGTGCTGGCACAATTAGATGGTTCTCCTAAGATAACAAAATAATTTTCTTTATAGTTGGCTCCTCTGATAATTCTTTCATCAGGGGTGGAGTAAGTATTCTTCTCATCCAACCTTTTGGAGCTAAAACTGAACTGAACATACCCACTGTTCATATTACTTCGAATTTTACTGGCGAATTTATCGCAATTAAAGAAGCCCTCATTTTCTACTTTCAGTAGCCCAACGATTCAACAAAGGGACTGGTCCTCTTCACGAACTCAAAATCTGCCCTTGAAGTCACAAATAATGGAAATACGAACCTAACTCAAGCCATGAACATCCAGCTTAGTCAAATAAAAAACCATGCCTCTTCCAGTGGATCTCAGCCCACGTCGGCATTGAGGGCAACGAATGCACTGATATCCTTGCCAAAGAAGCTCGTTCTCCAGAACTGGAAACTCTGACTCCCAACGTTTTTGACTCCATATAGCTCCCATAGACACGGCAACAACTTTATAGAGTCGCCCAATATGAACGTACTTCGTAATACGGGATACTTCTGTGTTTTTATACAAGCATTCGACATCTACGGAGAATGTCGGAAATAACTGTTTAAGAGGCGATGCTTTGTGTTGTGACAACAGTGATCTGACCTGCAATTGTGGGAGTTATTTGAACTTGCTTGTTTCAGTGAGCCGGAAAATATTTACAGCCGTAATACAGCAATCAGATTGCATTGCTTCATTGTTACACGGTTTAAATTATGCCTTTCTAACTTATAATTTCTTTCTTGTTAACGTTTAGTACATTTTCTTTCAGTATTTATTTGATTTCAAGCATAATCGAATGAGCTTTTGTTAAAAGGGTGTAAGTCAATTAAAAAAAAAAGAAAAGAGGTTGATGTGGTTTATCTAGTTTGAAGATAGACGCCATAATTTGTGCTAAAATAGTGTTACTAATAAATTAATTGTTGAACATCTGGTGTATTACATTTATTTTAGCTACCAGTTTGTCTCGCTTATTTATCGAGGAATCTCTCTCTTTCTGTTTGTCTGTGTCTTTTCTGTCTGACCATTAGACAAAGCTCTTCCTCACCCATTTTAAGTCCTGCATTTCCCAAGAGATTAAAGGTAAAACGAAAAGTCGGGAAAAAGGTAGGATCTGCCTCTAAATAAGCAAATTATTCAAATTTGTAGAAATAAAAACAAAACAAGGGATATATTGAAGGATATTCTACCATAAACAATCAGAGTCCCCCATCCCATCTTTTTCATGTGTATGACATATGCTGTTTAACCATCCACAGTTACAACTTACCCTGCAGAAAAAGTACCGATAAAAATCGAAAGTAACGGACATTTAGAAGATAATTAACTGCATCACTGTTCAATATTAAGATTACTACAATACTATCAGGAATTGACCCACAGCTGAAGCCGAAATAGCTTGCTGCGACATTAAGCCAGAGTTGAGCAATGATGAAAATTAGCGCTTATAAATACTTTTTATTCCCCGTTTGCTGTTTCTTTGCCTTGAAATTTTTAAGTACTTACCAAATAATATGTTCACTAATTTTGTACTCATGAATTAAAACCTACTCTAAACTTTGAAAACTTTATTTATTATTTTCATTAAAATGGTTTACTATATTAGTTTCTAAACTTTTATTAAAAGGGTGATGTTTTCGATAATTTTGCGTTTAATTACTCAAAAAGTACTGTTCAAAACTACATAAAACTTTAATCACATATAAACAGTTAGTTTTATTTTATAGTTAATTTTCTATTTCTTTTTATTCTGCAAGAAGCCTTTTTAATTTTTTGAAAAATTTGTAATTTGTGACTTAAGCCATTTAACCAAAAATACATTAATTTGAGGCAGTGAGAAGCAAAAGAATGTAAATGCCAATATTGAAAATCTGGAGACAATCAGTTCAAATGGTAGGTAAACCTCGCCTTTGTTTTGATGTAAGTGTAGCCGTGGTTGGGACTGCTATACTAATGATTTAGAAAAACTGTTCAAAGAAAGTATACCTAGGACAGCAACTTTGACGTGTTTTACTCTAAACTTGAAAATATTCACTTACATCTCTTTGCTTCCCAGTGCCTCCATGGATTTCAGGTTGTTGCAATCGCTCATCCTGCATTGTAATATTCTATGCAATTTAATAAACCACAGGAATCTTGTGATGCAATAATATTAAATCCACAGAATTGCTTAGCTTCTAGAAACTTAATTTTCTGGTTGAAAATAGCACAAATGTTATTGAAGTAATTTATTTTGCATCATATTAGAATAGATGAATTAAATTACTATATATAGCTTTTCTAAAGGTATCATAAAGTAAGAGTCAGAACGGGAAAAATAAGAACAAATGATGAATTTTGATGGTAATGAGAAGGATTGTCTTTTCTTAAAACTTATTGAAACAATTTCTATCTCGGTTGAAGAAAAAAAATTAGCCAGGAGGCAGAACAGGCATCTGATTTTCCCAACATCAGATGGAAAAATTTACATTTCACAATGTACATATTCACAGAAATAAATTTATAATGAAAGTATAAACAGAAACATTAATAATATTCGGAAAAGAATTTAATTCTTACCTTATGAATTTCATTTTTACTTCAATTAGTGATCTGATAATTGTGAGCAATGCTCCTCAGATGTTCTATTTCAAACCTAGAATCAAATTGAAAAATTGTTTCTAGTATACTTCTGCCTGCAACCCTATTTTTTACTAGCTTTGGAGTTTTAAAAACAAGCTAAGCAATCAACATTTCTTAGTATTAATCTACGGTTACTTCAAGATCGGCTAACATTTTTTCCAAATGAGCATCCCTTCTTTCTTACACGTTGCGTAGTCCATCTACCAAATTCCAGATAGCAGAGTAGGTTGTAGCACTTACACAAAATTCTATTAAAAATTTATCTCTTTCATAAGTAATTTAAATGTAATAGTTTTTTGTTCATACATAAAAAAATAATAATCAAGAAACATTTTCTTTATGAACTGAGGAACCTCCTACAGCAAACCAAAAAGATTTTCGCCATTTTGAGTACAGCTGCATGCAACTTGTTTTATTCCTTTGGCCAATACTGGTGCAATTATTGCGGAGTTTCTGCGAGACGTTTTTTTAAACATTATTTCTAGTCGGGGGGAGGGGAGCGCCTTCCTCTTTATAATCAGTATAAACTCTTTATTCAGAACTAGAAATTCTTGGTTAGAAAAAAAATATTTTTAGTTTTACATGTTTTTCATTGTGACGAGTTTGAATTCTTTATTGGATGAGAAGTAAACACTATTGAAAAGCTTCATTTTTATTATGTATAGTTATACTTTAGAAGAAATAAGAATCTTTTACGATAAAAGAAATGAGTGAATTACGAGTGTTATGAGGTGTTTAGTTTGAGATACATATCAGCGAAACATAATTGATGTGTTTTGTAGTAAGTCACCACCCTAAGCGAGGGCCTAATGCAGAAATACATAAAATACACACCTACTCCTACACTAGCTACTAGTTCGTTTGGCTCCCTTGGCTCCCTTCAGAAGTTTTTCGCCTCCAGCTCAGTTACTTCCTATTCCTGGCTGATGAGGGCTAACAAGCACTAAACTGCAGTCCTCGGATGGAATAACTGAGCTGGCGGTATATTTTATGTATAATTGATGTGATTTGAGCGTCTGTATATACAGGAAGTACAATGTTAAGATATTTTACTTTGGCATTGAAAAAGATAACTTCCTGAAGAATATGCGATGTAACCTGTAAACTAAAAAATAAAAATAATATTGTTTGCAGATTTCACATTTTTTATGTGAAAAAGCATATCAAACTGAAAAAAAAAATGTGGGTACTTATTCTATAATTTTCAGAGGCTAAAATAGGCATTCGTATGACTGAATTGAAATTTCAACGCATTGATAAAGTGGCTACGTGAAATGGGTGACTGCTCGAGTGGGGGGGGGGGGGGAGAAATGCCATTTAAAAAAAAATAAATCTCAAAAGTTCGAAAAAGTTGCATATTCATGTTCATAAACCACCCTGAAAATTGAAAAATTTCAACAGTTCCTCTGCCCCAAACCTTTCTCAGGAAATTCTGATATTTTACGCACGGAAAACCAGGGTTAGTTGTGCCAGGGGCAAGGTGCACCATCGAACCTTCTGGCTGAGCCAATAGGTTTCAACACCTGTCGCGTCATATGAGTGAGTAGGTTGATGGTCTCAGTGTCTTGTGTAAGTTTGGAAATATAGCATTGGACAGTTTTCAAGATAAAAATATTTATCGTGTTTTCTACAGCAAAAGTAAATTTTGTGACCTGCTTTGGAATTGTCATTACCACTAAGGATACTGAGGTGTGAAAACTTTCCTAACGTTATTTAAATACCTATGTTTCGAGCAGTTATTCTATGCATTTCGTTTGTTGATCATGATAATATTTCGGAAACTATAAATGGCGTAACGCGGGGCTAGTTGGGACAAAGTCAAGGAGGCACGTTGTGACAGTGTCACTACTTGCCCGGTCCGTTATCCGTCAGAGATGAGAGCGTTGATGACCAAAATGTTAGTGAAAATAATAAATATGAAGCTGTTATCAAACCCAGCACTTCAATAATAAATTTAGTCAATGATAATAAGTATGCACAGCAGTCTTCAGAAGTGAGAAATCTCATTGAATTAGAGGAGTCTATGACAACTGAAATTAGCACTGTAACAGCGGTACGTTTTATAGAAAAAATACGGCCACCAAAGCTGGAAATCGAAAGGGCAAGCATTTGTTCGTAAATGTTTTAAAACCTGTCATTCTAGCAATCGCACCTAAGGAGAAAATTCGAGTAGGAAAAAAATCAGGAGAACGCAATAAACAAATTGAAGAAGAAAAAGCAAAATTTAAATTGTACGAAAATGCTAAAAAGTGCACAAAAAATACACCAACGTTCTGAAAAAAAGATGAATAAGAAAGATTATGATAGTTCTGAAGACGATAAAAATTTATTATGTCTAGTTGCTTGGAGCAGTACAAAGTTTATAGCCCCGTAGAAGACTGCGTACAATGCATGGCGCTTAAAAACACTGGTATCATGTCAAATGTTTTCCAAAAAAGAGACCTACTTTGTCTTTAATAATGCATGGATTACTAAACAAATACCATTAATATCTGAGCAATATGATTTCATTTTTTGCTAAAAAGGTTAAAAGTTTTGATCGAATCACTTGCTTTCTTTGGGAAAGTCACTCCACAGAGTTGTCGGACCCCAATTTAACGAATCTCTATCTTACGAATTTCACGATTTAGCAAATTTTTCGTTTTCTCCTACTAAAATGAAGGCAAAAACCCCTATTTACCGAACAATTAACCCCGAATTAACGAATTGTTTCAACAGCCGAAAAAAAATTGTTTGTTGTTAATTTAAGCTAGGAAATCTTGATTATTTTCCAAATATTATATCCGTATTGTCCGAAGCAGAAAAATATTTTTTTTTTGGAATCAGCAATTTTTAATCGGCGAGAGGGAAACAGACAAACAGTGATTCTGCTGCAGAAAGCGATAATGAAACTCCCATTAAAACTTACTTTTTCAAATGCTTTACATGGCCTGGAAACGATAAAAACATATCTCATGCAGCAGGCTGTAAATGCACAGTATTTTCTTCTTTACATTAAGTCGTAAGATAACAAATTTCGAGTCAAGAATCAAGAAAACTGACAGACATCTATTACACAGCAGTTTAAAATTTCAAATTAACTAGTGTGTAATAAGTCGTGGAATGCTGAATGAAAAGTGCACATTTTATTATTTTGGGTACCTTTGCGAAGTTGCTTAGTAGGGTTTTAGATAAGGTAAGTGTCCATTTAACAAAAAAATCACACCCCGATATTACAAATAACCCCGATGTAACGGATAAAAGTTTCGGTCTCTATGAATTCGCTAAATAGGGGTCCAACTGTAATTTTAACATCTTCTTTTAGTCGATCATCCACCCCTTTGAGATTTTATCAAACATCTATTTTCATCATTCCCCTGTGATAAATATGCAGCAAAAGGCGGTTTTTAGCGAAATTACATTATGTGAAAAGAATAAATAGCTAGCAAAAATCAACAATGAGAAAAATTGGTCCTGACAAAAAATTTCAACTCGATTTAATTAAACAAAGACACAGTTAAATTTTATCGCCAAAAAAGCGAATACTTCTTAGCAATAGCGAACCTTGACAGCCAACTGCAAAGAAAAGGAAAAATGCTACAAAAAATGTGAGGAGGGTAAGCAATAAAAAACGCTCTTAAAAAATGGCGCCTTGTACCAAGGACATAAAAGAGAAAGGTGAAGACAAAAAAGAAGAGCTAATTTATTTTTGGATGCCACTTTAATTTAAAAACAGCCTTTTTAAGATTTTTTTTTTCAGATTGCTTCCATCTAAGAGAGCTCTATGCATGACAGTTGCTTTTTCTTCCATGTCCTACCCCCTAGCCTCCTTTGCAGTTTATTTTTTCCCTGCCTCCGTCTTATCTCTTTTCCCAGGAAGACTTTACGTGAATACTCTTCAAATATATCTGCATTTTTTTTATTTCGGCCCCCATTTGTAAAATGACGGGGGCGGGGGAAAATCGTATTTTCTAATACGCTAATGGCCATTAATGGATTGGAAATGGATTCAACGCTGGCGCAAAGGCGACAACGTTTTAATTAAACCTAATTAGTCGATCTCTACTTTGGTTGATGCAATGAAGGAGAAAGGGAGAGAAAAAAAATCTGTTGTTCTTGTAATCGAAAGAAACTGCTTTAAGAAAAATGTTTATTCAAGATTTTTAATGAGGTTGAGGCGTGAGAGAGAACTTTAAAAAATACATTAAAAAGCTGTCCTTCTGTTTGAGTTTTTCAGTCGAGTTTGACAAATTTTGTTAAATATACAGAGAAGTTGTTGCGTTTGACAAATAACCTCTTTTGCACGTAAATAGTTTTTATTAATATACTTTGGAGACTTTTTTCCCACCGTTTCAAGATTTTGAAGTAATTCTTTAAAGGGTGTTTTTTTAAGTATAAATTGCCAAACTAAGAAAAAAAAAATAGTTACATAAATCGACCATGAGATCTGAACTAAAGTATTGATCATAAGGCACAAGTAAAATTTTTTGTTTCAGAAGAGAGCATTTACATAACTGATCATTGAACCATGGGTCTACTAGGGTGTGTACGGGGCATAAGGGGGGGGGGGAGGGCAGTCAAATATTTCGAATCTTCTGCCTGGAGAATTTATTCTACTATTTTCTCTACTATTATAACTATTTTCAAATTAAAGTAGGAAACTATGTATAAAGGGAACTTAAATCCACTAATATCAAACATCTAACTTAATTTTTTTCTTAAATTCTTCTGAGCGAAAAACTGCGAGTTTACCCGGTTTTCCATAACTTAAGGATTGATTAATTATGATGAGCTGTTCAAACTAATAGAGATTGAAAAACACTCAAAATTACTAGATTTCGGTATTTCACGGTAGCATAAATCTATTTCAAAGCAAAAGGTTTTTTTACTATCACAAAAAATTCAAGCATAAACATCTTTAATTTATTTTCTAATTTTAAGTTTATAAACAATTTATTTATAGCAATTTATTATTTATATTTACACTTATAAACAACATATTAATGACTTCTAAATAAGTGTCGTAGTTTTAATTACTTCAAAGTTTTCTAGATGTGTTTCAATTTCTCAAAAGGATTTCCTCAGTATGTTCACCTTCGAAATAATTCAGTTTTCAACAGTTTTGAAATTACAAACATTATTTAAATTAGAAAGAAGAGTTTTTCAAAGTCACTAACTAATGTTTATTTTAATATAAATTGAGTTTTTACTTCAAAAAAACACGTCATCCTTTCAATGTGACTATTTTTTATGCATTTTTACAGCATGTTGGGCAGAAGCATTTTTTTTTTTTTTTTTTTTTTACAACTTCAGACGAGTTGTTTATAAATGAATACACGTGTTTTCAAAATTTCTTCTACGTTTTTCTTTGATTTTCGTGCTATTAATGAATAAACGTCGTAAACATTTTTAGTGCTAGTTGGGCATTACATTTTTGGAAAATTATTCAAAAAGATATCATTACTGAATTAATGTTAAAAAGTATTCAAATTGCATAGTTAGGATTTATTTTTCCTGTAGTTTAAACTGAAGTAAACAAACTTCTATTTATGCGATTCAAGGAGAACTGTAGGATTTCTAGGTGATACGATTCACAGTAAACTTTCGAGAGCTCTATAATTTATATAAAAATGTACGTAGATGGATGAAAAACTTTTTTTTAAAAATAATATGGCATTTAATTTCAGCATTAAAATTTTTTAAAACATGATCAGAAGATCGCCGTCATTTGACAGCTAATGTTGAATCTGCCTTGCAGTTCATTTATTAAAAGGCATAACGCATTCAAAAACTAACCTTAAAAACTAGACTTTTGATCAAGAACTTTCTTTAAAATCAGCAATACTTTTATGGGTTTTTGTTGACAAATTATTATTTCCAGCCTAATGGAAGAATAATGTATAAAATAGTACAAGTAATGAAGAAACAAAATAAATAAATAAATAAAATAAATAAATAAAATAAAATAAAAAAAACTGCTTTGAGACACTATCGCGGCAAGAACTTACGTTTTGGAGGTAAGTAAAAATAAAAATTTGCATAAATCGCTATAACGATTGACAATATATGTTAAAACCAAAGGTTATTTTGGCTTGTTCCCTAAAACCCCCTGCCCGAGAAAAAGACTGATAGATTATGTAGAAACTAAATCGCAAGAACATTGCATTGAGGCAGCAAAGGAAACAAGTAACAGATGAATTCTTTTATAAGTAGGGAGAGGTGGGGCACATTTCCCAGTGTTTCGATTAATACAAGCTAGTTGGACAAAAGTCAAGTTCAGAATTCATCATTTCATCACACAAAATTAAAGTGTTCCTAAATTCACATGATTTCATTGTTCAAGATGGATATTATTTATACTGGTAAGTGCTTTTTCCCTAATTTAATTACTCTATCTGATAATTAATCGAGCTGATGTGTGCATCACATGACTTCCTTTTACAAAACTTTAATGTCATTTTCCCATCATTGGCAATTTTAATGTGATTCAATTGTTCACTATCTAAATAGCACCAACAGTGGCCAAATTAAAACCAGATTAAGAAAAAAAAATCGCCAAATTTATTCGCCAAGTTGGAGACAAAACTTGGCGACCAAAAGATAGGAGATATATCGCCAAGTGTCCGCCAAATTATCACACCACATGAATTTGCATCGAAATTAACAATGGTTCCCCCGAAAAAAGGTGCAAAAGACCCCTTTAGAAGCACCCGAATGCAACCAAAAGAGGAGGTGCACAACTAGACCCCACTAGAAGTCTACGAACCAAATTTCAACTTCATAGGACATACCCTTCTTGAGTTATGCGACATACATACACACATACGTACATATGCACTACATACATACGTAGATACGGATGTCACTAGAAAACTCGTTGTAATTAACTCGGGCATTGTCAAAATGGATATTTCGGGGGTCTATACGTTCTTAGGCACTTATCCACGTGTGGTCGGTTTGAAAAAAAAGCTCAACATTCATTCAAGGGTGAGCAAAATGGAAATTAAGGCCGATTTTTGAGTGAAATTTTTTCGCGAATACACTACTTCATTTTTTGTAAAAGGAAGTAAAAATATTAAAAATTTTTTAAAGATAAACGAAGGAGTTTTTGCTCGTTTAAAACTTTTCAAATGATGGTAGTGATTTTAACCGTTTGTATATGGGCTAAATTTTCTGTATATAATAGCTGCACTTTTCCCATTATTAATAAGGCGTATTATAAGGCGTCAGCACACTCGAGTATAACTTTTTTTCTCAGGAGTAGTTTCCTTCGAGTAGGGATTTCTTTGAAGAATGATTGAAGCACCCAAATCTTATTTGTAAAAAAATATGTTGCACTCGAATGTGCTGACTGTAATACGTCTTATTAATAATGGGAAAGCTGCAGCTACTATGTACAGAAAATTTAGCCCGGGTACAAATGGGTACAAGTCATTACCATAACTTTTAAAGTTTTAAAAAGGGGAAAAAATCCTTCATTTTTTTTTAAAGACGCGTCTTTAAAAAAAAATTTAACATTGTTTAACTATCAAATAGATTCATTAAATTAGGAACAAAAATCACTTACTAATATAAATAATATCCATCTTGAGCAATAAAATCATATGAAATTAGGAACACTTTAATTTTGTGCGATGAAATGATGTCTGAATCTCAACTGATTTGTTCTATTACAAACGGATACGCACCTTCGAACCTTATTACGCACGTGACGGAAGGGAGTTAGACATAAACAAATAAGTAAGTATCGTGTTTTGGTTTATTGTTTACATTATCCCAATACCAAAGTTTAGAATTTTGAACATGACTTTTGTCCACCTAGCTTGTACTAATCGAAACACTGTGCGCTGGTCCGCTTTTTTACATTTCATTTTTTATCTCATTAAGAAATTTAATGAGCAGATGATTTTCTACAATAAGTTTTACTGAACATTTCTCAACACTACAGATGTTTTTTTTTTTTTTTGAAAATGTTGAATTGATTACCTTTTTTGGATTAATTTTTTAACGAAACCTTATAAAGTGGACCAATGTGACCCACGGGTGGGGTACATTGGACCGCATAACGCAAACTACATCTATTATAATTTTAGTGATAAACACTACCATTTTTGCGACAAAAACGTCCTTCCGTTACCGTTTTTTAAATTTGTTTTAAAAAAAAGTTACTAAAAAAAATTCTTGGCTTCGGCTTTTTTAGCATTTTACCATGATGTATATAAAAGTCTATGCATCAGCTTTTGAAAAATATGTATTTTGATAAGCTCACAGATAGAAATGCATCGATTTTTTTTTGTAAAAAATATCCATCCGTTACCGCTGGAATTTACCTTCTAGTTTAGAAAAAAAAATCAAAGTTGTTATTCGGAAAATAGACTATTTTTGGTTAGGAAAGGATTCTTGTTTCTTTGAATAATGAATATTGATTGGAGAATAACTGAAGCACATAGATAAACAAGAAGCTACGTTCAGAACTAGACGGGCTTACTTTCCCGTATACCGATATCGACTTACTAGTATCTGATCAATATTCTCAAAATAGCTAAAATCGCAAATTATTTCAAACATAATTTTTTAACATTTTAAGCTGATTTTTAGAAATGAAACATGCCTTACTCATTTAAAGAAATAAATGAGAAAAAAATAAAAGAAACGAACAAATAAAGTAGTAGCACCTTTTAAACAAAGCAGCTAGTCATATTATACTTTCCATTAAAAAATATTTAATTGCTTTCAAAAAGAATAAAATAAATGCATTATATATAAAAAAAAATTTTGTTTTTCCACCGTAGCCAAAAAATAATTAAAAAGAATAATAAATGTTCAAATCAAAAAGATATTTTCTATACATGTTCTACATCAAGAGCTTTGTTTGAAGTAAATTCGCCTCTAAGTGCGGGATTTATATTTGCCTTGAACTTCCCCGTAAGCTCTAATGTTAAGTTTTTTGAACTGCTCAAAGTTGGACGAAAAATTGTTCAAATCAAAAAGTGAATAATGGGAATTTGGTGTTCTTGCCGAGATCTTCCGAACAAAAAAAGTTTGTTCAAATCGGACAATTCATTCAAAAGTTATTAAGGAGGGGGGGGGGGGGGCAGATAGACAGACATCCTCCCCCCATCTCAATACCCTACTTTCCAATTTTTATTTTTTCGATGTTTATTTCATTATTTTATTTATTTTTGAATTTTTTGTTTTTCGCGATATTTTTAAGATGCATTAAGTCCTTTATGCTTTTTCTTCGTTTTCTGACTTTTATTGGGAAAGTAGGCTAAAAAGAGGGTGTAAGTGCCAAAATTTAAAATGCGGTTATAACTATAATTGGGGCAAACCTAACCTAACAGCGTCGTAATATTATAATTAGGTTCTGTTTAGCCTGCACATTGCTACCAGGTTATGTTTTCCCCAACTATAGTGCAAATAGTAGGGGAAACTCTTCACCGTCTTAGAAAAAGAGATGGCATTAGGTGCTACTACAGAGCATGATTTGGAAAACTTTTCGATGAAAGCTTGCCGAATACAAGCTTTGAACGTTAAATCGTTTTACTCAAAACTTAAAAAAGTTCTCTTACACCAATTCGCAACAACTAAAACACATGGTAGTTGCAGAATAAACCATCTAAAGGATCATCTACAAATTATACTCAGTAAGTTAACGCCCTATAGCCTGGGCTAAGGCAGAAATACGTGAAATATACCGCCAGCTCAGTCAATTCCAGCAGAGGACTGCAAGCACGAAACTGCAGTCCTCGACTGGAATTGACTGAGCTGGCGGTATATTTCACGTATTTCTGCCTTAGCCCTGGCTATAGGGCGGTAACTTACTGAATATAACTGCCTTGGCTTCAATATTCGAATTGAACCGAACCATTGTTTCGGTCACTCGTCTGGTCAGTGCTAACTCTGTATTAGCTACCAGTTTGTTTGGCACTCGAGGCATCCTTAAGATGTTTTCCTATCTCCAACTCAGTCACTCCTATGCTGGACTGATGAGTGCTAATAAGCACGAAACTACAGTCCTCGGCTGGAATTGACTGAGCTGGTGGTATATTTTACGTATATCTACAAATTATTTCACTCTTAGGGGGAGGAAGGTTCGTGAAGTTGTGGCAGTTTCTGACAAGGGGAAGGAGAAGTAACACAAGTGTGACATCACACATTATTTATAACTGTGTTATTTATTAAAAAAATATATTAGGGAAAGGGGGGGGAGGTAACGCGAAGTGTGGCACTTTGTGTCAAATTAGGGTGGAAGGTCAAAAATGCTGAAAAAAGGGTGACATTATTTTTGGACAGCCCCTGAAAATTTTAAAGTTTCTGCGTTTTACTTACAAGATAATTATGCTCAGACTTGCTTTTCATTAGTCGAAGAATTCAAGTTGACTACATGCTAATACAGCCTGCTATTTTCCCAAGAATCAACATACCGAAATACCAATGTACATGGTAATAGTTTAATGCGATACAGGATGTAGAAAACTTCATTTATAAAGTCGTTACAGTTTCCTGGGAAGATGTCCGCAAGTCGATGCGTCGTTGAATAGATCGTAGAATGACTTAAAAACCAACTAACAAGTCTGAGAAGCCATCAGCAAGTCGAAGCTGCACTTTATGCATACAAATGGCGAAGCGCAAGTGATCCTGAGAGCCATTAAGCCCTTTGGAGGTGTAGGAGGGACGGGTGAAGAAACCGATAAGAGGTTTCAGAATTATTTGTCGAAGCTTGCGCTTTCGAATTGTCTAGAGTATTGATCGGTCTTAAAACTTCATTTCGGTCCGTCGCCAGAAAGGAAACTTCATTTCAATCTGCCCTTCGTTACTGAATTCGATTGAAGGCCTAAGTGAATTATCGTTAATGCGCCTGTTTTTTTTTTACCCTTTTATATTTTTCATTTTTTTCTACCTTTTCGTTTTTTGCCCCTAAGTAGTTATGGCGAGAGGTACTTTTTTTTGTTCTTACCAATCTCTTTTTTGCCCCTGTACTTACCACCCCCACGGACTTCGATTTCTTTTAAGACGATGAAGAAACAAGCCGTTATTCTATTAGCTACCGGAGCGTACCGATCGATACACTTATTATCCGTCTCCCGAGGAATAAATAATTTTCCGCCATCATTGGAGTCGAAAGTTTTCCTGACGAGCGTTTGATAAATGATGCTGTCCGTCCGTCGGTCTTGCTGTCTCCAACTTTTTGCTTCGGATTCCACCCTCGTCGCCTGTCAAACTGGGGTGTCAACATGGATGTCGGAGATAAGAGGGAACGCTCCTGATTGCAATTGTTTTCCGATTTGTTATTCAGTGGGGCTCTTTAAAAAGCACAAAAACACACAATCGAATGCGATCTTTGGGTTTGGAATGCCATTACGTTGTTCTAGAATTTAGAAATGTAGCCGATCAGGTCTTGATTTTGGTTGAGTTATTAGTTGCAGTTGCAAGTTGCTTCATACTTTATATCAAAATAGTATTTTCGATATGATTTAATATTTTTAACTAATCATAACATTTTAGAAGTAGTTTTAATTTGCATTAAGTTGGTTAGCAATCTCGTCGCACAACCAAGTTATGGTGGTGATTTTATGTGTTCAAAAATTAGCCATAATTCACACTAATAACAGAAATTAATGGCGTCATTCCAACCGACATTTCCAAAGCGCTGCTTCTATTGCATGTGGGATATTGGACTTTCAATCGCGCCAACAAAAGATATATGTTGTTACATATGGCTTTATTAAGAAAGATATTAATCCATTTAAAAGGCAGCCAAGAACAGGGGAAAAAATTACAATAAACAATTGAAAATATAACAATTTAAAATAAAAAAAATCTAAATTGAGGATTTCACAATTGTAGAAGAAATAAAGAGAAAGTCATTTCAGGGAGTCCATGACTGAGCCTCCTGCGTTCCATTGCAGGATTTTAAAAGAAAAACTCTGCGATTTCTTCATAATAGATAGATAGTTGAGGGGCCGCCTAACCATCTTCGTTACTCATTTAGCACCAACCGGGAGACACGTGTGAATTAAGGATATCACGGGCGAGAGTAACATTCCCTCCAGAAAGATATATTAGAAAACTAAAAACTATTCATGCAATCTAATACAATATTTCTTTGAAGATTGAAGCACAGCTTCTAAAACTTGGAATAGTTTGTATAATTCAATGAAATATTTTATTAAAATATTGAAGTGAAGCTTCTAAGACTTTAAAAGATTCAGTTTTTTATTTAACATGCTTTATATGTGTGGGAAAATGGCTAAGAATTTATTTTAAAAAAAACGCAGGAAAATTATTAGAAAAAAAATGCATTTTGGACAAATAACTTCTAATGCGCGGAAATAAGCACAAGTAACCATTTCATTTTATTATTTATTAGACTTATAAGAAAGCGATGTTGCTTCAACATTAGATATTTTTCAAAGAAGAAATTAAGCCCTAGATGAAGGAAATACCTTAAAATGTTTAAGAAGTATCTGGGTTAGTTAAATATTTGTCATACAACTGTACATATGTTTCTCAGTTTTTTCGCAAAATAAAATTCATATTTTCGTTTAGAATCCGTAAAGATTCCACGAACAAGCCCTTAATACTCTTACAATAGTAAAAGGCATCAAAACGCCATTAAACTATGAAAAGTGTTTATCAATTTACTTCAACGCCGCGTGTTGAACACGAGTCTTTACCGCGATAGTTCCATTTTTGTTAAAATTCTAACGATCAAAGATACAAAAAGCAAATAAATTTTAAAAAGGACTTCAGATATCTGCAACATTAGTTTGACTTCAAAGTTCATATAAAAGAAAAGGCTACAATAAATAAATAAATAAATAAATAAAAAAAACAACAATGAAAAGAAAAAATAAAAAGAGAGAAAGAAGGAAAGGGAAAAATTGAAAGTCTTACATTGTTTATCGTTCTTAAACTCATCGTTCGATAAGATCAAAAGCCTAAATTTTGTAAGAAATATCTGGGTAATCACTGCACACTGTTTTAAGTCAATGTACGAGTTAATTAAATATATTTTTCAGGAGATAGCATGCTTTTAACTTATTTCATTTCCATGCAGAGACCCTCAACACTCTCATAAAAATAAATCCCATTAAAATACCGTTAAAATATGGAAATGGTATATTTATCAGTTTAATTCAATGCCACGTGCTAAGTAGGAGTGAAATTTCCATTTTTGCTTACATTCTAACGATCATAGAAACAGAATACAAATAAATTTTAAAAAGGACTTCAGATATTTGCAACATTAATTGGCTTCAAAGTTCATGGAAAAATAAAAAGTTACAAAGAAAAAAAAAGGAAAAAAAAACCCTGAAAAGTAGACATTGTTTATTGTTCTTATATTCATCGTTCAGTTAGATCAAAAACTTAAAATGTTGTAAGAAATATCGGAATAATCGCTACACACCAGTTTAAGTCCCAATGCACGAGTTTTGTTTATTTATTTATTTATAAGTTAAACACATAGAGGACTGTGTGCTAAGCGCCTTGCCTCCGGACACATACAGGAAAAATTTACAACACAAGAGAAGGAAATAACACCCAGGGCACCGGCGGGAATCGAACCCATGACCTCCGGCTTAGAAGACGAAGCTTCTAACACAGATCCATGGAAGCCCCAATGCACGAGCTAATTAAAAATTTTTGACGAGACTGTATACTTCTTACTCGTTTCATAAAAAAGAGTTTCATTTTTGGGCGAAGAATCACTTAACAATAGCTCCATATAGAAGCCCTCAACCCTCTCATAAAAATAAATCCCATTAAAATGCCGTTAAAATATGGAAATTGCTTATTTATCAATTTAATTCAACGCCACGTGCTAAGTAGGAGTGAAATTTCCATTTTTGCTTACATTCTAACGATCATAGAAACAGAATACAAATAAATTTTAAAAAGGACTTCAGATATTTGCAACATTAAATTGGCTTCAAAGTTCATGCAAAAAGAAAAGGTTGAAAAAAAAAAAAGCTGAAACGTCGGCACTGTTTATTTATGTATTCGTTCTTACATTCATCGTTCGATAAGATCGAAAGAAATATCAGTTACACATACTCTCACTCGTGTAGACGGAACAAATTCAATCTAGAATATTCGACAGAGCGCGAACAGCTATTAGCAGCGGGGGCGCACGGGCCATGCAGAATAAGTCATTAAAATTGGCATTCTGCATGAAAATGATTTCCTTTCGCTTTCATGTGATTGCTCGCATCGCTAGGGGGGCTTTGGGAGGGGGGGCTGAAAAACGAAGGAGAGCCGAAGGCAGTGTTCGAATTCCGGCGTCTTCTTTTGTTTCGACGCTTTCTGAGATTGTGAGAATTAGGGAGCCACGAGTTATGCTGGATGCATTCATTTAGTTCTGTATCGGGTTTTCTCTCCGCAAGAGCAATTCGCGCCATTTTTTTTATTCCATTGTTTGATTTTGTTCTTATTATTACCATTCTGCCTTTTATTTATCTTTTGGTTTAAGCCGAGCGTAAAATTTAATTTGATCGAAAATAGACACAAGCGTGAAGATCTTTTTTAGGGGCGGTAGGGAAAAAGGTATTTATAAGTTATGAGATCTAAATCAATGTTTAAGCACTTATTAAAAACTTTTTAAAAGTTAATTTCTGAATTATTTCCTTATTTCTTCTCCATGGGTATATAAATTCTTTGTTTATTTAACATTATTTAATACTTAACTTGCTATAGTGTGGCTCTGATAACTTGAGTTGTGACCTTGAGAATGTTTACTTCTTTTTAGGGAGTTCAGTGAAAAGGGGACGCGTTATTGGCAGTGATTTGAGTTGGAATACTACTACGAAAGTACGCGAACTCAACTTAGTGCAAATTACCCCACTACCATTATCTCCAAAATGAGAAACATTGTCAAGGACAAGCCAAAGTCACACCATGCTTAGCTTTATTATTGTTGTTGTTAAATTTTACTCTTTTTAACCAAAGGTAATTTCACATTTAATTCAAGGAATGACGACAGCGGTTAGTTTTGTCTAACGATAGAATAAGTCACTGCCGTTTTGTATTGTTGGTGTCTTCTTTTGACGGAGTTGAAGTTATTATATTCAATGTCTTACTTGGAAGTGATAATGTTAAACATTGAATAAATCTTGTTCAACAAGAGTGAATCCACGTTGAATAAATCTTGTTCAACAAAAGTGAATCCACGTTGAATAAATCTTGTTCAACAAGAGTGAATCCACGTTGAATAAATCTTGTTCAACATGAGTGAATCCAGTTGCCCGTAACTATTATATTCGACGCTTTCGGTAGAGGGCTTTTCTATCTAAGAGGTAAATGTGGAATGAACAAACTGTCTATAACAGTGATATTCAACCTGTAATTCGTGGACCACTAGTGCTCCGCGAGTAAATTAAAAATGGTCCCCAAAAATCAAGTGAAAGTGAAAATTAATCTATATCCTTTTTATAGCTGGTATTAAAACTATTAACCCATTAATGCCTGACATTTTTTTTTTCAAAGATTTTTTGTTTACAGGTTACAAATAGTGTTTAATAGACAGGAAAAATAATTAAAAAAATCTAATGCAAAAAATAAATGTTTTATTAAAAATAGAAAAATCGTCCCTAAAAAGGGACGCTAGGCATCAGAGGGTACATGCTTTTTCAACGACAAATATTTTTTTGCCGACGATTTAATACTTGAAAAAAAAAACATTTTATAAGATAAAATAAGAACAGAAATTAACATAAATCGTAAATTGAGTTTAAAGGACAATTAAATATTGGTTTCATTTAGTATGAAAGTCAACAAAGCATTTGTCGTGTAAACCTACATTGCATTTGCTGCATTTCCTATAGACTTTTTTGCCGCAATAAGCACATCTTACTTGAGTTTTATTTACAACAACATAATGACTTTCTCCATCACATCTAACTAAATCCGGTACCCTTGAGTTTAATTTCCCTGGTTTACCAACAGGTCTTCCAGGTTTAAAATTACGATCTGCATTATATTTTTTAAAGTATGCCAAACATATTTCACTTCGGAATTGCAGCAGCTGCAATGGGTTTACATTTGATGAAGGACAATCTCTATATAACTGCCATGCATTCTGCACTCACAGCTTCTAAACCAAAAATGAATCGAGGCCACCACCATTTCTTAGATCGGATGGAAAAACGGTAATTGCCAATATTTTGATCCCATGCGATCTGTCCCCCCCCCCCCCCATGCAACGATTGTACTGGGCAACCATATTTGGTTGATCTATTTCAATTATTTTCTTTTCGCTATTTGACCATCGCTTGGCCTTTACTATAGGGTAAACACCATAAACATTCGACGCAATAGTTACGACGTTGTTGTCATTCCACCCAACCAGCATGACATTATTTTGTTTCGCATCAAACATGTATTCAAAACTTCCTCTCTTTTCTTTTTTGAACAACGAAACTTTTGTTAATGGGCATTTTTCAATCCGATTCTTCCGTACTGTCCCGGTGACATTGAAACCTTTTTGTGACAAATGATCAATTAGTGCAGGAGAAGTAAATAAATTGTCACAGTAGAGATCAAAGTTGGAATGCTCAGGTAACTCTAAATTAAATCTACAACAACTGAACCCCCCATCCCCAAATTTTCAATAATAGGCACAGTTCCTGCTCCTTGGTAAGGTTCAAATTGGATTAAATACCCTAGTCTCGTATTTAGACACCAAACCTTGTAACCAAAACGGATGGGTTTGCCACGAATAAATTGTTTGCAGTTGTGACGACCATAGTATGGTACCATACTTTCGTCAATCGAAAGCTGTTGCTGTCTAGGTTGGAAGAACAAAAATCTTTCATTCAACATGCTAAATAAGGGTCTAAGTTTTCCGACTTTGTCATTTTTGTTGAGTTTGGTGTTTTCAGCAAAATGTAAATACTGCATAATTTGCTCAAATCGATTTCTACTCATTGCAGAACTAATTGCTATGTTGTTGACATCAGTTGATGGACTCCAGTAGAGTCTCCGCTGGGGCAAGCATGCATATCCACTTGTTAATAGGATAGCCAAGAATAAACGCAGCTCCTCTCGCGTTACAAAAAAGGATGTATTGTTCTTTTGTCGAGCATAGAGGGTGCTCTGAAAAACAAATTGATCCAGTATTTCATCTGTAAAAAACTCTTCAAGTATTGACACTGGTGTCCATTCAACATTCAAAAAGCTTGGTGTTTCCACATTCCATACATTATTATTTTTTTTTATTGATGGATATATCTTTCTTAACCCAATTTCTTTCTGTATTTTTTTTTCTTTATTTTTCTGCGTTTGCTTGGAAGATGCTGCTCAACATCATCACTGTCACTTGACTAACTATCTCCAACACATACTACCTTACCCTGATTAACTTTTCTAATGGTCATTGTAGCAGAAGCTTTCAACTGTTGACCTGATAATTGATTAACATCAACTGAGTCATCCGGTCCACTGTCTTCGTCAGTAATTTCACTAACTTGTGAAGGTGGACAAATGCATATATCAGCCTCCTTGAATTCTTCATCATCAGAGAGCTGTTCCAGAAGTGCTAAGGCTTCTTCAACAGTCAGACTAAACAATGAGAAAATCTCAATGAGTTATTGAAAATTATTAATGTCAAAAAATAACTCAGGTTTCAAAGAAGTTAATTTTTGAAACAGTTAGCTTTTCAAATTTACCTAAGTATTTTTCGAAATTGCAGAAAAAATTATTACTGAAATATCTTTAATTAATAATAAAACTACCTTTTTTAGTCTTTTTAATTTTTAAAAATAAAACATATTGCCTATTTTTTAGTCTAAAAACATTTAATAACTTCTTTTGAGGTCAATTATGAATTCTAAGCAAGAAACTAGCAACGATTCAACAATGAAGCCTATACTGCCTAGCGTCCCTTTTTAGGGACGCTCTTAAATTGCTGTAAAATCCATAAAATTTTTAAAATCTACAAGAATGCAAGAAAAGGTAAACTGAAATATTGATCAAAGTAACATATGTATCAAATACAAATTGATTTACTTGTTAAAAATTTTGAAAACTTACTTTTTTGTTCTTGACATTGTGAACAATGAAATTCTTCACGAAGATCATAACAAAATTTTTACAGAACACACTTTATAACGATTATATGCTGCCATCTGTTAGTAACGAATTGAAACAATACTAAAGTAATAAATGAACACAATTATTGAGTTGAAATGTTTACTTTTGGGAAATTGAGACACGATTTTTGGACCGTCCCTAAAAAGGGACGCTAGGCATTAATGGGTTAAAGAAAATTCTTGGATTAATTTCACTTCCCCTAATATAATTGATGTTAAAACATTATTTATATCGTATATGATGCGCTTAGGATTTGGAAAGGTACCAAGTGGTCCTCCGTAGTGGAGAGGTTAAAAACCACTGGAACCTCAATACTCAATACTTTAAATCAAAAAGTTCACTCACGCGTCCCTTTGCTTCGAAATTTCTTATTTCTTCCTGGAAGTCTAATTTGATACCTATAAGGTTCATTCAAATGAAACTAGGTCAAAACGTCTAACTTCACATAAGAAGTTAGCCGATGCCACGTAACTGCATATATGGAGACACCATCTATTGGTAGAAAGACTGACGCATGCGCAACGTTTCATGTTGCACAATGACAGTGTGATTTAACGCCAAAGAGAAGGTGGTCACACAAGTTATCGTCCACTCCGAAACATGTCCTTTTTTGACCACAAAGACCCACTCAAGAGGAGGGGAACCACTCCCTGAGCCCACTGCTTGTCGAGTTCCTGAAACGGGGAACCACCATCAATGTCCAGCGTTATCAAGCCACTTTAAAGAGCCTTAGACGAGCCATTAAGTCGAAATGGCCAGGCATGTTGTCCGAAGGCGTCCATATAAACGGCCAATGCGGTGAAGACGACATTGCAGTAGTTTCGGTGGGAAACGCTGGAGCTGAAACATCCACTATGCACTCTTTCACCGCGCAGACTTTGCAGTGTGACTTTCGTGTTTTCGGACCTCTAAAACAAGGCATCCGTAGACGACACACCGGATATCGCGGATATCACAATGGACGACGAAGTGTGTCGTTCAGTGTTGGACCCGATAGCGACCTACTAGCTTCTTCAAAGATGGAATTAACCGCCTAGTGTCGCAATAAGATAAATGTGCCAACAGTTTTGGCGACTATTTTTGAGTTAATAAAATCGCTACCGTTACTTAACACTAGTGACCTGGTTTCATTTGAATGTCCTTTATGTATCAACCATGCCGTTTCAACGGCAGTAAATTTGGAAGACTTTTGAGAGTAAGTTTGAGGAGCGCTAAGTTTTGTCTGTTATTTTTTTCAAATGTATCAATTTGTCAAAATAGCTTCATTTAAATTTTAATTACGTTCATTTATAACTTACTGTACAGTATTATCATTTGATTTTAAATAATAGTTTTAGCTATTTCTTCTTGGAAAGCAAAAATGTTAACATATAACAGGAGTATCCTCTAGTTAAAACAGAATAAAAACCTTTGTGAATGAAAAGTAAAAATAAGAAATAACAACGTATAATTGTACGATGATTGTAGATTACTGAATACCCTTGTTACGGGGTTACAAGGAACCCCTCACTTATTTTACATTGAAAAAAGGGTTACGTGTAACCGTGAAACACGTACTATGCAGCAATCTGCAGTCTTTGTGCTATTATACGTTGTTATTTCTTATTTTATCCTCCTCTTTCTTTTTTTTTTCCTGCGAAAAAAATGTGATAGGGTAGACCGGGGAAGTTAACGAGGATTTTTTTCAATGAATTTTCTCATTTTTTTGGTTTAACTTAGGAAATTTGAGACATAACGGTTTTATGGAGCAGTTAACGGAGTGAAAATTGGTATATTCAGTTGTTGCTCAGTTTGTATTTTTAATCGTTAAAAGAACTATTTTTGAGCCCAAGTCGGTTGGGTAAACTTGCCACACAGGACACGTTTACGCATATTTATTTTGACACTTAACGTTTCTCTGTTAATTTTTTGAACATAATGTCTTACCATCGTTAAAATAAAACAAATTTATTACAGAGTGAATAGTGTATACAGTTAAAGCTGAAGGACATGAAGATGACACTATATGATTGTAAGCTATAAGATTCGAATGGGTAACTTAATTAAAAATTAAATGGTAATTTTCAAAACTAAATAGCTAGAAAAAACTAAAAAGGTTTGGGACAGTTTGGAGCGAAAAAAGTTTCAGGGGCACGTTTATGTAAGACACAGTAAGAACGTGCGTATAAAGGTGCTCCGACGTCAACGCGTAAACTTGCCCCGTCGCCAAGTTTGGATTTATTTTTAACGTGCAAAATTTTTTATAACATTTCAGTTCATATAAATACAATTTTCAAAAAAGTATAAAATTCTGCTAGTTTTATATTTTCGTTCTTTCTTAACTATGCATTATGTATTCGCAATAAACTTCAAAACGTTCAACTCAAAATTTATTCTACTTGGTAAAAAACAGATTATCCTTTCTGCATGCTAGACCGAAGCTCAACGGATGCTCATAACTTGTGAGAATATTCTCTAGGGAACAGCATCAATCTGTTATGAGTGTTGGCTCTCCAGTTATAATTCGTTTTGAAAATTAGGGCCCTACGTAAACGTGCCCCGGTCTACCCTACTTAGTGATATGAATTTTCTACATAAAATGAATAAGATTACTTCCGTAAGTGCTAAATTAAAAAAAAAAATCTTCAGAAAAGTATAATGACAAAAACAAATTTCGTACAAACTCTGCGTCAGATCTTTACCTTTGTTGAAAGAAATCCGCCTTCATTTCGGTGTTTCTGTGTGCATAAATTTTCATCGTAGGCACTAATGTCAAATTCTTTTATATTTTCCAAAATTGAGGTCAAACTTTTTAAGATTAAAGGAATATAATGTGGGAATGAGTTTCCCGAAATCTTTCGTAAGAGAACAAAAGAAAAAAAAATCCCGTAACAGTTATTCGAAAGGGAGGTAGGGAAGAGACGGGGGTGGAAGTACGCCGATCGTCCGGCAGAGACGTTTCCCCATTTCAATACCCAATTTTCAAACTTTTATATTTTTTAATAGTTATTTATTCATTTTATTTTTTTCTTCTTTCTCTTTTTTTTTTTGAAATATTTTCCACGGCATCTTAAATTTTCTTTCACTCGTTTTTTCCCCATCTTTTACAGAAAAGTAGACAAGTAATTCGCAACTCCAATAAACAATAGGGGGCGCTGCAGCCGCTGTCTAATGGCGGATGAGAAAGGTAAAACAAACGCACGCCTTAACTTGCTTTGACGCTTAGTGAATGATAGTAATTTTTCATCGTCTTTGTGGAAGCTTTCTTTTCTATTCTTCTGAAATTACATTACACCAGAAACTGTCTGAAGCCTTGTAATTTACCACAAAGAAAACACGTGGAATGGAATGTTTTGCCTTTTTCTTTAGTATTGTTAATCACCGCAAGGTAGCGTATTCGAGCTCTGGAGTTGCGAATAAATGAAAAGCTTGTAGCGAATGGCAAATCTCGTGAAACTTCTACGATATGTGTTTATGCTGAAAATTCAAAACGGAATTTATGAACGAAAATATTCCAATAACCTAACAATGACAGATTTAAAATTCATTAATGATTTACAATTTCATGAGTAATATTTTTTCTCAGAGCATGTCAAAATTAATCTCTATCGCAAAAATAACTTTACCTTATTATTATACAAATAAAAAGAACGAAAAAATAAACAGGAAAAATGGAGCGAAATGGAAATGTGAAAGCAAATTCTGAATGCTATAAATTGAAACTAAAGCAAAAATTCTAGTGCTCAATTATTTCCCAGCCCCCTTACACACACACACAACACCGGCATTGGTGTGTCCAAGAAGTTTGCAAAGAGCGTGAATTCCAATTCGTAATGAGTTCCATGATGAATGGATAACGAGGGACTCTTAAACACGCATATCCGACAAATAATTGGCAGAAACTGTTCTTTTTTTTAGTTCTTTTTCCATTCCCTTTCGCATCGTAGATCGAATATTTTATATCTTGCTCTCATTTCCCCCGATATTTTATAACCCTTATCATCTCGAAGGCGCGTCTGACTGTTTAATCATCGGTTAAAGAAAAAAAAATCTTTAATAAGAAGCACGCTTCGCGCATCTTAGCTCGTTAGGTGATCCCTCGAAGCGTGAGCTTTGAACGGGTTGCCATTCCTTAAAATCAAATTTCTCAACATCTCTCTCGCTTTTGTTTTTTTCTTTTATTCTTTTTTACCGCTCATTTCTGTTTTTGATCCGAATTGTTTTTCGTTCGGACGTAGAAAAGTGAAGTAAAATCATTCGAGGAGATTCGCGCCAAATAATTGAGTAAGAATTATTCGAATTCAATTTTCATCTCAAAATCGTAACTGTATGACAAACATCGCAAAAGCGCCTTCGAACTAATATAATCCTGTTGTAAAATTCCTTGAAGAACTGAAGTTATTTTTATAAGAACACAGTTGGCAACATCTGGACAGAAAATATTACCTCATGCCACTTTTCGTCGGATCTTTCCTTCTCATTAAAAAGAATGAATTAATAAAACTCGACAAGAGTCAGAAAATCCAAGGAAACATGGAGGTGCATATTCGAAACTGCTTGATTTCATTATTTTTTCGATATGTAATGGAAATAATAAGAGCTGCATCGAATTACATCATTATCGAATACAGCATTTTATGCAAATATGATTTTAGAATCAGAAGAATGTAAATTTTCTAAAAGCATTTCGGTAACTTAGTATGGGCAGTGTTTGCGTTTCACAATTTGTTTAGTATCATGAATAAAAGTGTTGTCTTCTGAAGAGTGTGCTAAACAAAGTATTTTGACGAAAGTCTCAAAAAAGCACTCCATATTCAAAGGAATCAAAGAAATCAACAAACGAGAGTTGTTAAAGTACAAAAATTTCAAGACTGTTTCGGGGTTATGAGGAATCTCTTCTTCAATGCTGAAAACCTTTTGATCTTTTAACGATACACCACAGTCATCGAAGAAGCTTAGGTTCCTTCGTGGTTCATTGGGCTATTTTCTCTGAAACTTTCAGATAAATTGGACTATTTTAGTGATAAAATATGAGTCACGAGACTGGAAGACAGCAGATATGGAGGGCATGGTCTGACCCAACCTTAGGATTGATGAATAACATAAGCGTATAATGTTGAAGGTGTATTGAAACAACATATCGAATTGAGTTTCAATTAATAAAGTTCAAAGTATCAAAGTTATTTATTATATCTTACACAATCATACAACATACCTTTAACTAACCCTTACTATTTATTTAAACAGAAGTTAAATGGCTTCACATACATAGAGGACTGCGTAAAAAGCGTCTTGCTTCTGGAAACACACAGAATAGTTTAACAACGCAAAAGAAGGAAAAAACACCTATGGCACGAACGGGAATCGAACCCATGACCTCCGGTTTAGAAGACGAAGCTTGTACTACAGAGCCACGGAGTCCCCTCAACCCGTAGTAAAGCATAGCTTCTATTCCGCTGGCCATTCACGGCACTGCCATTAAAAAAAAAAAAAATAATTGAAAGTAAATCACTCACCCGGGTGTGCTTGAACCACCAGCCCTTAGGATAACAGTCGAATGGTAGCCACCTGCGATACGGAGACTTCGTTTTAGATGAATTTTAAACGATGTTATATAAACAAAGCTCTGCACATGCGTGGGGGAGGTAGCAGGTGGAAGTATAATCTATTTCTACATACGTCCAATAAAACTGCAATAATTAATATTGCAATTATTACATTTTATTGAAAATTTCAGGAGAGGTACATTTTTTTTTTGATTCACTGTCAGTATTTTCATTTTTCTGGGATATACAGCTACTATTATTTTTATTCTCATCCAATAAAAAAATACTTTTAGTTCATTTTATATAAATTTAGTTCGCACTTTTCTTTCATGGATGCAATATCAATTTCATCATCACAATCACTTGATTATTCACCCTAAATAATGATTATTCACGACAAATAACCATAAATTCACCATAAAATATTAAAGTTACAAAAATAATATTAACATTTCAGAAAGAGCAAAATGAATGACAGACACCTGTTTTGGATTTATAAAGAGCTTTTGTCAAAGAAGTTGAAGGTATGAAGGGAAATTAATTCAACAAAATTTAGAATTTTATACATTTTGTCTGATGTTTGGTCTTTTTGCAATAAAAACGAGCTGTTGTGCGCCTCACACGACTTCCTTTTACACCAATTTAATGATAATAGTACCTTGGCGTAAACAATTAAACATTTTAAATATCTTACCTCCTAGTTTGTCGTGAACCGAAGTAAAAAAGCAGCTTACAGAGATTAATTTTCCCAATATCGGCAAATTTTAACGTGATTCAATGGTAACTCTCTAAATATCGCCAATAAGGATAAAATGGAAAGCAGAATAAAAAAATATTTTTTTCGCCAAATTTGTCACCAACTTGGCGATATATTGCCAAGTGTTCGCCAAAATATATCATTTATTGAGTTTGCATTAAAATTAACACTGATTTTGCCTAAAAAAGGTGTAAAAGACCCCTTTTGGAACATCTGAGGGCAACCAAAGGGGAGGTGCAAAACAAGACCCCACTAGGAGTTTACATACCGAATTTCAACTTTCTGCTACATACCGTTTTGGAGTTATGCGAGATACGTACATATATACAGACTTCATGGGAGAACTCGTGGTAATAAACTTGGGGATCGTCAAAAAGGATGTTTCAGACGTCCACACGTTCTTAGGTATGTATGCACGTGCAGTCGGGCCGAAAAAACAACTCAACATTCATCCCGGGGTGAGAAAATTGAAATTTAGACCGATATTTGAGTGAAAATCATTTTACGAACATAATACTCCCTTTACTATGCATAAGGAAGTAAAAGGGTTCTTTTTGAATACATGTTTGCAGTTTTTTTTTTTTTTTTTTTTGCTATTTGCACTCGTTTAATACTGCTTTAATGATTTTTTAACTTATCTCTCAACATTAAACATTTTTTGCAGTATGAAGATCGTGGGAAAGTTTGGTTATGTACAGGAGGTTTGATATATGCATCAGAGTTTTGCTTCCTAGAATTTTATATTTTAATAATTAAGTTTCAGGTAAAAATAAAGTTATATTTTTAAGCTAATGGTTTTAAATAAAAATCGTTTGATTGCAAACATGATTAATAAATCATAAATTGAAAACAAACCGGGGAATTAAAAATAAATGAAGTAAAGTAGTTCAGAGCCACTTAGAGTCAAGACGGTTGACTTTGTGCTACTCCAAATTTGTGGTACATTTGACTTTCCAAATAATATTTTTTTTTAAAAAATAGAAGATCCAGTTCTACGCTTTACCAGCGCGGTTAAGAAATAAATTTTATATTTTTATTTTACGAATAGAAATATATAAAGTTGGTAATATTGTGCGTAACTAACTACAACATTCAACAACTTTGAAGTTACTGTCTGAAAGCTATGTTTGGAGTTGTTGAAAGCGCTTTTCCTACACTTAAATATTATATGTAATGTTATGAAGAATAAAACTCTTTTGATGTTGAAAAGTACAATGGTTTAAAGTTTTAAACATTTAGAAATTTTATTTAGCTGCCTTTTTTTAGTTTCACTACTTTTATTAAAAAATCTATTTTGCATCCCATTTTTATTGGAACGCGAAGTGACTTCCAAGGGCAAAATAACATTGAGCAGGGCTACTAATTCATTTTAAATGAAGTTGAGGTATTCGAACGCGTTCAGAGCCTTTTTTTATTTATTTATTTGCTTAGAAAACTGTGTTTAGAGGCATTGTAATTATATTTTTAGCTTCGGTTTCAGTAAAAATTAATAACTAACATGTAATTTCAAAAATATTTGCAGAAAATTTGATTAAAATTCTTATTTATTTGTCGAATTTGTAAGAAAATATTCAAAATCTTCAAATATGCAATAAATATTTTTTTAACTTATGAGAATAAAAATATCATCAAAATAACTTACTGATTCTCGTTTGGGGCACATACTAACAATTTTGAGGATATGTTGAAAAAAAAAAAAAAAAAATAGACGCATCGAAGTATTTTTTGCAAGTTTTTCGGCAAACTTACTACATTGATATTTAAAGAAAAGATCATAACTAATAAAATATTGCTGACATGATTAATATTTTGATATATCCCTGAAATAACAGTACAGAGACAATCTATGCAAAGTTTCATTTAAATGGGAAGAGAATATTTTGAGTTATTACTTTTGAAGTGAGCAATTAAGCGGAAAAACTTATTTCGAGAAAAATGCACTTTAAGTCTAAACTTCCAATGCTCTGACCATACATTATGTGCATTCAAAGAACAATATCTCTGCTTTTAACGGAAATGGAGACGAAAATTGACCTGCTATGGAATTGACTAATCGAATGAATTTATTTTTAAACGAGATGATGAGTGCATAACATGACTTCCTTTTCCTTCAATTTAAAGTCATTTCCCCATCACTGACAATTTTAATGTGATTCAATAGTTTACTTTCCAAATATCACCAAGAGTGGCTACATTGAAATCAGATTAAAAAAAAAAAAATCTCCAAATTTATCACCCAAATTGGCGACAAAACTTGGCGACCAAAAGACTGGCGATATATTGCCAAGTATCCGCCAAATTATTACACCACTTGAGTTTACATCGAAATTAACAATGATTTCATCCCAAAAAAGGAGCAAAAGACCCCTTTAGAAACACCCGAATGCAACCAAAAGGGGAAGTGCACATTTAGATTCCACTAGGAGTCTACATACCAAATTTCAACTTTCTAGGACATACCATTCTTAAGTTATGCGAGATACATATCCGCATACATACATACGTATATACAGACGTCACAAGAAAACTCGTTGTAATTAAATCATCAAAATGGATATTTCGCGTGTCTATACGTTCTTAGGCACTTATCCACGTGCGGTCGGGCCGAAAAAAAACTCAACATTCATTCGGGGGTGAGAAAAACGTAAATTAAGGTCGATTTTTGAGTGAAAATTTTTTCGCGAATACAATACTTCCTTTTTTGTAAAAGGAAGTAAAAATGTGCAATTTCATAAAAATAAGCCATTTTAAACGTGGTTGGATACCATCATTTAGTATTATTTCTTAATTTTTGACAACTACACAATAGTGTGAAAGTGTTTCTTTCTTTTTATACCAACAGATAGGGTAACGGCGCCAGTCACAAACATGCTTAAGGCACGCTCTCAGGTTAACTCAATTTTCTGAGCATTTTAATGTATTGAGACTTTTTCAACTATTTTTCTCCCCATGCAACTACATCTCATTTAAGGTTTGGTTGCTTCTGGATTATCTAATCTTAGTTTATTCAATTTTTATTTGCTCAATTTCGAAAAAAGATCCAACCCGCAGTAACAAACACCGAAAAATCTGATGACACGCAGTAACAGAGAGGATCAGGAAAGGGTGAGAAAAAGGACAAAATTTCCTTTTTCTCTGCAAAATGTGAAAAAGTTTCTTATTTTTATAACTTATTTATTTGAGTTCTAAATATTTAGAACTTTTTTATTTTTAGAACTTTTCAGCCATATTAAATTCAAATGATCATAAAACACCTGCTGACCACATAATGGCTGTTTATAACCTTCCACCACTGCTTTGTAAATACCAACTGGCTCATAAAATTCACTCTGATAACACTAGATGGTTGTACTGTATTCATGGGCACATCAACATCAGTTTTACCAGTCTAAAAGGCTTATTATTTAAAACCCTTTCACACGGAATATTGAAATACTTAACCAAAAGTGTTTTTATTTGGTAGACACTATGGTAAAGAGTATCTTATAGACAAAATTTCAAGTTTATAGGTGAGACATTAAGAGAGTTATGGCACGTCCAATAATCCGGACATATATTACTGAAATACATATTTCAGATAATAAAACGATGAAACATCAAACAAACTTCTTTGTAAAATATTCTCTAAACAATGATAAAACATAATATAAGCATTTGAAATGATTAATATAAGGTTATATACTTTTGAAAAAATCAGAAAAAAAAAACTCGTTTTTGAGACGAGAATCCGTGGTTGGGAAAATGAGCCAGTCCCATTCTCCCAACCCCTATTGCTTTATGTTGTCGATCTCAAAATGAAAAATTCTTGTACAGATAATAATAAGCAGACTGTTAAGAATCAGCCATGAAAAAAATCGAGCAATTTATTCAATTAATAAATGATTAGCAGCTGTTTAAAGTTTATGTCCGGTATAGCGGACGCCTGGTCTGAAAGGGTTAAGTCCAAACTTACGACCGTCTGTTCCTGGACCCTCGTCTGTTACTGGTGACCTTACCCTACAGTAAAATTATAAAAATATGAAAAACTGTTTAAAACAGAGACATTGAGGCTAAAAGTTAGTCTAAATAACTGTTACATACCTATTTAAAACAATCTAAAAAACCGTAAATATATGCTTAAAAAATGCTGAACTCTTCTTTGCTTTAAATATTAGACGGTTTATATGAATCCTTTGGGTAAAGTTTATACAACGCAAGTGATGCATAAATTCCATAAAGCAGCACAGGAGATGTACTTCTATTTGCCATGTGCTCCGTGTTTTGCGAGTGCAGTTGCAGCTAAGAGAATAGGAAAGAGGATGGAGGAAAATGATTTTTGTGCATACTGCCACGATAGCCTGACTGGAATATCTGTTGTAGGAAAATGGAGCTTGTACTCCCTCTCCCACGCTCAAATATTTTTTAAATAAATAAAAAGCTGCAAGCTGGGGGATCAACTTCATAGTAAAAATAAAATGTATAGCTCTGTTTAGCCTTCGATAACCGATGTTTTTTTTTTTGTTTAGAAAAAGAGTTTTAAACTGTTTTTATTTCATATTTAATGTTTTCATGAGAAAAATCTCACATTAAATATACAGTGCTGGCCAAATTATTATACTAAAAAGTTTATTTTGTACACTATATGTACTAAAATACTATTTATTTTACTGTTAAAGTACAGTACATACTGTACACTGATTATTACGTTATTTTAGCATAATTTAATGTTTGCAGGTGGCAGCACTGTCTGCTTTGTTTATCTACCTACTAGGAACATAACCTCAATCAGCTGAAACAGTTTCTCTAGTTCTTTCTATTAGTGTGTTGTTATATTTAAAGTTAGTTTTTGGTAATTAGTGAGTATGTGTATATGAGTACATATAATAGTGAGTATAAACAATTTTTACCTCCTTTTTTAAAAAGTTAAGAAATAGTGTAAACCTTGTAAAAAGTATGCCAAAAAGACTTAAAATGCTCGTCAAGAACAAGAGTACATACTAAATATTAGATAATTATTTCACTTTTCGTTAATGTGTCTATTGTTAGGTAATCAATAAAGAATTTGCTTTTAAAACAGTCTTAGTCTAATAATTTGGCCAGCAATGTTTACATATGTATGTGTGTATGTGTGCGAAAGGGTGTATGTGTGAGTATGTTTTTTTATATTTAAAAAACGTAAAAAATCATAATTTCTAGGTATCTAGTGATCTTTTTTTTAGAATTTTTAAGGGGGAAACCAGTTTAGGAGGCCGAAATTTTAACGTTTTTCGTGAATTTTTTAACAGGAAAGAAATAATCAGAATTCGTTTAAACTTAAAAGATTCATCTTTTGAAGTAGCCCTTTGTAATTTTTTCAAGTCAGTCCCTCCGGAAATAGTGGAGTAAGAAGCTGTTGCCCATGGGCGGTCGCCAATAGTGCTGGTGGGCAATTATGTGGCTGGTGGGCATCACTAAAGCCACAGTTTTTATTTGTAATTATTACAATTTTTCTCTCTCGTAAGCAACATATTTCTTTAGAATATGAACCACAGCATCGAAACCTATCGGAATGGGATCGTTTCCAAAATTTTAAAAGTATTTTTTTCTGAAAGAGCATGCTTAAAAACATAGGATCTGACCATTTTTTAAATAATTGGTTTAAGTTTAATATCTTTAAAAAATTACTTAAATCGGTGCGCTTTCATTGTTTACGCTTCTGTCGTGTGACATCACAAATGATGAAATGCCATTCAGTGTTGCCATTCACAGAACGAAAATTTAATTCGCATCTTTACTCCCGTATATTGGCAACGATATGGTTGATAGCAAGCGTAAAGCGAAATATTTAATTCGCTTCTTGATTATCATAACGTGGAAACGCCGTAGAAAGATGCGCCAAATTGCATCATTTGTGACGTCATAAACACCACGCCTTGTTTTCAAAATCGACATTTTAAAAAATTAACTAAAAAATAACTGTTGGGAAAATGAAAGTATTTTCCAGGTCCATGTTATCTTTTTTACTCATTCTATCAATTTCAGTGACTAAAAGTAGTACTTTTGACTGAAGGAAACAACCCCATTGTTCAATGAAACTTTGGCAACCTATTCTTGAATAGCTTTACTATCATTTTATGATCTAAAAAAAGTGGATTTTCCGACCCGTCTAAACTAGTTTCCCCCATAAGTCCCGTCGGGTTATAAAGGGTGAAGAATTAATCAACTATTTGAAGAAAAGAAATGGTGCTTCAAAAAAGAGGATAGACTATCAAGAGTATAATCTTAACCAACAGACGATCAGAACTAAATAAGCTTAAAATTGCTTATTGAATGTTTTTCATTTGTGCTTCCAGAATTATTTCCTTCTCAGATTCTCTCCGTTCCAATGAGAGTGTTAACAAAGGAGAAAATACTTTCTCAAATTCCTCTTTATATAAACGACATTATTATGTGTCATTTATTAGTTCAACAGCTGTTCTTTAAACGGTTTTAACAGTTCATAAATGGTTCGTAAATAATGTATTAGAGTTGAAAGTTATTGATTCCACAAAACACATTTGATATTCAGTTAGAATTTCCAATTAGATATTTCTAGATACAAATTATAGGGGAATGTGGGGCAGAGTGAAATAGCGAGGCAAAGTGAAATAGTGAAATATTTACTCTGCTTTTTGTGCCACCTCTCTAGTGAAATTTTAGATATGTAGTAACACATGTAGTCTATTCCAGTCAAGAAAAACTTCCCCTGAAAGTCAAAGAATATGATAATACAAGTAATTTTCAGAAATGGATGCTCATATTGTAATATTTTGCTGAAAGTCAAAAATTATCTTTGTCATTATTCAATAATAAAGTTAATGTTATTGACATTTTAAATATTAATTAACTAGGGATGTGTTGTTCATGAACGAACGGGTCAAAAAGAACGAACCTTTAAAATGAACGGATCTGTTCGTTCACTTAAACGAGCTGATGTGTGCATCACATGACTTCTTTTTACTCCAATTTAATGTCATTTTCTCATTATTGGCAGTTTAAATATGATTCAATAATTTACTCTTTAAATATCACCGACGGTGGCCAAATTGAAACCGGATTTAAAAAAAAGAAGAAAAAAAAATCGCCAAATTTGTCGCCTAGTTGGCGACAAAGCTTGGCGACCAAAGGACTGGCGATATATCGCCAAGTGTCCGCCAAATTATAACACCACTTGAGTTTACATCGGAATTAACAATGATTCCCCCCAAAAAGGGGCAAAAGACTCCCTTTGGAGCATCCGAATGCAACCAAAAATGAAGGTGCACACCTAGACCCCACTAGGAGTCTACGTGCCAAATTTCAACTTTATAGGACATTCCGTTCTTGAGTTATGCGACACACATACGCACATACAGACGTCACGAGAAAACTCATTGTAATTAGCTGGGGATCGTCAAAATGTATATTTCGGGTGTCTGTACGTTCCTAGGCACATATCCACGTGTGATCGGATTGAAAAAAAAAACTCAACATTCATTTGGGGCTGAGCAAAATGGAAATTAAGGCCCATTTTTGGGTGAAAAGTTTTTTGCGAATACAATACTTCCTTTTTTGTAAAAGGAAGTAAAAATGAACGACCGTTCTTTTAAACGATGAGCAGTTTGGAACATTAGATTGATGCACTTGTGATTAAATCTCATTTTTCTTTCTTTCTTTTTTTTTTTTTTTTTGAATTACATTTAACTTTAAATTTTTAACTCCCACTCAATCTCAAATTTCCTTTTTCTCAGTGCAGTATAATTTATTCATTTCGAAGCTTTTTACTTTTTGCTTTATTCATCATTTTTCTTTAACCCTTGCAGTTCATTTGCAATTTCCCAATGTATCCATTAGCAATGTTTTGTGTAACTTACTTGGGCCTCTAACAAAATGTTTGGACTTTCCGCTTCCTGTCCCTCTCACCAGCTAAAATCTTTCTCACGTTTTCTGTCGCCAAAATTATTTCCAAAAATACCTTTTATCACTTTCATGGCAATCCTTTTGTCTGCTATCTAAAACATTCCTATCAACTACCAACTATATATTGATTTAGCTTAATTTTGGACTTGGTTAGCGACTACCAAGTCGCTTATTTAGCATTCAATTTCCTGAGATTTAAAATAAGGATTATTACTGTCTAATTTTTTCCCCATTTAAAAAAAAGTGCTGCTTTTTTTTCTGTTCTCATCGGTACTGTGGAATAATTTTGTAGCTCCCTAATATTTAGGTGAGCCTTTTCTTTGAATTAAGTTATCTGGTACTCCGGCTGAGTTACCGAAACATTTGTTATTACTTTTTTCGCTATACGTGGTCTATTGGTAATACAGTGCAGAACCTTTTATCCGGGAACCAAAAAACCGGGAAACCAGAAAACCGGCAACTTTTACCCGATTTTCCCGCCATCTTTTAAAAATACGCCATTTTGACAATTTTTGAAAAATGAAGCATTTTTTCTGCAATACCAAAAGAAAATGAACGATTTCTAAATAAACACCATATAATTGACGAGAAACTGTTGCAAACACTAACTTCAAATGGTTATCCTTTATGCGGGGCAAAATTTCCGAAAGATTTTCTTGAATTAAAAAGTACATTCGTAAGTCTGAAATTTTCGTGTTTTATTCCAACTGAAAGCTAAGGAAATGAATATTGTCGCATTCTAATGCAGTATTTGATTGAATGGCCTCTAATTAAAGGCATTTGGCGTAAGTGACGTCTCAAAAGTGTGGGAAACGCCGAAAACCAGATTCGCGATTTTTTTGGATAGTTAGTTGATCGTGAAATCTAGAAATCCATTAAACGCAAGACGAATAAGGCTGCAAGAACTCATAAATCAAATTTCTGTTGATATTAACGAAATGCAAAAGCATTAGTTATCAATAGCTACCGTAATCGCAAACACGAAACCTTTACAAAAAATTAAAAAAAAAAAAAAGTGCGATCATGAAAGTGAATTATTTTATACACTATAGTAGAAAATTTGCACATTTAGGTTCAAAAACTTATTTTTTGCTCTTCCCTTCATTTTCTTTCGTTTAAAAGCATCGAAAAGTGGAAGATTTTCCCTTTCTTTTCCAAACAGAATGTGAGGGTCCCCGGTATTATGAGTTAGGCATTATGAGATATTAGTAGTGTTTTGGTGTTTAAATTATTCATTCACTGGTAGCTTTTAATATTTCGATATTTATAAGCATTTATGAACTGTTTTCTTATTTTAATATGCATAACTATTTATTATAGTTATTTAAGTTTTACAAACAATCGTTCAATAGCGTTTTTTAGCGATTCAGAAAACCGGGAAATTCAGATATCCGGGATAGCGATGGTCCCGAACTTCCCGGATAATTGGTTCTCTACTGTAATATATATTTATATACAGTGCTGTAGCTGAAAAAAAAAGGTCTGGTCTTTTGTGTAAATGTCATGGTTGACAGATGTTTGTTTTGGGATAGAAAAATGTCAGTTTCGACAACGTATGTCAGTTTTTATTTAAAAAGCAGATGTTAACTTTAAAAACAACTTTGTTTTGAAACCAGTTTACAGTAAATTGGTTGTAACTACGTTATTTTTTTAAAAATTAATGTCAACTTGTCCTTTTTCAAATCGTATTCTGAAATGGTTTAGAAAATAATTAGTTTTGCAATTACTTCAACGTTTGCTTTATAATATATCAAGAAACGCTTTAGCCTTGTTCACTTGCTGACTCGTGAACCATTCCGAAACCTGTGAGGCTACGTTTAGGGTATGCGTTTCCCACCCACTGATGAAGGAGCAGTTTAATTCTGCTTATCTGAACATTCCAAATCTGACCTGAAATAAAATATTTTTTGATTCATTTTTCAAAGGCATATTTTCTTTCTTTTGGATAATTTTAGTTATTTTTCCTTCAAAGAATAATACTAATCTAATGAAGCATTTCGAATGTACGTGAGTAAGTCGTGCAGAGAGATAACATGCAACTTTCTTAAATGAACGAGTTAAATAATGGTCCTCTGATGAACGGATCAGTAAAAAGAACGACATTGTCCATCTCTATAATTAACTCCTACAAGTATTCAGCACAGCACTTGTTTGATATTAAGCTTATTTGTATTTTAAAGGCTTTGTCGAGGGCATGAGGGCCAAAGTGAAATTAGTTAATTTCATTTACTTATTCAATCTTTAATCAAATCACTTACATATTATTTTATTAATTGTTTTATTTACATTCCTTTAGTTAATACTTTTTTTATTTGTTCATTCATCATTTATTTTCTTATTCATAAATTATTTTATTAACTGATTTATTTTTCGTACCTATTAATTAATTTTATTTTTTTAATTCGTTTATTGTTTCATATCTTTTTCATTTATTCATTGATTCTTTTATTTACTTGTTTATTGGAACAAAAATATTCTTATTAATCGAATAAAAAATATTTCATTAAAAAAAAAATTTTTCCACTTTGCCCCATGGAATAAGGATGTGAAAAATTTCCACCTTTTTTTGAAGGTACAAATTTACTGCCAAAAATTAAAAATAATGTTTCAATGCAATTTTTATTTAAAAATATATTGCTCTTTCCTTATGTACCGTAGTTTTCAGGCCAAATTTCCAACATGTTCATTTTGAAAAAAGTAAGTTATCTTAACTATTTCACTTTTTCCCACATTCCTCTACAATGTTAAGTATTACATCAATAAATCTTCTGCACGAGAAATCAAGAGATTGCCTTCAATTAAACAAATTTAACTGAAAACTCAATGCAATAAAAAAAATACTAGAAAAGTATATTAATATTGGGTTTTAGGGTAACTGGACACTTCTTTCTTATCATTGATCAATATAATATACTGCTGGCCACACAAAATGCAACACCAAGAAGGAGTAGTCGGAATGAAATAAAATTTTACAGACATTATTATTAGAAATTCATTACAAAACGAAAACAAAATAATCATTTATTACTGGAAAAGTTAAAAATGAATGGATGTTAAAGTACCTTACTGAGCCTCCTCTAGTGTGAAGGTACGTAGCGATATAGTCAAGTTTGGAGGCACAGTAGTCTTGTACGATGTCCTACATCATCTCGTACCACAGTTACTGTAAACACCTCACTTATTTGATCAAACTCATGGGCTTTCTAATTTACAATCTCAAGTGATCCTAGATATGCTCAAATTTATGACAAGTCAGAACATCATGCCGACCAGAGAAGTTGATTATGGGAAAGAGGAAGCCCTCTGATACCATTTCTGTATGTGACCGAGCATTATCCAGTTAAAAACTGGCCCCACCATGAGTGTCAACATATGTGACTGAAGCTTGACACGTCCGTACGGTTAGGCTATTATAGGGCTGTGAATCAATATTAGAGGTGACCACGTTTCGTACAAAGCACCCCCTAACGTCCCTCCAGCTGTGAATGTGGTGTGCCGCTGGAAAGCAAAGGGCATCCCCACTGGAGTAGTGTCGAGTTCGAAGAGACTTGCTTGCAACACAATGGATCCAAATCGTCTTAAGCGATGTATCCAGATCAAATGTGGGCAATATGGCATTTTCGTGCGCTTTGGGAGAACCTGTTGTGAACTCCGAAATAGTGCCTTTGCTATTCAGCGGCACACCGCACTCACAGTTGGGAAGATGTTATGAGGTGCTATTATATGCGAAACATGGTCCCCTCTAGTATTGATCCACAGCACCATGACATCATAATTGTACGCAAGTATCATGCTTCAGTTTTGGCACGCATGGTGGGGCTCCCAGGAGTAAATTTTGAACTGGCCAGTGCTCGGTCACACACAAAAAGGGTCTCAGAAGGCTTCCTCTTCCCCACAATCAACTTCTCTGGCCCGCGTAATGCCCTGATTTGTCACAAATCGAGCACATCTGGGATCACTTGAGATGGTAAATTAGACAGCCCATGAGTTTGATCGAATAAGTGACATGTTTACAGTAACTAGTACGAGATGATGTAGGACAACGTACAAGACTACTGTGCCTCCAAACTTGACTGTATCGCTACGTACCTTCACGCTAGAGAGCTCAGTAAGGTACTTTAACATCCATTCATTTTTAATTTTTCCACTAATAAATGATCATTTTGCTTTCGTTTTGTGATCTTTTTCTAGTAATAATGAGTGTAAAATTTTGTTTCATTCTGACAACTCCTTCTTGGTGTTGCATTTTGTGTGGTCAGCAGTGTAGTTATGATGAAACAAATATGCTGAGAAACTAAATACTTATTACGAAGAAAAAGTTATTATCACAATAATTATTGGGAATCAAATGTTTCAATAATTTTGAAAGAAATATTGTATGAGTGTCTTAATTCAGGAAGAGAATCAAATCCGGAACAAGAGAGATGAGACATGTTTAAGTTGTTACTTCAACAAGAGCATGATTGACTTTCATTACCCTCTAGACCAGCCGTTCGCAACCAGTGGTTCACGAACCCCTGGGGGGTTCGCGAGAGGTTTTCAGGGGGTTCGAGAAAAATATATTGTAATGACGGAGTTTCAACATACCTGTTTCTGATGAAGTTTCATGTTCAAGTGGTTTCAGGCAAATTATGCTCCTTTTTTAGCCTACTTTCCCAGTAAAAGTCAGAAAAAGGAGAAAAAAGCATGAAAGAAGTCTTAATGCATCTTAAAAATGTCGCGAAAAACAAAAAAAAAAATCAAAAATAAATAAAATAATTAAATAAATATCGAAAAATTAAAAATTGGAAAGTAGGGCATTGAGATGGGGAAAATGTCTGTCGGTCTGTCTGTCTGTCCCCCCCCCCCCTAATAACTTTTGAATGAATAGTTCGATTCGAACAAACTTTTTTTTTGTTCGAAAGATCTCGACGAGGACACCTCAGTCCCATATTTCACTTTTTGATTTGAACTATTTTTTGTTCAATTTTGAACAGTTCAAAAAACTTAACATTATCGCCTACGGGGAAACTGAAAGTCAATGTAGATTCCGTACTTGAAGGCGGATTTATTTTAAACAAATTTTGTTGGAAATAGCTATTGACGCCAAACTCCAGACTCCGACTCTGAGAATTTAGAGGCACTTGACTCCGACTCCTGTGCCCGACAATCAATCGGACTCCGACTCCCCGACTTCGACTCTGACTTCGTAGCTTTGGCAAAAATTTATACACGGAGGACAAATGACTGACTCCGATTCTTGGATATTCGTCTCCGACTCCGTTATCCAAAAATGAGATTGACTCCGACTCCGAAGCTATGGTTTTCACTGTGAAATAATTATTGTTGATATGATTTGTTTTTATTTTCACGCTAAAGTTTTAATTTAGGTATTCAGTTTTCGGCGAATAAACTCAAAGTCATTTATGTTTCTACATAACGATATGCGCAGACGATTTTTTTTTGACAATGAAAAGTATTTCTTTAAGTTGACATTTTATTGTTTTTATTTATTTTGGTAAGTGCATTAATTCATTTAAAAAATTATTTTTGGCAACAGGGGAAAAAGAAACGATTTTTTTTTTTTGATATGATGTATTTATTTTAATAAGCTTATTAATTTTAATTATTATTTTTTCGTTTTGAAAGCTGTTAAAGAATTTTTTTTTAAGGGAAAAAAGTGTATTAGCTGCTTTGTTTAAAAGGTGCTGCTTTTTTTTTAATTTTTTAGATGTGTGAGGAATACTTTATTCCTAAAAATTAGCAAAAATATGTCTGAAACAATTTGCGATTTTAGCTGTTTTTGAGAATATTGATCAGGTAATAGAAAGTAGTATGGGTATACGGGAAAGTAGGCTAGTATAGTTCTAGACGGAACTTCTTGTTATTCATTTGTAACTCGTACATTCAATACTCTTAACATGGAAATATATGCATACTTCCTGACATATTTTACATTTAAATAGTTTGCTCTTCCATTGACAATGACAGTCCTGAAGCCATGATGAAAAAGCTCTACTTATGAATACAATGTCCTAGGATGAAAAAATTTGAAAGTTTTCGTTTCCTCAGAAGATTTTGATTGGAAGGATTGATTAAACTTGATGAAAACATTACTTGAAGCATATACGAGCATCTAATATATTTTGACGTTAAGTTTCTTTACCATTTGTCCGACGAAGAGCTAACGCTTTTCTCTTGTATTAAGTCAAAAATGCCTAGAAGTGAGATCACTCTTGCTTGTTGCTATGATTTTCACACCATATTGACTACAATTTACTTTGAGCTTTATTGTCGAAAAAGGGAAAGAATGGCTAGAAATCACGGGACGTGGGAGCGTTCCGCCCCGCCAAGGAAACCAAACGTCAGCAGCCAACAGAAGCAAATCCACCGCCAAAGACGAATGAAAATAAAAGCGACCAAGAACAAGATTACACGACAGAACAAATTGGGGATTTTTGGGTTTTTCACCCCTCTGTATCTCAGCCCCATGAAGACCCCCGGAGTTGATTTTTGGTACACTCAATCTCTAGTGGCCCCTGACGCCGTGAACCAAAATACAATCCCCTGGACCATCAGGGGGAGAAGGTATTAAAGTTATAAATTCGCTGTTCAAAAAAGTTTTCGCTTTCTTTGACAGGGCTACAGCCCAGACAAAAAAAGGAATCAAGCTGAAATTTCGCACACACATTCCTTGTGCCCTACTGATGTGCCTTTTGTGCCATTTGACCCATCTCCCCTTCCCCCTCGTTTTATGCCCCAAATTATACCTTCCCGGAGTTCTATCACAGCCCCCCGGGGGGCTACGGTAATGATATTTTGTATACATATTCTTGGGGGGGGGGCCATTGAGTACATAAACAAAAATTCAACCCCCAGAGACATCATGGGCCGGAGTAATTGAAGTTTGAAAATCACTAACTTTCCCTAAATTCTTATGTACTTACTCTTAGCTCATAGGGTTTGTTTATCTCAGACTGCAATTGCAAGGTTAGAACAGATCTAACAGTTATTCCAAAGTTGTCTTAGGAAATGATATTCAATCAAGACTAAAACATATCCAACAGTTGCAACTAGACGTTAAATCGCGGATATCACAAATTTGCCACAGCTACTGCGCATTCGCGCAGAGTTAGCTCATTGGGCTTTCGGTTTTCAGATTCTATGTTGTTTGTTTATACTTAAGTAGAGAAACAAATTAATGAATGGGATTAGAATGCTGTCCTCCCCCCTCAAAGTTTTGCCGATACGAAATTTCCTTCCCCTTGTTTTTCAGTTTTGATATATTTATGGATTGAAGAAATTTTAAATGTCGGCGCGAAACTGGGGTTAAACCATTACAATATTTTACGTGACAAATTATATGAAACTGTACGCATATGAATTGAAAATATATGAAAAACATGTGTGGATATCCGTGCTTTGCAGTAATTTGTCAGCTGAAAATTTTTTTGCAATTAATTAAAGCAAGACTTTTAATGAGCTTAGTCCGCGCGCAACATGCGCATTCACTATGGCAATTTTGGGATATCCGCGATTTGACATCGAGTAAAGTTGTGTAGATCTTCTGACCCATTCAAATTTAAAATATTTAATGACTTAGTTTTTTTTTTTGCTTGGTGATAACATGCGTTATTTCGTTTTTTAAATTGACTTTTAAACAAAACTAGGTATTAAACAAGACAAAGACTTCTATCAAGAGAAAGATAAATCACCAAACAATTAAAATTATCCCATAAAACGTAAAATAATCCACGATTTAAGAAAAAATGTAATTAAACAAAAGTGAAAAGCTAGATTAAAATAGCCCTCAAGCTGTAAAACATTTAAAGAAACCTTCATGAAAATGTTGAATAATCTGTCAAATAAAGAAACTGTAATAGAATTTATTGCGAAGTTGTAAAATACTCGAAAACAATATAATTTAAAATTTAGTATTTTATTATCCAAGAAGCTTTCTTTGCAACAGAGAGGATACAAAGATTGCAATAAAATTTAAACCGCCCAATTCTCGCAAAATGAACATAGAATCTTAATAGTCAGAAAATAACTGGACGTAAAATTAGGCTAGCCATTATTGTTCCTTAAAAACACAAAACAGCGTTGTTTCAATTGAAAATTTTCTGACTTGAAGTTCTCAATTCTAAAAATACAGACAAAGTAATAATATCAATGCAAAAAGATGTGATATCTCATCAAAAACAACCCTGTTGTAAAAATTTCCCCGCCAAGAAAACCTGTAACTTTTCCGCACGAAAAAGAAAACTCGCATCCTAAATCCAAAAAACCCTCAGCCATAAAAGGTTATGATATCTAGTTGGCCCGCCAAGTATCTGCCAAACTATCATCCTCCCTCTTCTCCTTTTTCATCACAGCTACTTCCATTAGAACCTCCTCCCACCTTCAACTCCTCAGGAATATGGATAGATCTTTTAAATTGTTTATCTTGTTTGGCGGGAAGCTTTTCAAAGTGAAGTGTTTGCTTGGTGAGCAAAAAGCTTCCCGCCAAACAAGATAAACAGTTTAAAAGATCTATCCATATTTCTGAGGAGTTGAAGGTGGGAGGAGGTTCTAATGGAAGTAGCTGTGATGAAAAAGGAGAAGAGGGAGGATGATAGTTTGGCAGATACTTGGCGGGCCAACTAGATATCATAACCTTTTATGGCTGAGGGTTTTTTGGATTTAGGATGCGAGTTTTCTTTTTCGTGCGGAAAAGTTAAAGGTTTTCTTGGCGGGGAAATTCTTACAACAGGGTTGTTTTTGATGAGATACAAGAATACCACAGGAAGTATAAAAAATTAATTATTATAGAAATTTTCGTGGGTGAAAGTTTGGCAGTGTGAGGCTTACACAGTAAAAAAAAATCAACTCAATTCAACCATGCAACTTAATTTGCGATGTATGTAAGTAAGGAATTTATTAAATTTGTGTAGAAAGTTTTCTTGTAGTAAGTGAGCTTAAAAATACTTGTTTTGTTAAAAATTACATATTGCGCAAAAATTGGAGTAAATGCGTGTATTGAAAATAGATGTTTCCATTATTTTTCAAAAAACGCATTTTACTCCGCACTTACAGCATAATTACAAGAAAATTCTTCAGCAATCAAACGATTAATTTACGCAGTATATCTTTATCAAACAGCTAAGCTCGTATTCCTTTTCAAGAGACTTAAACCTAGAGTTCTTTCTCATTTTACTGTAAGAACAAAAGTTCGTTTAGTTAATCTGAGAGTTCCCTGAAAGGTATTTTAAAGATCATTCTTTAATTGACTTCTGATTTAGTGGTTAGAGATAAATGTACCCTAGTGTACACAAATATCTTATTTTCAAAATTTTTTCAAAGTTGATTGAAGCACAGAATGATCACTGTGCTTATTTCTTGGTAAACTTGTTTTGTATTAATTTTTAGCGGTAATTGTAGTTCGTAACAATATTTGCAATTCTGTATTTTGCAATTGTGGTTTTGTTCTTGTTATCAACTACGGAGCAGCATCAAACTAAAAGAAATCTCTCAAAAATTGTATTATCTATGCGTGTGCGGTTTTTTTTTTTTTTGCTTGTTACTCATTACCTAGTACTCAAGGGGTTCGCCAACTTCTTTCGGAGTTTGGAAGGGGTCTGCAAGGCGGGAAAGGTTGGGAATCGCTGCTCTAGCCTGTCTATACAAATCAAATTTTAGTCTTTTTGTATCAAAATCAGTTCAATCTACCAACTTGCAATAGTTTTTTTATCTCATTGTTTTTATAGTTATTAGTCAATACTATTACTCTACAAAACAATTTGGAGTAAATCGCTCCTAATAAGATCTAAAATTGATTTTAAAAACAGGTTTTATTTCAAAATCAGCTCAATCCATGCCTATATACTGAGCGGTTACTGTAAAAACGCATGGATAACGCAAAAACGGTCACTAAAAATGCATGGAAAACTCAACAGCATTATTATAATAAATTCCTTACTCAAAGGGAATTTTAGATTTGACAGAATAATGCGTGGAAAGAAGGCGATTAATTTCAAAACCAGCTCAACTCAAATTATTTTTATCTTTTTTTTTAATATAAATTATTAGACAATGGTGCTAATTTAAAAAGAAAACAGAAATGAAGTCGCACACCAAAGATTATTCAAACTAAATGTAACCTATTTGGGAAAATTGAGTGTGTTGAGTGTCAAAAGATTTTTTTTATGGGATCACTGTCAATACAAGTTATTGACCCTTTTTGAAAGTCTCCCTTTCTTACATTGCTTTTCATACTTTGATACACTAGTTGTTATCGGAACGGAGAGAAAGAATGAATTTTGTTGAAATTTATCGGATATTTGTCCTATTTTTAACTCGGGTTCAATACACTATTAGACCTCATTTGAAGACTGTAATTTGTATTACTTATGGGGGGAAATCTACGCTTTTTCCATGATCAAATTTAGAGCGATTATAGACCATAGATCTTTTCTCGTAAAATGTGTTTACGTGTCATTTAGAATTGAGTTCTGAGACACAAGGTGGGCTGCGGAGCTTTTTGGATAAGGCTGGATTGCAACTACGACTCCTGAAATTTTAAAGCGGATTCCTTTATCCCAAAATGATTCCGATTTAAACAATCATTTCACTCAATCAATCACTTCATTTTTTTGTCTAATTATTCACTAATTTCTGAACTAGCTCCACTTTACCCCACCATGAGGAAAATAGATCCATCAAAACAAAATCTTTTAAATGTATCACTGAGAAATGTCAATCAAGTAGAATTAAATGGTTTTTCTTCGTACTAACCGATATGCTTCGAATGTATATAAAACGCAGCAAATATTTCCTTGAAATAAATTTAACAGTTTGATTTAAGGGCCTTTTCTTAAAAACGCTTGATTTTAGATAACATTTTTCCACCACCTTACCCTACATTTCTTATTCACATTCCTGAATTTTATCCGTACAAAGTAACAGAAGTTTACTAATTTCAATTTTTAAACCCTAAATAAAAGCAACCCTTCGTTTTTTGTTTGATCCCTGATCCAAGGATAGATCTAAACGTATTATATGAAGAGGTAGAGTTGTCGGCCATAAATCTGCGGGTCCAACTTCCTTTTCATTTCTCATTTTATATCCCGAGACACGATTCGCTCCGGGCTCGGTTATCCATTCCTAAAGTACAGGGGGTAGGTAAGCAGAATAGTCTGATCACGTCCAGATTTCGCGGGAAAACGATTTTCGGCGTTTGTTTACGAACGGAGTATTTTCGAACCCTCCCCATCGTAGAGAGGAATTCCCCCTTACCCCAATACTTAAACGGGTACAAATGCACAAAAAAGAAAAAAAATTACGATTCATAACACAAGCTCCAAGATTTTATTTGCAGACGCATGCTTCCGGTCATTCCAGGAGAGAAAAAGAAGAAAAGAACAGTGTTTTTGGAATAAATTTTTAGAATGGAATCGAAGAATAAATTTTTTATTTGCACAAACGAAACCAGAGTTCTGCCTTTTTGTATTTGACGAAATACTGAAATCTAGGTGTTGAATAGGTAGCTTTGAATTGACTATAAATGATAAGTGATGCTGTAAGTTTTATAATAAATCTAAGCCGACATTCTGTTTTTAATGTGTAAAATGAGCAACGCAAAAACGACCGAAACAGCTTTTTGCAGTTTCATGGTAATTGCGGAGCGCTTGTTTAATAATTTGTAGCTTGATTGGTTTATTGATAAAGAAGCTTAGATTTAATAACGAATAAATACCTTTGACCTTGAAAATGAAATGAATGAACTACTAACGTTTTAATGCACAAAAATTGCAAATTACTGCAGACACGTGTTTCGGGGTTACAAAGAACCCCCTTTTCAATGAAAAACAGTGTTAGCTTTTGGAAGAAAAGTCACCCGAGGAAAGTTAGTGAAGTGTGAGCTTTTGGATGTAGTTTCCTCGGATGACTTTCCATCCAAAAGCTCACAATTATTTGCACTGAAAAAGGGGTTCCTTGTAACTCCAAAACACGTATCTGTAGTAATTTACAAATTTTGTGCATTAAAACGTTGGTAATTCATTTATTTAAGTTTAGATTCATCTCGCATGCGCATGTTTTTTTTTTTCAAATTTAACTATTTTCAAAAACTTTTAAAGTAACTAACTCAAAAAGTCTTCACAAAAAACTTTACGCCAGAAGCTCTTTACAATAAAGTTGGTCCGAAATAAATCCGACAGTTATATCAGGATTTATGTTGGCTTCGGTACTGAATGAAAAATTATCATATCAAAAAATGGAGTATGAGAGTGCAGTTTCCCTAGTCAAGGTTCTGTGAAAAAAAAAAAAAAAAGATTTGGTTGAATCGGACTAATTTCTTAAATCGATTTGGGGGGGGGGGGCAAACAAACCCATGTATTTCTCTATCTCAATATTCAACTTTCAAAAGAGAATCTCTTTCAGTATTTTTAATCATTTAACTTATTTTTAACTTTTTGTTTTGTTTTTAGCAATATTTTAAAGTAGTAAGAATTATTTCATTTTTTCCCCTTACTTTACATCTCTTTTGGGAAAATCGACTAAAAGCATGTAATAATGCATGCTCATTTTTTTTTCTTTTCACTGATGTTGCTTCAAACTAGGTTATCGGTTTCACCTTGAAAATGTTTTTAATTTTGTAACAATAAATACTTAACTGTACCTGCAACCAAAATGCGCAGAAACAAAACATTCTTCAGGGCACGGATAAAAGCCATTCTCGCGTCCACACATAAATTCGAGACACGACTTTCAACAACTCGGTCTGCACTACATGTATCTAGTCCATTTTTTTTTCTTTTCTTTATCCCTTTATGAGAAAGTAGGCTAAATTCATGCAAATAATCTAGTACATTTATTCCAGGGTCTTAACCAGATCTTTCTTTCGGGGAGGGTTTTTACCTAACACATTTCTCATAAAATGTATACGATCCATAAAATTTGATTTTATTCGTATACAAGTATTTTATACTGATTGAGACGGTCTTGACCTGCTCTAGACTGTAGTGCCGAAAAAGAAGAACAAGTATTTTATTGATTTTTGTTATGTAATATCTGGTGTACAAATAACTTTTAAAGGATTTTTTTCACAAGTTTGACTCTTTATTGCGAAAAAATGTTTTCGTGTTCAGTTTTCGATGTCCATCGTTGGCCACTATCTTTTCCCATCTTTCTGGCACTTTTCGGATGCTTACTCGAAAAAACGATGCGCCTTTTGATGCAATCCACGAATCGATCCAATTTTGGACTTCTTCAAAAGAGAAAAAGTGCTTATCTTCAAGAGCATGTGTTATCGACGAAAGCAAATAGTAGTCGGAAGGAGCAATGTCTGGGCTATATAGTGGGTTGGGTAGGATTGCCCATTTCATTGTATCGAGGTATGTTTTGACCGGTGGCGTGACATGTGGCCTAGCTTTATGATGTTACGAAATTACCTTGTCGTGTCTCTCCTTATATTATGGCCGTTTTTTCCGCAGTGTTCGGCTTAAACGCATCAATTGAGTTCAATAAAGTTGTTTGACACCAGTCTTTGTCCAATATAGACTCCAATTCGGCACTTTCAAGCTTTTGTGGCTGTCCATCGTGCTCTTTGTCATTGGTATTGAAATTGCAACTTCTAAAATGTCCATACCAAAACTCACTAGTGGAAATCGATGAAGCATGTTCCCCGTAAGCTTCTAGCAGCATTTGATTGCCTTCAGCCGCAATTTTCTTCAAATGGAAGCAGAAAAGTGAACTTTCACGCAAATTGTGTTTTGTTGGCATAAAAGTTGACATATTCATAGCACACAAAAACTATGTTTTGTCCACTTCAGCGAAATGTCACATGCTGAAAATCAGGGGCGGCATTTCAGCATTTCATTTGGGGGGTCGAGTTTCTTTAATATGAGTGATCTCAGTATGGTACAAAGCACACACTGGCTAACGAGAGGTGGTCATAAAACGGGTCAAATATTAACAAAAAAATGTTTAAAAACATGGTAACTTATTATAAAATGAATTAAAATTTATGACTACATTTCAATTCATTTTATATAAAACACCTTGATACTACAGTTTTTACCTTTTAGTGAATTTTTAATGCATGCTTTTCGGAATCCATAAGAACAGGAAATCATGCACTAATCCATCAATGCTCAGGGCCTTGCTCTTTTGCCAGTACAGCTAAAGATTTAAAAAAAAAAAATTGGCCCATTGTGCCTCGATAATAATTCTCTAACCTCCTGAGACGTAAAAATGACCTTTCTTGACTATCTGAACTGGTTGGAATAGTAAAAAAAATAATTGAGGTAACACAGTTATGCACAAAAATACACCTTTCAGGTCTTGCTCTTCAAAATCACCCAGGCAACTTTGAAAATTGTGAGTAGCTTCATTTTTCATCATAATTCATCATTCATAATCTAGTTTCTGTCCACAAAACAATGCTTCCAGTCTCATTGAAATATTTTATTTTTTGTTTACAACATCCAATCCACATAATATAAAGCCAAAAATACAGAAAAATATTCATCATCAAATCTTGGATTAACTTCATTAAAAACTAAATCTATTATTTTGCACAAAATATTAAATCAATGTTTGACTTTTCATCATCATGTGGATTTCTTTCACATATTCTAAATTGATTTTTGTTTTTGGAAAGTTGCACGCTTGGTTGGTTGAAATAAGCATCCAAATTAAAACCATTAATAGTTTCAATTGTAAACTGAACTGAAACTTGAATAAGTCTAAAATTAATGGTAACAGATTGAAGATGTTTTGATAGAGTAAAGCGCTGTTCAAAAACTGTCCACATTATAAACAAATTAAATAAAATTTAAACGAAGCCATTCATGCTAAAGGGAACCAGCTTTGTCACCATTAAAAGAATCGTTTTGCAATAATTCTGCCAGGCGTCCAATCACTGCTTTGAAATTATCGAGAAATGCTTTATGGTTTTTTAACTATTGAAGACCATATGAGCGTAACAATCAATGTAACGTACCAAGCAATTTTCTTTTGAAAATCAAGCATACCACTTGCTTGCACGGGCTTCTCCCACTGTCGATACCACTGTTCCACTTTCAGGCCCGGATCTGCATTGGGAGGGGGGGGGGGGGAGGCTCGTCCTTAAAGGGCCCAATGGCTCAAGAAATTGAAAAACAAAAAGGGAAAAAACTAGTACTCAGGCTTATTAACGTTGCAAATACACACTGCTGGCCTCTGGGGAGAGGCTCTGCGGATTTTGTTGCAGCAGGCCCAAAATTTATAAATCTTGGCCAGATCGTTACACTTTACACACAAAATGAAATAGTTAGCCTATATAGGAAAAATACTTCTTTACATAAAGTTCACCGTCGTTCTCCGTCGGTTTTTCTGTACTGAAAAGGCCAGAAAATGCTTCATGAATTCCTAAGTCATCTTTTAAGTAACGGAAAAGACTTGCTTGTGCCTGGAAATGTGTCGAGTTTCATCAAATATTACTGAGAACAAGAGTTTTTTTAAAATGATCATTGATTTGCGATTTACTTATTTTTTATCATTCTGCTCAAAAATTTTGGGGGTGCGACCGCCTCCTCTTGCCCCCTCCCCTATTTGCCGCCCCTGCTGAAAATGAAAGCCTAACGATGAGGTTATAAAATGAAGTTAGTAGCATCATTGTTAGTTTCGATTTAATACCAGTGACGCCATCTCTTGAAAATCTTTTAAAACTTATTTGCACACCAGATAACTATTTAAAGACATCATTAAGAGTAAATGTAAAAATACCTATTAACTGAAGAAAAAAAATTGACAGATACCCTACATTACCCCTGTTAAATATTCGATGTATTTTTAATAACTCAAAAGAATTGATGCGTATATTCACATATGCGCATTTGAATATACGCACCTCTGAAATCAATATATTTTTACTTTAAATAGGAGTCTGTACTATTAATTCAAAGAGTCTGGATGTTTTTGTTAGCATCAGGTATTCAAAATCTGAATTGAAACGATGCATTATTTTGTAAGAAATGATGTCCGCAACAGCTACAAAAAAGGTACGGGATACTTCATTTGTAGGTAAATAAATACTCTAGATAAAGCACTGAGATTGCACAATTCTTCAACAATAATAGTTTGAGTTCTCAAATGAAATTTAAGAGAAAACATTAATTTATTTGAATTTTGACATCTTGAATTCAAATTATGTTTTTCGCAATCACGTGTTTTTTTGCGTGTGTGCAAGCATGTGTGTGTGTGTATGTGAGGATGTGTGTGTGTGTGTGTAGGTGTGTGGGTTTCTGTCTGTGTGCAGGAATGTGTGTGTGAGTGTGTGTGCGTTTGTGTCTGTGTGCAGTCATGAGTGTGTGAGTGTGTGTGCGTTTGTGTCTGTGTGCAGTCATGAGTGTGTGGGTATGTGTGTGTGTGCAGTCATGAGTGTGTGGGCATGTGTGTATATATGTGTGTATGTGTGTGTGGGTATATGTGTATGTGGGTATTTGTGTATGTGGGTATGTGTGTGTGTAGGCATGCGTGTGTTTATGTATGTATGCGTGTAGGATATGGACGCAACCTGGAAAAGGTTTTCGCTAGAGGAGCAGCATCGGAAGGAACCGGTCGACGGTGGTGCTGCAGAGGGAGGCGAGGGGAAAATAAAATCATAGGAATTCAAAACAGTCAAATGAGAACAATAAGTAATCGTGATTGTTCAATAATAACAAAAAATAGAATAGTAAATATACATTTTTTAGCAAGAAAAAAAAGGATAATGAAAAACCTTTTTTTGGAATAACAACGAAAAATTTCGGAGAAGGTTTGAACCCTAAAAACACACCTCTTAAATACGACACTGATATATTCTTTTTTGCTGGTGTTACTTAAAAGTTAGGTTATTGATTTCAGCATCGAAATATTTGATTTCATATACCAGTAAATGCTGAAATGTACAACTAAAATGCAAAAGTTCGAGAACGTGCTACAGAAACATTCTTCAGGGCACGGAAGAAGCCATTCTCACAGCCACACATAAATTCGAGACACGACTTTCAATAACTCAGCCTGCACTTCATGTATCTAATCAGCGACTCAAAGGAAACGTCGAAAATTTTAAGTGCTCTCTTACAATCAATTAGAGAACTAATTAGAAAAGTTAATCCCTGCAGAAATTTATTTAAGTAGCTTACAAAACTCGAGAGTTTTGAGAGATCTTTAGTAATAAATTTGCATCCCTTTGCACACGCATGCTCTAGAGTACTTATGACATATTTTTCTTGATTCGAGACGAAATATCATTTCCAGTGAGAAATTCTGGGGCTGAAGAATGCTCGCAAACAACGAGATTGTCGTTGAATTACAGAAATGGTTAAACTCCTGGATTACAGTGATTAATTATGTGTTTTCAAATTCGTAATTTGAGTAAAGATGGAAATTATAGAGTTAACAATTATCTTATTCCTTAATTGCCGTGTCTCAAATTTTTGTATTGACGGTTGCTATATGTTTCATTTAATTTTAAAATGAAAACCTGCTTTTTTACAAATTGAAATGTCACATACATCAAACGTTAAGAAATGGCAAAATTTTTAAGCTTAATCAAAAAATGTAATATTAAAAATAAATATATAAATTAAAATGTTCAATTCAGAAAATGAAAAGGATCATTAATTGTTACTTGTAGTCGAATTAATGTTTGATTTCATTATAAACATGTATGCTTCTAATCACAAAAGTTATTTTTAAAAACCCGTTTTTAACCAAAAAACCTGGTTTAAATAAAATAAATGAACGATTTTTTGGATTTTTTTCTGAAAATCCCTTGATTTTTCCTGCTCATTTCTATAAAAACTAATTTATCACAATCAGAAAAAACAATAAAGAATATAATATTGCTAAATGTTGCAAAAGATACTGGTAAAGTTTCTTAAACTGCTGAAAAAAAAAGTTGAGTCGAAAAGTAAATTTTATTCACGTTCTTCATCAAGAGTATTTTCGAATAAAATTTGCTTCGAGCAAATTGGCCTTTAACTTTGGGATCTATTTTTGCTTTGTATTTCTTCACAGGCGTTAATGTTAATTTTTTATAACTGCTCAAAATCGAACGAACAATTGTTTAAATCCAAAAATTAAATGTGGAATGAGGTGTTTTCTTTGAGATCTTTTGAAAAAAAATTTCTTTTGAATCGAACTAGTCACTCATCACTCATAAGTTATGGGGGGGGGGGCAGACAGACAGATACACATTTTCTCAACTGAAAACCCTGTTTTCCAATTTTTAAGTTTTCAATATTTTAAAAATTATTTAATGTATTTTGACTAATTTTTGTTCTTTGAGATATTTGTACGAAGCATTAAACTGCCTTTCATGTCTCTTCATTTAGTAAAACACTTTTTCGGGAAACAGGCAAAAAAAAAAAAAAAAATCCCACCTGGTGGCAAAAGTTTGAATTAGTATTTTCTTTCTACATATGTGTTCCTCTTTTATCCATTTAACATAAATACACTACGCATATACGACACACGTTTACTAAGACAAGTTTTACGTTGGTCTATCCAGGGAAATTCATTATAAAAAAAAGTGAAAAAAAAATTGTATTCATCATACAAACATAAGAAAAGAAGAGATGTTGCTAAGAGCACTATGAATACGGAATTGCTAATCAATAATAGTCTTTTCCAAACGCGCAACAAATCAAGAGGCAAAACTTCTTAATTAAATTTTATGGCAACCACTCGAAAGGATTGTTGCCCTTTCCGTTCTCCAAATTGTCAATACCACGTAAGGGTCGATTAAGAACTAAAAGACTAAAATGATAGGGAAAAAAAGAAGAAACAATTCCCGTTTTTCCCTGAAAAGCAATCTCATGATTCCCATTCTGACAGTTTATCCCGGCACAAACATCACAACGGAGGGGGAAAATCCCAATAAGCCGCCCCCCATTCCCAGGGCGATATGGTTTTTCCATTGAACCTACGGGTTTCCTTTTTTTTCTTTTCAATTTGCTCGCCTGACTTTGTCTTCCAGCACATCATTGTTTCCATCTTACTTTTCCTTTCTCTCTTTGTGTTTTCTTGCTCCCAGATTCTCTTCATTCTTCTCCCTTCCTTTTATAATGGATTGAACAGCGACGGAATATCTCGGTCATTTATTGCTGCGATCACCATCCTTTTATGTCTTTTTCAATGTCTAAGATCACCGTTTACCTCATTTCGGTGTTTTTTCCGAAATAAGTTTTTTGGATGTTCATTTTTTTTTATCTTGGAAATGAAAGAGTTATATATTTATCAGTGAAATATAATAACTTTTCATTTACTTTTAGTGACAAATTTGCTTTGGTGTTTTTTGAAAAATTAAAAAAAAAAAAAAAAACGTAGGTCGAAATTGAATTTACGTGATGAGTATTACCATCATTGCAAAAAAAAAAAAAACTTCTGCACTTTTTAGGGTATTTTAAAATTTGCTTCCAAAAAAAACCACTGTTTCAGAAACTTTAATATTTTTCGAGTTTTACACACAACACGCATATACATGTAAATAAATATATTTCTGTAAATGCTACAATTATTCTTATCATCATTATCATTATTATTGTTGTTTTCGCTGTTTTCGTTATTGTCACGTTTATAATTATTATTTTTGTAGTTAGTATTGTGTATCATATGTATCATCATTTTAACCATCTTCGTCATTGTTGTTGGTGTTGCTGTTTTTGTTACTATCACGTCTACAATTATTATTATTTTTGTAATTATATAATTGCGTATTATATTTACCATATTCTTCACCATCGTCGTTATTATTGTTGGTACTGCTGTTTTTGTTACTTTAAGGTTATTATTATTATTTTTTTGCGTATCACATTTGTCATCTTCTTCACCATCGTCGTCATTATTGTGGGTTTTGTTGTTTTCGTTACTATCACGTCTATTATTATCATTTTTGTAATTATAATTGCGTTTTATATTTACCATCTTCTTCACCATCGTCGTCATTATTGTTGGTACTGCTGTTTTTGTTACTTTCACGTTATCTATTTATTATTATTTGTTGTTGTTGTTGCGTATCACATTTATCATCTTTTTCACCATCGTCGTCATTATTGTTGGTAATGTTGCTGTTTTTGTCGTTATCTCGTCCATTATTATCACCGCTGTTATCATCAATATTTTCTTCATCTCCATCGTCTATATCATCATCGGATGCATAAATTAATTAAAAATGAGATTCAAGTAATGCTATTTACATGAAACAAACGTTTTTGAAAATGTTTACCGCAAATCGTGAAACCATATGCAATTTAGTGCAACAGCATAGTTGTTTGGTGTTACTAATATAATAAATTAATTCTCTAAGAACTGTTTAGTGTCTATATTATTAATTCTGATTTTCAAAAGCAGGCGAAATCTCTTTTTATTAAAACACGGCGAAAGAGAGCATTCATCCATGTAAAACATCATTACAAATAAGATTTGAATAAAAATCCTTGGGCTTGAAAATGAAAGAAAATAAAACAATCTAATAGGGCACAAAATTTTCAGAGAAATTGCATGCACACGTTTCGGGGTTACAAGGAATCCCCTCTTCAAAGCATAATAAGTAAGCTTATTTATGAAAAGTAATTTGACAAGGGATATCGGGCGTCTTTTGATCCATGAGCTGTACGCAGTTTCTTGCAAAATTTGTGTGTGCCTTATTACGCTGTATTAGTATCTTTAAAATAATAATAATAGTACATATTAATCTGAAAAACATCCACCAAACTGAAGTTTTTCTTGATTTACCGTCCTGAGAGCTTCAGGATCGTTTTTACAAAAGAATCAAGGATAGAAACGGTATTTGTTGAAAATGTATGAACAATTTTCTCTTTCTCTGCCTTACGCCAGCACATACACAGAGACAGACAAGCACACACACACACACACAAACATACACACATACAAGAACATACACACATACAAGAACATACACACAAACATATACACACGAAAACATTTACACACGCACACACACACAAACATAGACACACATACAAGCACATACGCACAAACATATACACACAAAAACTTGTACACACACACAAACACAAGACTTTTTTTTTTTCTCTCTCATCAGTAATCACTCCTGCAGCATTTCATCGAGTGCCTGATTTACAGCTTTATAACCTTCTACTATTTTGCTTGATTTTGTTTTACATGCAATTTACCATAGATATACATGTCATTAATCGTAGTTAATCTTGGATTTTTGATTTTTTGTTGAATTCTAAAGCTATGATTTATAGTCGGTTCTTTCTTTTTCGCTTGCATACTATCCGAAATGTAAAAAATAATTCAGTAAATTCAAAGCTGCAAAAGACGTAAAATAAATAAGCAATTTCATTTACTATAATAACTAGTATTCAGTGCAAGACATTTATTGGATACATATTGCTGTGAGGACAATTGGATGATGAACTAGAAAGTGTGATACATCACTATTTAAATGAATAAATTCGGTGGAGTTAAATTTTTCATCAATTAACACGAAGAATCGGAGTTAGAGGATCAATCTGAAGTCGTTGTGGAACAAATATTCAATGTTGACACATATAAGGCTGTGTGGGCAATTACGATGATAAAGTAGAAAGTGTGCACGACCACTGGTTGGATGAGTTGATTCAGTGGAGTTAGATTTTTCATCAGTTAACATGAGGAATTGAGGTTAGGGGATGAATCTGAAGTTATTGTGGAACGAATATTCAATGTAAAACATTGGCTCACATAGGGCTGTGTTTGCAATTATGATGATAAACTAGAAAATGTTAGAGACCACCATTTCGATGATCCATCTGATTCATTTGACATAGATTCTTCATCAACTAACACGAAGAATTGGAGTTGGATGATCAATCTGAAGTCACAAAAAATATTCAATGGTTGACATCAAACTACACAGGGTTGTGTTGCTGTGTGGCCAATTATGATAATGAACTAGAAAGTGTGGCAAACCACTACTTAGATGAGATGATTCAGTGGAGTTAGATTTTTCATCAATTAACACAAAGAATTGTAGTTAGAAAATCAGTTAAAGTCAACGTGGATCAAATATTCAATGCAAGACATTGGTCCACTTATGGCTGTGTGGGCAATTATGATGATGAAAAGAGGCAGTGAGAAGCAAAAGTGATGTAAGTGGACATTTTTAAGTTTTGAATAAAACGACTTTAAAGATAACATTCTAGGTAGGCTAACATTGATTTTTTTCTAAATCCTGCGGTACAGCAGCACCTATCAGGGTTACCAGTACTATATCTTGCCCTAAGACAGACGAGGGGTTCACCTACTATTTGTACTGGTGATCTCAAAATTTTTCATTTTGCCACTTACATCCCTTTGCTTCTCACTGCCTCAAATAGAAAACGAGTCAAAGCACTATATAGATAAACAGATTAGGTGGAGTTTTATTTTTAACCGATTAACAAAAACTAGTGTCTGAAAATCAATGCTAAGTCATTGTGGAAAAGATATTCAATGGAAAGTATTGACCCACATAGAGATGTGTGGCCTGTTATGGTGATGTCTGACTTTAAAACACATCTTAATAGTCCAGACGGTCTTAATAGTCCAGTTGCGATGAGAAAAAAATATCAAAACTTGATTTTTTTTCTCATCGCAACTATTTTAGAATTTTTTCCATAATAATAAAACATTAGTTTAAGTACTTATAAATAGTTCGAGATAGCTTTTCAATCTAACGTCTTGAGTGCAACAAAAATATATTCACCTCCAAAAATAGAGTCAAATATACATTTTTATTTACTCCTTGCTTTCAACATCTCTTCAAGAAAGGAGAAAAAAGGCAGACAACAACGAAATGCTCTCAATCATTTTTTGATATATTTTTCAGTTGTGATCTATTTTTTAGGTTACATATTTTCCTCAAAGATGAAAAAATTCCAAAAGGAATAACAAAGAAAAAAAGACAAGCATCTCCCTCCCTTTCGGAAAGTAAATTGTGGAGGGAGAGAGAAAGATAAGAAAAAAAGAAAGACACTACGATCGAAGCGAGAAATGACCGATATATTCAGCCTTGCTTTCGGTCCATTACCAGAGACAAAGAAATGGGAAAGAAATAAAGAAATCCGCAAAAGGAGAAAACAACGGGTTTGGAGGGACGTCAAGGGTGGAAATAGAAGGTGCAGAACCCCAGGACTCAATCGAAATACCATACCGAGTGTGTCTTATCATGGGAGTTCCCCATTCCGAGATTTCGATGACTGTACCCAGCGTAAACTGTCAAAATGGGACTCAGAAGAATGTCCTTTTGACGAGAACGCATTCTGAACTCTTTCTGCTTCTACCATCTTCGCTCCTTGTATCATGCCAGCGCTGGCAAGAAATATTTACTTTGCATTTCTCTCGATGTGACATGAATAAAATTTCATGAAATAACATTTTTCTGTCCTTAAGTTATTCTTTGTACCACCCAGCAGTGGTTCTTGCTTTTAGATGAGCTCTTGTTTTTGTACTGAAAAGGTATTAGGGAATTTTTATGATATTTTTATTCGGCGTTGGGAAGAATATTGTTTCCTTTGAATTTCAATGTAATATTTATTTTAAATTGTATGCAGACGTTTTATTATTTTTGAGTTGGTGGAATATTGCTTTTCTGTGGGATGTTCTTTTTCTATAAATGGTTTGCATTTTTTTCTCTAGAATAGTTCTGCTATTTGAAGAGATCATTCATATTTTTGTGTAAAATTGATCTTTAGCTCGTTTGAGATAACTATTTTTTTTTTACTTTAATAAAAGATTTCCTCACGTAAATATCCCGCTGTAATTTGGCATTTGTTTTCAACAAAAGTTTTTTTTCGCACAGTTGACAGTTTAAAGTTTTTATAGCATGATCTTCAGTTTTCTTTAATCCAGAAGAAATCTGTATGATAATATTATATTTTAAGATCTTGAGATAAATTATGAAAACTACATTTAACTAAAGTTTCAAATTGGTAAAGATTTAAAAAATTGTAGCAGAGTGCCGATACATGTATTTCTGCTTGATAAAATATTTCGTCATAGTTCTCATGTAAAGTTATAATATAAAATTCATCTTAAAAATATTTAAGAGAAACATACAAAACTAATATTTGTACTTCTATTTCATGAAAGAGAAATTTCTAGAAAATGATTTTCCCTATCTTTTCCAATATTTCTCACTGTTTCAATACTTGTTAATTTTTACCAAACTCGGAAATATTTGTCAGTATCAAAGTACACTGCTCAAAACAATCAGGGGAACACATGGTTTTAACAAAATTATGGAAAGATGTATACTAATAAGTAACATAAAATGAATAATCCATAATCTAAAGCCTACCAGGAAATGGAAAAGAAAACTTTATATGCAAATCAGTGTTCATGAGGTCAAAACAAGAAACAGGAGATAACGGCAGAAATCGAGATGTTGCAGAAACGTATGTTTTATTGCCGTTTCTGTGAAATTCAATTGCGCAGTATTTTTTCTTCAGACAAGATTACTTGAGAATGTCTCAACAACGTGATTTACCGGAATACATGACGTGGCGTGTTATAGGCACACTGGAATCCGGGCAAACATAATGTAGTATCGCGGACGCTGTTGGAGTCTCCAGAAGTGTTGTTGCAAGGCTGTGGAATCGGTTCCAAGAGACAGGAAATGTTAGATGTCGACCAGGGCAAGGTCAGTCACACGCAATTTTGTGGCCACACAAATTTGTCACCAAGCTGGCGACAAAACTTGGCAACCAAACTTGGCGATCAAAAGACTGTCGATATATCGCCAAGTGTCCGCCAATGTTTGATAATTTGCATTTGTATTTCTGTTCATGTGAATGAAAAGTCACAGAATATCACTTACTTCTCGTTTATTGTAAGTTTCACACGAATAATACAAGAGTTCAGTTCACACAGGGACCTCTGATCAAAAACGAAGTATCTCGTTACGCGCACACACTTCAACTGAGAAAAAATGAAAAAACACAACGTCCCTGCATGAACTGAAGCGCTCTCTAGAGCAGTGGACTGTATTGGAAAATAATTCTAAACAGCCAAATTGTAACATTACTTGAGTTTACATGGAAATTAACAATGATTTCCCCCCAAAAAGGTGCAAAAGATCCCTTTAGAAACACTCGAATGCAACCAAAAGAGGAGGTTCACAACTAGACCCCACTAGGAGTCTACGTACCAAATTTCAACTTTCTAAAACATACCGTTCTTGAGACATACAGACGTCATGAGAAAACTCGTCGTAATTAACTCAGGAATCGTCAAAATGGATATTTCGCGTGTCTATACGTTCTTAGGCACTTATCCATGGGGGGGGGGGGGGGTCGAGTCGAAAAAAAACTCAACATTTATTCGGGGCTGAGAAAAATGAAAATTAAGGCCGATTTTTGAGTGAAATTTTTTTTCGCGAATACGATACTTCCTTTTTTGTAAAAGAAAGTAAAAAAAAGTTGTTTTGCAGTTATTGGCAGACTGCGCAACACTACACCACCAGCTTTGGATAAATTGCTAAATACCTATGGTTTAGAAATCGCGTTGAATACTTAAATTATAAATTAGTGTACTTGTGCGTGATATTGTGATTGGCCGTTTGAAGTAGCCTATAATGCCAATTTTATGAAAGCGTACTAAAAAGAGAAATTACAGATTATAAAGCCAATTTTTTTTTAAACTTCACATTTATCAACTTCACTTATTTCGAGGAGTGAACATCACTGGGGAGGAATGAATTGATCTTTTTAACCCCAGAAAATAAACGTTGGACTATCAGCTAGTATTGACACTATATTTTTGTTATTGACCAAGACTACAATTCCGTTGAAACTGAGGAAAGGAAAAGAGAGCAGACAATTCAATTGGAAAATATTTCTATTTAGTTCATGTACGACGTCGGGTTTTTTCTATGCCGATTAAAACTGACGAAGATGGTGGTAAGAAATCGAGTTGAGCATTCCTAAAAAGTTTCGATTTTTGCATAAAACTGGAGTAAAAAAAGAGAAAATGAATTTTCTGAAGAGAATTTCAAAGTGTCTCAAGATCCGAGTGGACTTGTACTTCTGCAGTTATTCATCTGGCAAGCAGGAGATCTACCCAAAAGCTTTGTTAATGTATGTAAATAAATATCTACATAACATCAAAACACACACACAAGTTCCTTGATAAGTTACGTAGATAAAAATGTAGCCATTACTTAATTACTTAGTTTTGTTTTTTAACACATTGTTTTCAATTAAAGTATCGCAAATCATTTAGTAGTAATCAATTATATACAAATTCGATATCAAAGCGACACAGGCGTTAAGTTTCGTATAAATATGTTCTGGAATTTTAGTTTTAGTCATTTAAAGTACTTTACCAAAGAAATAAATTTTAATAAAATGTAAAATATACTGAAGATCAGACCTGAGTGTTAGACTATACATTAGCACATTGTTGCTTCCTTCAATTTTTAATTTACAGAGAGAGAAAGAGAAATGGCACATTCTGGGGAATTTTATTGAAATTCAAAACCTGCCGATGTTACCATCTTTACCAGACATAGAATTAGATTACTGCAGAAAGTTCCGATAGGTTCTACGAGTTCGTGTAAGTACATTTCTGTATGTTAGTACAAGTAATTTAAAATACTTTACCAAAGCATTCAATTTTATAAAATACACTGAGGTTCAGACCTGAGTATCAGATCATACAATATTACATTGTTGCTTTCTTCAATTATTGATCTACAGAGAGACGGTGCACTCCGCGGAATTTTATTGAAATTCAAAATTTACTAACGTTACCATCTTTTCCAGATTTAGGATACTGCAGAACGTTCCGATAGGTTCCGCGGGTTCGTACAGTATATATTCTTGAATGTTATACAAATAATTTAAAGTACTTTACCAAAGCATTAAATTTTAATAAAACATAAAAACCACTGAGGTTCAGATCTGAGTGTCAGATTTACAATAGTACATTGTTGCTTCCTTCAATTATTAATCTACAAAGAGAGAAAGAGAAATGGCACATTCTGGGGGATTTCGTTTAAATTCAAAACTCGCTGATGTTACCATCTTTTCCTGACATAGAATTAGATTACTGCAGAAAGTTCCGATAGGTTCTACGAGTTCGTGTAAGTACATTTCTGTATGTTAGTACAAGTAATTTAAAGTACTTTACCAAAGCATTCAATTTTATAAAATACACTGAGGTTCAGACCTGAGTATCAGATTATACATTACATTGTTGCTTTCTTCAATTATTGATCTACAGAGAGACGGTGCACTCCGCGGAATTTTATTGAAATTCAAAATTTACTAATGTCACCATCTTTTCCAGATTTAGGATATTGCAGAACGTTCCGATAGGTTCCGCGGGTTCGTACAGTATATATTCTTGAATGTTATACAAATAATTTAAAGTACTTTACCAAAGCATTAAATTTTAATAAAACATAAAAACCACTGAGGTTCAGATCTGAGTGTCAGATTTACAATAGTACATTGTTGCTTCCTTCAATTATTAATCTACAAAGAGAGAAAGAGAAATGGCACATTCTGGGGGATTTCGTTGAAATTCAAAACTCGCTGATGTTACCAGCTTTTCCTGACATAGAATTAGATTACTGCAGAAAGTTCCGATAGGTTCTACGAGTTCGTGTAAGTACATTTCTGTATGTTAGTACAAGTAATTTAAAGTACTTTACCAAAGCATTCAATTTTATAAAATACACTGAGGTTCAGACCTGAGTATCAGATTATACAATATTACATTGTTGCTTTCTTCAATTATTGATCTACAGAGAGACGGTGCACTCCGCGGAATTTTATTGAAATTCAAAATTTACTAATGTTACCATCTTTTCCAGATTTAGGATATTGCAGAACGTTCCGATAGGTTCCGCGGGTTCGTACAGTATATATTCTTGAATGTTATACAAATAATTTAAAGTACTTTACCAAAGCATTAAATTTTAATAAAACATAAAAACCACTGAGGTTCAGATCTGAGTGTCAGATTTACAATAGTACATTGTTGCTTCCTTCAATTATTAATCTACAAAGAGAGAAAGAGAAATGGCACATTTCGGGGGATTTCGTTGAAATTCAAAACTCGCTGATGTTACCATCTTTTCCAGACATAGAATTAGATTACTGCAGAAAGTTCCGATAGGTTCTACGAGTTCGTGTAAGTACATTTCTATATGTTAGTACAAGTAATTCAAAGTACTTTACCAAAGCATTCAATTTCATAAAATACAAGATACACTGAGGTTTAGAACTAAGTATCAGATTATACAATATTACATTGTTGCTTTCTTCAATTATTGATCTACAGAGAGACGGTGCACTCCGCGGAATTTTATTGAAATTCAAAATTTACTAACGTTACCATCTTTTCCAGATTTAGGATACTGCAGAACGTTCCGATAGGTTCCGCGGGTTCGTACAGTATATATTCTTGAATGTTATACAAATAATTTAAAGTACTTTACCAAAGCATTAAATTTTAATAAAACATAAAAACCACTGAGGTTCAGATCTGAGTGTCAGATTTACAATAGTACATTGTTGCTTCCTTCAATTATTAATCTACAAAGAGAGAAAGAGAAATGGCACATTCTGGGGGATTTCGTTGAAATTCAAAACTCGCTGATGTTACCATCTTTTCCTGACATAGAATTAGATTACTGCAGAAAGTTCCGATAGGTTCTACGAGTTCGTGTAAGTACATTTCTGTATGTTAGTACAAGTAATTTAAAGTACTTTACCAAAGCATTCAATTTTATAAAATACACTGAGGTTCAGACCTGAGTATCAGATTATACAATATTACATTGTTGCTTTCTTCAATTATTGATCTACAGAGAGACGGTGCACTCCGCGGAATTTTATTGAAATTCAAAATTTACTAACGTTACCATCTTTTCCAGATTTAGAATACTGCAGAACGTTCCGATAGGTTCCGCGGGTTCGTACAGTATATATTCTTGAATGTTATACAAATAATTTAAAGTACTTTACCAAAGCATTAAATTTTAATAAAACATAAAAACCACTGAGGTTCAGATCTGAGTGTCAGATTTACAATAATTCATTGTTGCTTCCTTCAATTATTAATCTACAAAGAGAGAAAGAGAAATGGCACATTCCGGGGGATTTCGTTGAAATTCAAAACTCGCTGATGTTACCATCTTTTCCTGACATAGAATTAGATTACTGCAGAAAGTTCCGATAGGTTCTACGAGTTCCTGTAAGTACATTTCTGTATGTTAGTACAAGTAATTTAAAGTACTTTACCAAAGCATTCAATTTTATAAAATACACTGAGGTTCAGACCTGAGTATCAGATTATACAATATTACATTGTTGCTTTCTTCAATTATTGATCTACAGAGAGACGGTGCACTCCGCGGAATTTTATTGAAATTCAAAATTTACTAACGTTACCATCTTTTCCAGATTTAGAATACTGCAGAACGTTCCGATAGGTTCCGCGGGTTCGTACAGTATATATTCTTGAATGTTATACAAATAATTTAAAGTACTTTACCAAAGCATTAAATTTTAATAAAACATAAAAACCACTGAGGTTCAGATCTGAGTGTCAGATTTACAATAATTCATTGTTGCTTCCTTCAATTATTAATCTACAAAGAGAGAAAGAGAAATGGCACATTTCGGGGGATTTCGTTGAAATTCAAAACTCGCTGATGTTACCATCTTTTCCAGACATAGATTTAGATTACTGCAGAAAGTTCCGATATGTTCTACGAGTTCGTGTAAGTACATTTCTGTATGTTAGTACAAGTAATTCAAAGTACTTTACCAAAGCATTCAATTTCATAAAATACAAGATACACTGAGGTTTAGAACTAAGTATCAGATTATACAATAGCACATTGTTGCTTCCTTCAATTATTAATCTACAGAGAGACGGCTCATTCCGGAGAATTTTATTTAAATTCAAAACTCACTGATTTTACAATCTTTTCCAGGCATGGATTTAGATAACTACAGAAATTTACGATAGGTTCCACGAGTTCGTATAATTATATGTTCATGTATGTCAGTACGAATAATTTAAAATACTTTACCAAAGTAATAAGTTTTAATGCAATATAAAACCCACTGAGGTTCTGACCTCAGTGTCAAATTATACGCACGACAGGAAAGTGTTGCTTCCTTCAATTATTACTAATATACAAAGAGACGCCGCATTCCGAGAAATTTCAGTGAAATTTAAAATTCGCTGATGTTACCACTTTTTTAGACAAGGATTTAGGTTACTGCAGAAAGTTGCAATACTTTCCCCGAGCTCGTATAATTATTATCTTGCATGTCAGTACAAAACATTTAAGGCAATTGACCAAACTATTAAATTTTAATGAAATATAAAACCCACTGAGGGTTCAGATCTCAGTGTCAGATTATGCAATAGGACATTGTTGCTTCCTTCAATTATTAATCTACAGAGAGACGGCGCAGTCCGGGGAATTCGATTGAAATCCAAAATTTGCTGAGGTTACCTTCTTTTCCAGATAAAGATTTAGGTTATTGTAGAAAGTACTGATAGATTCCACGAGTTCGTACAAGTATATTCTTGTATGTTATACAAATAATTTAAAGTACTTAACCAAAGCATTAAAAATAAAAAAAACTTAAAACCCATTGAGGTTCAGATCTGAGTGTCAGATTATACAATAGTACATTGTTGCATCCTTCAATTATTAATCTACAAAGGGAGAAAGAGAAATGGCACATTCCGGGGGATTTCATTGAAATTCAAAACCCGCTGATGTTACCATCTTTTCCAGACATAGATTTAGATTACTGCAGAAAGTTCCGATATGTTCCACGAGTGAAAAAGGGGGGGGGGTAGAGACAGGGACGGATAAAATGGGAACTCCTGTATGGACGTTCTTTTGTTTTCCTATGGATGCAAATACTCTCTTCCGACACATTCGTCTAAAGAGAGCTTTCGAGACAAATAGGGCTTCCTTGGGCGCGCTTAATAAAGTCGGCGCTCCTTCGTTACTCGACGAAAATCGAGTTTCACACAGGCGCAACGCTAAAAGCAATTTCCGCCCTCCTGCCTCCTACAATCCTTCTCTTTCTCCATCTTCTTTTTTTGCGCTCTCCCTCACTCTCATCCCTTTTTTTTCTCCATCCCCCGCCCCCCACGAGCAAGATGGATCCGTATCCAAAGTTTAATTTTAGGCCGACTGTCAACACAGCGTACGCATATTTAGGACGCCAAGGCTGAGGATCAATAGCCCCCTTTGTACCAGTCCCCTAGTCACTCGGATGCGTCCCCTACGACCCCCTTTTTTCTAGCAGCCCCCGTTTCGTCTTCACCACTTAAGGCGAGCGTTGAATTTGGCAGGCGAGAAACGAAAAGATAGGCAAGAAAATAGTTTGCCCCCGTGGTTTTTTTTTTCGCTCTTATTGTTTTATTTATTTCTCTCTGCTTCTTATTTGCGTCTGAGTCGCACGCCATTTTGTGTCACTCTGTTGTACTTTCGAATTATGCAATACAAATGCATGAAGTAGGATTCCAGTACAAGGAACACACACAAAATGATGAAGACTTTAAAACAACTGTTTGCCAAAATTTTAACTCTTGATAATCCTAGCATTTGTTCTTTAACATAACTTTATTTTATCACTCATGAAATGATAACAGTTTAACAGAGTAGCAATTTGTTAACAATAAGATGTGCTTATTCTTATAAGTGTTTCAAGGCCCCACCATTTTGAGTCACGCTGTTTTACTAGCAAAGTATGCTATAAAGTTATGTAAAACTAAATTCCAATGCACAGAACGTGACTAAAATGACATTAATTTATGAAACTAGCAACCTGTTAACACTAAAATGTAAATTATGTTTCTTGTGAACGTCTGATTCATACGACATTTTGAGACCTGATGTTTTACTAGCAAAGGACCAGTCCATTACAAAGCTATATAAAACAAATTTCTGATGCAAAGAGCTTGGCTAAAATGACAACGATTTAAGAAACTAGCAATCTGTTAACAATAAAATGTAAATTATGTGTCTTAACGTCTGATTCGTGCAAAATTTTGAGTCCCGCATTTTTGTTTGCTAAGTACGTAACAAAGTTACATGAAGCGAATACCCATGCAACGAACGTGACTAAAATGACAACAATTTATGAAAATAGCAACCTGTTAACATTAAAATGTAAATTATGTTTCTTGTTAACGTCTGACTCACGCGACATTTTGAGACCTGATGTTTTACTAGCAAAGGACCAATCCATTACAAAGCTATATAAAACAAATTTCCGATGCAAAGAGCTTTCCTAAAATGACAACGATTTAAGAAACTAGCAATCTGTTAACAATAAAATGTAAATTATGTGTCTTAACGTCTGATTCGTGCAAAATTTTGAGTCCCGCATTTTTACTAGCTAAGTACGTAACAAAGTTACATGAAACGAATTTCCCATGCAACGAACGTATATAAAATAGTAATAATGTAAGAAAGTAGCCAACCGATAAAAATAAGAAGTTTTTTTTTTTTGTTTTGTTCTATGTTAGCTTCGAAATCACGCTGTTTTACTGGCAAATTATGTAACAAAGTTACATGATACATATTTTCGAAGTAACGAACGTGCCTAAACTGACAACAATTCAGGAAGTTAGCAAACTGTTAATACTAAGATGTAAGTTTTACTTCTTATTAGATTCTGAGTCAATAGCTATTTTAAGAACCGAAGTTCTACTAGAAAATTGTTTAAAAAAATTGCTCGAAACAAATTTCCATTGCAATGATAGTGTATAGAATATCAGTTTAAGAAACTAGCAATATGTTAATAATAACAAGCTGTACTCGTTATTAGCGTTTGAGTCATGCACCATTTTATGACACAGTGTTCTACTAGCAAGTTATGCAGCAAAAGTGTTTGAAAAAATTTCTAGTGCAACGAACTTGTACAGCGTGACAGCAGTGTAAGAAAGCGCAAAAGTAATGTAAACAACAAAGTACTTTACGACACATATAACAAAATGAAATTCCAGAAAATATCACCATACGTGTAACCTGTTTAGAGTGGTCACGAATTTTATCTAATAACTATCTCTTATAATTTTTTTTCCAACATTCTTTTTAAAATAGAAATTTCAATTTTTAGTATTATACTTGTTCTGAAATAAATATATTTATTCATTTTTAAAAGTTATTTGTGCGTTCAAAAACCCTTAAAAATGCACAAATTTTCAATTAGCACGGAATAATCAAGAGCAGATGTTTTCTTAAAGTTTTTTTTTTTGTCTATTATAGATTCGAGTTTCGACTCCCAGCTTCACTATAATAACATACACCTTTTATTTCACGTTGATGTTTCTAGCTGAACGGTAAATATCGTACTATATTTACCGTAGCATAAGAGAATTCTTCGCAGGTTGCACGGAAGATGGTATACTCAAAATAATAATTTTTATATTTCACGAAAGAAAGCTACTTTAAACTAGCAAAACCTTTTGTGGGAGGAGCAAAAATAACTGAGACAAACGTTGCTCAAGATTTTGTACCTAGTTTCAAGAAACGTCAGGTACGAGGTGAGGTGCTTTTAATTAGAAGTTTTGAGATCAAGATAACTGGTATCCGAATGTAGTTACACATGTTTTCTGTTTTCAAATTTTAATTTCAATGACAAAAAATTGTTGTTCTAAGTAAGAGGAAAGATGATGATCATTATATGAAGCAAATTGTTGTAATAAATGGGTCACAATAAAATAACAATTATTTTTGCTCGCGTTCAAATGAAAAAGAAATAATTTGAGAAGAGCGATTGAATTCAGATAAAAAAATTAAGCGTCGAAAAAAAAATCCTTGAATTACATCTCATAAGTATTTTCGTTCTGGGCTGGGATAACTATGAACACAGCGAAGCATCTTTTATACGTTTCTCCTTTATACGTTTCTTTAATTGGTCCCTGCTGAGTCTAATACACATTAACGAATACCTATTATACGTTTCTTCATTTATTCGCTTCTTTTATACAGGTCCTCCAAAAACGTATAAACGTTGCTTCACTATTTTTGAGGTAGAGACATAATTTTTAAATGTCATCAAGATAGTTTAAACACAAAAATAGTGACAATGCTGCCATCTATTGAGTAAAGACGTAATGTGTAAAAATATATCCAACTATTAACAGTGAACAGGTGACTTCGGTAATTTTTGAAGTTTCATTGAAGCATAATAGCATCGTTTTTATCCAAAAATGGAGCTGTTAGTTAGAAACAAGATATTTTTTCTTTTAAAGTTTACCTTTTATTAGAACAAGACAAAAACGTCTGGTAAAAATCAATTTTTATTAAGATTTCGATAAAACAACATGACCTCCATGTTGGCTTCGCTGAGTAAAAAAGGAAGAAACTAGAAATAAGTGTGTGTTTTGTATTTTTTAAATACACACACAGACACACAAACATTTGAGTGAGATAGCTAAGGTGGAAATTTCAGCACATTATACAAAACTTTTGTATTTAAAAATCAAGAAGCATTTGTATTTAAAAGCTCAGCTTGTGATATTGACGTATAAAATTTGCCTTTTGAAAGAAACATTCAGCAGTTTGATTTTATTGTTACAATTGTTTTCTGAAGTTTATGATCTCAAACGTGTATTATCATGAAATTGAAATGGCATTGGGTTTTAAAGTTAACGCTTTTGTCATGAAAGTTTGTTTTTTTTTTCTTTTTTTAAAGTGTACACTTTGTTCTGTATAGAGTTTGTTGTTTGTATTTGTTGTTTGTATATTAAGTTGTTTGAAACAATGTCAGATTAAAAGATTTACACAATTTATTTTCTTAAAAGAAGTTCCGTAAAAACTGCCTTCATTTTTTTTTTTTGTAAAAGTATTATAAAATACTTTAAGTTTAGTGCTTAATTTAGGAACGTTTGTTCTTTACAATTCAGTTCCGTAAGAAATTTGGGAAACTCAAATATGAAGCTTGCGTTAAAACATAGTTTAACATCAGTAATCATAATTCTTGTAAGTATTTTGCTTTCTCTTAACTGTTTTGTTTGTATAAACTCAACCTCGTAGGACAAGCAGTGAGTAAAATTTAACTTGCCAAGAAAAAATCATTTAAGGAAGTTAAAAATGGGTGAGGCATTCTCTAGTAGTGATTCTTAAACTGATCAAAGGGGTACGCAAGCAATTTTCCTGTGATCCGCGAACAACTAATGAAAATTAATCTGCAATCTCGGAGCGAAAATTAATGCACATGCTCTCACAAAACTTTTGGATTCGTCTTATTTCACCTAATATAATTCTTGTTGATGCAGTGAAATCCCGGTGCAACGAAATTCAAGGGACCAAAAAGTTTGTTCGTTGTAACGGAAAAGTTCGTTGAAGTGGAGTTCAAGCAATGTAATTGAAATTTAATCGGGACTGAAAAATGTATTTCGTTGAAACGTATATTTCGTTGTATTGGTATTCGTTGTAACGGGATTTCACTGTATTAACTATCGTATATGGTTCGCTTAGGATTTGGGAGGGTACCAAGTGGATCTCAGTCTTGAAAAGGTTAAGAACTACTGTTCTAGTATGAAGCCAGAGAAGTAAAAAATTTGGGCGAAGTTCACAGTTATTATAGTTAAATTTGGAAATGTTTATGATTTTTGTGATTGTTATAGAGCGTTGAATGATCGAGCTAACTGTAATTTTTTAACAAAATGGAGAGATTTTCGTCTTAATGGTGTTAAAATCTTCATTAAATGCATTATGTTTGTTATTTTCTTTAGCCTTCAAAACAAAATGATTTTCTCCAAGACCTGCTTTTATTGAAAAAAAAAGAGAAACTGAGGTGGAAAAAACCACTAATACCAGAATAAAATCAACAGCTGAAAAGCTCAAAATTTATAAAAACTTTATATATCGTCACTATTACATCGTACTAAAAATATGATTACATTAAGGAAAGAAAAAAAACCATAACCTTTAAGGCCCATTTTCTTACATTCACTTGTCTGTCACATAGAATCTTCGACCACTAACTAACCCTTATTGTACAAAATTTATCGCACTGTTCATACAGACGTGATGTATAAATAAATATTGCCATCTTTCGGCCTCTGAGAGATTTGTTGTGGGTAATTGATAAGCAATAATCAAATCATTGTCGCAAATTTTTAAGGGAAAAAAATTGAATTTTCTGTATTGAGTAATTATTGATACGCCCAGAAATAATCTTACATACTTATTTTAAATATTTTTCTTCTGAGACTTAATGTTGCAAATTATAATTTTTTTTACAATGAATGTAAAAAATTTGTTTTTCAGAAAAAAAGACATGACACAAAATTTCAGCTCTTTTGGTATCATTTTTAAGTGCAAGCAGACTGCCCACTAACTGAAAAATGTCCTGCTGTTAACTTGCAACTTAATAACGAACGTATGGATATTGTAAATAAAAAACTGGGTCATGAAATATATGTTGCTCGTTAATCATATACTTTATAAATACTATGAACAAATAAAATTCCAAGTGTTTTCCGCACAGTACAAGAGTAGTGGATTGTGAGAATGCCACCTTGGTACCTATTTAAGGGGCTGCCTGACTGGATATTTAATCAAATACTTAGCTATTTAGTTCATATCTATAAGGCTTAAGCTGTCTAAGTGGCATTGAATATGTCCTCCAGATATGATATTCCCGCAGGGTAGTATAAGTTTTCGGCCATTTTGAGGCAAGAGATGGTACTAGAAACACTGGTACATATTAACAACCTGATTTGGAAAATGTTTTCAAAGAGGGGGGTTGAACTCGCACGTGTTTTACTCAAAAAAGGGGGGGGGGGTCCATTTACATCCGGTTTATTTTCACTACCTCAATTCACCACATGTTCTCTTGGTTTTGCTTTATTCGTTTAATATTGTAATTTTTCTAGATCATTTATTCAGTTTTAACACATTTATGAACTCTTTTCCATTGATTCCGGACCATAACTTTATAGATTTTTGAATGGGTATGATTTTTCTCTTTAAATTGTTTTGCAAATTTGAAAGATAAAACATATTTACTACCATGTTCAGAGGCGCTCAGCTTTGAACCGGATTTCGGTGGTCAAGTGGCCAGACGTTGGCCTCGTACGCTGGAGGTAATGGGTTTCATTCCCGTCTTCTCAGTGGGGGCAAATAATCCTTCTATATGTTAAGTAAATCTTTCCTGCGCTGTCATGTCTTCAATGAATAGTGCTGTGATTCAAGCAAACCGAATAAATAAGGTTGCATGAAAATAGATAAATTGAATCAATAAACTGCCGTTATTATATGTGTACCTCTGAGTTAGACTAACGTAAGACACATTCTCGCTACTTTACAGGAGAGCGGAGAAACGCTTGCCTGGTACATATAAAGGATGGCACTTGCGCTCTTTTAACACTGGTAAATAATTTCAAACCGGAATTTTTTTCTTTAGAATTACGTTCATATGACTCTATGCGAAATAGGGTTTTACATATAATATACTATACTACAAATAAACGGAAAATCTTAATTTTTAATACGTTGTTCTGACTCTGTGGTACAGATATGTTACAGATGCGAAAAGCAAAATTTGTAGTCCTCTTCAAATTGCGCGAGCGAATATAATGTAATGTAGCCCAAGGCTGTGTGGTCAAAGATGGCGCTTTGATTACTTTGGCATTCCCAACGCAAATTTTAATTTATTCGCAGTGAGCATCGTTTGTGGAGTAAAAGGCAAATTTATGTCCTCGGAATGACTGCCTCAGCAAAACGCTTTCCCGAGAAAACGATTAACTTCAGAGCTTGCTGCGGATTAGAGGATGCAGTTATTGCTCTGGAGTTCTTCCTCACTTCCGGTACACCATACCCCCCGATTTTGCTCCGATCTCCAAAACCCCGGTTAAGAGAATTCATCGCACGAATAAACGGCTCATCACTCTGCGAATGGAAATTTGCTTTCGCTCTGGCTCGTTCCCTTTTTTATTTCACAACTTTCTTCGACTTGGAAAAGTAGTGATACTTCGTTGGAGAACATTATTGCGTGCCATGTTATTTTTTCTCCATCACTCTTTCTTTCTGTCGTCATTGCTGTAATGGCGGGAATGGGAATTGCGAGTGAGATCATGAATTCTAAAACTTTATGGGCCGCGAGTTTATCGCGTCGATTGTAGAGCAATTACAGAAAGACAAGCATAAATTTTCCCAACAAAGTGAATTGGATGCTTTTACGGCGGAATCTGAAATTTCTTGAATGCGCGGGGACAGCTCTTTCCCTCAAACGCTTTTGTTATGAGCAAACAGATAAGCCAACATAAAATAGAATCCTGATATCAAAACATTCGGGTAGTCTGTACGGATTTTCCTAAAAACTTTAAAAGAAGCATTTTTTTTAATTATTATTTGAAAAAATAATAAAACAATTAAATTTTATTAGGGTTCTGATCAGTCTGAACGGATTTCTATAAAATATATTTAAAGAAGCAGATTAGTGTTTTGTTTTGATTTAAAAAATATTTAAAATATTAAATTAAATTTGATTAGAGTCCTAATTAGTCTGAACGCAGTAAGTAATAGGCAATACACATTGCTGAAAAATTATAGACGATTTGGAAAATTAATCACAAAATTCAAGTAAAAGTTCTCGGATGCGATATTATTTTTATAATTATGATTTTTTTTAGTAAGGAAAATTTTTAACGTAAACTAGCAAAAATCTTTGAGGACCGGTAAAATTTTTCTGCCATCTGATACCGGTTCGTCGAACCACCGCACAATGGGGCGAAAACGCAAAAAAGAGCTTAAGTTTTTTTTTTCTATATTCAACTAATTGAGGATTAATAAATTAGCACAGCCCTGCCTATCAGGCAATAAGAATCAGAACTGGAATTTTAGAGCCCTTCGTCCACTACAAAGCTGAAGGGAGCTTTTAGACGGTGAAGAACCATAAGTGCGGGAATTTAAAAAAAATTGCTTTTAAACAGTCTATATTTTTTTTCTTATTAAAGGCGGATATATTTAAATTCTCTCGTGTCCAACGATAGTAATAGGGCGAACAAAATGGGTAATCGAATATTCAATCCGAAAATCGGTTTTGATCAGCACCGAAAACTAGAGAATTCACAGTTATTTTTTTCAAAACACTCTACAAAAAACATTTACTCGTATGTACTCTTTGAAATTAATATTAATTAGTCATAAATGGTCTGTAGAAAGACCCAGAAAAGAAATTAGCTACGTATACCTGTGAACTTTGGACTGTGAGCCTAAACAAATCGAAAAAAAAAAAAAAAACTCGTTAATGGGGACGTTTTCAAAATTTTAAAAGTATTTTTTTCTGAAAGAGCATGCTTAGAACATAGGGCCTGACCATTTTTTAAATTATTTGACTTACTTTTAATATTTAAAAAAAAATACTTTAATTGGTGCGCTTTCATTGTTTAACGCTTCAGCCGATGACATCACATATGATGAAATGCCATTCACTGTTGCCATTCAGAAGAGCACAATATTTAATTCGCACCTTTACTCACGTGTACTGGCAACGATATGGTTGATAGCAAGCGTAAAGGCAATTTTTTAATTTACTGCTTGATTGTCGTAACGTGGAAACGCAGTGAAAAATGCGCCAAAGGACATCATTTGTGACGTCATAAAGACCACGCGTTGTTTGAAAAATTGGACATTTTAAAAAATTAACTAAAAAAAAACTGTTGGGAAAATTAAAGTATTTTTTGGGTCCATTGTTTTTTTTTCTTTTTTTGAGCAATCACGATTGCTTATTGTTCTCATTTGACTGTTTTGATGTCGTATCATTTTATTTTTCCACCGCCACCTTCTGCAGCATCACCGTCGACCGGGTCCTCACGATGCTGCTCCTATAGCGAAAGCCGTCTCCAGGTTGCATCCATGTCCTACATACACGCGCATACATACACAACTACACACGCACGCACAAGCACACACACAAACGCACACAAACACATACACATACCCCCTACACACAAACACACATACCCCCGACACACAAACACACACGCCTACATACACACACTCGTGATTGCGAAAAACATAATTTGAATTCAAGATGTCAAAATTCAAATTAATTTTAATAACTGTTGCCATCTTATTTTTTTTTTTGCTTATTCTATCAATTTCTGTGACTAAAAGTGGCACTTTTACTGAAGGAAACATTCCCATTACATGCCTGTGTAAACAAACGAGAGAGGTTTAAAAACATTTTAAAATGCTTTTTGCCGTTTTCGCCCCACTGTGTACCGGTTGAAAATCGCTGGTATAGAAGGAATTAGCTAAAAAATCAAAAGGAAGCTGAAGATTGTTTTAATATTATTTGACAAAACAATAATTAAGCAATTAAATTTAAATTAAATAGATTCCTTACATCCAAACATCTGGATAGTATTTATGTATTTCGTAAAAAAATTAAAAGGAAGCGGTTTATAGTGCCATTACTGTAGTTGGGGCAAACGTAATCTGACAGTGTCGTAATGCTGTGATTAGGATTTGTGTAGCCTTTCCATAGCTGCTAGGTTAGGTTTGCCCTAACTATAGCTGACAGAATAATAACAAAACAATTAAATTAAAATTAATTTGAATCCTAGTATTCAAACAATCGGGTAGCATGGACGGATTTCGCTAAAAAAACTAAAAGGAAGCAGAGTTCTGTTTGATTATTTTTGACAAAACTAATATTTATGTAAAGATTAAAAAGTAACAATATTACGTTGATGTAATCAAGCCAACACTGTAGAAAACCTATAATGCTAAGTTCATTATTTATGTTAATAAGTTAAAAGAAAAATGCTGGAATTGTTAGTAAACAAATTTTAAATGGAATAATAGCACCGCTGGCTGGTTAGAGGCAGTACAGAAAAGCAATATTGGATCTTGTAGAGTTTGTTATAAAGAGTTTTTATTATTATTCTTTTTTTAAGCAACTTAGCCCCAGTGTTTTTGAATAGTATATGTTTCCATGAATTATATTATGCAGCTCAAAGTTATATTATGTCAACAATTAAATCTGAGAGTCTAAGAAATTTACTACTTTTAGTTCGGTTACGGCATTTCCAGACTGTTGGTTCCTGTAAAACAGCAGTCTTTGGATGACGTAATGAGTTGTTTATTTTTCGCTTGTAATTAAAATACCAGAAAGCGCTCGTCAAGATATGACGGGTGAAAATTGCTTCCACATTTGAACGAAGCAATTGCATCTAGAGGATATTTTGATAGTTGAAATTGTAACCCTAACTCCAGTGGATTAACCCTAAACTCCAGTAGATAGCGTTCATTGTTGACCACTTTTTCGTATCATCATTCTCCTAAAATTAGTCTTACCAGGATCCAGACCAGCCTTGTCAAAATAAATCATTTCCCTGCATGTCAAACATTACAAAAATATATATTCAAATTATCCTGCTATGGCGCGAGTTTCATTGTTGGTAACGTCAGAGCGTTACTTCATCAGTGACTTCGTGAGGATCTGTTTTTCCCTGTTGTGGGTGTTAAGATATTTGTCGAGTAACTTATTCAACAGCAAGCTCTGATTTTTCCCATCAACAGAGGGAAAAAGTACTATATTATGTTGATTAATTGCCGATAGTTGATTTTAACATGTTACACACCTATATCCAAGTATAAAGATTATGTTGCGAGTATTTATTGATAATTACATATATTTCTTCGATTTTTTCTGAAGCAAAGTTACGCTTCATTTCTTTAAGTATGATAAATAGTTAATTAAGGTGTAATAGTGAATTTTTAAGAGAAAAATTGGAAATGTTGTCAGTTCATCCTGTCAGCAGTCTACTTTGCTATGATGATCCCAAGTTTTTGATAGAAAGTGCCATCTGTCAGCAGTCTACTTCCTCCTTTTTTTTCTTTGCTTTTATATGCGCATAAAAATGTTTTTAAATAAATTTTTATGTAACAATTTGTATTTGATTTTTGGCTGTATTTCAGGTTCAATATTTTGTTGTTACTCATGCTCAGTATGATATTTGGATGTTTAAATCCACTAAATTGTTAATAATTAATGTAATATGTTCTTTTAATGCACACCATTTCACTTTTAATTAAATTGAGTGATCTTACACGCATTATATTATCAAACCATTCAGTTTTATTTTGCCGCACATTTGACACTTAAAACAAATAAAATAAAAAAATAAAAATAAAGTTAATTTCTAATTTAGGTCAACTAAGAAAAACATTTGTATGTTACATAAGTATCATTTGTCTATTTAATCTGTGTCGCGGAATTGAATTTAATACATCAATAAAAAGTATGCTCGAGTTTTTCTTGACATGAGTTTGATTGACAAAAAAGGACTCAAAAATCAAATTCATAGTAAGTTCAAAATATCTCAAAGAGTAATAATGTAGTATCCAAAATAATACTGGTTTTAGAGAGAAAGCCAAAGCAGCAAAAATACCATCACTCAAGGTTTCTGCTTGTGCAACGTGTGCTGTGCAGAGATGTAGTATCGAATATAGTGCGTGATAGTAAACCTGAAAAAGGGACTTTCTGCTGTTGTTGCTCTGACTCTAAAACGAATTAAGGTGTAAAAAAAGAAGAAAATTAATTTGAATTCTGATATTTTGAATTCAAATTATGTTTTTCGCAATCACGAATTGCGACAGGACCCTACTCATTGGAGTTATTGTTTCTAGAAACGGCTCAAGCCCCCCCAAGCCTGCCTCTCCTCCTGGGCGGTTGCATGTGCACAGTTGTGTGTGTAAGTGTGTAGGCTTGTGTGTGTGCGTAGACCTGTGTGTATGCACGTAGGCATGTGTGTGAAATCGTGTGTGTGTGTGAGCGTGAGTAGGACATGGACGCCTCCGACCAGGTGAAGCGGATAGCTCAGGACCCGAGCAGCCGCGCCGCCTGCAGAGGACGGTGGGCGGTGGTGCTGCAGAGGCCCTGGTCCAAGCTGAAAAAGGAACCACAACGCCAAAGACCTTCAAATGAGAACAATAAGCAATCGTGATTGCTCAAAAAAGAGAAACAATGTCTTTCACTGATTTGTTTGTTTTAAACTTTATCAGTGGAATTCATCTTTACTTGAAAACTTCTTACTGTTAACGAATTACTTTTGTTAGAACTAGTTACTTTAATGAAGTTATTGAGACTTAAAGGACAAAACTGGTTAAATTCCTCAGTCGCCTGTGGCTGATAATAACAATTGTATTACTAGCCACTTTTTTGAAATAGTTGCCTTTTTTTTAAATTGAAAGTGCTGAACAATACATTTTTTTTAGTTTATTAAAATTAGAAATCCTAACTGCATTAATTAATATATTTTGAATAAATTAGTTCATAAAGGTTATTTCTTGATTTGGGTAGAATTTTTTTTGTACCAGTTTCTCAGTGCCTTTTGTACTTTAATGATTTATTTTTTGTGGTGGCTATTGGGTGATGATTGCTATATAGTTCTTTTTTTAATCTACATTTTTTCTTTCGTTTCTTTGCATTTGCCCTGTGGTCACCCTTTATTTAGACAAATTGGACAAAACTATACATTTAATATTATTCTGCAAAGAAAAGTGTTCATTTATACCGTCTAAAAGCTACATTGATTGAAACAAGTTTGAATGAGGAAAACATTTCGACTAAATCAACCATGCAAAAACCTTTCTTATAACCCAAAACTTCTGTGTGACATTTGTATGATAAATAAGTATCATTTGTTTGTTTAGTCTTCGCGTCGCGAAATTGAATTCACTGCATCAATAAAAAGTTTGCTTATGTACGAGCCCATCATTTATTGATATCAGTTTGCTTGACATATAATCTACTAAAGGAACAAATTTATGATACGTTCTTCTTGAAGTCAATTGAGCTTTTAAAAGACTATTTGCTTTCCAAGATTAGATGAATTCGAGAAACCTACGTGTTCTCCATGCATTGTACAACATTGTATGAGGAAATATGGTAGCGCGTCAATCATGCTATTGAATGGGCTAAAAAAAAATCTGCTTCGGTAATGTATGAATAAAATATATCTTTTGGAAGAAATGCGATATTGTATTGAAGGGACAGGTTGCCTCGCAGGAGATATGTGTCACTACGAAGCTCTTGCAAAATTGGTATATTCTAGAAATGTTGTTATTCTTGCAAGGGCTTGACGGAAGGGGGTAGGGGGATGAAAAAATAATTTGTGTCTCCATTATCCGTTAAAACTTTATTGTTGCTTTTTGTTGAAGGTTTTAAGCTGCGTTTTATTTATTTTTTTGTGGGTTTATAAAAAAATATCATCCTTGACTGCTGCTACTGATTATTGACCAAACACGACTTGCTCATTATCCTTACTTTATCAAAGTTGAAGTTGTTCTGATTTTTCAGATCACCTTGACAACGGTAGTTTTTAATATATATTTAGAGAGCACAATTTTGGTCGTCATAGTAACAAGTTGTCCTTAGTTTGATTTTATTCATATTTCTTTTAGGGTTCAACTCAAGCAGGCGTTCTTTCGGGAAAAAACACCTATAAAGAGGAACTTCAACAGAAAACTTTCATCTAAATACAAAATTTCTACATCAAAAATTCCCGTAATTAAATATTGATAAGAAATAACAATACATAACGTTATAAACGTACGTGCCGCTGTGAATAATCTTTATGATAAGTGTACTTGTGGATGCAGGACATAAAATCTTTATCACGGGACGCGTGAGCGTCTCGGCCGCCAAGAAATCCAAACGTCAGCAGCCAACAAAAGCAAATCCACCGCCAAGAAAGACAAAAGAAAAAACGCGACTAAGGAACAGTTTACACGACAGAACAAGTTGGGGTTTTCTGGGGTTTTCACCCCTCTGTATCTCAGTCTCATATAGACCCCCGGAGTTGATTTTTGGTACACTCAGTCTCTAGTGACCCCTGACGACATAAACCGAAATTCAATCCCCAGGACCATCAGGGGGAGGAGGAGTTCAAGTTAGAAAATCGGTGTTGAAAAAAGTTTTCGCTTTCTTTGGACAGGTCTACAGCCCAGACGAAAAGACGAATCAAGCTGAAATTTCGCACACGCATTCCTTGTGCCCTACTGATGTGCCTTTTGTGCCATTTGACCCCTTCCCCCTTCGTTTATACCCTCACCCCCCCCCCCCCCCAAATTGTACCTTCCCGGGGTTCTGTTACAGCCATCCTGGAGGCTATGGTAATGATTTTTTGTATACATATTCTTCGAAGGCCATTGAGTACATATACAAAAATTCAACCCCCAGGGACATCATGGGCTGGAGTAATTAAAGTTTGAAAATCATTAATTTCCCCTAAATTCTTATGTACTGACTCTCAGCTCATAGGGTTTGCTAATCTCTGACTGCAATTGCAAGGCTAGAACAGATCTAAGATCTAACAGTTATTCCAAAGTTGTCTTAGGACATGAAATTCAATCAAGACTAATAAAACAGATCCAAAAGTTGCAACTAGATGTTAAATCGCGGATATCAAATTTGCCACAGTGACTGCGCATGCGCGCGGACTTAGCTCATTGGACTTTCTGTTTTAAGATTCTATGTTGTTCGTTTATATTTAAGCACAAAAACAAATTAATGAATGAGATTAGAATACAGTCCCCCCCCCCCCCCCCCCCCCCCAGTTTCGTTGATACGAAATTTCCTTCCTTCCTGTTTTTCAGTTTTGATATATTTCAGGGAGAAGAAATTTTAAATGTCATTGAAACTGGGTTTGAACATTAGAATATTTTGCGTGACATATTATATGAAACTGTACGTATATAAATATGATACATCTTAACTTTATAATTGAAAGCAAAAAATAACTTATTTATTGGTTTGCTTTATTTTCTAAATTAATTCCTTTTTCACAAACATAACACATTATGAATTGAAAATATATGAAATATGTGTGTGGATATCCGGGTTTTGCAGTAATTTGTTAACAGACAAAATTTTTGCAATTAATTTAAGCAAGACTTGAAATGAGCCAAGTTCGTATTCATGCGCAGTCGCTGTGGCAAATTTGTGATATCCGCGATGTGGCAAATTTTTGATATCTACGATTTGACGTCGAATACAGTTGCATACATACCCCTTCCCCCCTGTAACAGCCCCCGGTGGGCTGTGATAATGATTTTTTGTATACATATTCTTGGAGACCCATTGAGGACATCTACAAAATTTCAACCCCCAGGTACATCATGGACCGGAGTAAATAAAGTTTGAAATTCACTAATTTCCCTTATCGCTGTAGCGTAAGCGAATCAAGTCTGGCCATGCATAGATCTTCTGACACATTTAAAATAGGGAGTTTAAAGCAGGGTAAGTGCTCCAGTAGTTGGCCAGTCTCTGGTAGTTGGCCACAAGGACATAAAACTACTTATAAATAGTATATGTATAACTCAAAATCAGATTTGATGCATCCCCACACACGCACATTTATTTATCTACTCCCAATTATCATCCAATAAGAGTTAACAGTTCATCAAATAGTAATTAAAATAAAATATCGAAATACAGCGACAACTTAGCAGTGTTGAGTAAAAATTCCTTTTTTGACACGTGTTATTTCTTCTAAAAAATGTTTAAATTTTCTGCCTTATCTTTTTTTTGACAAATATAGTCATCTTGTCATTTTATTGCTTCTAATGCTGATTTTAAATTAGAATTCTCGAAAACAGGTGCTGTAAATTCAGTCCATCGTTGCGTTTAGAAAAATAAGTTCTAATACTCAACATGTCATTACCAAATGGCGATTTATCATTTTTCTTATCAAACCATCATACGTTGATGAAATCGATAAAACAAATGATTTGATTTCAATTAGTATTCATTCGGCAATAAACATTCTAATTGTAAGGTATTAAGATACGATACTACAATAGTTCCGTTAGCTCAAGTTATTTCAATGAGTTAAACCTGTGGTTTTTCTTTCTGTTGCTCAATATGCTAAACTATTTGCTTCACCAAAGGTTCAAGAAGCCTGTATTTTATTAAGGTTAATTATTTCAAATGTTGGTACCACTTATTACTGCTTCTATAACAAAAAATGTAATTTCTTGGGTTTTCTATTCTATGAAATCAATATTTATTGCTTGTTTAAAATGATGCTGACTTTTTTCAAAATTGCATTACGTAGCTAAAAATTCCATTTCAGTTTATTCATCGTTTACCAATCTTCTTGTTGAAAGCTGTAATATTATCTTCATGACCCCCCCCCCCCATTTCACAATTTCAATATACCTACATACAGACCCGTCATTTGGGCAATCACGGGAGGAGCAATTGACCTCTCAGGTTTTCTAAGCAAATAATGCGTTTGTATATTTTGATGCTTTTTTCCTATAAAATGCATTGAATTCAAATCCTATGCCCTTCTCCCACCAAAAAACTTTGAAAATACGAACGAGCTTACATAATTCATCTAACTCTAGTTCGTTCACAACGAAGTACCATAGTTTTTTATGATAAATTTTGTTTTCGATGCCACTTTGATTGCTAATCTTTTACATAAACGGACTTTTACTTACATTGTTTTGAGATGAAGTTACTACCAAAACTACAATCTTAATTTTATGTTCCGTAAGTTGTCCGTATGTTGAAGTTTCATTCTAATGAACATAAAGACCAGTCAAGTGTCAATCATATCGATCAATAAGTCGCTATCTTTATCTGTCAAGAATTTTATTAGCTGTTTTGTTAAGTCTTTATGGTAACAAAAACAGTTGATACAGAAACCGTTTTGAACTCAGGGGGAAAGGGGAAGAGTCCAAATTCTCATGTTTTGAAAGTTTTCAAAACTCCCCCCCCCCCCCCAAAAAAAAAAATCTGGTTTAACCCTGGTCTTTTTCATTTATCAAATTTCTACTTTCGCAAATGTGATATCATTTTAGCTAGTGGTGTAGAACAGGAGTTCTCAAACTTTCAGGCTCTGCACCTCCTTTGAAGACTGACATAAGGTCGCGCCCCCCTCATATGTGGTTAACACATTTATAAGGTCCCACCCACAACGTGCTTAATACAAACAGTATAATAGGAAACCTTTGCTTTTATTTCCCATCTGCTTAAAGTTACGAACGGTAATGTTTTGTAAATAGTTACGTGTACATAATATCAATGCAAAAAGATGTGATATCTCATCAAAAACAACCCTGTTGTAAAAATTTCCCCGCCAAGAAAACCCTTAACTTTTCCGCACAAAAAAGAAGGCCTTCACACATCCTAAACCCAAAAACCCTCAGCCTTAAAAAGTTATGATATCTAGTTTACCCGCCAAGTATCTGCCAAACTATCATCCTCCCTCTTTTCTTCTTTCATCACACCTACTTCCAATAGAACCTCCTCCCACCTTCAACTCCTCAGAAATATTAATAGATCCTTTAAATTGTTTATCCTGTTTGGCGGGAAGCTTTTTGCTCACCAAGCAATCACTTCAATTTGAAAAGCTTCCCGCCAAACAGTATAAACAATTTTAAAAATCTATTAATATTTCTGAGTAGTTGAAGGTGGGATGAGGTTCTATTGGAAGTAGGTGTGATGAAAGAAGAAAAGAGGGAGGATGATAGTTTGGCAGATACTTGGCGGGCAAACTAGATATCATAACTTTTTAAGGCTGAGGGTTTTTGGGTTTAGGATGTGTGAAAGCCTTCTTTTTTGTGCGGAAAAGTTAAGGGTTTTCTTGGCGGGGAAATTTTTACAACAGGGTTGTTTTTGCTGAGATCTTGACTACCACATCCTAATCACCTTTTCTTTTTATGGGTATTCCTCGTTTTACCTATTCTAGCAAATCACCAGTCATAATATGCCGGGTGAAAATTTGACTATTCCCATTCCTTTCCATTTGCAGAAACAAGAACCCTGACGAGTAGGGTTCTATCATAATTTGTGATTGCGAAAAACATAATTTGAATTTAAGACGTCAAAATTTAAATGATTTTATTTTTCCTTTAATTTGATTTAGGAGTAGGTTTTGCACTCAATTTTCATGAGAAGTTTGGGCATGTGCCCATTCTGGTGTTTTCTCCCACACAAACAAACCAAGTATCATTCCTTCAGAATCTAACTTACGAATGATCTTGGACAAGTTTACTGCTTCTGTAATTCTGTAAAAAATATTTGAAATAAGAAAAAAATTGTAACGTTCCATTACAAATTTCACTTTCTACAGTTTATAACAGTGGTGCCTAACCTACAGTCAGCGGGCCGCCATACGTAGTTTACGAAGCTGATCTATATGACATTTTATGTTTAATGTTACAAATAAAAAAATATAGTCTTGAACCGTCAGAAACAAGTGATCATCTTGATTTGGTATTACAAATGATTGTTTCAAATTGAAGCCAAATAGTCAGAAATTGGTTTCTAAGAAACTGAAACTTTGTATTAATAAATAAATAAGCGTATAATAATGATAACAACAGTTCTTGGTTAGTCTAGTTTCATCCCTTTTCCACACTTTCACATATTATTACAAATGATTTAAATTTATTTTATTTTTATATCTATACTGCACTTGCCAACTCGACTAACTCCATAAAACAAAAAGTTGAGAATAGTTATGAAGAAGATGGTGTTAATCAGAGTAGAAAATGGGTCCTTGTGTTACATTTTCTGCCATCACATGGTCAAAAATGTACTGAACCAAAACTTCAATACAAATTCACATGCTAAGCATTGATAAAGCACTATTAGAGCAGAAATTAGGATTTTTTTTTAAAGTGGAGTTAATCGATTTGGCAATTGAGACATCTATATGTGTTCTGTCCGGCGAGATTTGTCCTAGTATCAGGTGCGGTCCTCGGGTAAAAAAAGATTGGGAACCCCTGATTTATAGCATAAAGTGGAAATATGTGCATCAATATTTTTACACATTTTATCAAGTTGTAACCAAAGATAATATTACAGAAGTTATATTTTACAAAATATTTCTTATCACATCTTTTATTTTAATACTAACTCTTTTTGAGCCATGTGCACTAATTTTGAGGGCACTAATTTTGAGCCATGCCGATTAATTTCTTGGCACTTCAAAGTTTTTAGTATAGTTGACTTTTTTAAAAAAAAGTGAGAACTCCCAATATTGCACTCTTGTGGAAGGATATGAAATATGTTTTATATTCTTTATTTTACAACAACAAATAAAAAAAGGGAAAAAAGGTTGCAATATTTTGTACACAGCTTAATGTATCATTCAATTATTCTGATGTTGCTGTTTAGAAGACATTTTTGAAGTTGTTGAAAGTGCTCCTCTTACATTGTAATGTACTGTCGAAACGTACAGTACGCAAAACACCAAAACACATACCCAAGATCACATTAATTACAATTCTTTAAAGAAAGAAACAGCTTTATTCTTACTAGGTGGCATGGTTAAGATGCAGCATTATATCACAAATACAATTGCAAGAATAGTGCTTTTAAAAGAATTTAAAACTACTCCTTGATTAAATACTGACTCTAAAATTAACCCCCAATAAAAGTTAAAATACATTAGTTATCACACGGCCAGAGTTTCCGCCTATATATATTTACAAAAGCACCAAGCCCAAATAACTCTCTGCCTAAAATTAACTAATATGAAATTTGCATTTTACACACATTAAAATAACATTAGCCTATAACAACATACCACAATTTGCACAAATTAAAAAGTTCTCATGTAATACATTAAAACATTACTTCACAGGGGTTGAATTCTACGACGAGGCATCAAACACTAAAAATCTCGCACGCTGTACAAAAGGCACCAATTCGACCTTGCTTCAAAGATCTAGCGTAGGCTGAATGATTTGAGGATTCGCTCGCTGCCGGTAGCTCCGAACTCCAATTCCTGCTATCATTTTCACGGGCCACAAGGCTTACAATTTCCAACCATCCGATGCGTTCATTAGCTCCCAGGTCTGGTCCATGGGGCCTCCACTTCCGACACAGCGATGAATTTAGTCTGGCAGAAGACTCTGATAGATTCTTGGTTCACTTATGTGATGCCGAGACTTCACATCTTAGCGAGGAACATTTATCTGCACTTAACCTTGCAAAGGGCCATCCCCACATTCACCATTTTAACGAAACTCGAGAGGCTGTTTCAGCCACGCACGCAAGGCGAGATGATATGCGTAAAAAAGGAAACTTTAGCTCTTTCGTACTGCCTTATATCCATTGCGTCATTTCCAACTGTTGCCACTACGCTTTTGGGCAGTACAGTAATATGCTATGCAAATAGAAATCCAGTGATTGTAGAGAAAACGTTTGAAAATTGTATTTTCCTGCATTAAAGTCACACTCCTCTTTTAAAAATAATTTTATTTTGCAACCCATTTATGACAGGACACAAAGTAACTATAAGTGCCAGTAGAACTTTTGATCCAACTAATAATCTATTTTAAATGGATTTAATAATTTTTTCCACTTTGCCCCACTCGTCAACCTTTAAATCCGTTTTTAGCTAAGAAAGAAAACATTTTGAAAACGATCACAAATTTGCGAGATTATATAAATCATTGAAATCCTTGGCCTTTTCTTTTTTTTTTTGCATTGAAGATATTATTTCCATTATTAAAACTCACAAGGGAAGGAGCACTTTTGAAAAAACCTATCGGACAAAAAGACAAATGAAACACTGGATTCCAGATTGAATGCAGTAGAGTCTCAACTAAAGCGAGGGATGCGTTCCAAGACCCCTTGCGTAAGTCAAAATTTCGCATTATGGAAAAGGGTATACTAATATCTTATAAACATACCCAATTATTTTAGACATTTGGAAACATTCATCAAACTGTTTTAACTTCATGTTACCATTTTTACAAAATGAGCTAAATTTTTACTGTATTTCAAAAAAAAAAAAAACTACTGTTACGATGCACAAAATTAATGGAAGAGAGAGGCATTAAAATGAAAGAGTATGCTACGTATAGCTGTTGAGAATATTAAATGATTATCATGCCGTGGATCGAAAACACATTTATTAATGTTGAAGAAACTATCTACATAAACAGTGACAAAATATGTAATACTTAATAACCAAAGAACCTAAGCAGAGTAAGCACATAGACTATTTATAGTTTTAATTCAGGATTAGTAAGTTAACCAATTAATGTGCTTTTAACGTAAAACAACCAATGAGAAATAAATGAATAAAATATAGACAAAAGAAAAGGATTAACTTAAGAAAATTGAGGACCTCGGAGAGAGCTTCAAGTAAGCATTGACCAATAGCAAAACGTTATTTATCCAAGTTTGCTTTAACCAATTAAAGTGCGATTATAGATATTTTAACAATAGCATGTAGTAAAAATAAAATGCTGGACTATAATGGTACTTTCCAGTGGATACAGCGATTATTTATTTTTTAGCACTTTTAGTCTTTCAAGCATATTTGAAATCTTCACCTTAACTCTCAAAAAATTTGTCTCTTTCTTTCCGTTTTCATAAACTTTAGATAAACAGCGTGATTAAGTTAAATTATAATTCATCAGCATCCAACTTAGAATGAAAAAAAGAATAATAATAAATAAATACGATAGATGCAGAGTGGTTATTTGTTTACTACACCAAAAAAAGTGATGTTTAGACTCTAGTACGGTGTGGGAAACTTCCGCTTTCGGTGACGGTAAAGGCAAAGTTCATTCACAAAGCCAATATTTAGCAGCCAATAACGAAAGTGATACCTAAGCCCCGCGAGTACCATTCCGAAAATTTTCGTGTTGCGGTCGAGGAATTCGTGTTAGCACGAAAATGTGTTACTCGTCTAAAACTCGTGTTACAGCCTTTCGCGCAAGTCAAATCGTGACGAAGCTCGAGCCTACTGTATTACAAATCTTGAGGCGCGGCTTATCATAAACAACCTAGTTTTTTAGAATTAAAAAACGTGATGATAACTTCCAGAAACTTCTTATATTGTATTATTGATGAAAGTCACACATTTAAATATAGTAGTTATATATGTAATTTTTAATTATAAAATTAAAAAAATCCAAGCTGTGCTTCGGGCGAAGCATTCTGATGTACTGAAGTACATAACTTTGCAGTGCTTTGTCAAGTCTTCTGTTAATGCGACGAGAGGTTTGAAATCTCTTTATCTGTAAATAGGCTTTCTTTCTCAAGACTGTATTATTGTAAAGAAACAACGATTCAGGACTCTTGAGGAATATGATGACGTGCATCGTTATCTGTAAATTAGTTTTCTTTATCAAAGCTAAAATGTTGTAAAGAAGCGCGATTCAGGACTTTTAAGAGGTTTCACTTCATAATTACGTATCTCTTAATTTTTAAATTGGCTTCTTTTTGTTTCTTATTCGAAACTGAAATATTATAAATATACATAGATTTAGCACAGTTGAGGAACAAGTTCCACTTTTAAATACATGCATCCAAAACCTCGCAAGTGTATGCATTGATAAATGGACTCTTTGAGAACGAATAATTGTCATGCATTATTATAGAGAAGTTGAAAGTTAATAACCTCTTTTCGGATTTCCTGACAAAGAGAAGTTGGAGATATGAACTTCCTCAGGTTTTGATGCCTTAATTTTTTATTAAATAAAATACCATCTTAGATTATTATTTTTTTTCACATCTAATCATCAAAAAATAAATAAGTAAATAAATACATAAAATAAAATAAATAAATAAAAATAATTAGTAAATAAAAAGCATTTTAAATCCATCGTGTAGCTTAATGTTTTGCGCATGGAGAAATGTATGGGCGTGTTTTTTTTTTTTTCTTTTTACCGTATTACTTTAGGTTTTAAAATTGAAGGAAAGAGAAACATTAAAATACATTGAGAAACTTATGTTTTTTTTTCAGTTAGCAATAAAAATAAAATTCCGCATACATTTGGTTTCAGGGTCTGGGTAATGATAAACTGCAAATACTCATGGTAATTCAATAGTTTCAAAGTGAACACAAAAGAGACTATTTAAAGCACAGTTCCGCATACAAATAAGCATTGTAGAAGGTTTATTTTTTAATTATGTAGGTACCGATTTATTTTTTTTTAAACTTCCTTTCATTGATATTTTTAATGTAATCTCATTACTGCGAATTTCTGGAGTCTATTTTGTAAAGATATAGGCTCATAATTACGACCCTCAAAATTAAACTTTAAAACTCGAAATAATTTTTCTTTTATTGTTTAGCTCAACTAGTTTAACTCCTATAGTTTTGTCACTGCATAACTTCATTAACATCTACTCCAAGTGTTACAAAATCAACATATGTAAAGGGATCCAGACCGCCTACTACAATGAAAAGAAAATTCAAAAAAATTTTCGTCACATTCAATACTTACTTCACCTTCCAAAAACGAGAGAAGAAAATAAACATCGATAAGAAAAGATGATTATTTAAGAAAAATAATCAGAAATATTTGAATGCTAATCTAATTAGAATTTGTTATTTACAAAATTAGAATTTGTTATTATTTAAAAAAATTATTTTTATAACGTTAATTATGTTATTTCATTATAACATTAATTATTATGAAGTATCGATTCATTTATATATACTCAGTACCTTCTTTTTCCGTTTTAAATGCCTAACAAACAAAATAACCATCAAACATAGAAACTAGTAAAACTCAACATTTTTGGTAAAGAGTTTGTAAAGAGTAAGATTCACTATTTTTTGCCGGAATAAGAATTTTTTTTTATTATGTTTACACTAATACTGCATTCGATCACTTTGGACTAACTGTTTGACAAATGCTCAAAAGAAGGCAGTTAGTTCTGTCAGAAACAAGCAAGATGCGTAAAACTATTAACGTTTTAAGTGTAAAAAATAGTTTTTTTTCTCTCTTCTTTTTCTCTCTATAAACATCAAGTACGCGTGAATGAATTAACGACTATACATCTAACAAAACGTCCCCCTCCCCACCCACACAAAAAAAACCGCTCGTACAGATTTTGTATTTTTGCGAAACTTGACAGCAAAAATAAATAGCATGATAGTTGTTTTCATAATAGTGATACCGGAAAGCACCCTTTAATTAAAGTACAACAAAAAATATAGAAGAACTGAGCAGGATTTATTGTATAACAGTGAATATGAACGAAGTAGGTAGAACTTATAAAATTGTTAGGATTAAAATAAAAAATGTTATCTTTTTTTTTTTTTTTTTTGTGCTCATGCAAGTTCTTTTCCTCCATCTCTCTTCAGCTCCTTCTAATCACTGAATCATGAATACGCTACCACTGAGCCGCTGGGCTTATTTGGTTTAGTTAAGCAGGGCTTATAAAATTATTAGAATTAATGTTTAAAAAAAGACAAGCTTTCTCTTTTAATTATGTTCCTTTGAGATTTCTAATTCGATCTCTCTTCAGTTTCATCTAAATGCCAAATACTACTTGCCAGTGAATTAGGATTATGCGTCTAATAAAGCTCCCCAGCCCCCACGCAAGAAAAAAAAAGGCATTAGTATTTCTACGAAACGAATTTAGATTTAGTACCTTTGCCCAAAATACAAATGACATAAAATAATCTTTTATACTACTACTGTTGCATTTGAGTACATTAGATTGAGTATCACAATGATTAGAAAAAAGTAAGCAGGACTTATAAAACTATTTGTATTAATAATTCAAAAAAATAAAATATCTCTTTTTAATGTGCTCTTGAGAGTTTCCTCTCTCTTCATCTCCATATAAAACCCCAAATACACGCCAGTGAATTCTCGATTACACGTCGAAAAAAGTCCCAGAAAAAAAATCGTTAAAGTTCAGTAGGGTAAACGCACCGGTAGTGGCCAGTGCTTCAGTAGTGGCCTCTTCAAGGTTTATATTTGAAAACAATAGGATTCCTGGTTTCCCAATGGATTCAAAAGTGCATCAAACATGCAGGAGGTACGTTTGAATCCATTGGGAAACCTGGAATCCTATTGTTTTCAAATATAAACCTTTCAGTGGCCACTACTGAAGCACTCTGAAGCACTGGCTACTACCCGTATGTTTACTTTATTTGTAGGAGAGTAGTTTCAAATTAAGTACACTTGCCCGGAAAACAAGTTCAATGTTTAACAAATTTTATATTACTGCTGCCCTTGATTACTCTAAGAAAGACTATAAAAGAAAGTTTCATAGTCTTTTTTTTCGCCTCAATTTATATATCAAAAACTTTTTTTTTTCATATTGATGTTCAGTTATCCCTCTGTCTCTCTCTTTATCTTTGAAAGACTTCCAGATTACAAGCACATGCAAGTAAACCACTAGCAAAATATCTTATGTAGTTCTGAAAAAACTTCATAATTTAACATTTAAATGAAAGTAATTATCCACGAGCATCTAAAGTATGAATGACTTTATCAGTCTCAATCAGTCTATTGAAAGAGAATAGTGGGCACACAATGGGCAAGTATATGGTTCAATGCCATATAAAGCTGCACATTGTTTTTCTAATTAATGACCATCTGCAGAGAGGCAGCCATCGTATTATTCAAAAAGAAAACCAACATCTCTCCACTTTCCCATTATTTTATAAAACTGTCCTCTTGAACGGTCTACTTGATTTAAAGTCGAGGAAAGTTGCCAAGCAGAAACTCGTCCCATCCTCCTTCCTACCCCTCGCCATAATTCTTTAGCCTTATTTTTTAATATGCATATAATAATCCTCGCGTCGGAGCGCCATTTTTTATCATGTCCGCCATTTTTTTAACCAAGCTTCCTTTTAGTACCTATACTCTCTTGAACTTTTTTTTTCTTATCTCTCTCTTCATAAAGACTGAATGCCCGAGCCTCCAGGCTTCCGAGGAAATTAAAGATAAAATAATAATGGGAGAGAGAGAGAGACGGAGAGAAAAAAAAATCACGCTTGGGAGGAAAAAAGTAAAGAAAAAGGGAGCCTAACAGGTAAAGAAGTAAAAGAAAAAATGATTAAAAAAATAACGGTGCAGAGGCTTTCATTAATATGATCAGCCATAATTACGAAGTCTGGAACGAAGACTCAATAACTCAAGACAGGCCGGTAGAGGGAGCTGCTTTTTTCATTAGTGCTCTTCTCCAGAATTTTTTTTCTGTTTCTATTTTGTTTTTTCATCATCTTCTTTAGCGCACACTTGCTCTTAATGAACCTCCCTCTTCTGTTATAATGAGGACGCTTTGCCTACGAACAAAAATAACAATTGTTTAAAAAAAACTTCGTTAGAAAAAACCCGAACCTCCGGGAGTAGTGGTGGAAAAAAAAGTGTAATTTTTTTTCCTCATCCCTTTACGTCCCAAGTGGTGGCCTTTAATGAATAAAAAACTAAAGAAAAGCTTTTTCTTTTGTCTTGGTGGAATTGCTGCCCTGCCTGGTAATTTCAGTCATTCGCATATTAAATTTTAAAGAGCCCTCCAGCATTTTCTGGGTAAAAATGATTTGTTGAAAATGTACCTTATTAAGTTTCTACCGAGTTTTTCATTCGGTTCTCAAACAAAACAAATTATTCAACTGCTTTGTGTATCCCTCGCTCATCATCTTCTTTCGTAGCTGTATCCGTAACTAAGATGAAAAGCGGATTCTTGTTAAGTACCCCGGTCTAAATCCCTCCACAATAGAAGAGATTTTATTTTATTTTCTTCTGCACAATCGCGGCGCATGCGCTGTTTTTGTGTGAACTGTCACCTCTCCCCTCATTTCTTTGATACCTATTATATACATTTAAGACTGGATTAAATGAATGACTTAATGAGAAGGTGCGATATAAAAGCGAAAAAAAAATTACTCAGTGAGAAAAGGAAGTTTTATTTTCTTGGATGTTGCAATTTAAAATTATAAGCGAAGGTTAACTAAGAAGTGAACTTAATGAACACGGTGTCAGGCTAAGCTACAATTAAGGCACATAAGGTAGAAAAAAAAATCAAAAAATGTTTGGAATCACGTTTTAACAGCAACATTACTCGAGTAAGGAACTACAACAGAACTCCAGTTATCCGAACTTCGACTCTCCGAGTCGCTGATCATCCGAATCGCTTTCAGAATTTCAGAAAAAATGAGCCAGATTTTAAAACAGATTAGACAATGAAGTTAGTGCAAGCGCTGAGCGAACATCATTGGGATGATGAATCACCGTCTCATAGTGTAGTTCTATTATTGACTGCCAATATACAGCACTTGTAAGTACGCTTAACGAGTAAAACTGTCGACTTTTTATTTTGATAATTAAAAGCAATGTTTCTTTAAAAATATTTTCCCCCAAATTTCAACAAGCATACACTGAATAATTAAAATAGATTAATTAACCAAAAACCAACTATCCGAATAGGGTCCAGTCTCAATTCATTCGAAATAGAAAATTGTGGTGCCAGGAACATATCATGAACTTAAACCTTGTATAGGAATTGCAACGGTAAACCTCCAGCGAAACACAAAATTGCAAAGGGGTCTCAAATGGAGGTGATCGAGTTTGTAATAAACAAGACTTATACCAGGAAAATTTTATTATATCCGTGTAAATCCTCTAATCTGGAAATGAATAAATGATTGTATTTTGATTGAAGCATAACTTGTAAACGTTATTCCAGTATTTTTAAAAATGAATAAACAACATGCAATATGTTGTGCATTTACGTTAAAGCCCTTTTTAGATGTAGTGACTGATTTTGTTTGGACAACAGAGTGTGTTATGACGAATGATGTAATTTCCGACACCGATAATTTTGCAGTGCATATTATTGAAATTTACTATCATTTGCTCTTTTTTTAGCCTTGTTTTTTTCGATTTTAAATTAAAAATTAAATATTATTCTTTTCAGTGGTCAGAAAATAAAACTTCATGTATTGATAATAATTTTCTTTCTAAAAATAGGAACCAATAACATAATCCATGACCATTTTATTTCAACATCAGAAACTCTCCATTTTATTTTCTATATATGAGCTCATACTAGCCTGCTTCTTTTCCTTACTTATTCATATTAATTTTCCTAGATTATTAAGAAATACTTACAACATATTTCATAAGAATGAACACTTAAATTAGTTAGGTAAAACACACTTAAAACAAGTTGAAATTCTGAAATGTGTTATAATCACGAATGAAACGATGAAATTTAAGTTTAACTTAGTTGTAAAGTTTTCGTTCCTCTGGATAAGGCTCTTTTCTTTCCACTAGGCTTGGTTGTGATTTTTTAATTTAACACACACAAGTATTAATACAAAACATCTTTCACATGCTTTGCGTAAGAGCAAAACCGGGAATTATATTCTGTGCAAAATGCAGACCGAAATCAAGAGGTCTTTGCAATTTTTTGCCTAGCCTTAGAATTTGATGAGTTTTCTTAATATTTCGGCAGACTTTAAGATCCTATGTCTCGAAAGCAAAGGGACAAAGACACATAACTAATGGGTCAAAAAAAAAGCCTCAATTGCTCTAATGAATGCTATCATTTTAAATGTTCTTCATTATTACATAAGCCTTGTCAATCTCTGATAAGGATCTAGAAATATCTTTTTAAATGAAAGTTCTCTCACTACCTGTGTTGATAAGGCAATTTGAAACCTTATCGGTGTCCTTACCCCCTAATTCCATGATTGCTGTTTGAATCAAAATCTTATTATTACTTTCTATGACACGGTTTGAAACAAAGTTTTCAACTTTATTAAAATTAACAAGTACTTTACCTTTAATGTCTTCTTTTCCATAACAAAGTGACATTCTGCTTCCCTGTGCAAAACGTACATGTTGATCACTTTTAGAAAAGTCTATTACTTTACGAAATGATTACAAGCAAATAAAACAAATTCCGTTACATTTCAAAATTGCTCATATTTCGTCAACAACTTTCACAATCATTTGAACAAAACATACAACATTTATCGGAAGGTGTCAAAAGCTCAACTGCAGAAGGAATATTTGTTATTTCTTTTATTGATTGGTTTGAGAAAAAATCTTCGTTTTATCAAAGGCAAATTTATTCTTTTCTAACTTAAGAATATTTGACTTTGAGGAAGTTGGGTTTCTGTTGTATGTATAGCGTAATCTCTTTCTTTAGTCTCAATTCCTATTCTAACAAATTCCATTAAGTCTTATGCTCAAACTTGTTATCTGACATTGTTCTTGCGTAAATTTAAGGGTTAAATCAGGTGGAAGAACTTTTATAATTAAGAGGAAAAGTTGCGTACTATATGTGTCAGGAGCTACATTAAGCGATTTTAGACTTTAATTTCAACAATACATGTATCATAAAAAGCTCGTCCCAAGTATTTTTCAACCATTGAATATTTAAGAAATTAGAATGTCTTCCAAAACTAGATTGAAAAATTTCAATCCCAATATTGTAGTTTTCCGCTGTTAACGCAACCCTTTACAAGACATTTGCAGCCGAACCACCTAGTAGCAATTTTAAATACGAAAATTGGACAGCATCTGTTAACCAAGGGTTCATATAAACTGCATTTTAAAATTGACTCCAGAAGTTTAAGTATCTATCTCTTTCACCATGATACTTATCTAAGCAAAATTTAGATAAGGGCACAGTGGTGATTAAATTTAAACTTTCAGACCCCGAAAAATTTTGATTACCAGATGAGCTATCGTTATTTAATTTCAAAATTTTCCGATCAGTTTTTTATTTAAAATAAGCACTCTATCACTATATTCTGCCCATTGGAAAAAATCACTCAATACTTTTTTCATCTATTAAAGACAAAACTTTTTCATTTAAATCTTTCAAAAGTACAGCTTTTTTGTCTAACTGAATTTTCAAATAGTCAAAGTCTTCAATAGATGTGCTTCTATTTTATTACAAATTCGTGTAGCTAGAGTTCGATACGGTGTTCGCATTGTTTTCAATGCTTTCAAGTCCGTAATGAATTGCGATAAACAACATCAAATATCAACAACGAAAAAGGGGAGGATTTCACTTACCTCTTTCTAAGGAGGTTCAATTATCCAAAACTTCACATTAATCCAAACTGTTAAAGTGCCCAATATTTCGTTGTTCTAAATGTTCCGAAGCAGTGGATCCAAAAAATATGTAGAATTCACTATTGAATAGCCTGTGTAATCGGGAAAGCAAGTTAAAGTCAACACGAATAAATGACTATTCAACATTCTAAATCAATTTACAACTTTAATCCGAACACTTGGGAATATGTACGTGAAAATTGAGCAAAAGAGGGAACATTCCGAAGTTCAACATCGACAGTGGAAATAAACATTCGAACACACTCTCTTCATTGCGCAACGTACTTTTTGCAGAAACCACACTGCTGCCAACAAAAATTTCGGAAATTAATGAGTGCTCCCGACAACTGCTATGATTGTCCTTCTCATTCTTCGTGCTTAAAGCATAGTTTTGTTTTGATGAGGACTATAATATAAGTATTCCCTTACATATGATATACTAGCTGCGTTGCCTGGCCTACCTTGAAAATAAAAATTGTGTCAAGTGATGTATATTTAACAATCAGGCTTAAATAAAAGCAAAAAAAAAAAAGCATCATGCAAAATTTAACTTCCTAAAAATGACGACGGATATTAAAATACTTTTAAGAAATCGAAATGAGAACAAAAGCCATGGAAACACAAAACAAAACAAGTTCAAGAAATTAAAATGAAAAAGAAGAAATGAAACAATGGATTCAAAAAGCGTAACCGTGGAAACGGAAAATAAAATTGTTAACAACTTGATTGGAGATGAGATTTTTCGAACTTGATTTAAAACGGCTTGTATTTTTTTTTCCTTTGGAGATAGAAGCTTAGTTTCTCGACCATAATTCAAGACAGGTCTGGAGTAAGTAATGTCGCTCTTTTCAATGGTGTCAAAGAAAACTGTGGGACAATTCCTTCACTCTTTATTGATTTAGTGAAGAAAGTAGTGCCTAAATTACAGATAAGTCTAAAAAAAATTCGAGCCAAAAGCTCAAATAACTTCCGCCGTAATTAAGTTAGAGCACTGAAACAAATTGCGTAGAACGTGGAAAATTTTACCCATTCGAACCTTATGTAATATTAATTTGTGGAAGTAATTTTTCACTCCCATATTCGGGAATTTATGTGAATACTAGGCCTTAGTTGGAATAAAAAAAGAACTACTCATAGAATTTTTTTCCAACTGTTCTCAAACCTTTCCGGTGCTAAAAGAAAGATACTCTGAATATTTCAGTGAAATCTACCGGGCAGTTCTCGAGTTTGCGCGTTCACACAAACCAACGCTTTTTGGAGGCTTCATTTTTTACTATGTAGAGATTTTATTCCATATAATGCGCCCGGTGCGAGCGTGGGAGTCGAGCCCACCACCTCAAGTGTGGAAAGCAATCGCTTAGATCACTCGGCCCTGAGGTCCCCTACGGTTGTCCTTTGTTACTAAAACATCGGCCTCTTCAGCCATCCAGTCATTGGAGGTTGAAATCTAATATTACTTGAGTCGATCGTAAACCGAGCTGTCCAAATGGCTGTAAGGAATGGGACATATGAGGCGGGAGCGTAAACAAAACTACGTAATTTTCCTTCGAAAAACCAATGTTTTGGACACTGAGATAACTGCTATGATTAACAGTTGTTACAAAAACAAGGGTCTCTTTTGTACATTTTACGTACTCAACAAAATGTTCCATAAATGCTTGAAAACTTTCAACTAATATCCAGCCAGACTGGTTGGCAGCACCAATACAAGCAGTGGATCAACCATACAGAAAACTGGACTCATTTTTTTTCTTTAATAAGTTACAACATGAGTAGTAGAATTGCCTTGTGAACATTAACAGTAACAAAAATAGTTACATGCTCCCCTCTTTCGGTAGATATGACATTTATCTGATTCGTACCTTTTGTAGCTACTACTTTCGTCTGTTTCTGAAAAGGCTTGTCTCATCTAAATTTATAAATTTCAATAGTTGTCAGGCCAACCGCTTTGTATAGGGATCAGAGAAGTTTGATTGATTACTGGGAGATCCTGGGTTCGAATCTCGGCTCAGGCATAGATGTACTTCCTCTCTCTTGTCCTTTCCTTGTGCGATTCAACTGTTTACATGTGATAGATGTTGTATTCACAAATGCAACATCATCTACTTTAGAGCTAACATACAAAAATAAAGAATCCTTTGTGGAATAAAAACATCTAAACATTGTCATCCTTTTTTTTTCAATGTTCATACAATAGCTTGCAATCAATTAAAATTAGCTTATTAGTTGAGAGTATGTTTTCACATGAAGAAAACAGCGATAAAGTTACGTACAACACCTGCTAAAACAAAGAAGTTGTCGCCGAAGAAACATAAAGTGGCTCAAGTTTGGCCAAGAGGTAGGACTGGTACTGCCATTACTTGAGAATCTTTCAAGATTTTTTGCTTAAAGTTATCTTATCTTAGTAAAACATACCTAGTTTAAAATAAAAAAAAAAACAGGTGCAAACATCTGGGACTCGAAGTAATTTTGTACGAAATTTCATGCTGTAAGTGCTATGGGGTCTAATGGTCGCGGGCCCGCCACAGACAAAATTTCACAATTTCTTTCACCTTACTTTTTTTCTTGTTTAATGTATAGAGAAATCTTTTATAAAGTCGTTTTGCAAAATCAATACCAATATTATAAAGAGAGAGGGCGGATTTTTGTGTGTTTATATGTTCGAGGTAATCTCCGGAACCACTGCACCTATTTGAAAAATTCCTTATATATATGAATATGGGAGTGAAAGATTATTTGTACATATTAATATTATTTATCGTTGAAAAGTGTAGAATTTTCCGCGTTTTAAACAATTTGTTTCAATGCTCTAACTTAATTAAAGCGGGAGTAATTTGCGTTTTTAGTTCGAACTTCTTTAGGCTTAACTGAAAATTAGGCACTACTTTCTTCATTAAATATATCAATAAAAAGTGAAGGAATTGTTCCACAGTTTTCTTTCTGACACCATTGGAAAAAGCGACATTTTTTACTCCAGAAATATCTCGACCTATGGTCGAAAAAATAATCTTCTATCTCTAAAGGAAAAAAAAGTTACAAGCGTTTTTAAATCAAATTCGAAAAATGTCATTTTGATTCAGGTTGTCAACCATTTTATTTTCGCGTTTCCATGATTACGCTCTTTTAATCCATTATTTCTTTCCTTATTTCGCATTTAATTTCTTAAATTTATTTTATTTCGTGTTTCAAGGTTACGCTTTTAAAATCCATCTTTCGAATTTTAATTTCTTAAAAGTATTTTAATATCTGTCAACATTGTTCGGAAGGGAAATTTTGCATGATGTTTCCTTGTTTTTTTTTTTTTTTTATTTAAGCCTGATTCTTGAATATATGTCACTTGACACAATTTTTATTCTAAAGGTAGACCGGGCAAAGCCGGGAAACGCAGCTAGTCTTTTATAAAGTCGTTTTGCAAAATCTTGTATAAAGAAATTGCAGTACGACGCCCGTGTTTTGAATATGCTTCACACTTTTAGGCACCACGAGGGGAGGGGGGGGGGAACATGTTTTCATTTTATATGCTATTCAATATTTTTAATGAAATTCTTTGTTTATTCCTTGTGCAACTTATCTCAACTAAGCAAACTTTCACTATCCATTGTATGTTATCATAATCGAATGCAAATCTAAAGCATAATAATAAACTAATAATAATTTTCGTTTTCTTTGAAGAAAGCACACGATATTGGAGTTTTAAAACAAAAGAGGTAAACAAATGAGAAAGGAATTTCCAAAGAATCTGAGAGGAGACTAATACTGCTATATATATATTATAAGTATGATCAAATTCAAAGCGTAGAAAAATTAATTTGTTGAATGGTGACTACTTAGAAAAAGGTAAAAAAAAAAAAAAAAGTTTTAAAATTCATTGATTCGGTTGGTTGGAGTTGAAAACAAGTTCTACTTTATTTCTTTTTAGTTAGTCAAGAGAAAAGAAGTTTTTTTTTACTGTTTTGAATCACAGCTTTTTGCAATGGCAAAATGCGTTATCCAGAACTAAACGAACCTACATTCCCGCAAAATGCGTTATCCAGAACTAAACGAACCTACATTCCCGCAAAATGCGTTATCCAGAACTAAACGAACCTACATTCCCGCAAAATGCGTTATCCGAAACTAAACGAGCCTACATTCCCGTATACCAACATCGACTTACTAGCATCTGATGAATATTCTCTTTATTAGCTAAGATTGCAAATTTAGTCAAATATAACTCAAACAAATAAATATATCAGCACCTATAAACATACAAAAGTGGCTTATATGTTAGTTTTTCTGCAAAAATTTCTTTAATCGTTTAAAAAAAAAAGAAAGTAAAAAAAAAGAATTAAAAAAAATTAATTCAAATTTTGCCTCCAGAATTCAAATTATGTTTCTCATAATCACGAGTGTGTGTGTGTAGGCGTGTGTGTTTGTGTCTGTGTGTTTATGTGTGTAGGTGTGTGTGTATGTGTATGAGTGCCTGCATGTATGTGTGTGTGCTTGTGTGTGTGTATGTGTGCACGTGTGTGTATGTGTGCACGTGTGTGTATGTGTGCGCATGTATGCGTGTATGTGTATGTGTGCGTGTGTGTAGGTGTGTGTATGTATGCGTGTGTGTGTAGGATATGGACGCAATTTGCAGACGGTTTTCGATATAGGAGCAGCATCGGGAGGGGCCGGTCGACGGTGCTGCTGCAGAGGGAGGCGGGGGGGGGGGGGGGAAATAAAATCATAGGAATTCGAAACAGTCAAATGAGAACAATAAGCATTGTGATTGCTCAATAAAAAGTATATCAAAAGCAAAACTCATTTCCAGATCCATCTTTCGTGTAAAATTCAAGAGCCTCGGATTTTATTTTCCCTTATGGCCAAAAGACTAAAAAATAATAATAAATGAAATTAATAAACAAACATTGGAAAATAAATTAAGTAAAACAACTCTTAAACAAACAGTTTTCATCAAAAATACATCATTTACTGCTCTTTATTTCTGTTAAAAATGAAACACTTCAAATTTCTTTTTATTTTCCGTTGACAAAAAGGAAGGAAAAATTAAAACTGTAGAATGAAAATAAAAACAAATCGTCTCAATAATCATTATTTCACAATAAAAACATTTGCGCTCTGAATTCATTTTATTTTACTTCAGTCATATTTATATCTGACTAGCGTCAATGTTAAATCTACGAGATATGGTATTTAGTACTAAGAACGTATTCAGAATCTGCATAATATTTTCAATTTCTTGGTACCAAAAAATATTTCTTTAGTTTTGTTGGTTTCTTGCAGTGGCACAGCGAAGGGGGTGAGGTTTTAGGTTTTAGGGATGACCCCCCCCCCCCCACCAGAGCCATTCGTTGCAAATTCTAATACAGCAGTTTATGCATATGGACGGTCTGTTTTGTTATTAAAAAAAAACATTCAGAAGGTATTTTTGATCAAAAAAATCCCCTTCAGAAGGTATTTTTGACCAAAAATACCCTCCTGACAAGGATGGATACAAGGGAGGGGTGATGGGGGCGATCGCCCCTCCCTTGCGGGACCCTCCATTTTCAATTTTTCTAAATTGAAGTTCTAAAATGCAAGAGCAGAATCTTCCTCCAGGAGCTTTTTTTCGAATTGAGGTTTCAAAAAGGCTATTTCAGAAGATCTTTGTTGATATTAGGAGGACGAGTTTGGAGGCTTCTCTTTGGGTATTTTTTTAAAATCTTAGTCTTAATGACGTGATTGTAGACATTTCAGGCATTGAAGGAAAAATGAAATAGGTTCAGTATCTTTCCTCCGGTATTTGTTTTGAACCTGAAAAGTTCCAAAAAAGTTTAATTTTTGACGACCTTCAATCATATTAGGGAGAGGAGGTTTCAAAACATTGACCGGAAATACTGCAAAAATTGAAGTTCTAAAACGCAATTTTAGAATGTCTCATCGGAAAAGGAAATTAATAGGTTTGAAAACCTCCATGGATAAATCTTTATATTTTATTTGTGTCAGATAAAGATGTGGTGCGCCCCCCTCTCCAATCATGTGTAAATTAAACACGTAGTCTGAGAAAATCAACCGCCCCCTCCTTGAGCAATTTCTGAATCCGTCCATGCCTCCAGAAGGTATTTTTCATCAAAAAACCCCTCTCCAGAAGGTTTTTTTTTTTAAATCAAAACCCCCCTCCAGAAGGTATTTCTGACTGCGCTAGTGGTTTTTTGTATTCTTGTATAAAAAGGATGAAATTCTTCAGTAGGCTTTCATGTTAAAAATTCTTGAATTGTACAAAAATACCTTTCAAACAAAAAAAAAGGAAAAAAACTTTTCTATACATCGTTTACATCAATAGCTTTTCCCAACAAAGTTTGTTGAAGCAAATTCGTCTTTAAACTTCGAAATTTTGCCTTAAATCTCCCCGTAGACGCTAATGTTGTTGTATTTTTTTAAAAAATTATTATTTACTATTCTTTTCTTTCTTTTTCTTCTTTTTCTTTTCTTTAATTTTCAAAGCTGAACGAAAATTTGCTCAAATCAAAAAGTGAAGTATGGGAATGAGGTCTTTTCCTTAAAAAAAAGAAAATCTGAAAAAATCTTAATTCTTTATCAAGGGTGTTGAAAATGGGATTGATCTGTGAAGGAATGAAGCAGTGTCAGTCAGTTTGGAAACCAATTTTTACTTATTTATTTCTTTCATTGTTATTATCATTATTTTTCTAATATTGTAAGTTCAATTTACTTATTCACTTTCTATTTTTGAGAAAATATATATATATATAGCCTAAAATAGGAAAGAAAATCTAAAAGTCATCCAAATTAAACCTGAAATCATTTAATGAGAACAATCTTAGTTAAATAATATGCTAAAATTATGTAAGACACCCACAAAAGTATAACTTATAGCAAAATTTAATGCATATTTTCTTTCGAAAATGTAGGAAGTATAACATGCTAAGTTTCTTACAATTACCCCAGGGTTCAATCAATATGTACGAGGCAACTGAAGACGCATAACTTGAATTCCAATGATCGCACGGAACGAGAAAATAAAACTAAATGCTTTTCCATGAGCAAGACGAACAAAAATAATTTCATCAACCTCATTCGTGTTTTTAGAACTGCTAAGAGAGGAACTTTTAAGATATGTTAATCTCTCTTCTTAATTATTTTCACTTGTAAATTTTCATTAGAATTTAAGTCCGGGACACATTTTGAAAAAAAAAATATTAAACAATTTCGCGTTTTGAAATTTTTGCTCTGATTCACCATCTATTAAATAAGCAAAATCATAATCATGGGGGGAGCAACCTCGAACCTCTTTTCCCTCTAATATTACCAAAGATCGTCAAAAATGCCTTTTCAAGACTACAAATTCTTAAACTTTCTGGGGGTGAAGCGAGAAGAATCTGTATTTAGGACACATGTGTGATATAAAAAAGAGGTCTCCAATTTCATATACCTCCCCTTCAGAAAGGTCCTGAGAATTGCATTATGCCACGGCAGCAACTTTTAACTAAGAGTTTAAGTGCTGATATAAAAACACTTACTGGTGATCCAAAACAAGGTTTTTTAACCAACTCCTTTGACAAAACCAAAAAAAGTTCAAAATTGCGTTTTTATGCCCTTGATTTTGAAAACTTTTCGGGTCAGAGTCCCCGATCCCTGCTATCCTCCCTAATATCACAATAGGTAGACTTTCAGAATTTTGATATCAAAATTTTACGGGAGGACAGCAGCCACTTACCCGCTCCTTATGCCGTCGTACCAAACAAAATAGAAAATCATATTTCTTGAACTTTGATTGCAAACAGTTTTAACTGGGGAACTTCTTTTCCTTGTTTGACTTTGCCTAAGAGAACTTTAGGATGTGTTTTAAGAAGGGAAATCTCCTAAATTTCATTCTAATTCCCGTAATAAACGCACCGAAAGAAAATTTGTAGTGGCGTTTTTAAAGTCTTGTTGTCAAAAATTTGAGAACTCCGGAACCTTCTCCCAATTTGAGAACCCCCAGCGTCATCAAGCATAGGTCTTATAACTTGGAAAAGATATCCGAGTTAGGGCAACCACCCTCTCTTCTAACATGTCAACATGTATCCCGAAATTGCGTGTTTACAACTTCAATAGCAAAATTTCCCTTTGCGTTTTTAAGGCCTCAAAATTTTCCAGTCCGCAAACCAAATCAGGCAGTAACCCTTGTGTTACTACCAAATGTAACCTGAACTGCGTTTTAAAAAATGTCTTTTGAAATTGCGTCTAAATTGAGATACCGAACCCAGTGTCAGTTTGGCATGTATTTCAAAATATTAAAAATACTCCTAGGTCTGCTTTTCCCTTACAAACAATCATTTGGGCGCTCTTGACACTCAGAGCACATGAAAAGTGATTGGTGCTACATACACTATTTCATGTCCAACTTGAGCGCCAATGGGGCTGTTTCCTTCAGTCAAAAGTAGTTCTTTTTGTCACTGAAATTGATAGAATAAACAAAAAAAAAACGGACTCAGAAAATACTTTTATTTTCCCAATAGTTATTTTTCAATTAATTTTTTAAAATGTCCGATTTTTCAAACAAGGCGTCGTCTTTATGACGTCACAAATGATGCACTATGGCGCATCTTTCTACCGCATTTCCAAGTTATGATCACGAAGAAGCGAGTTACAATTGCGCTCTACGCTTGCTTTCAACCATGTCATTGCCAATAAACGTGAGTAAAGATGCGAATTAAATATTTTGAACCGTGAATGGCAACACTGAATGGCATTTCATCATTTGTGATGTCATCGGCAGAAGCGTTAAACGATAAAAGAGCACCAATTTAAGTAATTTTTTAAAAATATTAAACTTAAAGAAATTATTTTAAAAATAGCCAGATTCTATGTTTTTAAGCATGCTCTTTCAGAAAAAAATACTTTTAAAATTTTGGAAATGACCCCATTAAAAGTCCTGATGTCACTGGTATCTTTCGCAATTGCAATATTTACGACCACGACACATCTTTTTCTGAACCAATCAAACTCAGGAACCGATTTACACACCTGGGTGCCCCGGCGCACTGACAAATATGGTGTGTCCCTCCCCCCCAACACCAAAAAAGAAATGAAGGTAAGTGTTGGATATTATTTTCATAGAAAGAAAACTTTAAAATATATCGATTTCATACGAAAAAAGTTAATAATTAAGATGTTTTGTAAATAAGTCATTTAATATAAATCTAAAATAAATTTATGGTTTTCATGTAAGAAAATTTTTCACAGTCGCAGATGGAAAAAACTATGATACACATGGTAAAGATAAATCATAATGTGCTTTCTGCGCATCAGTGATGCTTTATATATTTTGTCCTTTGTTTTCTTGTAGTAAATTCATCTATGATGTCCTCATAATCAAGTTTTGTCGTCAAACTTCCTTCTATTGCTAAGAGCGATTGAAAAAAAATAATAATGATAGAAATTTGGTGTTCCTTCTCCTTTGGTGCCCCAGGTCCGGGCCCGAATGCCCCGCCGTAAAGCAGCCCCCGATAAAACCCCTGATAACATTATTAAATCAATTCATTTAGATTACCTGAGAAAACATATGCTCACATTTTGATAAAGTAACTTTAACTCTCTGTAATTCAGTAAAATTACTGTTCAAAAGAAAAAATTCCAAAAATCAACTAATAATACCGCCTACCCTCTCCCACTTCTTCTTCCAAAAAATGTTTCATTTTGCTGTGTTGCCCCCCCCCCCCTCTCTCCCCTCCCCACACACACCGCTACGTTGCTGCAATACGTCTACTAACACGCAATATGCTTCAAAAATCATAGCAACAAGTGACTCTTTTGTCTTTTTGTCGAAAATTTTTGAAACCTCTTCCCCCCCGAAAAAAATCCTAGCTACGGTCTCGACTGAGTGTGTAATCTTTAGAGGTCGAAGCAATATAACTAAAGGCTAAGTTCAATGATTTTTTAGTGACCAAAAAAAAAAAAAAACGAAAGTCATCAAAATTTAGGAAACATGATGCAACCTAAATTTTAGTGGAAAGGGATATTGATTAGAAAGTTTAATAATCATTCGTTTGTCCAAAAACAAATCTTTGAAGAACAATTTTTTTTGAAAATGACGAACTACTTATTCATTTTTAAACAAAAAGGATACTGAGTGTATAATTTTTAGAAGTTCAAAAGAGACTGCATACTGGTTTAAAAGCAGTTATAACTAAGTTCAATAATTTCTGGGTGACACGAAAAACGAAAATCATTTCTTTATTCAGCGTTAAAAGTGCATAAGAGTAATTAGTAAAATTTTAAGAAACATGACATAATGCAAATTTTTCAAGCTATTTGTTAGAAATTTTAATAATCATCAGTGGAGGCTAAAAGTTATTGAGCACACTAGTCACTTTCAATGAAGCTGAGATAGCCCCTCCAACTGGTGGCTAGAATTAATTCATCAAACTAGCCACCAGTTTGAAGGGAATCTCAGCTTCAATGATACGACATCTGTCTCCAATTTAGTTATTGACTATTCCAGGCAGATGAGTCCATAACTAGGACGAAACTGCAGTAGCTGTTTGTCAAAACCGGAGAATGTCGTTATAATGCATGTATTTCATTGTGTCTTCGGTGCGTTTCAAAAAGCTCAGAGATACTGCTTGCAAGCTTCTTAAAATTACAATATATTCATTCTTTCGACTTGGAGTAACATATGGCATCTGGTAGCTTAGAAGTTCCCATGAATATTTTGGTCGTTTGGAATTATGAGCAACAAATCTGTGTTAGAATATGACGCATTAGTTTTCTTTCATTCGCTGTTACAGCAAGCAAAATTTATTCACTACATCATCATGGCACGAAACAGGTGGCCATTTCCAGTAAGAGCGATGGCGCACCACGCACTCCAGTACCATGAAGACTACTCCAAAAAAAAAAGAGAAAAATACCCCCCCCCTCCCCCCCCCCAAATTTCAGAGCCGCCGACTGCGCAATGACCCCCTCCAACCTTGGTGATCACCCCTGACCTTAGTCGATTAAATCCTATCATCAATCAAAAAAATAACTATCATAGTTTTCTCATACCAAAAGAATGGCATTGGCCACGGTGTAGTGCTGCCATCTAGCAATCATTATTCACGAGAGAAAAGTAGTGCTGCCATCTGTAATTGATCTTTGAAAATAATACCAAAAAATATTTTAATTTTTAAGGTATTATTTTTAAAATATTAAAAGTAAGGGAGATATAGGCATTATATAAAGTGAAAAAAAAATGCGTTGAAAATAAAATCATTGCACCTAACAAAGGGCTTTACTGAGCTTGAAAAAAAAAGATATCTTTGTGAATGTTATACTAAATTTTATTCTGGCAGATTTAAATTTATCATCAATTAATCTTAACAGTAGCAAAAACATTTAGATGATGCCCTAGCTTGTGACGAAACACATGTCAAAAGATGACGAAAGATTTTGTGCATGGATTAGAAACTTCTTTTTTCACCCCATTTGTCGTATTTGCCATGTTCAGGAAAATATCCGTAAAGGTATGTGGATTGAATACGTTTTGTTTATGCTGATTAATGAGCTCACTTCCTATAAAACACCATAAAAAATATCATTAAGTCAATTTCATTCAAAAATGATTACATCAATACTTATTGTATTTGTATTTTTGTACGTTTGACGAGTATATGTATTTAGATCGACGTAGATTGAATTCAAACCAGTGGCGGGAGGGTTTTGGGGTCAAAAATCCTCCCAAATCCTTGAACTTAGCGCATCTTGCCCATCCTAGAACAATAGTTTGTATACATATAAGGGGTCTAATGACCAAAAACCCCACCCAGATGGTAATTTCTGGCTGCGCTACAGGTTTAAACTGCATTGCAAAACAAAACTTTATGTATTTCAATTACGATTTATATGCTTTATATACACTGGCGTAAGAAATTAAGAGAATTTTTAGATTTGGTCTATTATCTGCAGAACTACTGGACCGATTTTAATGAAATTTGGAATGTACATACAGTGAAACAATATAAAACAAATAACTATCCAAAATTTAAAATACACAATCATGATCATAAATAGCACTCGTTAGAGTAGGATGGTAGGAAACAGCGGTTGCAAAATGGAATTAAAAAAAGGGTTAGTAGGGGGTATGGTCCCTCTAACAGACACATAGGCCTTACAGTGTGACGCCATACCTGAGATGAAGTCGTTTATGTGATCCTGGGACAATTGTTTCATTTCGTACAACAACGCTGTTCTCAGGCTATGGAGGGTCCCCGGAGGGGCGTTGCGAAATGAGGTTGTCTTCCCTAGAGCGTCTCACACATGCTCTATTGGATTAGTGTCTGGAGATCTGCTTGGCCAATCCATCCAGTGATTATCCTCCTTTCCAGAAATTCGTCGACCAGAAGAGCTCTATATGGACTTGCGTTAACATCCTTTAAAATTAGCTCCAGACTAGCAGTGCTCCTCAAGAGGTGAGCAGAGGGTTCCAAGACCACATCCCTATACCTCGCAACTGTTACAGAGCCTCTCTCAAAGACATGGAGGGGTGTGCGGCCATCCAACATGATGTCTGCCCAGACCGTCAAACCACCACCGCCATAATGGTCAATTTTGAGGATATTGGAGGGTAGGTAGCGGATTCCTATTTCTATCCAAATGAACGTAGGACAATAATAGTCGGTTAAGATGAACCGGGACCCGCTACCTACCCTCCAATATCCGCAAAATCGACCATTATGGCGGTGGTGGTTTGGCGGTCTGAGCAGACATCATGTTGGATGGCCACACACCCCTCTATGTCTTTAAGAGAGTCTCTGTGACAGTTGCGAGGTATAGGGATGTGGTCTTGGAACCCTTTGCTCACCTCTTGAAGGGCACTGCTAGCCCTGAGCTAATTTTAATGGATGTCAACGCAAGTCCATATAGAGCACTTCTGGTCGACGAATTTCTGGAAGGTAGAATATTCCCTGAATGGATTGCCCAAGCAGATCTCTAGACTCCAACTCTATAGACTATGTCTGGGACGCTCTCGGTAGGGCAATCGCAACTCGCAACACCCCTCCGGGGACCTTCCATAGCCTGAGAACAGCGTTAATGAATGAGAGGAAACAATTGCCCTATGATCCCATAAACTGCTTCATTTCAAGTATGGAGTCACACTGCGAGGCCTATATAGTACAGTAAAATTAGGCCAAAAATGGCCAAACCCAAACATCCAAAAAAAAAAAGGTGAAAGATCTCTGTTGCAAATTACTTCTTATCCTTCCATCAAGAAGGGGTAAAAAGTCCCAGCACTTTGCGCGTCGGGTTTTGGGGGAAAGGGGGGGACGAAAAAATCCTCTTTTTAAATAAAAATAATTTCTATTGCTTAAAAAAATACTCAAAAGTCGCAGAAACCACTCTATAAAAGTAAAATAATAAATTCTCATAGAAAAAAATGCTAATTAAAAGGGGTGCATAGACGGGTGGCCTGGGGGGGGGGGGGTCCATGGCGCAGATTGCGTCATTAGAATTTTTAAGGCAGTTTTTTTATTTTATGGGCAGGGATATTTCTTTTTTTTTATGAGGACTTTTACTCTGGATGGGTACTCCGTCACACTTCAGGGGTGCACCATCGCATGGGGGGGGGGGGGACCATGAATTTGCATTCTAAAATCAACGATTGCAGTGAAGTTCATGAAAAAATTTCACCGATTTAAAACTTTTCCGAAGTACAAAATGCCACACAATGATATAGTAATGTCAGAAGGATAATTCTAAAAGATCTGAGAAAGCTCAGTAACCAATTTAGTTGTGACTGGAGTTATTAAACTGTTTAGAGCGCTAGGGTGATATCTAAACAAAATCCCTGTGCAGCATGAGAAATAGTCCAAATTCACTGCAGTTTACCTCCTTCTTCTTAATTAATTTACTTCAACTTTTCTTTAATCTTTTGACATTACCGTAAAGGGGAATAAACCGAAATTGCCAACAGTGAGACGGGCAATGCTGCAATTCTGCACCCTCCAAGTCGGTGGGGGCTCCCGTTTGCAAACACCTAGCCGCCTCTCTTTTACGCAGCCAGTTATGTGAATTATGCTAAACATGCGAACATATACTTGCAATACTATCTGAAACTTTCGAGTACATTATGCAATTTTTAAAAAAATTGATAAATATGTCACATCAGCTACCCAACAATCCTACGCAGTGACAAATTTAGGTGGTCCAGAACCTGTAGTGATTCAACAATGGAAGAAGTCTTGATAATAGCAATGAGCAATACAGCAGTAGAATGCTAAATAATGCTCTTCCCTCTCTACGGGTATTGACTCAAGTTGGTAGTGGTGTTGCTTGCCGATACTGGTCGTGTCGCCGATAATAAGGTGAGTTGTGATGTGGCCTTTAACGTTGTGGTAGTAACATAAAAGGATATGGAAGGCAACAAATTCAGTTGCATTTCTTTGTAAAAAAGGTATGCAGTTATGTCTCTAGCTTCTGTTACGATTGTAGTTACTATCTGTAGACATGTGTAAGCTCAAACCATCTTTTACACCGAATAGTATGAACAGTAAAAAGATAGAACAACAAATTGCTAAAAACTTCTAGTAATGAGTTGTGCGCTGATCCTCCATCAGTATTCGATGAATCTGGTTTCAGAAATAAAGAAAACCTGTATGGTTAAGTGTTATTATCCCCCCCCCCTGAAGCAAAATATCCATCCACGCCACCATCACAAAATAAACAGTTGGTGTCATATATGTTATTGATGGAAGATACCTTCTCGATCATGTTTTTTCTTTTTTTTTTGGTAATGATCAGCAAACCTCAAGGAAATATGCCAGCAATGCAGTGTATATGTCACTTGTAAGTGTGGGAAAGCTAGTGCCATTTTTGATGGGTACAAAGAAGGAGAAAGCACCACAGAAATATCTGCGTCCTATTACAACAGCCAAGCCTTCCGCTCCAGAAGACTTTCTTCGCCTCATATCTTGTGCTTGGTCTGAGGGATTATTGGAAAAATGAATGTTTGATAAATCTGAAAGTGGACTGAAGTGCTCAACTATATGCGCAAACTCTGTTAGACATAGCTGCAACTATAACGATTTTGCCGAGGATCTAGATTCCAAAAGAGATCTTGATAACGAAAACTTTTTGTTACAAGCTTCGAAAACTCCAATTCTGATGGAGCTTTTATCTCAATCTGATGACGTATTTGAGGCATGCATGTTATAACGCAAACTAAAAATTTTGCTTTTAAGTACTGCAAAAAAGCAATATAATAAAAGGGGAGAAAAACCAGTTCAGCATAATTTTTCTGACAATTTAATCAAATGTGCCATCAGAGGGGGGGGGGGATAATCTTTAAGTATATTATTTCGTTTTGGGAGGTGAGCTACTGTTCCTCTGGGGTGGACAGTCCTGATTTAATTCATTTTAAATTTACATGAAATAATACTTCTACTTGAAATGGAAAGGAGGGGGAGGGGTGATTGGCGTATTATTTTTTTTTCGGGGGGGGGATGCTGTAGCTTTGGGAGGAGGGGCACCATCGCACTTGGAGGATGGACACACTTGATTACTAACTTTAACTTTGAATAAAATAATATTACCACTTGATATGTATGGAGAGGGGAACGGGGGTACTGCTTCGTTTTACGGGGATGGGAGAGGTGGGCTCTGGGTGGGTTGTGTCATCCTTCTTGGGGGTAAACGCCTTTATTTTCATGCTTTTAAATTTAGTATGACATAATATTCCCTCTTGAAATTTACTGTAAAAATTCCGAAAAATGCTCAAAACAGTAATTTTTAGATGCCCCCCCATTCCGAAACCCGACGCACAATGGGGTGGGACTTTTTACCTGTTCTTATTGGGAGGGTAATAAACAATTTGCACCAGGTTTAGCTTTTTTTTTTTTTTTGGATGTTCGGGTCCGACCCCTATTTTTAATGTACTAATATGTCTGTTAGAGGGGACTATACCACCAACTAACCCATTTTTTTGTTCAATTTTGCAACCGCTGTTTCATACCATTCGATTCTAACGAGTGTTTTTTATGATCATGCGTGTGTATTTTAAATTTTTGTAGGTTATTTAATTTGTATGGTTTCTATGTATGTACATACCAAATTTCATTAAAATCGGTCAGTAGTTCTGAGGATAATAGACCGAATCTAAAAATTCTCTTAATTTCTTACACCAGTATATATTAGATGTATGCTTAATATTTTAGAAATTTTCCACAGTCTTTTATAAAATTACTCTTAAGCCTTTTACATTTCTTAATTTTTTTTCATTTAAACTTCACTATAAGACGTACTTTGGGGATATTTCGATAATTGGGAATCTGGCGATCTTTTTTCATTGGTGTGAGTTTTTGGCTCCAGCACCTGCTCGAGAGGTATTTTTCTTTGCAAATCAAAACAAAGACATTGGAAATATCTATTCACATAGGGTTACTATAAATCAGCAGGGTTACCAAAATAAAATTATTTACGCCAAAAATGAGACGACTGCGCCAGATTCCCAATTATCGAAATATTCTTCGTACTTTTAAGAGTTAACGTATTTTTAAGAGTTTTAATTTGCTATGTCATCGCATTTCGTAGGTTTGATGAATATATGCATGGATTGAATTTCAAATTGTCATATGAAAGAAAACTTTATGTATTTTGAATACATTTCATGCATTTTTAATATTTTGAAAACTTTCCTCAGAAATTGATGCTTCCGATAAAATCTTCAAATGTAATTTTGACTTAAATTTTCAATGCTATCCAAGTCGTTTCTCTGTATCTCCTAATCCTTTCTTCAATTCGACACTTTGTCCACATTCCTCTTTGCTGGTGTATTCATCAAGAAGTGCAAGAAAACAATCCTGTTCAAATAGATAAACATATTTGTAGAAGCTCAAGAAGTTAGCCAAGCAAAATTTAAATTAAGTGTTTTTCTTTTTTAGATGAACACAAAATTAATATGACAAGAAAAAAAAAACCTGTCTAGAAGAGAAAGAAAAAATGCAGTAGACCCTCGTTTTACGCGCGGGTTACGTTCCACGGAAATGCCGCGTAAATCGAAACCGCGTAAATTGAGACCTAATACTAGTGTTAAAATAGGGGTTTGGTTCCATAGATAAAAAAATACTTCATTCTAGTGATGACTAATTGTATAATAAGTTTAATGTGTACTTATTTCGACTTTTACGCACAACATGCATAAAGAAAACATAAGTTAATTTCGTGTCCTGTTTATAAAGAGGAGCTGGCTACGATAGTCTTTTGGCAGTCATTAAGAATTTTTCTCTGTAATTCTTTGCTGAGCATTAACGCATCCATGATCACTTGCATCATTTCCATGATAGAATCTTCCTTCACTAACAAATCAGAAAGATCATCTCTATTGTCTAGGTAAGGCTCAAAATTTTCAATGTGAACGTTTTTGGTTGTGTGTCAACGAAGTCGGTATCCTCGTTGGTTTTGGTCTCCTTTGTCACACCTAAAAGTTCTTCTTCCAGTGAGTTCTGAACTGTTTGAGATTAATAACTTTACTTCTGGAAAGAGCTCTCGAACCAATCGCATAAAATGTCTCCAGGCACCCCAAGTTCGGTTATTAGCACGCCAAAATGCAGTTTATTACACGTAATCTGCAATCTTTAGGAGTTTGGATTTTGAAAGAGAGGAAAATGTTATCTGTTTGCATTGCCGCATCCGCGTAAAACCGAAACTCATCCACGTAAAATAAAATTAAAATGTCAAATCTTAAACAGCGTATAATTGAAACCGCGTAAAACGAGGGTCTACTGTATATGTAGGGATGCGGGACAAATATACAAATATAAATACAAAAGTGACGACCAGCAACAGGCTCTGGACCCAGCTAGACTGGTCCTAGTCAATTGACAATCCCCAGTGAAGATCAATGGCCCTCTTAAAACTGTCTACTCCCTTGCTCATTACCACCTCTCCCGGTAGGCTGTTCCAAGGTTCCACTACCCTGCTAAAATAATAATTTTTCCTAATATCAATGTTAGCCTGAGATTTAAATAGCTTAAAACAATTACCCCTTGTCCTGTTTTCAGTGCTAAACTTCAGCCCCATAACATCTTTCATTTTAATAAATTTAAACAACTGAATCATGTCCCCTCGGTCATGCCCCCCCCCCCCCACAAAGTGAAGTAGCGGAGCAAAGTGAAATGGTGAAATATTTTCTCAGCTTTTAGCTTCACCAATCTAGTAATATTTCAACCATGTACTAACACTTGTAGTCTATTCCAGTCAAGAAATATTTACCTCTAAAAGTCAAAGAATATGATAATACAAGCAATTTTCAAAAATTGATACTCGTATTGTAATTTGTATTTTAAATGCTTTGTAGAGTTAGTCAAGTGCATGCGGGGTAAAGTAGATGGGGAAAAGTGAAATAATTCATTTACAAATAAATACAAATACAAATACAAAAGTGACGACCAGTAACAGGCTTTTGGCCCAGTTAGGCTGGTCCTAGTCAATTTATTAGTTCCCAATGATGATCAATGGCCCTCTTAAAACTATCCACCCCCTTGCTCATTACCACCTCTTCCGGTAAACTTTTCCAAGTGCCCACAACTCTACTGAAGTAGTAGTTTTTTCTTATTTCCAGGTTAGCCTGAGATTCGAATAGCTTAAAACAATGACTTTTCGTCCTTTTCATTTACTTATTCAATCTTTTATCAAATCACTTACGCATTCATTTATTAAGTCTTTCATTTACATTCTTTCATTTAATAATTTTCTTATTTATTTATTCATTCACTATTTTACTAACTGATTTATTTTTCTCATTTATTAACTTACTAATTTATTTATTTATTCGCTTATTGTTTCATTTCCGTTTCATTTATTCATTCTTTCTTTTATTTACTCCTTTATTTGACCAACAATATCTTTAATGATCGAATAGAAAATATTTCATAATAAAAATATTTTATTTTTCACTTTACCCCATGAAAGAAAAAGGAGTGAAAACTTTCCACTTTTTTTGGAGGTACAAATTTACTGCCAGAAATAAAACAATATTTCAATGCAAATTATATTATAAAATATATTGTTCTTTCTCTATGCACCATAATTTTCGGAACAAATTTCTAAATTGTTCATTTTGAAAAAAGTAAATTATCTTAACCATTTCACTTTGCCTCACATCCCCCTACTTTTTTTATGTAAGATATAAGGTACATAGTTAAATTCGTACACATAGAACAAAGTTTCTGAAAAGTAAAAATGCTTTTGCATCGTTACTTTAAAATTTGTATACAATGTATGACATTGATGTCCGTCATTTGTAACGATGTTGTAAAATCCTACATCACTTGATGCCTGGTTTAATTTGAGAGGAACATGATGTGGAATACAATTATTATAGAAACTGTTACTTTGGAAGACATGGTAAAAAATAAAAATTCTTGCATGAGCACGTAAATAAGTAAAATCTTTACAAATAATAAAGCTGAAAGTCTGTCTCTCTCTCTCTCTCTTTCTGGGTGTCTGGATGTCTGTTACGCGCATAGTTCCTAGACCGTTTGGCCGATTTTCTTTACTAATAATAAAGCTGAAAGTCTGTGTCTCTGGATCTTTGTCTCTCTCTCTGGATCTCTGGATGTCTTTGACTCGCATAGCGCCTAGACCGTTTGGCCGATTTTCTTTACTAATAATAAAGCTGAAATCAGTGTCTCTGGATGTCTGTCTCTCTGGATCTCTGGATGTCTGTGACGCGCATAGCGCCTAGACCGTTCGGCCGATTTTCATGAAATTTGGCACATAATTAGTTCGTAGCAAAAAGGGGGAGCACCTCCAAGCGATTTTTCAAGAATTCGATTTTGTTCTTTTTCTATTCCAATTTTAAGAACATTTTACCCAGCAAATTATCATAACGGGGACGAACAAACTACCATAACGTGGACGAGCAAATTACCATACACGACCATGGCCGAGCAAATGAACATAGCAAATTGGCGAGAAATTCATCATCCATTATTTGTAAATATACAGGCGAACCAAATGACCTTTTAATTTTCTACAACGGGCAAAGCCGTGCGGGTACCGCGCTTACGTAAAATAAAGTTAATTGCTAACAGTTCTTTGGATTTAAAAGTTTTCTTTTGGAATAGTTTTTTTTTTAAATTATTTTCTTTTTTCACACACAGAAAGTCAGCTTAAAAATGTTTCATCGTTTAAAACAATGTAAACCACGATTAATAACAAGAAACCGTGTTTGAATGCGTCCGAAGCTTCTTGAAAAAAATGACACAAAACTTTTAAGTTGCATAAGTTTTAGTTGCTTTTCAAAAACTTCAGAGATATTCTCTATTTTCAATAGTACTGTATCAGTGTCAGTGTCACCCTATATTTTTACTTCCTTTTACAAAAAAGGAAGTATTGTATTCGCAAAAAAAAATTTCACTCAAAAATCGACCTTAATTTCGATTTTTCTCACCCCCGAATAAATGTCGAGTTTTTTTTTCGACTCGATCACACGTGGATATATGCCTAGGAACGTACAGACACTTGAAATATCCATTTTGACGACCCCCGAGTTAATTACAACGAATTTTCTCGTGACGTCCGTATGTACGTATGTATGTGCGTATGTGTGTGTGTGTGTGTATGTGCGTATGTATCTCACATAACTCAAGAATGGTATGTCCTAGAAAGTTGAAATTTGGTACATAGACTCCAAGTGGGGTCTAATTGTGCACCTTCTCTTTTGGTTGCATTCGGATGTTCTAAAGGGGGTCTTTTACACCTTTTTGGGGGTAAAATCATTGTTAATTTCAATGTAAACTCAAGCGGTGCTATAATTTGGCAAACACTTGGCAATATATCGCCAAGCTTTTGGTCGCCAAGTTTTGTCGCCAACTTGGCGACAAACTTGACGTTTTTTTTCACCTTGTTTAAATTTGGCCATATTTAGAGAGTTAACCATTGAATCACATTAAAACTGCCAATATTGTGAAAATTTTTCTGTATAAAACGTTTTCTTTGCTTCGGTTCGGGGGTGAAAATATTTAAATTGTTTCTTTGCTCACTCCGAGGAACTATTATCTTTAAATTGGAGTAAAAGGAAGTCATGTGATGCACACATCAGCTCGTTTTTTAGGAGATACATAATACATGATTTTTTCTAGGAAGATTAAGAAACTATATTTTTTCGATCGACAGACATACATAAAAGAGTATTTTTCCCTAAAAGTCAACTATTACAAAACGATATCAGTATTTGCAGCTCTTAAATGCAAAATATAGAGGTTATTAATTTTTAATGAAATATTTAAGAAATTCATATAAAGTACCGAATATAGCTTATAGGTTTCACATTCAGCGTCTTGATTTGAGCCATCTTCTGAACACTTCACCTAAATATAGATTACAAAAATATTTTAAGAAATGCTAACAATAAATTTGCATGTTCTATACAAATAAATTTATTTATTTTACAAAAGTATTCATTCATAACAATATGCTTGCATTTTTTCACTTTTTTACACAGTCAGAGATTAACACGTATTAAGCAAAATCTGAAAATTTAGTTTTGCGAAATGATGTATGACAAAAATCACTCGTTTTTCATCATATGTAAAGTGATCAGAGCTTCAAAAGATGTAATATAATGCTATCAAGTTATGATATGAGGGCTATTGACATTTATGTGATGTAGATGTTTCATATTTAGTCTAGTAAACAATGGCTAAAATGCGGATGAAACAAAAAAAATATAAATAAAAAAAAAAAAAACATATAGTACGGAAGATTATCACCCACATACAATTACCCGCATTCATAAGATTTTCTGATGACGCGCTAAAAGTCTCCGAGGAAGGGGAGGGAGGGGGACTGGTGTCGTCATCTTGGAATTAAGTGCATTTTTTCAGTTTTTGTCTCATATCTCAAAAACTATTTACTTGCTAGCAAAACCATTGTTCAATTAAAGATCGTCAATTACCTTTGAAAATATGTTTTTGTTATATTGTCATAGGTGCAAAGATATTTAATTTCAAAGTTCGTGATATTTTTTTTTTTTTTTTTAGTTACCATTTTCCCCAATCGTTAAAGCAGGGTAGAGAGCTAATTTGATGTAGCACGCCCATGAACTATGAAACCACATGTATAGTGTGCCTTTTGAGAAGAGTAACAAATAATCTGCAAATTTTGTTCGCTGGCTCACTCAAAAGTTAATGATTTGTGGCTAAACTATTGCAGAGTCACGTTTCAGCAGCGATCTTGAATTTTGTGCTATTAAACGTTGTTATATATTATTTACCTGAAGTACTACTGTTTAATGAAATCTGCAAGAATATGTAATATAGTTTCAATAACCACTTACAGTCTGACCATCGATTCCATGGAAAGGCTAATATCCGGTTTATAGGCGGAAATGGACGTATCTATTAGTTTATAGAGATGTTAGTTGGTTTGTTTCAGATGTGCACATTTGCCTCTCTATTATTTAGCCTTAGTTTTATAAAAATGAAAATTTACTCACAGCAATATTTTTTAAATCTAAAGTATATTAGATCTATATTCTCACGGCAAAAAATAATTGATTTCTTTATGCACAAAAAAGTTTTGAGCTAACCATTTTGCTTTTACGTTCCCGAACGAAATGAAAATACGTATTTTATTTTATTTTTGTTGTTTCTGTCGTAATTATTTTTTTTCCCTTATTTTATTTTTGAGAATGCAATCAATGAATAAGGCACTAGTGACATCATAAAACGCGTGCATCAAAATCCCATCGTTATTTTCCCTTCTCCCCTGCTAGATTCATTCAGATGGAATCGTCTTTACTTGGCAGATTGCCAAATTACATACAATTCGTGGTCAAACAGTACAGTTTTTGCGCAGATTTGTAGCTACGGTCGAAGTGTAGCTTTAACGTCAAAATACTGAACATAAATTAGCATTTATGCTGTTATTATAGGAGTGGGACGCGATGAAAATTACAACAATTGTAAACTTGGTCACAAATGCCAAAAAGTAGAGAAACGCCGTACCAATTAGATAAGTTTACTTACACTGACTTCATCCATGATTTTCTGAAACACTAGAGTAAACGTTTCTTTCTGCAAAATAAGAAGAGTAAATTATAGCCACAGCCAAAGGGAAAAAAATTCAAACATTACGCAAACTATAATTATTTATATCCTTTAATTATAATAGCGAGGTTTTTAACATTACAGGTCCCGCCTCTGTTGTATTTCATTGCTGAATTAGTTTGTACTCTTCTACAGAAACAATTAAAACAATTGAAACATACACACCTTAGAATTTTCCTCTAAAGCACAAAAATCTTCTGCTGCTAATTCAGGTTCTTTTGTATTTGTTTTTCCCTTGGATGCTTCACTTAAATATTGTAAGATCTTCATAACTGTCTACATAAAAAAAAAATATTTCATCGTAAATCACACTTTTTCCTCAAAATAAGTGCTCAGTTCGCATTTGAAGTCCCCCCCCCCCCTTGTGGCTATAATTTGGAAATTCAAACGTAAAAAAGTAATAAATTTATCCATGCAATTTGTTTTTTTATATAATAGTAATAATAAGAAAAAAAATAATAATTTCAATCAAAAACAATTATATCAAAAACCTTTATCCACGAAATATCTTTTCGATTAAGTTTGCTCGAACCAAATGTACAAATGTATGATGGGAGCACCTCAGGGACATACTATTGCAATTCAACGATCCAAGAACCTTGAGAAGATAAAAGGTTTAAATTTTCTCCTTGCAAACTGTTTTATTTATTGAGCAATCGCAAATTGCTTATTATCCTCACTTGACCTAAGTTGATGTTACTCTAATTTTTCGAATTGGCTTGACGACGAGGATAAGCTAACTCGTTGTTTTACTATTTAATAGTGGTACCCGCACGGCTTTGCTCGTAGTAGAAAATTAAAAGGTCTTTTGGTTCGCTTGTATATTTACAAATAATGTACGGTGAATGTCTCGCCAATTGGCTTGCCCGTGTTACGGTTCCACGTTGTGATAACTTGGTAATTTACTCGTCCATCTTATGATAATTTTGCTCTGGAAAATGTTCTTAAAATTGGAATAGAAAAAGAACAAAATCGAATTTTCGAAAAATCGCTTCGATGTGCACATTCCTATGCTACAAACTAGCTTTGTGCCAAATTTTATGAAAATCGGCCCAACGGTCTAGACGCTATGCGCGTCACGGAGATCCAAACATCCAGACAGAGAAACTTTCAGCTTTATTATTAGTAAAGATTAAGAGGACAAATATTCGTTACCATGATTACAAATCGCTTACGTTCATTTAAAGCTTAACTTAAGCAGATTTCCTTTTTTAGGGGGGGGGGGGTAAAAATTACGTTTTTTTAGGAAGAACATCAAATTAAATGAACTTAAAAAGCAAAACTTCCTCCAGATACGAAATTTCCAGATTACTAATTTTCATCATTTAAGATTGATAAGGAAAAAAAATACATAACGTTATACGGTGTAAAAATGATAAGTGTACAGGTGGATATCGGTCATATATATAAAGTCTTTATTTTTATTTCCGCATCCTAATTGCCATTTCTTTTCTTATAGATATGCCTCGAATTACCAGTTCTAGAAAATCATTAGTCATGATATGACGGGTGCAAATTTCTTGGCCATTCCATTTGCAGAAACAAGAAATTCAACGAGTAGGGTCCAATCGCAACCCTGGATTGTGGAAAACATAATTTGAATTCAAGACGTCAAAATTCAAATGAAAGCTAGATGCTGGTTCATTTATTTTTGGTTCAAAACTGCTATTTAGACAAGTATACCTGCTGATAAATAGTACTACTCATTTTGGAATCATGAGAAAAGATCAATGAAAACCTCCCACTTTTTTCATTGTCACGTGACTGAGCTTCGCACCAACCTTGTAGCTGTAATTGGTTGACGATCAGTGGTTATTATTACACTGCTTGACAATTGCTAAGGAACAAGTGGTTTATGCAAATTTATGCCTCAGACAGCTGGCCAATGGAAATAAATTCAAGTTCAAATGGCGTTGTATTATGAGTCTTTGAGAAGTTGAGCTCCGACTCTGACAATGTTTACCTCTGTTTCGGAAAATAGGGAGGGGTAATTGGCGCTAAGTTGAGTTGAGAAACTTTCTTAGTAGTTCTTCAAAATGTTCCAACTAAAATCTGAGCGGGCCGTGGTAGCCCGATCGGTAGAGTGTCGGATTCGGGGCCGGAGGGTCCTGGGTTCGAACCTCGATGGTCGAAGACCCACCGTCGTCATTAAAGGGGACTGGGCGACGTTAAATATGCTCGTGGTCTCAATGTCCTCCAAGTGAAACGATACCTCTGGGGGTGCTAGCACCAGGCAGCTATTAGCTCCTGAACTAGTTCTAAATTCTCATAAACTGTTCGATCCGGTGATGGTGCTGCCATCTATCGGTATATAAAATAATGGAGGCAAGGCACTTAGTATGCAGTCCTCGACATAAATACAGTTGTAGTCAGTTGTGACTCTTGAATAGAATAGAAAATCTGAGCCAATAACACGTCTATTTTTCCCTAAACTTCCCTAAAACAGGTAAACATAGTCAAGGTCACAGCTGCACTATAGATCAAGACTCGTTATCTGTAGAAAACAGGGCATACAAGCTCAAGATTCATACGAAAATTCACGCTGTTTGGTGTTTAACAAAAATAGTGCTTTATGTTGAAAAAGTTTTTTCTCTGAAATTCTGTTTGGTTTTTGAAATATTTAAGAGTAAAATGTCAACAGGACATCATTTGATGATCGTGGACGAGCGTCTGGAAGACTGGAAGCAAGTCAAAGTGTCACCACTGTAGCTACTGTAATGGGTGCGTCAAAAGGTGTCATCCCGTGATTAAAGAAGGCTGCTGCAGGTGTAAATGCTTTGTAAAAGCATGCCGGGGGTTGGGATAAGAACACTACCCCTTCAGGGGATCGCTATGTAGCCCTATTGGAAAAAGGAAAATAAATTTCATTCCTGGACATACAGTTGAAAGTGCAAATCTTGCAACCACTACCGGTACGCATGTTTCAGCAAGAACCATCTGACGCCGATTAAATAATGTTGGATTGTATGCACGGAACGTTGCATCCAACTTTGACTACGCCATCCATCGTCGAGAAAGATTTCGCAGGTGTAAGGACCATGTTGATTGGGATCGTCAAAATTAATCTAGAGCGATGTTCTACGACGAATCTCGTGTCAGTGTGACAAATGATTTCGGTCACCAACTACTGTGGAGAGAGCCAGTGGCGGATCCACTGGGGAGCGATTGGGGTGATCGCTCCCCTTCCTTCTCCAAAGGCTTGTAAATTTGAGAAATTCCTGAATCTGATCCTTTCCCTTCAAGCCACCAAAGATGCAAACAATTATATTTTCGAAAATATACCCTTCGACTTTAAATCAATTTTAAATCAATTTAATTTAAAGGAAAGGTACCTCTAAACCTCCTTTCCTCCTATTAACCACCAAAGAGTGTCTAAAAATACGTTCCTAACAAATATTTTCGTTGGAGAGCCCGCAAGCTCTCCTACTAATGCGCGAATGTTTAACAGCTCAATCAAAAAAAAAATCCATTACTATCTTCAAATTTTATTTACAAATGCAATTTTTGTATTTCATTATTTTTCGGCACGAAAACTAGTAAAAAGAGATGCCATCTTGACACTATAACCTTTCTTTTATAAAGAAAAAGTACAATTGAGAACCTAAATGGCTACTGAAAAAACTTCATGAGTACTCAAACGAATCAAAAGTTAAAGGGTTTAATTTGGATATGGAACCAGAATACTAATAGAAATTCTTCTATTTTTTTCATTTTATTATTGTGTATGTTACTCGAAACACTTTTAACTTTCATTCAAACTCTCTGAATCATATACATTAGTCGGGGGAAAAAACATGCTTCAGTTCTTATTTTTTAAATTTTATTTTCATTAGTAACCCCCCCCCCCTCCCCCCCAGTATAATGAATTAGTCATTCGCCCCTCCCAACAGGATCGTCTGAATCTGCCACTGGAGAGAGCGTGGAACACGTAATGCACAAAACTTTGTTTGTGAACGTGATCAATAGGGCCCAGGCGTGATGGTGTGGCAGGCTTCATGCACAACGGCAGAACACCGAATCACATTTTTGGACAAGGAAGCGTTACGTCACAAAGGAATTGCAGAGAAGTTATACTGGATCATGCTCGTCTATTTAGGGGGGGGGGGGGGTTGTAGGTCCAGACTTTCTGTTGTTGGACGACAATGCACGACCACACAGGAGCATTGAAGTATCAGACTAATTGCAAAGTGGAGGCCATTGCATTCTCCGTATGCAATGGCCTGCTTACTTTCCCGACTTAAATCCAATTGAACGAGCCTGGTATGCTCTTGGCAGACGTGTTGCGCAAAGAACCGTCCCTCCCAAAACAGTACAAAAACTCAAATCCGCCTTGAGAGAGGAGTGGCAAAATAGCCCCCAAGCACTCCTCGATAGTTTAGTGGGGAGTTTGAAAAACAGGTGCAAAATGTGCATTACTGTCCTTGGTAATCACACATCATACTGAGGTATTCATTCACCATCATTCTGACCTAGACTAATTTTTTGTGGTTATTTGAAAATCATCTAAGTAGGATTTTTTTTATATTTTTAAGTTTTTACTTCATCGATGCTGTAACATCTATACTATTTTGTACTTAAAATAAAGGCACATCCTCCCTGCTAACCATGTACTTAGTTCTGTTTCTTTAATCATTGTCTATTCTTAACTATTTCAAAATACGTAATTGCTCCTCAGCAATTGTCAAGCAGTGCACTTTAATCGCCGAAAATACCATAAATAGCATTTTTATTCCAGTGAAATTTGGCGGTGTGACGAATTGACGCGTGACAATCAAACAAAAACGAATTTCATGTTGGCAGTTTTAAAGTAACTCTGTATTTTCTCTATCTGAAGTCCATCTTCGAACTGCACTTTTTTTTTCCAAATAAAAAAAGTAATAAATAATGATACATTAAAATATTTACATTATAAAAAAACCTAGTTGAAAAACTGCACTACTTTTTGGTGGAGCGTGCTTTTTTTTTTTTTTCCGGAGTTAACTACAGATAAAATTCCTACTTTACCTCCGTTGAATGAATGTTTTGGCATTCTATCATCTTTGCTTTTTCTTCCTCTCCTAAAAATCATACAAAGTACTTCTTAGTAATAAACAAAATAACAAATAAAACGCATTGTCACGAGAAATCATTTGTCTGATTTTTTTTATTGTAAAAAGAACTGCAAGAAGTAAAAATAAGAAATGACAGCGTATAATTGCATAAAAACTGCAAATTACTGCATGCGCATGTTTCGGGGTTACAAGGGAACCCTCTTTCAATGTCATTTCATCCATTTACTCAATTTTTTTGCGTTGAAAAGGGGATTCCCTGTAATCTCGAAACACGTGTAAGCAATTCAATTTTTGTGCGATTATACGTTGTTATTTCTTATTTTTACTTTTCATGCACAAAGGTATTTATTCAACTGTAACTGCAAAAAGTGTTCATTTATTCTTGCACAGTTTTAACTTCAATGGTGAACAAGTCTTGCAAAATTGCTCTGCCTGCTCATTATTGATTTTGATTTTTAATATGTGCTATTCTTAATGCACACGATTACGTTACATTGTATCACTTTACCAGCCACCAGGAATGATTACAAATTTCAAAGACTTATAGATTGCTTTCGAGAGTTAAAGAGAAAAAATTCCATACCGAAAAATGAAATTGCTAATAAACAAAACTTAATTGGAGAAAACGTATGAATTTTGGGCAATAATCATTAAAAGAGATAATTTTAAAATTTATCGCTGATTTGAAAGTAAAAATATTTAAACATAACAAAAAAATAGATTAAAATCATTAACCAAACATAACCATACGGAACTCTATCGCGCAAACAATTGAGGCAGTGAGAAGCAAAGGAATGTAAGTGGACATTTTCATAAGTTTTGAGCAAAACGCGTGTAAATAACATCCTAGGTAGGCTTTCATTGAAGCTGTTTTCTAAATCATGCTGTATAGCAGCAACTAACAGGGCTACTAGTACCATTTCTTGCCCCAAGACAGAGGAAAGGTTCACCTACCACGAGTACTGGTGATCTCAAATTTTTAATTTTGCCACTTGTATCCCTTTGCCTCTCACTGCCTCCATTGTACATTCGCTCAGTTTATGCATACAAGGCAGGTTTTCAAAATTTAGCAAAAGAATCGGAAATAACAGAACATAATGGAAAAGAAATCAATATTAAATTTGATTCAACTACAACAGTAATTATCTTTTGGATCCATTTCCTGGGAGATTGGGGCTCGTTGACATAGACACATTTTTTTGTTATTTGTTTTTACTAATTTTTTAAAGCTTGACCACGAAAAGAAGGCGGCTGACCTTGAAGCGAAACATCATTTGTATCATTTGTAACAGGTAGAATCCGCCAGAAAGCACCGAATAGTTAGAGGCATGGTCTCGCTAATCCTATACATTCCAAAATAATAACAAACAACCTATTACAATTGATACAAATGATGTTTTTGCTTCAAGGTCATCCGCCTTCTTTTGGTGGTCAAGCTATAACAAAATCTAACTTGAGCTTAAAGTCACATCATAACAAATCCCACCATCTCTGAGTTTATCATTCACAGTTTAATGCGTAATCGAACTTAGACGTCAAGTTTATGGTATTTACACAAAAGAAGGTTTCTATTCATCGTAATTGCAAAAATACTGAATAATTTCTAAAAGATTTATTCATTTTTAAGTAAAAACCTTGAATATAAATGCACTTATGTCAAAAGTAATTCATGATTTCACAAACCTAAAAAACATCTTAAATCTCGAAAACATGGGTAAAGGCTCGCCTCTTTTTCCGCAGCCAAACTTTCCTGATTTAGATCTGCTCGTGCCACAGAAAAGCAAACGAGAATGAAATACAACAAATTCAACGACATGATGATACATTTGTCGAAACTATAGTACAATGCGAATGATATTCATGATTTTTTTAAATTTATATGCGTCATTTAGTATTAAATACTGATTGCGCATTGAAACGTGTATTTTTTTTAGTGAATGAATAAGAAACGTTTTTTTGTGGCTAAATTGTGAACAACAGGAAGTACAATTCATTCTTTCGCAAAAAATTCGTGAGTACAATTGTCGTGAAGTAAGCTTTTAAATGTTTAAAATAAGATAAATATTTAATCAGGGCAAAACATGTAATAATATGCATGAGGAAAATCTAAATAGAGAGTAATTCTTTTGTTGCACGCAACCCATAAACAAATATTTAATACAGTAGAGAACCAATTATCCGGGAAGTTCGGGACCATAGCTATCCCGGATATCTGAATTTCCCGGTTTTCTGCATCGCTAAAAAGAGCTTTTGGCCGATTGTTTATAAACTTAAATTACTATAATATTTGTAATACGTATTAAAATAAGAAGAAAACAGTTCGGAAAGGCTTATCAATATCGAAACATTAAAAATTACTTGTGAGAGAATAATTTAAACACCAAAAACATTAAGTTATTTAATAAGACCTGAGACCCTCACTTTCATTTTGAAAATTAAAGAAAAACACCAATTTTCGATGTTTTAAAATGAAAGAGAATGAAGGGAAGGGCAAGAAACAAGTTTTTGAACGTAAATGAGCGATTCTTCTACTATAGTGTATGAGAGAATTTGTTTTCATGAACGCGTTTTGTTTTTTCACTTTTTTTGTAAAGGTTTGGCGTTAACGATTATTGATAACTATTGCTTTTGCATTAATTTAATACCAATTGATATTTAATTTATGAGTTCCTGCAGCCTTATTACAGTCTTGTGTTTAACGATTTCTAGATTCCACCATCAACTATTCGGATAATTCGAGAATCGCGGCGTTTCACGCGCTTTTGTGACGTCACTTCCGCTCTAAACGGTTTTAATTAAAGGCCATTAAATAAAATATTGCATTATAATGTGACGATATTCATTTCTTTAGTTTTCAGTTGGAATAAAACACAAAAATTTCAGACTTACGAGTGTACTTTTTGGTTCAAGAAAATATTCCGGAAATTTTCCCCTGCGTTTAAGACAACCCTTTGAAGTTCATTTTTGTAAACATTTTCCCGAGTTATAGATGAGTAATATGGTATTTATTAAGAAACCGCTCAATTTCTTTTAGAAATTTCAAAAAAAAAAAAAAAAAAAAGCTTGGTTTTTCAAAAATTGCCGAAACTGCGTATTTTTAAAAAATGGTGGGGAAATCGACAAAATGTTGCCGGTTTTCTGGTTTTCCGGTTTTTTGGTTCCCGGATATAAAGGATCTGCACTGTATATAATCGGTATAAAAAGTAATGGAGGCAAGGCACTTAGTATGCAGTCCTCGACATAAATACAGTTGCAGTCAGTTGTGAATCGAAATCGAAACTGAGTAACTTTATGTTTATCCTCAAGTACGACAGTGGCTGAAGGAAAACATGAATCCAATTGAATGTTTTATGAGTGTGTTATGAAAGAAGGTGGACTGTACACAATGTTCACTTTCCGTTCTTTCTCTCGTCCCCTTCTTCGTCTTTACTTAAAGTTTTGTGTCCACAAAAGAGCCGTAATTATATGAGACTGTGATCTCAGATGCCAATGAAAACGCAGATATTTAATGTTCCGATTTTTTCTTACATTTTTAGGTGAAACATGTAAAAATTTAGTGTCTGTGCACAGTTTCGAAGTTAAGGATGATGACGATGTTGAGTGATGATGCTTATTTTTCTTGGTTTTTACTGACATTACTATCTTCTCTTTATTTTTTTTTACATGTTTTTCAATAAGATATCATATGCCAGTTTTTAAAGTACTATATGAATGATATTCTGTAATATTTTTGAACGTTCTTTAAAGGTCACTTTTTCCCCTTATCATATTCTCATTTCAAAGCTAGAAATAGCAAGATTTCTTTCAGAAATGGAATAAAAGTTACTTGGTTATTCAATAAATGGAATGTATCAATCATTTTGCAGTTAATATTCTTAAATGAATACCATAAAAAATTCTTTATTTTAGAAACTTATTTGTTCTGCACCTATTAAGTAGAAAATCGAAATTTTAACCTTTGGTATCAAAACAATTGTTTGAACTTTTTTATCGGTTATTTTAGTGCATATATTGAAACAGTATTACTTTTGGGGCATACAGATTTTTTTTTAACTGAAAAATCTTCATTTTTGACCGAGTTATAAGGAAAACAAAAAGTACTAGGCGGCCATCTTTGATCCGCCATTTTGGATGGAAGCTCACATGCAAATTTAGGGGACTTTTTAGGATTTACCCTACATGCTATAAGAAACTGATTCTGAAAATATTTCTTAATTATAAATTTGGGGTGCGAAAAATCCTAAATTTACTGGGCTATTTGGTGTACGACTCAATTTTTGTTTTCTTATTAAAATGCTCTGCATTGTCTAATTGCCGATAGATAAAAATAACTTGTGTTGAGCTAGATTTGAAATAAATTGATCTTTTCTTCAAATTCTCATGTAGTGACTCTCAGCTCAAATTGCTTGTGAATCATCACCAATAAAACCAGAGAATTTTAAACAGTATTACTCAGTTAAAATTCAACAAGTTTTTTCTTTCTTTTTTTTCCCCCATTTTTTTTTTTTTTTTTTTTTTTTTTTTTTTTTTTTTTTTTTTAAGCATTGCCTGCTTTTGAAAAATAATTGTTGACAGTTACATCCGTCTCTCAATTCGAAAATAAGAACTAACACCTCTGTTCTTAACTTTAATGTTTATTTCATTTGTTTTGAGATTGTCAATCTGGAATAACTATAGCTGTTACAAGCACTCGATAGTTTATGAATTGTTTATTAGCAGCACTGAGACTCCAACAAAAAGGGCGTTGCTGTATTGGCTCGTGGCTATTCGAATGTTCGTCTGCCGTCGATGTTGTATGTTGAAATATGCCGTCGATATTGAAGCTCGAAATGAGCCTCTTTTGCTCAACCTTTTTTTTTTTTTTTTTTTTTTGTACATATGTTCCAGTTTTTAATTAAAGTTTTAGCAAGTTTAAAATGTTGAACTGTCGTTTTTTCGAATGGAATAGAAAATTTGCTCTCCCAGATAATCAAGCTATTTCGTTGATGAATTGAACAATAGCAGAGCTGAATGGAAAAAAATAAATAAAGAAAATAAGTGTGTCTTCATACCGATAGCTGAAAATATTTTAGCACCTCAGCGAGCACTGTTTAAAAAATCCTAAACTTTTACGGTAAAAGTTACTGGCATCCATGTTCTCCGTAACTTTTACCGTAAAATACTATTTTACGGTAAAATTTTACGGTAGAATAAACGAGAGTTAAAAAGGCAAAATGCACGCAGCAGGATCGAACTCGGAACCTTCGGATTGGCCGGCGACTGTGCTGACCACCATATACGTTGGGACACACCGAGAGTAGGGAAATACGGTTTTACATGCTTCGCACTGCAAGTCACGTGATGTATCAATTGACACTGCAATCGTTTATTTTTTTTGGTACAATTTACTGTCATTTTTTCACTCCATTTTACAGTAGTATTTACCATACAAGTTTCCTGAACTTTTAACAGTGAGGGGTCTCTGAAAACAAACAACAGCTCCACCTCGGAGAGAAAAGCTGGGTAAGAGTTGTCCAATCAGTGAATGAACTGTTCACACATAGTTTGTTTAAAAAGAAAAAATCAAATTTTTTTTTTTCTTAGAAGAGTTGGCGAAAAGTACCTTCTTTCTATACAATTCCAAAAAGAGAACGACGAGAAGATGTTGTGTTCGTCTTCTGGTTAGAAATATTCATTTAGTAGATTGCTGCACTTTATTTCTTTTCCATTTCAACCAGAACCATGAAAACCCTCTTAGTTTTCTCTTAACTACACACGCCAAAAAAAGGGGGTTTTAAATACTATAAAAAATACTAATTATGGACAATTTTATAAAGTTCTGAAAAGAAAATTTGTTTGAAAGTATTTAAGTTACGCTAACATTTTTAGCAGCAGCATGATTATCTACTGAGCTTCTTTATGAGGTATTTCACCTTCAGCCTTCTAAATTAGAAAGGCACTATGACATTTCTATTTACGTGTCTACATTTCTTTGGAATGTTCCTGATTGACTTTTATAGGGAAGTTTTCTGAATTGTTCAAAAATATTCTAGACTAATTTCAGGAAGGTTTCAGACTTTTAGCGGGGTGCTTTCTTGAGTTTTGCTAGATATGTTAATGGAAGAAATTAGGCAAATTAACTGCCCATTATTTTCCTGGATGCTTAAAGCGGTCGTGACTCTATGCAGGTCCGTCGTTTAGGGGATGAGGGGGAGGGGGGGTGAACTGCTCCCCCAGCTTTGAAAAAGTAATGTTTTTACACATAAGTGGGTATGGCTTTTGTTGTTTCCGATGAAGTTTGCATTGTTTCCCCCCTCCCTCTGGAAAAGTTCAAAGTGATGGGCGATCACACCCATGACACGTACAAAACCTTATTTTTTAAGCACAAATTCCTTTTAGAGACTTGATACTTAATATTATTACATAATGGTTCTTTACATTAAAAAATATAAATATTAAAAGATAAAGTTTCAAATTCTAGGAATCAAGTGCAAATGTATAAGCAGAGCACAAGTGATATGGACCCGATTTCAAAAAATCATATTTTTGAGTTCATTTGTGCCGCTGGAGTAGTCACATGTTTACTTCAGAAACATATCGATAATAAATAACAATTTATGCCTGCAAGCCATTTATTCATATTACTCAGAATATCACATCAAAATACTCAATACATAAAATTTTATTATTGGTGCATAATTAGCACTTTGAAGGCCCACAATCTTTCATGGTAAAGGTAAATACGATTATCTAAGATTGATAATTTAAATGCATTTTTTCTTGCTTGCAACAGGCACAAGCAGATTTTTAGATTAAGTTAAATAAATAAATAGATAAAAATATAAGGATAACAGAAAAAATTGGGTCGGACATCTTTAATAAGCTCCGTTGTTTTTTTTTTTTTTTTTTTTTTTTGGATTTAAAAAAGCCCTTTATAACTCTGAAACACGTGCCTGAGATTTTTTTTTTGTGCTTTTTTCAAGTCCTCGCTGTGTATATTTTTACGTTTTTTGCATAAGGTATAAATTTATGTCATAACTTTAAATTTTCTAAAAATCCAAAAAAAATTGATGAGACATAATTTACATTAGCCTTCGAGATCGAATACGAGATTTTTCTTCATAAAGCATTATCATTTATGTTGATAAATTGATGTTCATTAAAGTTTGATGTTCATTTGTTACTACTTTTTCGTATTCTTGAAAATAATAATGATGTTTTTGATAGTTTTTAAAAATAAATGATCAATAAAGAGTTGAAAAATACAAAAAAAAAAAGTATTAAAGCGAGGAAAGCAATGTTTTAGTTAAAAAGAAAAACATGCAGAAAGAAATCTGATAATGAAAAAAAAAGCAAAAAATGCTATTCGCAACTCCAATGAACTATAGGGGGCACTGTAGCCACTTTCTAATGGCGGACGAAAAAGGTAAAACAAACGCACGAAAATGTTAATAAGCCTAGTAAATTTTGTTCGTATGCATGATTTTTTCGCTTTATTCTTTTTAAATTAATTTTCAAAGTCTTGTTGATATTCTGGCCCACGTAGAAAGAAATGAGAATTCAAGAAGCATATTACTAAACGTCAGAAATTAATGCAAACTACGTAGTTCGTAGTTCTAAGCAGCCATTTCCACGACGTTGAATTCGATATTTATCAATTCTTGATAAAACTAAATAATAATTGTGACCTGACAAGAATAACAATTAATGCTAAAAAATTTAATGAGACATTACGAATTATTATCAAAAGAAGATGATATTTCTTTGCCTTGCTTGGCTAGCGCTTATTGTTTTGCATTTGTAGCTGAGTTATTTCTCAAATTCCCGAATCGGTTAATTTAAAATTTTTCTGTTTCGATGTTTCTAATTTCTGAGTTATGATTTAATTATGTCATGCTATGCAAATCTTCAACAACAATCTCACGGATATATGGTGGTAGTTTTCTTTTTAGTTGATCTACCATTATTTCTTTTTACTTATGGAATTCTGTTAATCTTTCTACCATTTTATTCTACTCATGATAAAAATTAAAAATGGTTTAACCAACATGCGGAATCTCGCCAAAGCTACTTTGCACAATACTAAAACTATAACCCTAAACAAATTTGGCGAAACCTTTCAGATAAAAGCAATAAAGTAAATTCTTTCGCGGATAAACATTTTTCATTTTGTTCTACGATAGTATATTCACGAAAATATTTTGCATACTGTCCATTCCAACTAAATGCTGCTGTAAAATATGGATAGTTAAATTAATTTAAGATTAAGAAAAACCCCATATTCTTACAAATTCACACAAAACAATAAAAGTTTTTACCTGGAATAAAGTTATCCAAGTTTGTTAATCCAGAGTTTTCTTCTGTTTTGACTTTCACCATTTCTCAATCAACTCGCGTTTTAGAAGGAAATAAGGAAAACTAATATTGTTTTGAGAAGCTCGAGAATAGTATAAAGGGACGAAACAATTATTGTAGCTGAAAGCAATCAAAGACACATCGATTGCGTTAATAGATACTCAGAACAAACTGCCTGTGTTTACGTCAACAGACACACGTGGAATGCAGTGTGGCAATGTTTTAGTTTTTTCGGCAGTTTTGCAAATCACCGCAAGGTAGCGTATTCGAGCACTGGAGTTGCGAATGTCGAAACTGGTCGAAACATAGCGTCCAAAGAAAAAAAAAAGCTCTTTCCATGCTTCCAAAAAACCATTAAAAAAAAACAACTTTTGACTGAAAAATAAATTAAGGTGTCTTTAAAAAATTTAAAAAAAAAAAAAAAAAATACTTGCTCACCTACATTCTACTGACAGCTAACAGGATTTTTTTCCCTTTGTTTAACTAAAACAACTTCACATTGAATTGAATTGGACAGAAATGAAAGGAGAAAGGGATCTCCTTTTTCTTGTTTTTATCTTGCATTCATTTCTTATTAGGTTTTAGTTTTTAGCAAGTTTGTTTCTGATGAGAAATAAGGAAGATACGACTCAATAGAAGTAATTTTGTGTCAAATGAGTGGTTCTGCTTCAGTTTACAGCATTTCTTAAATAAAACTTTGAAGTTACGGTTTTCATATAATTCCGAATTTTGTCGACAGCTGAAATATCGGCAGGACGTCATGAAAAGAGTTTGCAATCATTCATGTGAACTCGACGTTAAATCCCGGTTATCACAAATTTGCCATTTCAACTGCGCTTGCGCGCGGACTTAGCTGATTTCAAAACTCTTGCTAAATTAATTACAAACATTTTAAATTTGGTAATAAATATGAGATGGCAAAAGATAAAAATTAGAAATCACAAAGTTTTTCTGATTTAGTTTTTAGGCCTCGGTAAAGATTGAATTTTGCGTCTTAATTATTAATGGATTCTGTGTCTGAATCGTCTGTCCTTTTTCAGGACCAAATTTTTAACCTAAGAAGAGCGTAATAGAATTTCAGCATCACTTCTAATACAAAGCCGAACCCTCAACCTAAATAAAAATGTATACTACTAAGTTGTTTACGCCTAACGTAAAATATCCGCAAAAGACGGATTTCTGTACTAATATTCTAATCATTTTTGAAGTAAACAACGTGTTTTACTTTTATAATAAATAAATATTTCCAAACTAATAAATATTGAAATGTCATTTTTCTCTTAAGATTATCAGTTATTCATATCCGTAGTTTCATATAATATGTCACGAAGTCGCTGTGAAAATATTCTAATCGCATTCATTAATTTGGTGGGACTCTCGCGCAGCTTAAATATAAACAAGCAACATGAAATCTTAAAACAGAAAGCCCGAAAAGCTAAGTCCGCACGCAAGCGCAGTTGAAATGGCAAATTTGTGATAGCCGAGATTTAATGTCAAGTGTCATGTGATACACGGTTCGGGTTAACCGTTTAGCTAGTTCGAACACGACCAAATAGAAAATTTCATTTGCTTCCCTGTAACTGTACTGATTGTTTATTTACGTCTGTGATTTTGTTGTTATTCTCGTTTTCTCTTCAATCGGCTAAATACAAAATACTCTAAAACGTTAAGTATGAAGTTAAGGTATAGTAACACATTTATTCAGTGCTCATACCTATACAATAAACGAAAATTTTCAACAGTTTCAAATGAACAAATTCGGAGAATGAAGAATGAGTTGTTCGACAAAGAGAAACTAAGGCAGCAATCTTTAATAACTAGAATCCAAAAAATTGAAGTAAAATATATTGGTGTTCCTACAGATTGTGTTTTGATGATGAATCGGAATATATCTACTCCGTATAATTGTGCTATGCATATGCACGAGTTTCTCTGTCAAAGATCAGTAGTTGCTGAAGTAAACGGAAAACTGTGGGATATGCACAGGCCTTTAGATGAAGATTGCGAATTGCGACTATTAAATTTTCAAACTTCACCCAAGGAATTAAATAAAATCTTCTGGAGGAGCTGTAGTTTTTTACTTGGCATGATCATTGAAAAAGCCTTCAAAGACGATTACTTTGTTGACCTTCATAGTTGGCCAAAACCTTGCGTTGAAAGTGGCAGTTATGTGTATGATGCGGAAGTAGGTATCCCAAACTGGAAGCCAACTCCTGAAGAATTGAAAACCTTTACAACAATGATATGGAAGCTTGGTGCTGAAGACAATATTTTTGAAAGACTTAGTGTCCCAGAGTCATTGGCACTGGAAATGTTTCAACATAATAAGTTCAAACGCCACCAGGTTCCAGATATATCCACTGATGGTTCTGTTACTCTTTATAGAGTAAAAGATCATATTGATATTAGTTGTGGACCAATGATAGCCAATACAAAAATGGTGGGCACTTCTCAGTTCACTGCAGTTCATCAGTTGGATCAGGATTGTGGTTACCGATTTCAAGCACTCTCAATTCCTAAACAACTCACTTTGAATAGTTTCGCCTTTAGTGTTCTTGCTGAACGAGCTAAGAAACTGAATACATCTGGTTTAAAATCCCATGTATCCAAGACTGAAAAGACTGATGATTTTGAGGCTAATCCTGAAATAGAAAATGTATCTGCAAAACAGTGAAATATGTATTTGATGTTAAATAAAAATTTGTAGTTTTTATGGTTAATATATCAGACGGAGTTTTGGATGTGTATGCATGTATGATAACTATATTTTAATTACCAACACAGTGGAATCCTGTTACAACAAAATATCTGTTTCAATGAAATAAATTTACAGTCCTCATTGAATTGCCAGTGCATTGCTTGAATTCCACTGAAACAAAAATTCTTGTTACAACAAAAAAAAGTTGCAATTCCTTAATGTTTGTTGTAACAGGTTTTCACTATTGTTTTGGAATAGCGAGTATAATTGCACATAAGCTTCAAAAAATATATACAGGGTATGTATATATGGGCAGTTCTCAAAAGGTGGGAACAAAAAAGTTAACTTTGAGCAATTTCAAAAATTTTCGAATTTGACATCAATTTTGCTTTTATTCTATAGTATGCATACCTAGAACACAATATATGAGCATGAAAAGACAGCAGGTATTTGTAAAAATTGTTAATTAGCAAATTAAATCGGCTGTCTGTAGGTAACAGATTTTGGACATTGTTGTCCTGTAGGTAACGGATTTTGGACATCATCATAACGTAAGTTTAACCATTTTGACAATTGTTAATCTGATTTTTAACTTTTCCAATGAAAATTTTATTCACTACTTTTTAAATTTTGTAATTTAATAATAAAGAGGATATTAATGAAATACTTGAATGGCTATACATGCTGCTCCTTACATATAATAAAGTTTTGGAATGATTTTGAAGAAGTTGATGCAAGGTTAAAAAAAGCTTCAAATTAAAAATAATACAATTGTAAAAAGTGACATCAGTTTTAATAATGAATATTTTTTCTAATGTCATAAGAATTAAAATGATGTCTAAAAAAATTATTGAAGAAAGAAATTCGTATTTCTATTTGGAGATCGTTAAATTATGTTTCCAAAAGAAAGGAAAAAAAGAATTCTAAAATAATAAAAGCGGAAAAAAAAAAAAAAATTGCTAGCGCAGGTGATAAAGTTGCCAAAACTGGTACAGCTGACGATAAACTACATTTGTCAAATTGGAATTCCCCTCTGGTTACCTTGAGCTTATCGTGTATTGTGTTGTCGCTAACGGAGGTTTGCTTGGCGATTTTAGCGCAAAATGGCTTTTGGTTCGATCATAACCAGCCATGTTTTTACTGTAATTTATGTATTGTTCAATGTGTAACATATCAATTATGCAAAATACCAATGGATTAAAAAAGATAACATTATAATAACGTTTTTTATTGAGGTTAGAAGACAGTAGATCATCAAAAATTATGAATAAATGGACAGAATTATCGGCGTCAAGATCGTAACGCCATTTGGACATCTCACATGTACGTTTAAAAAAAATTATTTTTCTTCTAAGATACTGCATAAAAGCTTATGAAAACACTTTTAAACAATTAAAAATTGATTCTGAGGCTCGATAAACACCTTTAAAATCAAAACATCATATACTTAGTTCTCAAAAAATAGCATTGTAAAGATCGTAAATTTTGGACATGCATCAAATTTCAAACTTACTATTTTCTAAAATCGTTTACAAAGTGAATAATCTGTCTTTACTTTTGTTATTTGTGTAAAATATTGACAAAAAATTATTCAGTGTAAGATTCATACCTTTAAATTTTTTTTGAAACGTATGGAAATAATTAAAAAAAAAAATTTTTTAATGGTACATTTCCTCAGTTAACGTTTTGGTATGTCCGAAATTGCGCCTTTTTGCAGAGAAAATATTTTTTTAAGGGCATTTAAAGAGCATTTTCCCCATAATTTATGTCAATTCTTGTCTCTATACAGTATTATAATTTAACTCAAAAATTTTTGAGTTAATTAAAATGAAAGTTATTTGGTGTTGAAGCTTCAAAGTTGAGGTCTGTGTTTGCTCCCACCTTTTGAGAATTGCCCATATACCCTGTATATATATTGGGACAGGGTGTGTCCCAAAAATGACCGCATTAACTCTGCACAGCTAGATTCCTTGTTGGGAGTACATAAAAAAACTGCCCAAAAAGAAGTGTTCCTGTACAATCTGCAGCTTTTACGAGAAAAATACGAAAAACAAAGTATGACGACACTGCCGTATGACGGTGCAAGGAAAAGCATTTTATTAGACATATCAACAATGGTATTTGCATATCTTTCCAGGCGATAATGTTTAAAACGTCATTAAATGTATTTGTTGTTATATGTAATGTACGTATACTGCTGTTGATCCATTCAGTCCTTTTTTCTTGCACCGGCAATGACGTTATACTTTTTTTTTGTTTCCAATGGGGCTGTATAAGAAACCTACCTCAAAAAGTGCCTAGGCCTTAACCAGATCAAGTGCGGTCCCCTACAATGCATCAGTCTTGTGTCACCATTAAGGCGCTGATGCATGACACTAGTTTTTTGACTCCCAGTTTCTGCTAGATGGTGGCACCTGGACTCTCTTTTGATGCAAAATTACACTAGGATTTTAATTTTGCCTACGGAATTCTAAGCCAAACAAATACCCTAAGGATCTTTTACATGCTGCATAATCATACGACATGGGCGCTGATGATTTTTCTGCATCTCGAAAACCCATCGACTGGCCACCCCAGGTCAGAACCCAGGTCCCCAGGTGTACAAGGCCAGCGCCTAACCATCACGCCACCAGTGGCCTGATCTCATACTTTGTTTTTTGTATTTTTCTCGTAAACTATGGATCCTAATGGAACGCTTCTTTGGGCATTTCTTTATGCTGTTGTTCTGGAACTCCTTGTATTTAGGAAATGCTTCTAACCTGGTAATCACATTAATAGTGGAATAATGAAAATAGTTGAGTAAGTTACAATTGAAAAAGCACAGTGAAACATGTCAGGTGACATTTAACGAAAAGTCGTCAAATTTAGATTGATAAAGCAGTTGGAAGCTAATCAGAATGTTGTTTTTTTGAATATTAATGAAGCTACAGCAACTTGCAAAATTTTCCCAGTTTAGTATATGGCAATACTCGAACATGATCTGCCTTGATTGGTACAAGTCTGGGTTGATGGAAACGGAGCTTTCTCCATTAAAACAGGAAAGATATTTCTGTATTGGAAAGGGTTCAAACAAGGGCTACTAGACTAGAAGGGGACTTTCAAATTTAAATTATGATACTAGATTTAAAAGGCTTAATATGTATAGCCTGGAGCAAAGAAGAGTCAGAGGAGACACAATTCAGTTGTTTAAATATATTAAAATGAAAGATTTTTTAAGCTATTCAAATCTCAGGCTAACCTGGAAATGAGGAAAAATTAGTACTTTAGTAGGGTCATGAGCACTTGGAATGGCTTACCGGAAGAGGCGGTAGTGAGCAAGTGGGTGAATAGCTTTAAGAGAGCCATTGATCTTCATTGAGGACTAATAAATAGACTAGGACCAGCCTAACTGGGCTCAGAGCCTGTTGATGGTCATCAGATTTATATAAAACATTTTTGCAGCATTGTTTTTTTTTCTTCTTCTAATGTGGCTGCTTTAGGCACCATAGCCTTTTGCAGACTTAGTACAATCCCCAGATATGGCATTCAGTCAACTTTCATGTGCCACCACCCACCATTTTGATGCACAGTTTCGACTGTATAGAGGCATCTGGGCTCGCTTGGATATAAAACTCCACTAGGGGTTTTAATTTTGCGGAGGGATTCAAAGCAAGAAGTTGTGTAGGAAGTGAATCATTGAAATTACTATGTATGGATTAATTTCTCAATTTGTTAGCTTTGGCATCCAAATGCTGCATCTTTTAATTATATATAAATGACACATTTTATTTTAAATGCTCACTAACAATATAAACAATGCACCAGCCTTGTTTTGTATTTAAATTTATTTTAAAAAACAACATGTACCATAGATACTTCCATATGGGTTGATCTCGTGTTTAAGTCAACCCTCTACTTTTAGGAGGAAAATTGGGAAAAAATCAAAAACCCGTGTATAAGTCGAACCCCTACTTTCTGAAAAAATCGGGAGTGTTTTATCGCTAATTTTGAACATAAACGTTTTAAAGAGGGAAAATAAAATTTAATAAAAAAAACTTATTTTAAAAAATGTCAGATTACTCTTTTGCAAAAAAAAGTTCACTTCTGGAAATGCGATTTTTGTAAAGGGGTTGATTTTGCCGTTATGATTTTTGTTACTTATTGCTTTTATTTTGAATAAATATCAATAAAATTCTGCACTGTAGCCAAATTTCATTATTTTTTATTAAAAAAATGAGCATTAATTCGTAACTATCAGTAAAATTTGCCAATACAGCGATTCCTGCACTTTTAGCGTAGTCGGCCGTTTACTGTATGTATTTTTTTCTTTATTTCAAAGTCAGACCGTGTAAATTTATATTAGAATGTGTAAGTATTTACTTCTACAAGCATCTGCTTAAAAGGGATGGACCAAAATTGGGAAAATTTTCGGAAGTTCTGCCCAGCGAAGTCGACCCCTTCACTTTTAACCTAAATTTTAGTGCTAAATTTCTCGACCTATACGCGAGTATATATGGTAGGTGAAATGTCACTTCTGTCCCTGTAAAAGCCAATACGTGGCTAGTCTTAATTTTACGAGTCGATCGATTTCCCTGATTTTCTCGTGGCATTTCAAAATTCCCTGTTTTAAAAAGTGAGTGGCCTCCCTGTTAGTTTCAGCTTTTTCCCCCAGGTAAAAAAAATCCATAAGCTATGAAATTTTCCAAATTTCTCAAAATTTTTCTAGAATTGAGAACTTCTGATTTTTTTCAGTTTTGTAGATTTCACCAGTTTGTCACCCTGAAGTAGTAAGTAGAGACGTACCGAGTACTCGGTAACTACTCGGTACTCGGCCTACTCGGCCAATTTGCCGAGTACTCGGTACTCGGCCAAATTCTGATCAGATACTCGGCCAATACCGAGTAGTTGCGAAAAATTGAATATTGTCCAAGGCAGATACTAAAATTTATAGAAAAAAGAGCAAGCATTATATTCTGCAAACATTTACAATTAAAATTTATAAGTCAAATTTTAAATTTTGAGAATAATGAAGTTTGTAATGCTTCAATGGAATAAATCTTTATTTTAATGTCCCCAAAGTTGATAAAAATTATTTATGCAAAATTATGTTTAAAAAAAAGTATAGAAAATATGGAATTTTTATGTTAAAAATGGATTTTTGTTACAAACAAAAATTAATTATGAAAAATTATGAAAATACCTTTGCTTAAAAAATAAATGGAAATAAAACAACGTTAAAAGCACAGTGCAGGAACACTGCAGACATGTGTTTTGGCATTGCAAGGAATTCCTTTTTAAATGCACAACATGGGAGCTCGTGGATTTAAAGGCATCCGACAAAAGTCAGATTTTTTTGTCGAATGTCTTAACATTCTTTAGCTCACATGTTATGCACTGAAAAAGATGTTCCTTGTAACGGGGGGGGGGGGGCAGAAACACATGGGGGGTCTGCAGTGTTCCTGCACATTTGTTGTATTAAAATTATTTATGTTTTGCGGACTAAAACTATAATTGATTGGTATAAATTTGTTTTAATTCCAACTTGATTAATCATACTTTTTATTTATTTATTTTTAATTTTAAAAATAATTTTTTTTTTTAAATTTTTGACACAAACAAAATTGTTTATATAATGCGTAAATTGAATTTCAGCAGGAATTTAGTTTTAAAAACTATTATATGGACAAGGAGGTCTATACTACTATTCCAATAAGTTCAAAATTCATCACATATGTGTCGGTGGTTCTTCATAAAGCATAATTGGTACTTGGTAACTCGGCCGAGTTGTGAAAGGCTGAGTACTCGGTAACTCGGTACTCGGCCGAGTAGTAAAAGGCCGAGTACTCGGTACTCGGCGAAAGTGCTACTCGGTACGTCTCTAGTAGTAAGCAAGAAAATGATCGGGCATTTGAAAGTTTTCCTGGAAAAAACACTTGATTTAAATTTATCATGTGCTTTTACGTGTCTGAAATAAATTTAAGGTCCTTAAATTTGCTGAAAAAGTCTTTGAATTTTTTTGTAGAATGAGAGTGACCCTCTCGGTTGTAAATGCATTCAATGATGGAATTACGGGTTTTGTGGCTCCTTGCAATCCATTACTATGGAATTACTTTGTGTACCACTGAACGATGTAAAACAGTTATCATGTGTATTTCTGTATTCCCTTCAAGCACCTATGGTGGTGGGGGGGGGGGCCTTCGAAATTGCAATATGGTAAATCCAACACGGAATGCATTAGTGCTTTATAATTTATTGCCTTATAAAGTAATTGTTTTGAGCAGTGTCAGAAATAAGCAATTCTTAGGCATATTTAGGCTAAAAATTTCATTTCCCCTGAATGCCATGTACACACTAGGAGAGGAGGTAAGAACAGGATAATAAACAAGAACCACTAAGGATCACATGACAGCAAATGCAATGCTGATGCCCTACATCCACAAAAGTAAGACCCTGGTGGATGTGAAACAGCTCTGAAATTTATCACACAAAGACAACTTTACATTAAATTTTAGTTTTTCAGATGAGCTTTTGGTAATACGTGTGACTGCAGCTGTAATACATGCGTAGCAATGACAACACACCGATTGTCCCAACTACGAGCAATTCTGACAAGCTTCCATCTATTGTTGGGGCACATGTATTCGACGTACTGCTCGTAGCAACTTTAAACAGCTGGTTTCCGATTCCGAGTCACAACTGACTACAACTGTAATTATGTCGAGGACTGCATACTAAGTGCCTAGCCTCCATTATTTTTTATACCGATAGATGGCAGCACCATCACCGGATCGAACAGTTAATGAGAATTTAGAACTAGACCAGGAGCTAATAGCTACCTGGTGCTAGCACCCCTAGAGGTATCGTTTCACTTGGAGGACATTGAGACCACGAGCATATTTAACGTCGCCCAGTCCCCTTTAATGACGACGGTGGATCTTCGACCATCGAGGTTCGAACTCAGGACCCTCCGGTCCCGAATCCGACACTCTACTGATTGGGCTACCACGGCCCAAACAGCTGGTTTAAACCTTTTTTAAAAAACAAAATGTTGTGTAAAATTGTCTTTGTGTGATAAATTTCAGAGCTGTTTCAAATACGCCAGGGTCTTACTTTGTGTGCATGTAAGACGTCGGCATGGCGTTTACCACTATATGTTCTTAAGTAAGTCCTGCATCTTATTGTGCTCTCTACAAGTCTAGCTTTACGTACCACTGTACTAAAGGGGCCCCTGGAGCAGAAATCCAGTAGGCAGTTAGGGGCCCTGCTGGTTTTTTGCAGGGAGGCCCAAAATTTATAGATCCGAGCAGGGTCCTCTACCTCTCCTCCAAGTTTGTACACAGCATTCAGGGACATCCTGTATTTTAAATTCCGGGTGCCTGATTTACACCATAACCTACAATTGACATGGGGGAAGAAAAAAAATTTATTTTTCATTTTAACATCCAGAAAACCTTTTCAGTTATCATGATGTCTAGATTTAAATTGTTATATCTAACACTGGTTTTACATTTTCCCTTTAAGAATGTAAATAGATATTCTTTATCCCATTAAAATTCTACCAACAGTTTTTAATCTCTCAGCAAGTGCTATCTATCTGTAGGGTACATCTGGGAGCTACACTAATTGAGTTTTATATCAGAATGTATTTACACTGAATTTTTTCAAACAAAGTGTTTTTATTAATTTTGCACTAAAACAACAATTTTACCAATTAAGTATTTTCACAATAGCATATTTTAGATTAAGAGATAGCTGAACTAAATACAATGTCTAATATGTTTGTACTAGCAAAAATACCCGGCGTTGCCCAAGTTAGAAATCATTGTGAGAAACAATCGCTACTTTCATTTGTTTTCTTTTTAACTGAAAGAACTTAAAACACACTGCTTTGAGGTAATTAAAAATCCAGATTCTTCCTTACCCATAAAAGTAAAATAGCAATAAGTATAAAGAATGAAATAGTATTTAGTTAGAAACGAAAGCACAACATTTGAGCATATAAAAAAATGGAAGAATTTCCAAAATATGGACTAACAAAAACAAAGATCACTAAAAAAACCATGGGCTTTATTTATTTAATTAAATAGTACATACACACACACACACAAAAAAAAAGTCTCTACTATGTTTCCCAAAGAGTACAAAATGTAAAGTTTCCAAATATTTTAAATGACTTTAAATTTATGTTTGCTCCAGAGAAGCCCTGATTCAAAATTTTCATTATGAATACTATTAAAATTGCTGTCGTAAGGCAACGAATTTATGTAACAATGATTTTTATGGAATACACCGCCAGCTCAGTCATTTCCAGCCGAGGACTGCAATTCCGTGCTTATTAGCACTCATCAACCCGGCATAGGAAAGTGACTGAGCTGGAGATGGAAAACCTCTTAAGGAAGCCAAGAGTGCGAAACAAACTGGTAGCTAATACAGGATTAGCAGACCAGACGAGTGACCGAAGCATTGGTTTGGTTCAACTCGAAGATTGAATTTGAGCCATGTATTTCTGCTTTAGCCCTGGCTAATGGGCGGTAATTTACTGAATGGTTTTTGTATTTAATCATTTAATTGGGAAATTATATGAAATTTATTGTTTTCCATCATAACTTTTTTTAACTAAGATTTTTAGAAATAAATTATAGCCTATGTTGCTTCCTGATAATGTAGCTATCTGTGGTAAAAAAATGGTTAAAATCGGTCCAGTAGTTTTGAAGCTTACCCCGGACATCCTTACATACAGAAGTAGCCCTTTATGTATATAGATGACACATAGTGGCTGTTTCCATTATTCAAGTTCTTACTATCAAATCAGCTGTCCGTTCGTAATACTTGAGTTTGGCCTAACACTGCAAATGGACAACAATTTTCTGTGCCACATTGGTTAAAAGGAAAAACGTTGCAACAATGCAATGTGTATTTGTTTTACTTAAAATTACTCTTTGCAATGCTGAAATGCAGTGAAATTGCACTTGAAAACCTGGAAAAATCAGAGAACTTGATCAAAATAGTTAAGAGTTTTAAGCTAGTCTGTTTAACACAAAAAGCCTGTAGTTTCTATGTTTAGAAGGTAATCTTGTACAGGAGTCATTTCTTCATCCATGTTGATCAATTTGTGTAGTTAAGCAGAAGGCTTCGAAATTGACTGTGGTCTAAGGGTCTGAAACCACAAAAACATAATTTGAACCAGCAGAAGATTTAGTAGCCCTTAAGGCCAGGCGCGGGTACAGACAATTATTTTAGAAAGGGGGGGGGGCATGCGGTGGAATCTCCCCAACCTCTTTTCCTATGGTCAAACCTACTGTATTGCAATGCAAAAAATTTCTGAAACTGCTCGAGTGTCAATAGAAAGCACCAAATCGGCCAGGAATAATGCACCTAATGTGGCAAAAACAAAACTAAATAATTTCTTTACCAATAAAAAGAAGTTTTATTTCAAATGTTTACTTTTAAAAAAGTTAATAAACTAAAAAGATTACTGCAATTGTATAATTTTTTTCCCCATAAATTGTTTGAACACAATGTTGATGTATTTAATGTATCAATTGTTTAGGGGGGGGGGGGGCATAACTCTTCCCCTGTATTTGCCTCTACTTTTGACCAGTGAAGTTTTATTTCTTTTTTCCTTTTAAAAATTTTGAACATTAAAATTTTTAAAAAATTTTAACCTGCTAAAAGTTTTTGCAAGAAAGGACAGCTTAAGAAATTTCTACAGCATTATAATTTATTATTTTTACCTTCCTTCCAAACTAGCTAAAACAATAAAATTTCATTGGTCCAATTCCTTTATCAGCGCTGGTGAATAAAAAAGATGCCTGTTGTTTCCTTCTCTTCCCCAGTTGCTCAGATATGTCCATTGAAAACTGTTAATGGACTCTATTTGTCATACTACTGTATTTTGTTTTACCTATTTTTGTCTTTTTTAAAAATTTTTTTGTTATTTTAAATTGGGGTACAAGAACATATGGACCACTGAAATTTTGTAGTTACTGGTCCGTTGGAATGTGACTCTTAATCTGATATATTCCCCCTCCCTTTTTTTCTCTTTATTTTTCATTTTAAAATAAAATTATGTCATATTATTGAACTTTAACATTACTCATTAAATGACCTCTCAAAATGTAGAATATTGCCTCAAAAATCAGGACAGATGGCCGCCGTCGACTCCTCCTTCCAATTTGGAGTTCTATTTTTATGAAATGAGTATGAGAAAAGCCCATTTATTTAGAATGCTTAGTTTCTATTTTTGTGAACTCAATACGCTGTAAAAATATTTTTCATTCAACCTTTAATTTTTAGCTGTGAAAATGGAGGGGTCAAGGAACCTTTACTTTTGAATGTGGGAGGGCAGCTGCACCCCCCCTTGTACATCCATTGTCCAGCTACCTATGAGGAATAGAGTTGCTTTGGAAATGAAATTTGACCCCGTCATTTAAAAATGACAGAGTCAAATCTCTTCAGAATCTCTGCTGAATTAAATAAAATTTACTAAACAATTTTAGCTCTGATTTTTTGTTATTTTTAATCAATAATGTTATGGAATTTCTTTAGGTATAATTATTATCTTTAGCTTGTAATAACATTTTATAAGACATGTAACTAATTCAGGATAATTTTTAATCTTTGTGGGTCAAACTTCCCTTAAGTAGGGAGGTTTGACCCAGCTTGGGCACGCTGAAAAATCACTAATAAAAAGATAAATCTGTAATTTAAATTAAATATAACGTAAAAAGTTGCCAAGCATTATTAGCAATAGAATAATATCGACTCGGATCTTTTCTTGAAGTTAGAAAAAAAATAGATTTTTTTCTTTTTTTGTCGAAATCAGGTCAAACCTCCCTAGTTTCCGTTACAAAACTTCATTATAGTCTTTTCTTTACCAAAAAACCTATTTTGCACTAACTGATGGGCTAAACCATTGCATGAAAATTCAGGTAAATTTAATAATGTTTAAGTTTTTTGATTAAATTAAGAATTCTTTAAAAAAATGTGCAAAAATTTATAATTTATATTTTTCTAGAATTAATTTAAATTTAATCTCACTTAAAAAAAAATTAAATAGTTGGTCAGCACTTTGATGTAATAGAGCATTTACAGGTATATTAAAAGACACAAAATATTTGAATTTAGTTTAAAACTTAAGTTAAAATGACCTTAAAACAGATTATCATTATGTATGAAATAAGCTGAAAGGCAATTAATCTTTACATAAAAAAATCTTATTTTATTCTGTGAGTTCTCACAAGTTTTTTCCCCTTTGTCTTCTTAGTATGATCAGATTATGCTGCGAAGCTTTAAACTGTGAGAAGAGATATATTTGAGAAAAGTTATTTTCTAATTGATTGTACAATTATAATGTACAATTTAAATTGACACCGTATTGTTCACAAATCCTTCAATAGAAATTAAGTTAAAAAAAGTAAAATAAATAAATAAATAAATAAATAGATTGCTAACCCCCTATGTGCCCTATGACATATCCATGCTGAAATGTAATAAGAATTTAGTTTACTTTTGGGGAAAAAAAAGGATTTTAAAGAAGACAAAAACGTTTTTTAAATCTAAAAAGAATGTGAACTATGTGCTATAACACTTCTGCATACATTTAAAACGTGGTTAAAAATAATTGGACCCGAAAAAGTTATTTCTATGATTTATTTAGGTTGCATTGTACTTATATAAAAGAATCTTTAAAAAAATTCCAACCTTAGTAACAGAGCATATAAAAGCTACATTTTATATAAAAATGTATTACATATACATTTGAAATAAAATTTAACAATACCATATTCAGTATTTTTTAAACAAAATACTCATGGCAGTAAATTAAAAATGCTTTTATAGAAATAATTTTTTACTAAAAGTATTTAGTATATATAATTTTTGCAAACATGATTTTTGTTTATGATGTACAAAGTCAGTTACATATTTATAAGACAAATGCTATGATTTAGCTTTTGAAATTGCATCAAATTTGTAAATAATGATTCTTCCATAAAAATCTGTGCTGCTGCCGAACATGACCCGTATACAATCTGAGAGATTTTCTTCCAGTGTGAATACTTGCTGAAGTTAAGGTTCAATCTGTTTGGTCAGTTGAAAAAAAAATAGTTATGTTATTGTGATGAAACCTCATTCACACACAAACAAAACTGCATTCTTTTTCCAGGAGCAGAAATAGGAATTTATTTCAAGAGGGGGCCCAGGTCAAATATTATGAGAATTTTAAAAATTTAAGTTTGAAAATATTGAAATTCTTATTCACAATGAATAGCTTTAAATTTCTCTTGGAAGAGACCTAGACCCTTGCCCTCCAAGTATGCCTTTTGTTTTTACTAGTAATTTTCTTTAGTTAATAAAAGAAACAAAATATCTTTTTAAAAATTATTTCAACAAATGATTTAATACAGAGCTGCCAACCTTTGAAAATCAAAAATCCTAGCTGCATTTTGCGATGGGGGGGGGGGGGGGGGGGCGTGGCCACTGCTTCAGAATCAAACATTGATCAATTGACAACAGTATAATGAACAAAATAATGATACTCAATGAATTTTAAATATGATACAGAAAATATAAATACAGAATAAAAGATTTTATACTGAATATTATAAGATGATAAATTAGCTGTACCTTTTACCCGGTCGTCATGTCTTTTTGAAGTAACACGCTTGCAGCAATCATCGCAATCACCATGTTCAACTAAAAAATTGCTATTGCAAATAGTACATCTTACATAACCAGGGGTGCTCACTTTGGGGGGGGGGGGTCATGGTGCAGACTGCGGCATTGGAATTTTTAGGGGGTGGGGTGTTTTGAGAGGTTTTCTTTCTTTTTTTTGGAGGGGGGAGGGGTTGTCCCGATATTTAGGGGGGTGCGCCCTTGTTCTTTGGGAGGATGGGCACCCCCCTGACATAACCTGTCTTTAAAGATGAAATAAGGAATGGCCAAGTGCTTTTATATTCTTCACGATATTTTTGGAAGTTTTTCTGCTTTTCTGCCGAAGAATCCATAAACTGCATGAAAACTAAACCAGCAGCAGAAGTGTACAAGTTCGATTTTCTGAACTTACCGGTTTAGTGTTCACGCAGATTATGATTTTTTTTTCGTTCTTGAGATTAAATTAAAAAACAGAAAATCATAGTTTTCGGACCCACTTTTGTAGCGTCGTAGTTTAAAGCTGTAATTTGTAAAAACTACGATTTTTTCGTAGCAGTTGGCAGCTCTGGTTTAATACCATAATCCTCTATTTAACATGAAAAAAAAAAAAAAATAAATGAATAAAAACCTTCAGGCACTAATTCTTTTTTTTTTTTTCTCAAAGAATATTTAGTAAGATATTACAAAAGATCAAGAATATTTAGTTTGGTCAACAACAGCTTTACTTTCATTCGGAATGAAATTATTTCAGAGCAAAATATGATACAAAAATACTAAAAATAGTTGAAGCATAAAAAACAGATTTTACCATAAATAGTATCAGCTGATATAGAATTTGGCCATAAAAAATTTTCAGCATACATAATTTTCCTAAAATAACGTTAATCAAGAATCAACTTGAGCTTAAGATAATATGAACTAAGTTTTAGTTTGCCAGAATACTCAAGAAGTTCACTGTCCAACGAAAATACTAAGTACTGTAAATACATTGTGTACATTAATTAAAAATATATTTTCTAAAATCAATCAGCAAAGTTTGATTTTTGAACTTATTTTGATACTTTCTTTTCAAGCAAAATATATGATAAAGGATATTTGCAAAGAATTATTGTCCGATGGATAAAGTGAATGAAGTTTTTCCATTTTATCCTCTTTTTTAACTTCAACCCAACAATTTTTTCCAGCAAAGCCACCTTGAAATTGAATATGTAATTCAGCTATAGATGTAGGCTTGGAAAACCTTAGCTCTATCCACTGAGGAGACCCCTGAAAAAGTTAATAGAATGTTATAAAAATTTATAGAAAACGTATATTAATGCAAAAATTCTGTAACTATTTTAAAGAAAATGCTATGTCCCCTGACTTTTTTTCTTCTATCTACTATGAAATCATAATCAAAACAGTAATAAGATGACAAAAGTCCACTTTTCTTATTATCAGAGGCCGATCCAGGATTTTTTTCTCATTACCTATTTTTGTAAAAGTATTGCATCAACATACTATTTTTGTGAAAGTTTTTCCTTTTTATTAGCATTGTTTTTCTGATTTTTTAAAGGCATATACTATTTTTTGAAACGAAAATTAAAGCAATTTGAATTTTAGTTTGAAAAGTGCATATATAATCTACTATTATTTCTAACAGGTTATTTTCTGTGTGTGTGGGGGGGGGGAGGTAAAACATCACAGGTACGAAAGAAACTCTCTTGATTCATTTTAACAGGCTTAGCACTATGTATAATTCAGGAAATCATCAGAATAACGGCTCCCCGAAAACAGATGCTTGAAAATGAAAAGAAAGCGATAAAATTGCATAAATTCAATTTGGCAAAATGCAGCTAAAAATGAGTTAAAAGACTACGGAAAAGTAGTTACTTTAGCGACTGTTCATATAAATCAGGTTAGCATTTTTATTTTACTAGTAAATTTGCTTTAAACAGAGAAATAAATTTCCGCTTTTAAAATGCAGATTTTTGTGAAGCTGATGATTTTATTACTTGTTTTTATGAATGTCAATTTTAAAATATGATTTTTGTAAAAAGTACTGAAAGACGGTAGTAAAATCAGCCTGTAATGGGCCATGAAGGCATACCACCCATTTTAGAAACATTAACAGTAGATTTCTGCTGTGGGCAGGTAAACGGTAGTGTCTGAAAATATGATTTTTTCGAGATATTTGAAGAAGAGACATGCCATGTCACTGACTTAATTTTTCAAATCCTCCCCGCTTGAGTATCTCTGAATTAGACCAAATGTTACAGAGGTGTAGAGATGCCTTTGAAACTAATACATGCACATTTTCAGCTTGCGAGATTCAATTCCTGAGGATCTGGATCTCCCAAAATCAACACCCTATAGGTTACAATAGAGAGGCACCGATCATTCGGTTGGAATTCGGTATACTGTATATTCGGCAGGCAAACCGAATATTCAGTTCCGCCGAATACTTCAGTATTCTGCAACCAAATAGAAAACAAATTTAGTTGTTCAATAATTTGGTAAACCAACAATTTTTTTTATACATTGGATGAAAGTTACAATATGGTACCACAGTACAAAATTAATTCAAATTGTTACTTATTAATTTTGAAAGTTACTATATAGTACCACAATACAAAGTTAGTTCAAATTATTACTTATTAATTTTATCCCATTAAAAGTAATATTCTCTTTATCTTTACTAATAATAAAGCTGAAAGTCTCTCTGTCCGGAGCATGTCTGGATCTCTGTGACGCACATAGCACCTAGACCTATTAATTAACTAAAGATTAGTTAATTAATAGACGAGAGAAAATGAATGAATAAATAAGTGAATTATTAAATGAAGGACTGTAAATGAATTAATAAAAATAAATGAATGCCTAAGTGATTTAATAAATTAGTGAAAAAGTAAACAAAATGAACTATATTTCCCTATTAACTATTATATATTAACTATTATCCACTTTGCCCCCCATGCACTTGACTAATTTTGCAAATCATTTAAAATAGAAATAAGCTTCATCTTTACTAATAATAAAGCTGAAAGTCTCTCTGTCTGTCAGGATCTCTGTGACGTGCATAGTCCCTAGACAGTTCGGCCGATTTTCATGAATTTGGCACAAAGTTAGTTTGTAGCATGGGGGTGTGCACCTCGAAGCGGTTTTTCGAAAATTCGATGTGGTTCTTTTTCTATTCCAATTTTAAGAACAAAAATGTAAGATGGACGAGCAAATTGCGAAATTATCATAACGTGGAACCGTAACATGGGCACAAGTCAAATGGCGAGATACAAAATTATCATAACGTGGAACCGTAACATGGGTACAAGCCAATTGGTGAGAATATTCACCATATATTATTTGTAAATGTACAGGTGAACCAAAATACCTTTTAATTTTTCTATTACGGGCAAAGCCGTGGGGGTATCACTAGTAGTAAATAAAAGTAAGGTTTCAAAGAAATTTTGGAAGGAAGTCTGTGGCGGACATGAGACCAGGACACCCCATAACACCTACAGCCTTAAAATTTTGTACAAAATTACTTCGAGCCCCGGGGGTGGGCACCTGGGTATTTTTTTTAAATTCAAATTAGTTTTTTTGTAATTAACTTTTTAGCTCAAATATCACGTAAATTGCCTAATAAAGGGGTGAAAAATTACTTGCACATATTACAGTAGAAGACCGTTATAACGCACACCTTGGGACCAGAGCTTTTGCGTTATACAGGTTTTTGCGTTATATAGATCATTTCACAAATTTTGAAACTAATATTCTGAATATATTTATATACTAGTGATACCGGCATGGCTTTGCCAGTAATAGAAAAATCAAAAGGTCTTTTGGTTCGCCTGTATATTTACAAATAATGTATGGTGATTTTTCTCGCCAGTTGGCTTGTACCCATCTTACAGTTCCACGTTATGATAATTTTGTATCTCACCAATTGGCTTGTGCCCATGTTACGGTTCCACGTTACGATAATTTCATAATTTACTCGTCCATCTTATGATATTTTTTTCTTGAAATTAGAATAGAAAATGAACAACATCGAATTTTCGAAAAATCGCTTCGAGGTGCACACCCCCATGCTACATACTAACTTTGTGCCGAATTTCAAATACAAATACAAAAGTGACGACCAGCAACAGGCTCTGGGCCCAGCTAGACTGGTCCTAGTCAATTTACAATCCCCAGTGAAGATCAATGGCCCTCTTAAAACTGTCTACTCCTTTGCTCGTTACCACCTCTTCCGGTAAGCTGTTCCAAGGTTCCACTACCCTGCTAAAATAATAATTTTTCCTAATATCCATGTTAGCCTGAGATTTAAATAGCTTAAAACAATGACCCCTTGTCCTGTTTTCAGTGCTAAACTTTAACCCCGTAACATCTTTCGTTTTAATAAATTTAAACAGCTGAATCATGTCCCCTCGGTCTCTTCTTTGCTCAAGACTGTACATTTTTAGCCTTCTAAGCTTGGAATCATAATCTAAGTGGGAAAGTCCACTTATTAGCCTTGTAGCCCGCCTTTGAACCCTTTCCAATACATTAATGTCTTTCTCAAGATAAGGAGACCAAAACTGAACAGCATACTCCAAATGGGGTCTTACCAAACTTCTATATAATGGCAGAAGAACTTCTTTAGATTTATTTGAAATAGATCTATTGATAAACCCAAGCATCTTATTGGCTTTGTTGCTAGCAATGCTGCACTGTTGGCTAAACTTTAAATCCTGACTTATTAAGACCCCCAGATCAGTAACTTTGTCTGCCTGACTAATGGCTGAACCTTGCAAATAACTTGTACACTTATTTCCATGCCCTAAATGTAGCACTTGACATTTCCCAACATTAACAGCCATACCCCATTTATCAGCCCACTCTGTAATATGATCTAGATCCTCTTGCAGCTGATTTGCTTGTTCTTCATTTTCTACAGTCCCCATAACTTTGACATCATCAGCAAAACAATTCATGTTCCCAGAAATATTTTTGTGAATTTCGTTCATAAAGACAATGAACAAAACAGGCCCTAACACTGATCCTTGAGGAACCCCACTTAAGACCTCACTCCAATTAGAATAATTTCCCCTTACAACTACTCTTTGTTTCCTTCCGGTCAGCCAGTTTTTTACCCAAATGAAAGTTTTCCCTCCTATTCCTATATCAGTTAATTTGCTAAGTAGAGCAACATGCGGTACCTTATCGAAAGCTTTTTGAAAATCAATGTAAACAACATCTACAGGCTTCTTATTGTCCAAAGCCATGGTAACTTTGTCATAGAAATGTAATAAATTAGTTGCACAAGATTTACCTTTCCTGAAACCGTACTGAAAACTAGTCAATAGATTATTAGTCTCTAGAAAATTTACTATCTTAATTTTCATCAATGTTTCAAAAATTTTGCAAACCACCGAAGTTAGACTCACACGATTTCATGAAAATCGACCGAACGGTCAAGGCGCTATGCACGTCACAGACATCCAGACATCCTCCGGACAGAGAGACTTTCAGCTTTATTATTAGTAAAGATTAGCACTTCAGAATGAGTTTTATCTGCAATGAGTATTAAAGCACCAATATTAAAATTTGTTATTCACAAATAAATATGTTTCACAATCAAAATCCTGCACTTCTGCTAGCTTCATGGTTTGCATAACAGCTGCATTTTAAAGAGCCATCTGGTATTTTCTGTTTACAATGAGCACTCATTTTCAATTTAAAAGCTTTGAAATAAGATGGAAAGATGAAAAACTTTCAAAATTTAATTTGCCTAACAATTTTTATTTTTGCAAAGCAAAACAGAGGGATTTTTTAAACTTCTAAACCTATTGTTTACTTCTGAAAAGTAGTGCGGTTTATAGAGAATTGCGTTATACAGGTCGGCGTTATAACGGTCTTCTACTGTAGTATTATACATCGTTGAAAAGGGTAGAATTTACCACATTCTACACAATTTGTTTCAATGCTCTAACTTAAATACGGAGGGAGTTATTTGTGTTTTTAGCTCAAACTTTTTTAGGCTTAGCTAAAATTTAGGCACTACTTTCTTCATTAAATTTATCAGTAAAAAAGGAAGGAATTGTCCCACAATTTTTCTTTTTGACACCACTGAAATGAGTGCTTTTTTTACTCCAGATCTAACTCGACCTATAATTGAAAAACAAAGTTTCTATCTCCAAGCGAAAAAAAGTTAGAAGCCTTTACAGAAAAACTTAGACTCAATTCAAGCCCCGAGCTAAAAAGCAAAATTTATTACTAGAGACCATGAATATGAAAGCGACTTTTCAAACCTACAAAACTGCAGTCTTGCAATCTTCAGGAGCTCCTTAGTCCTTACAGCTCTGCAAGTTGGTACAAGTTGTTTTTAAACCCGGGGAAAGGGTGCTTTCTGATCCAAAGGGAGCTCATACTGAGTTTTTAATCTGTTTCTTTCTAATTGACGATTTAATTGTTTGCGAATCAAATAAGATTGTGAAGCAATCTTCAGGGGTTGGTGAGCATTAGCGAGCAGGGGGGCAGAAACCCCCTAGTATTGTAAAAGAAAACACTCAGATGTTAAATTTAAATTTTAATGTTTCTGAATTTCTCTTCGATCTTATGACACATTTCATTTGGCTTACTATTACAAACTCATTTAAATATGACACAGTAACCAGAAAAATAAAAACCTCATGCTGTTAAGTAGTAATAAATATATTAAGCCAATTTATTACTACTTAACATTAACTGCTTTTTTTTTATTTATTAAGAAAAAAGTAAAACACTTGGATATAAAATTTCCCAGTACTTTAATTTATAAAATTTTATACCCTATAAATTATTTAATTCTGCTTAAAAACAACCTAATTAAAATTAATCATAAACAAAGTTTAATAATTCTTTGCAATGCTTGAATTTCGTTTCTCATTTTTTTAAACGGTAATACAATTAATAATCAATTACCGAAGAGATTAACATAGCAGAAAACCACTTGGATAATTTGTACTAATATTTTGAGCAACTTGGTTTGTATTTGTATGCAAGGTGAATGGAAAGTTCTTTATTTATGATACAGCATGTTTCACCATGTTTATCAGTTATCAAATCATGCCTTAGGAAAAAAATTGTTTATGTATTTATACAGAATTTCAGACAAACATGAACCAAATTATTATATTTATTGTATTAATTTATTTTTGCTTTTGGAAAGATTTAATTTAAATTAATAACTATACATAATGTAGATAAAATTACAATGTTAAATGGAAAATGTATTTATATTTTGTAAAATAGATGAATATTTTCTGTTTTAAATTGGCATAAAAATCAAATATTAGTTTAGAAAAATTAAACAAGTATTTTATATTCGTCGTAATACTCGGTTTGAGTTTAACCGAATATTTGGTATTTGGTGCATCTCTAGGTTAAAGAGTCTTATAATTCTATATAGATCAATATAGGTTAAATTAAAGTAAGAAAAAACAACGTCAAAAAAAGCACAAATTGCCAGTTACAGCAGACACCTGTTTCGGCGTTACAGGGAACGTCTTTTTCAATGCGAAAAGTGATGAGCTTATGAATGAAAAAGACATCCGACAAAAGCTTTTGTCGGATGTCTCATTAATTTTCGCATTGAAAAAGGCGTTCCATGTAACGCTGAAACAGGTGTCTGCTGTAACTGGCAATTTGTGCTCTTTTTGATGTTGTTTTTCTTAATTTACTGTTCAGCACAAAGGTATTTATTTATCTTATAGGTTAAATTACTTGTGCAGAGTTCCAGCATGTTTCTTCACAGTTATCAATCATATTTTTCTTTCCATATTCTTTTTGGTTCTTATCTAACACTGAACTGACACTGAAAATAATACAAATAAAATTAACAATGGAGAATGCTAAAAGATAAATTTGAATCCATATTTCTGACTAAACTACACGGAACAAATTCTATTTGTAACCGAATCTTTAATTTTGTCCAGATCACTCAACAATTTGAAGTAAATATAAAACATTTGTAGCAAAAAATACAAAACTAATTTCAAAATCTTAATTTGTTAGCAGTAGTGTTATTTTAAAAAAGTGAATGAGAAAAGACTTTTGGTAAGAGTACAATTAATCATAATACATACTTAATATCTCAATTTTATTGTTTCAAAGCATTTATCATATTTTTAATAGTAGCATTATGTGACATAAAAAACAACTAGCTTTTAAATTAATTTTTTTTTATTAAGTCCTTCAAATAGTTAAAAGAATAAAACACATAGGGGACCATATAGGGGGGTAAGTGGAGGTTGAAGCCCCCTCCCTTAGAAATTCTTTGCTTATGGTACTGTTTTCTTTGCAAAAATGTAAAAACGTTTCTTCTCCAGCCATTAATGAATAAGTTTTTAAAAATGTCAAACTTTAATAACTTGAATCTGTACTGAAATCGGTTTCTATGGAGAAATTATCCTGCCAAACCATAAGGAAAATATCTGAGCCCCCCCTTACAATTTTGCTTATGGGCGCCCTTGGTAAAACATTTAACTACTTGCTCTTTCGAGCATACAAAGTCTTACACACAGTCCAGTATAAAAATGAAAAATCTCCAGGAGGGGAAAGCGTCTTAAAAAAAAGGAATTGCGTTCCTTACGGAGTGCTGGGCAGTCGAAGAGGTGCCCGCCGTTCATATCAACTCCTTCGTCACACAAATGCAGTTAGGAGAGTCCACCAGTTTAAAATGATGTAGATGAGCCTGAAGGAGGTCATGTCCTGTCAGCAGGCGGAAAGAAGAGACCCCTATAGCTCCAGGCAGGTTCCTGGAAATGCAAGATGACAAAAGACTATCCCACGATTTGACAATTTTTTCCTTACTGGAGCCAGTGTGGTGTTCATGAATTTTCTACTTTTAAATTTAAAAATGCCTCTATAATGTCAAAAAAGAAAAAAACTTCAAAAAACATATTAACAAGTAAGAAAATTTTGTTACTAATCATCAAAAGAGAGAGAAAGTACTGATAAGACTTGCACTAATGAGTCCCATTTTGACTGGCAAATAAAATCTAGGTGGGAGTGGGAGAGAGAAAATGAATAAATAAAAATTCAAATACTTTCCCTAAATTTCAATTTACAATTACTGAAGAAATCATTTGTCAACATTTATATAGAAACAGAGCTAATTGATTTTTTAGCAATGTATTACGTTACTTTTAAAATCATTAATCAGCTCACTTTCTTTAAAAAAAAGGGGGGGGGGGGGGCTAAAAGTGTTCCCGAAAATTTTAATTAACAATTACTGAAGAAACTACAGTACAACTTCAATTTAACAATACATCTCGCAGGTCCGGATCCAGCTACTTGTCTATGCTCCTTGATTTAACGATAACGTTTCTAGTCCCTTGACAATGGTTAAATCAGGGCTATACTGTAGTTATCAACATTTATGTAAAAAAGAGATCGAGTTTTTTTAAAGCAATATATTAACACTACTTTTAACTTCATTGATCAACTCATTTTCAGGAGTAGGGTTTCTTTAAGTTACCAAAGAAAAAATTATATGGACTGGATCAGGAAGGAGGAGGCATTGATCCCCTCTCGCTTTGAGCTATTAATGTACTTACATATATAACTGGGGTTTTTTGGTATTATTGGCATTGAGTATCGACCCATTTGACCCCCTGGAAAATGTCAAAATGACGGGCTTGGTTCCCTTAAAGCCAAAAAAAAAAAAAAAAAACACCAACAAATTAAAACAAGCTCTCAACTAAAAATTAATTAAAACAAAGTTCACAACTAAATTAAGCATTGACTATCACAAAATGGCCAGGCCATCACGTTACCTTAACCCACCTCAGAATATCAATAAGAAAATCAGTGCTTGTCAAAGAAAATTTAGAGTAGATTTTGAGTAGGTGCTTAAACAAATAAATACATTACGAATGTGACGACCAGCAACAGGCTCTGGGCCTAGCTAGGCTAATCCTAGTCAGTTTATTAGTCCGGATTGAAGATCAATAGCCCTCTAAAAGTTATTCTCCCTCTTGCTCATTACCCCCTTTTCCGGTAAGCAGTTCCAAATGCCCATGACCAAACTAAAGTAGTCATTTTTCCTAATTTCCAGGTTAGCTTGAGATTTGAATATCTTAAAACCTCCCTGCTTTCCATGCAAAAATTTAACACATTAACATCTTTCATTTTGATAAATTCAAACAATTGAATCATGTCCTCTATGAATCTTCTCTGCTCCAGGCTCCTACATATTAAGCGTTTTAAGTCTATAGTATCATAATCTAAATCTGAAAGTCCCCTTACTAGTGTAGTAGCCCTCCTGTGACCTCTTACCAATACAGAAATATCTTTACTGAGATAAGGAGACCAAAACGAACAGCATAGTCCAAATGAGGTCTTACTAAACTCCTATACAAAGGCAGGAGAACCTTAGATTTGTTTGAAATAGATCTATTCATAAACTCAATCATTCTGTTGGCTTTGTTACTTGAGATTATGAAGAAAGTTTTCCAGGTTATAAGGGCATTTTTTCCAGACATAGAATAAAATATTTTTTCTTTTTTTGAGAAATCCCTGTGATTTAACATTACAAATTTTCTGAATATTCCAGGTTTTCCCTGAGGTATATGAATCTTGTTATTAATCTGACTTTTAGCCAAATAACTAAACTTTTAACTTGATTCCTTTCATTCAGAACTACGAAGAAAATATGGTAATAAATTCTTTTCAACTATACCGTAGTTCACAATCTGTATTAATAAGAGAAACACACATTTTCATCTAGTATTTAGAAATTATTGAATACGATCTTGAAATTTCATGCGGCACAACAAAACACGTAACTGATGGATGACTGCTGACAGTGACAAGTGACAACCACCAAAAACATTTTTTCCTAGAAGAAGTTAAATTGAAAATTCCACATTATGAGAAAATACAGATTGAGATTAAAAAATGGCATAACTTTACTTGTTTTCAGAAAAATGCTTTATCCTGAATGACGAATTTATGATGTTAACGAATGTTAAATATATTTTCACTGTAACCGTAATGTTATGAATCTTGCCGATTCATTTTTGTGATTTGTGTATTTCATTGCAAATAATATAACTTTTGTTAGCTTTTTCAAAAAAAAAGATCAACTTCCAATGTAAGTGTCACCTATTTAAATGATCTTTTCAATGTTTACAGTAGTTTTTTTACATTGTCAATTGCTTTTTTTCAGAAGTATGGCGACTGAAGGGTTCACCGATTCGGGTAGAATTTTGAAGATGGAAGTAGATTATAGTGCTACTGTTGATGAAAAAATACCAGTCTGCCAAAAGTTATGCCAGGTTGGTTTTAGCAAATCTTAAACTAATTATTTTCTTCATTTAATTTCTTATTTATTCATCTTTAAAACCTTGATACTATTGATCGAACTAATGACATTTGTGTGTATGTAAATCACCAGTTAAAATTCCGCTATCTATAAGTTTTGTTTTTTGCATTGTATTCAGTAGCGTACCAATGGGGTCTAGTGCCCCTGACGAATTTTAGGGATTGTGCCTCCCCTCCCCCCGAACTAAATTTATAGAAATTCAATATAATCAATAACATTAGTAATTCATTAAGAAACATTAATAGTGTTCATTCTTGAACCAAAGACAGAGTACAATTTTCAGTGCTGTTTATAACAATGCACGTTTTGGGCATTAATTTAGAAATTTTTATTTTAAAACACCAGAAGAATAAGTGTACAATAAACACAATTTACACATTTTACTAAACAAAAAAGAAAATTAAATAAAAACTCAAATTTTACTAAGAGTCAATTACGATTAGAAAATTAAAACAAGTAAAATAAATTAAAACTTAGGACCCAATTTCATGTAGAGTCGTCACGAGGACAAAAGACTTGATGTGTGTGTGGGGGGGGGGATGTGAAATTCGGAAACACCTTAATTTTTTCCAAACACAAACAAAGAGATAGAGAATGGATTCAGCTTCTGGTGTAGGAGGGACAAGGGAGCATCACTACAACTAGATAATAATATAAAAATAATTGCAAATTAAATATTCACACAGAAATGGGGGACCCAAGGGAACAAAGTTTTCCAAATCGTAGTTTTAGATGATCTTTGATAATGTTTAGTGTTTTGGGCAGGAGAGGTTTGGAGGCTCTTCCCTAGCAATTTTTCGCAATTAAAACTATATAAATGGAATTGTCTATTATCTTCTGCCATTTTTGAAAATAAAATAGCTTGGCAAATTGCCGCCCCTGTTGCTCTTGCGCCCCTGGCTAGAGCCACTCCTGCCAACCTATAGGTGCACTACTGTATTACGATTATTTTTTTATGTGCTGTATTCTTTCATTATAAGATATGCTTAACGTATGAATTACTGTTCCTACAGGAAGGAAAATTGACTGAAGCGCTTGATATTTTAATGTCTCTGGAGAAACAAACTAGGACAGTAAGTATTTCATTAGTTAAAGAAACTATTCTTGTTGTTAAAACTATTTATATTCACATTTTGTTTTGTTCAAAGTGATTAATTTTGAATTTATCTGGGCCAAACCACTAAAATATGTTTGAAATGTACCCTCACAGCACTTTACTTCAACAAATTAAGAATTTGTTTAGTAAAAAATTTTTAGAATGGCAATTTAATAGGATTACACAATAAATATCATTATTGCAAAATTGCGGAAAATTTGAGGAAAGAAAGCATAATGAATCATTACCATTTTTATTGCATAACAAAATACAGGAAGTTAGTGTATAATAGGACACAAACATCCCTCCACTAAGTAGGGTTGGCAAGGTTTTCAACTCTACGGTAAATACCATGGTTTTTGATGTCCTGTTCAAAACTCTTGAATCCAAAACTGCCCTAAATTTTTTTAGAGAAACTATTTTGTGAGAAAATATCAAAAACAGAATAAAATGTTAAAGTGACATTTTAAATTGAATATTTATTCAATGTGAAGATTCAAGTACAAATATATATGTAACTTATTTATACCGCTGAGTCTAATCTAGTTACTTAGAACTTGAATTCTTCATTAAAATTTTCAATTTGTACTCATGAGGTATTTTTTCATCATAATCATAACCAAATTTTTTGATATTTGTGCACATGTGCAAATGAAAGTGTTCCAAATGTAGTGCAATAAATGACTGAAATGCAAAAAATGGCAATTTTTTACCTGAAGGAAAAAAAATAAATATTTGATTCTTTTACAGCTTTGTCAAGATTATTACCACCAAACCATTTTGGGAAAATACCAATAATTTGTTTCTAAAAATTGTCAAGCTACTATAGTTTTTTGTTTATTGCAGTTACAGAATGCATTATATTAAAAATATGAATTAAAAATAGATTAGAGGTAATAAATTTTAAACAGACTTTTAAACTAGAAGTGCATATATTTCATCATCAATTTATTGTTCTTTAATCTATAATTTAAAAAGAACTTTCTTTGAAACATCATGCAAAACTTATATGCAGAAACCATTAAAAAAACTAAGCTTTTTTCTATTCCTTGTAGTTACAAATGGAACTAAAATTAGTTGTGTTGGTAATGTTGTGAATTTCCTTTCATAACTCTAAAAACTGTTACATTAGAAAGTTGATAGTTATTGGTAATTTACTATAAGTAAGGTATTTTTAAATAAACATTTGAGAAAAATATTGTCAAATACTTATTAATTAAAAATTATTATTTTTGTATATATGCATTACAAATAATGCAGTAAATACAGGCCTCGGAACTAGTATCTTTTCTAGCTATTTGTCTCTTTTTTATTTGAGTGTCTCTTAAGTCCTCTATTTTCATGATTTAGTCTCTAAAATCTCTTTTTTTTTTCCCCGCGAGTGCTCTGAAAATCTTATTTTTGACGCTTGTTGAAACGATTTCAGTTCGCGGAATTTCGTTTAGCAAACGTACGCAGCTTGACCAATCAGATCGCTTCTAATGATCAGAAAAATGGCGGCTTCTTTTTTTGCTTTTGTGAACTTAATTTCAGGGGGAAGTATCAAATTTGAAAGGGATAAACATTTGCTTTTCAATTACTTCTGAATTAAAATAGAATATTTGTTGAAAACCTGTTAAAAAAATCGAAGATTAAAACAATAAAAAAAGTGCAAACATGGAGCCACGTGCTTCGCGGAGAATTCGTTGCTGTGCATAAGATTTCAATCTTTTTGCATCTTTCAAATATTTAAATTATTTTTCAGTTTGTAAGCTATTATATGCTAATGAATGATAGCTTTTGTTTTTGTTATAATTTATTTTATTTTTGTGAACTTAATTTCAGGGAAACATTTGATCAGAAAGGAATAAGCATTTGGTTTTTAATTTGTTGTAAGCTAAAATAGAACATTTATTGAAAATATGTTAAAAATAAATAAAGTAATGGAAGAATAAAAACATGCAAAAATGGAACCACGTGCTTCGCGGAGAATTGGTCGCTGTGTATGAGATTTCAATCTCTTTGCATCCTTCAAATATTTCAATTATTTTTCAGTTTGGAAGCTATTATATGGGAATGTAGGACAGCTTTTTTTATTTAAATAATTTATTTTATCTTTATTATTATTTTTTTCTTTTTGTGAACTTAATTTCGGGAAAATATCGAATCGGAAAGGCGTAAGCATTAGATTTTTAATTTGTTGTGAGCTAAAATAGATCATTTATTGAAAAGCTGTTTAAAATAAATAAAGTAATGGAAAAATAAAAGTTTGCGAACACGGAGCCTCGTGCTTCGCCGAAAATTGATCGCTGTGTATTAGATTTCGATCTTTTTGCATCCTTCAAATATTTCATGTATTTTTTACTTTCGAAGCTATCATATTGAAGTATAGGTTAGCTTCTTGTACTGCAATAATGTATTTTAATTTTATTTTTATTATCTTTTTTTTCTTTTTGCAAACTTAATTTCCATGTAATATTTCATTCTTTTTGCATCTTTCAAATATTTTTTAGTTTTGGAGCAATCATATGCCAGTGTAGGATAGCTTTTTTTTTTATTGCAATATAATGTATTTCAATTTTATTTATTTTTTTATTACTTTATTTTTTTATAAACTTAGTTTTAGGGTCGGAAGAAATAAGCATTTAATTTTTAATTTGTTTAAAATTTAAATAAAACATTTTTTGAAAAGCATTGAAAAAACAGAACTGAAAATTATAATAATACTATGCCAACCTAACGTTGTTATTTCTTATTTTACTTTTCATGTACAAAGGTATTTATTTAACCAAGGGTGCCGATCAAGGTGGGGGGGGGGGGGGGGGGGTCATGGCACAGACTGCGCCATTGAAATTTTTAAGAAGGGTTGTTTTGAGAGTTTTTTTTTTTTTTTTTTCATTTTTAGGAAGGGAGGCTCTTGTTTTTTTTTTTTTTTTGTGGGGGTGGGGGTCTTTGCAAAATTTAGCGGTGGTGCGCCCTTTTTCTAAGGGGTAGGGGGCACCCCTGATTTAACTTGAGCTTCACAGAGAACTTATTATTGTATTTTAGACTTCAATCCTTTTGCATCCGAAAATAATACAATTATTAAGTTTTAAAACTATCACATCCTTGTATGAAATGGCTTTTTCATTGCAATAAACTTACTTTAAGGAAAGTACCATATTTGAAACAAATTAACATTTGATTTATTGTTTGAAATTAATTTAAAAATTATGAAGTAATAAAAAGAAGTATGCAAACTTAGCAACATGTGTTGCAGAAAATTGTTTGCTGTATTTCATATTTCAATCCTTTTGCATAATTTATTATTATTTTTGTTAGATATTTTGAGGAACTTTTCTTTTCAGTTTTGTTTCAAAACTGAAGTGAAACTTAGCTAAAAAAGTTTTTTCTTCTCAAAATTGAAATTATAATCCTTTTCTATCCTGCGAGTATTTCAATTAATTTTAAATGTGGAAGTTATTTTTATCATATCAGCTTAGAATACCTTTTTATTTTAATCTATTCTTAATGAATTATTGATAAATCTTTTTTGCAGACTGAACTTGAATGAAATTAGCACTTTTGTTTGATCATCATTTGGAAAAAGAGAATAAATTAAAATTAAATAGTTATTTCAAAATTTCTAATGGGATATTTGGATGCCTCATTTGACAAATTGACTAACTCCATTAAACAAAAGTAGATAATAGTTATGAAGAAGATGGTGTTATCCATAAGAGTAAATAGGCCCTCGTGTTACATTTTCTGCCATCACATGCTCAGAAAGATACTGAACTCAAATTTAATATAAATTCACATACTAAGCATTGATAAAAGACTATTAAAGCAGAAATGAGGATTTTTTTTTAAAAGTGGAGTTAATCGATTTGGCATTTGAGGCATCCATTAAAAAATATATATAAATAAATGAAAGGCTTTCAACTTTGTATGCTTTGCAGAAAATTGTTCGCTGTGTTAGAAGTTGCATCCTGCAGAGTGTAGAAATCTTTTTTTTGAAGTATTTTATCAAAGCCTGCACTACAGATCTCTAATTGCTAGTCAACAATTAGCCAAATTTTAAAAGTTTTAGCCTTATTCCAAAACTTTTAATAACTAAATTTAATAAATTTTTAACGGTGGAATTTTTTTTTTTTCACTTCAGTCAGAAAACTGGAATAATTTTATAAAATATGCATTGTAAATGCTTATTATTTTCATTATGCAGTTTACACTTAAGTTTAATAAACACTTAATAACAATGCATTAGACATTGAGTTCCTAATTTATTATTTTTTTATTACAGAATTTCTAATAATAGTTTTGAGGATTGAGGAAAAATCTTACTTCTGTTTTTTGTGGAAATTTCTAAGAATTTTATGTTAGACAATATTTTTGCCCAATTGAAGTTTTTTCGCTTTAATAGTTTTATAGCATTTGGCGTGGTGACAAATGCTTTGCGCAGGCTCTGTTTTATCATACCAAACCACTGTAGAAATCATGTTGCTATATTCCTGGCTTAGAATGAATTATTTTTAATAACTTTTCTTGTTTTGCTTATTAATGCTCACAGTATTTTAGATTTGAAAGACCGAGTTATTTGGTTGTTATTTGTTTTTAAGATAGTATTTTGAAACACAACTTATTTGTATGATATTTATTATCGCTGTTTTTCAAATGGAGAAAAAAAGAATATTTAAGAACTTTAAAAGATAAAGCGAAAAAAAAAAAAAAGAAATTAATGGTTTGCTCTTGATCTTTGATACAATAAATAAATTAATTTTAGTTTTTTAACTATTAATGAAGAATTTTTTTTAAATACTAGATTTAAAGTAAAATTTCAATTTTATATGTTATCAATACATTATCTTTTGCTTTTTTTTTTGCATTTTTTGAGAGAGAGGGAGGGGAGAACCCAAATTTATTCAAATTGTCATCATTCAAGTTATTTCTAAGGTTGTCATTGGGTTATACTTTTTTAAATTCATGTTAATTCAGTGTTAATCCTGTCCAGTGTTAATCTTAATAAATGAACCTATGGGTTTTTATTGAGTGTTTATAAGTTGTATTTCATGTGGCAGGGTTTCAGCCAAATATATTCTCTTGGGCATGTTTTTTGGAAAAACATTAACTAGACTACATATATTGAGCAATTATACATTATAGCATTTATTGTATAGAATAATGTTAAAACTTGAATTTAACAGCAAGTGTTCCTTTTTGTTTCTGAATCCATTATGCAGTTAAGATTACATTGGTACCATTTACCCATTATGTTATCTATTCAGTAAATTACCGCCCAATAGCCAGAGCTAAAGCAGAAATACATGAATTACACCGCCAGCTCAGTCGTTTCCAGCGGAGGACTGCAATTTCGTGCTTATTAGCACTCATCAGCCCGGCATAGGAAAGTGACTGAGCTGGAGAATCTCCAGCTCAGTCACTTTCCTATGCCGGGCTGATGAGTGCTAATAAGCACGAAACTGCAGTCCTCGGCTGAAAACGACTGAGCTGGCAGTGTATTTCCCATTATGTTATAGTTTTGCTGTTTATGTGCCATGTTTATTTCCTTTTTCCTTATAAGTTCAAATAGCAGTCCTCAATTCAAATTTGCATCCTGAAATAAATGCTAAGCACACAGGCACACACTCACCTTGTCATCTTACTGATCTTATCAGAGAAACGTCGGTGAATGAATTGAAATATAAAATTATTAAAATGCGCCTTGAATCTGAAGTGAACTAGTTATAAAGCAAAATGTATTCTTTTGTACAGATTCGAATATCACTCTTTTGGCATATAACACACAGTCAGTGCCTCGGCTGCGATTGTTGAGCAAACTTTTTTTTTTTTCAAATATAGTTTGATTTTTATACAATACTTATAAAGTTTTTTTTTCTTTCATACTATTAAAATATTTAATGGATTAGTCAAATTTATTCTACCCGAAAAGATGGAAGACACATACCCCTGAGCTACTGCAAAACAGGCCTGAGCTTGTCTACTTTTAGTCTCTTTTTCATGGTTTAAAGTATCTTTTCTCTACTTTTTTGGGTGCTTATTTTGTTCCTAGGCCTGTAAATACTAATTAATTAAATTACACCCCCTTAACTTTAGAATACTTTTGGACAGTTTAAGATACTTTCAGACAGTTTTGGACAGTAAAAACCACCTGTCCTGTCCTAAACCAGTTTCGGACAGTTGTCCTGTAATAAACCAGTTTCGGACAGTTGTCCTGTCCTAAACCAGTTTCGGACAGTCTAAAACCCAACCCTGCCAGTAAGCCTGATTTAGGTATTGAAACTGCTGAAATTGAATCCTATGTTACAATTATTCCCCCTTTTTGTCAACTGCAGTAAAGTTCTGTTGAAACAAACTTCAAAGGACTGAAAATTTTGTTCATTGTAACAGGATTTTCATTGTAATGAAATTTAGGCAACTAAATCAGAACTGAAAATTAATAAGGTGTGATTCATCATCATTTGAAATGTCTTTGATTTTTTTTTTCATATTTTTGTCACAAATAGAAATAGGAAAGATGTGAGTAACATTAAAGCAAGATATATCGGACAGCAATTTTTGTGTACTATCTCAAGAAAGACAAAATATATTTTTAGACTTTATTCAACTTTACTTGCATTATGTGAATACATTTATATGAGGAGAATTTTTCTACTCAAAACTTCTTTTTTGCAATTGAAAGTCTTCTGAACATGTTCTGTTCTTGGTTTTACTAAAAAGGAGTCAAATTTTCTTTTAGACAGTTTAGTTTTTTCCTTTCTCTCTGTCTCTTCATCTTCTTTTTTTTTTCTTTTTTGTTAACATAAATCCCCGAAACTTTTTGTTTGATATTGAAAACTTTTCAGTTATAATTTTGTGAAATTTTGAACATTTAGGCAATCTTTTAAATTACTGTATATTCCTAGTTACAGTAAAAAATTATCATTCTCATGATCAGGGTCCAAGAAATTCTGGGCACCAGGCCGCCCGGGCGACTAAAAATTTGTCTTGATGCCTTTTTTTCATTAGCTATGTTTTACTGAATATTTCTTTTAGCTCTGAATAATAATTTGTTGGTATCTAAAGATTTTTCCTGTCTCCTAAGTTATAAAAATATTTATTGGTCTCTGCTCATTGTCATAGAGAAATTATGTAAATTAAACTTTCAACTTTAAATAAAAATTTCAATTTAGGTTTGCATTACAAATTAGGCATCGCCATACATTAAGTATACAGAAAGCAAGACAACTATCTTTACTTTATAATTTAATAGTTCTCCTGCCTTTAATATAAATTGTAAATTTTGTTCTCAGGTTTGAAAAATTCAAGACAAAAATTTTGAAAACGTTCAATTCTTAACGTAAATTACAAATTTAAAATTGGAGAACAAATAAATCTAAACTGACATCTTTAATATTCATAAAATTGCTGAGGAATATTGTAAGAACTGCATCGGTAGATTGATATTTCGAATTCCATTTTTGCCACTTTGGTAAAAATTGGTAAAATCCTAGTTTTGCTGAGTGGGAAAAAGCCGTGATTTTTTATAGTTTTCTGTACCCACTGCAAAAACTCACCAACCCTGTACTAAACTAAAAGTGTTTACTGACTACTGGGGACTAACCAAAAATTAGAATTTCCAGATCTTTTTTCATATTTATTTTTATGAAAAAAGACCTGGCTTATTTACCCAACTTACAACATTTGTGTAAAACAGAAATGTACATTTCCATTTTTTCTATTACAGGGTGCAGATACTCATTCATGTGGCAGAGTTTTAGTAGCCATTGTTAAATTATGTTTTGAAACTAAAAACTATCCAGCTTTGAATGAACACATTGTTTTGTTAACAAAGAGACGCAGCCAAATCAAACAAGCAGTCACCAAGATGATTCAAGAATGCTGTACTTATGTTGATCAAATGCCAGATAAGAAAACAAAGCTGGAACTGATTGACACCCTTCGCACAGTCACTGCTGGAAAGGTAGTTATTATAATTTTTAATACTTACATTTTATCTAGTATTTATAAATATTCTAAATTTTTTTTTCTTTTCATTCACTTTTTGATATTTGATTAAATATTTTAGTGAGCAATAGTATCACTTTGTAGTGGTAGTTTACTGTTTCAGTTGATGTGGGGGGGGGGGGGAGGAGGAGATTTGAGACCCACCTCTCTGTCTCTCATCAATCACTGCAATTATCAAAATTCATGTCTCCTGAGAATTCTGCTCAACTTGCATCAGGAAATCTGCAGCAAATAATTCAGTCTCTGGTAATCCACAATGGAAGATAGAATTTTTTTTTTTGAAGCAAATTACAATGCTTTAATTTCTTTACAAAAAGGCTGAACATATGGGCATTGATAAAATACAAAAAGATAAATCTTTTTGTGAGAGAAAATTACAGTTTTTAATTGTAAAATTTTTCAGCGATTAGGTCAGAAATTTTGTTTGTCTAAACTTAAAACTTTCAGTTGAATGCCCACTGCACATATATTATACATGAGATTTTAATATAGTTAAATAGCAAATCAAATTAACAACAAGATGTTTGTTTCAGTCATAATTTTATATTAAACATGGTCCTATTAAGTGTTCATCTGTTCAATGGTGCAGTTAAATGATTTTATAATTGTTTCAAGAAAATTTGTACCTCAAATCAAGGGTCTCCAACTTACAGCTAGCCAAGAGATTTTGTCTGGTTCATGAGAAGCTTACAAACTGAAGAAAAATATCTTTTTATTTGATAATACCTTTCTTTTTAAGCCTATTTTAAGAAAACAACCCAGAAAATATAGCAAAACCATGTTTCATTAAAAAAAAAAAAAGTGGGTGTGTGTGTGGGGGGGGGGTGAACTCAATATTTTCAAACCATACCAGCAGTGGATTTTATGATACTTGAAGTTAGCCAAAAGTTTCTTTAAAGTTTTTGGTGCTATTTAATGGGGTAAACCAGTTTAATAGGCAGAACTTTTAGTGTTTTTCGTGAATTTTTTCAACAGGGAAGGAATAATCAGAATTTGTTCAAACCTGAAGGATATTTTATTCATATTTCGAAGTACAGTTTGTAATTTTTTCAAGTCATTTCTGCCAGAAATAGAGGAGTTAGAAGCTGATGTCCATGGAGGGTCGCCATCAGAGCTTGTTGCTGTTGTGCATTCCTGATGTCAATTTTATCTGTAACCATTACCATTTTTTTTTATCGTTAACAACATATTTTCAAAGAATATGAACCTAATTCTGGTTAAAAAAATAAAATATTTCATGCATTTGAGGTGTTTGATCACAAAATTCATGTTTTTTTTACCATTTTTGTTCACCTTTTTCTCATTAAAAAATATTTTTAATAATAATATCATCCTAGAATTAGGTTCATATAGAGTGTAATTGAATAAAGAATATTCACAAAAAATTTCAGAAAGATTGGCCTATAACATTTTGTGCTAGAATGCACACCAGTCGAAAAAAAGTAGTTTCGAGAAAAACTCGATTGAAAAAAACTGCTGTGAACATTTTTGAATCTTCAGTTTTTAAGTGCTCATAGCATTTGAACTAAACGGAATTTTGAATTGAAATTTTGGCAGCATATTCTAGAATAGTTTTACTAACATTTTATAATATTAAAAAAAAAAAAATTAATTTGAATTTTGATCCTTTGAATACAAATTATGTTTTTTCGCAATCGTGTGTGTGTGTATGTAGGCGTGTGTGTTTATGTGTGTGTGTGGAGGGGGATGTGTTTGTGTGTAGGGGGTATGTTTATGTGTGTATAGGCATGTGTGTTTATGTCTGTGTGCAGGTATGGGTGTGTGGGTAGTTGTGTGTATGAGTGTTTGTGTGTGTGGGGGGGGAGGAATGTGTATGTTTGTGTAGGCATATGTGTTTGTGTCTGTGTGCAAGCATGAGTGTGGATAGGTGTGTGTATGTGTAGGTGTCTGTATGCGTGTGTATGTGCGTGTGTGTAGACGTATGTATGTGTGTGTTTGTGTATGTGTGTGTACGCACACGTATGTATGCGTGTAAGTGTAGGATATTGACACAACCTGGAGACGATTTTCGCTAGAGGAGCAGCATCGTGAGGCGGGCCGCCGGTCGACGGTGATGCTGCAGAGGATGCTGGCGGGAAAATAAAATGATAGGACCTCAAAACAGTCAAAAGCAATAAGCAATCATGATTGCTTAAAAAAAGGGGTTTTTTGATCCGTCTAAACTCACTGGTTTCCATTAAGGCATAATTTTTATTACAGTCAATCTGTAATACAAATTATCCTTTATCGTGAAATACTTGTATGTTCCCATGAATTAACAATCAGTTAAAAATTTATCGAATTAAATGAAATCCGACTAACATGAAATAATTATAATGGTCTCTTGAATTTCAGCATTAACAAGGTTTGACTGTTTCTCTAAGCAAATGAAAACATAAAATTCACACAAAATCTATATCTAAGCAAATGAAAATGTACTTAGTAGTTTTTTTTTGTTCATTACTCTTTTGTAGTATTTTTTGGCTCTGCTTATAGTAGTATAATGATTTTGAAAGTTTTTCATGGCAGACTTATGCTATTGAGCATTTTCAGTGTTGTCAGTATTTTGAACAAATTTAACTTTGTTACTTCAAGGTTTCCTAAACTTTGTTTGACATTCTACACTTGTTGACATTGTAATTCTACACTTAATTAAATCACAGTGCATATTTTAATTCCCATATTACTATCGAGCATAATGCAAAAATAAAAATTAAAAACCCTTACAAAATGAATTTTCATAGTAATTAAATTATTTTGAAATATGTCGTAACCTAACAAACAATTCTTTGCAATTATTTGTTTCTTAAATAGCTTGGGTAAAGTTTCATAAACTGATGTGACAGTAGTTGAGAAATGTGTGCTCCCTTCATTTATTGTCCAAACTAGCACTTCAAATTGTAATTATATCTACCAGCATTAGGGTTGCACATCTGGTCAGGACCTAACAAGCATTTGGTATCTTTTATCGAAAAATTAAAACTTATAATGTTCCACTTCAACTAATATTAGTTGTAATAATAATATTCATTATGTCTAGATTTATGTTGAAGTGGAAAGAGCAAGATTAACTCATAAATTAGCAAGAATGAAAGAAGAAGAAATTAAAATTGATGAGGCTGCTAAAATCCTTCAAGAACTTCAGGTAAGCAAATATTATTTTCTTGCAAAATTTTTATTGATACTTCTGCGTGTACCAACAGTACTTTATGAACTATGTAAGATTGCTTTGGGCAAGGGAGGTTTGAGGCAAGGGGATTCTCTTGCATGTATCCTTTTCAACCTTGCCCTTGAGAAAGTCATTAGATCTTCTGGTATCAGCACTCGAGGCACTATTTTTTAACAAACAGTACAGATTCTTGCATATGCTGATAACATCGACATAATTGGAAGATCCAAAAAAGCTGTCACAGATGCCTTCATCGCTATTGAGGCTGCTTCTAAAGAAATGGGCCTTAGCATTAATGCTGACAAAACCAAATATATGGAAATAAACCATAAATCATTTGATTCTACCCCATTCTTTGTTAATGGCTACTCATTTGAATCCGTTAAGGAGTTTAATTATATAGGAAGTGTCATCACTAGAAACTGATATTAGCGTTGAAATCAATTGCAGCCTAACTATGGCAAACAAATGCTACTTTGGTTTGAAAAGCCAATTAAAAAGTAAACTTCTTCGCCAAAGTACAAAAATAAACCTATACAAGACCCTTTTAAGACTAGTCCTAACTTATGGAAGTGAGTGTTAGGCTTTAACTAAAGCAGAAGAAGAGAGATTGATGGTTTTTGAAAGGAAAATTTTAAGAATTTTTGGTGCTGTCCAGGAAAACAACAGATGGCGCACTCTCTATAATTTTGAGATATATAAAAAATTCTATAAGCAGCCAGATATTATCCACTTTATTAAAGCCAATCGCATCAGATGGCTGAGGCCCTTCTTTAGACTAGGTAGTAGGGACCCAACCCATAAAGTCACCTTCACAATTCCAGATGGTGCGCGCAAGAGGGGCTGCCCAACAACCAGATGGCTCGACTGTGCCGAAAAAGACTTAAAAAATGTTGGCCTCAGTGGATGGAGGAAATCTGTTTCTGACAGAGCGGGATGGAGGAAACTGATTGAAACGGTCTTGACCTGCCCTAGGCTGTCGTGCAGAAAAAGAAGAAGATCACTTTGAGGATTATTAGCCTTTTTATTTCGAATTGTGAGATTGTTGCCCTTTATTTTTCATTAACTGACAATACAGTTGATCAAGGAACTGAGAAAGATTTAAATAGGCCTGTCAATGTAACATCTATTTTGAATACTTTTGAGTGTAAAGACAGGTCTAACAAGATCGTGTCGTTAATATCCTCGAGCCTCAGTGCTATGGAAAGATATCAGGGTTCGTACGCCCTTGAAAAACCTTGAAAAGTGCTTGAAAAAAAAAAGTTCATTTTCAAGTGCTTGAAAACCTTGAAAAAGTTTTAAAAACTTGAAAACCTTGAAAAAGTTTTAAAACCTTGAAAAAGTTTTAAAACCTTGAAAAAGTTTCTTGGTGCTTAAATTCTTTCAAAAATCATCGGATTGTGCTTAAAACTTTTAATAAAGTATTTTACTAATGCTATTTTTTGAACATGCGTTCGATTTGCACCATCGCGAAAAATCGCTTCCCTGTTTGGGATTTCAATCCTTTTCCATCTTGTAAATATTTTGAAGTTTTTTACAATCGGAAGCTATTTTGACGTATAGTACCTCAGATTAGTTTATTTTTTGTTTAATTTCTATGTCTAAAAAAGGAATTATTTTGTAAACCATAACAACATTGAATTTTCCCGAATTTCGCGAAAAATTTCTCTGTTTTTTGAAATTTCAATCTTTTTACATCCTGCTAATATTTAAATATTTTGGCTAATCGATTGTGATTTTCGCATATACTACCTCAGATTAGCATATTTTATGTTTAATTTTAGTAAAATATTAACAAATTTATTTTATGGAAAACATGCCAACGTTGAACTAACTTAGACTTCGCGGAAAATTGCTTCTCGTGTTTGAAATTTGAATCTTTTTGCATCTTTGCAAATATTTAAATATTTTGGCTAATCAGATGTTATTTTCATACATGCTACCTTAGATTATGTTTAATTTCATGATGTATTTTATGTTTAATTTTAGTAAAAAATTAATGAATTTATTTTATGGAAAACATGCCAGCATTGAGTTTAATTCATGACAATTTGCTTCTCTTGTTTGAGGTTTCAACCCTTTTGCATCTTGTAAATATTTTTATATTTTTTGGCAACTAGAAATTATTTTGACACATGCTACATAAGATTAGCTTGTTTATATTATTTTTAATAAGTAAAAAGTTAATTATTTTTGTTTTGTTTAATTACATATATACTTGCTTAATTTTGCAATTTTGATTTTAATTTTATCATTAGCTAATTCTTGGTTATTTCAGATTTTTTTGAAAAAAATTTTAATTTAAGCGATTGAGCACTTAACATTTTGACTTAAAAGTTTTTATTTTAATGATAAAGTTGAGTTATACAATTTTGTAAAATTGAATTTATAAGTACATCATATTTTTTATGTCTACTAAAATAATTAAGGTATATAACATGGGTGATTGTGTTTTGGTTATTCACTGGAAATCCAGTAGAGTTTGTTATGTTTTCACCTCCCTACTTCCAATTTTCCTTCTTTACCTCAAATATTCAAAATTACTACTTTTGTTGGGTTGTGGGGCATTTGGAACAGCTTACCAGAAGAGGCTGTGATTAGCAAAGGGGTAGATAGCTTAAGGAAGGTCATTGATATTCATTGGGGTCAAATAAATTGACTAGGACCAACCTAGTTAGGCCCTTTGCTTGTTGCTGGTTATCAACAGGCAAAGGGCATATCTGTGCAATATTTTAACTTCATAAATTATTTTAACATAAGAAATGAATTCTATATGTTTCAAAAGCAGTTGCTGTACACATGTATATTTAAGTAATAGGGGTCTTAGTTTTAAAAATTATCCTCCCCCCCTCCCCGATTAGCTCGGTGGAACGTACAGGTGATTTTGTATAAAATTGATTGATTGATTTATGCTTTGATACCCATAAATAATTATCAAAAGTCTAATACAATTAAACTTTGCAACCGGAAATTACCTTCTGGGTTGTGTTTTTGATCCTAACCGCCCTTATATGTGTATGAACCACTATCAATCAAAACCTCCTCTAGCAGTTCCATTGAATTTAGGCATTGTGGTTTCTTCTGATAAAAATTAATATTACTCAGGAAAGGTTCTTTTTTTTAATTTATTTTTTTTAAATAAATATTAACTTGCATATTCTATAAAATATACTTCTTTGAATGTTAAGATTTCAAAATTAAACCTCGTAGGACCTGCTCCTCTTTATGACCAAGTTTTTCAGACATTTGCAGAAAAACTTTCAACACAGTGGATCTTTTTTTTATCAGAGTCTGTTGTTGTAGAAAAGGCAATTTTGTTTTCTTTACTTTTTTATATTATTACCTATTATTTATATGTTTGCATTGAATGAAATCTTCATACAATATTTTTAGTACAAATTTATGATATTGCCTTGAAAAAATTTTTTTTTGCCTTGAAAAGTACTTGAAAAGTGCTTGAATTTTTTTCTCCCTTAAGGGTATGAACCCTGGATATTTTTTCCTGCTTCAAAGTTCTAATTTGTTTGTGTCATCAGTTGGTTATGTTATGCAAATAGTTATTCCCTGAATATATATATAAATTATCTTCAGCAGTTATTTGTACAGTAAAACCTCGCTATAACGATATTTTGGGAACCAAAGAAATATATTGTGGTAGAGGGATATATTGTTATATCAAGGGCCTATATATTTTGATAATACAATAGGTTTTTTTTATTTAAATGTTATAGTATATGCATTACCTAGGTATAAATGTTTTTATATATAGTACATTTGTAATACATTTATTGGCAAGGTGTTAATTATGATTAAATATTACTATCAATTGAAATAAATTCCGAAAATAAGCTCGTAAACATACCTCAAATCCGTTTTTATTGAAAAAATCCAATATTTTTGTTTGTTTGGCCGCTTTTTTGACTGTTAAGTCAACCAACAAGGTATACATTGAGTCCAAAGTACAAAAATGATCCTCGTTTGTGGATGGAAGACTTGAAAAAAATGTCCGCAGAGATTTGACTGATTGAAGTGCTTCCTGGGTCGACAATAAGGATTGTGATGAACGTATCATCATCATCATCATCATCATCATCTTCCTCCTCATCGTCTTCTTCTCCACTATGTCCCATCTCACCAGTAATTTCAGAGAGAATTTCTTCATCAGTAACTCCTGCGAAAACATTAAGATCGTCATCCGCTGTCACATAATCCTCCACGTTCACTCCATATTTTTTGCCCGTTTTTTCCTCGAGTTGGGACACAGATGTTTGGCGATTCAAAACTATTTCCTGATCATATAAAATATCACAGTCTGAGGAATTTTCATCACAATCAGATAACATTTTATCTTCTAAGACACCTAAACCGGCCTTTTTCCAACAATTCAGCATGGTTTTCTCTGTTACTGCCCATCAACTTCCAGCAATAAAGTCACATGCGTCCTTAACATTTACAGCTTTAAAAGGGTCTTCCACTTTATTTTCAATCCCCAGAAGTATCGATTCTACCAAAAGTTTCCTATAGTATCCTTTAAAACATTTAATTATGCCCATGTCGAGTGGCTGCAATATGGAAGTGCAGTTGGCCGGAAAAAAAAAACAATTTCAAGGCATTGTAGTTTTGGAATTGAGGTGGAGCGGAGCAATTATCAATCAACAATGTAATTTTTTTCTTCCTCATTTCCTTATCTAACTTCAGCAACCATTCAGAAAAAAATTTAGACGTCGTCCAAGCCTTTTTATTGGCTTTATATTCTTCTCACATTCTTGAAGCACCTTGGCTTCAAAGATTTGCCGATAACAAGAGGTTGAATTTTATGTGTTCCTGTACTATTGGCACACAGAAGAACAGTCAATCTTTGTTTTGATTTCTTCCCGCCGTGACACTTCTCACCCTTAAACGCCAATGTTCTATCAGGGAGGAGTTGAAGAAACAGCCCAGCTTCATCAGCATTATAAATGTCTTCTGGTGCATACTTTTGAAGAACATCTTTCATCTTCTCTTGTCTCCAGGCATTTGTCTCATTCATCGGAGCAGATTTTTTCTCTCCTTGAATTTCCTGGCGATCCCGAAAACGCATTAGCCAACCATTGCTAGCTTTAAAAGTTTCGTTCCCTAGCATTGCTGCATATTTCCGTGCTTGTGCACATAACAATGGTCCATTTATTGGGATATTTGTTGCCCTCATCTCTTGAAACCACTTCAGGACGGCAGCATCAATGTTTTCATTAGTCGCGACTTTTAGTCGTTTTCGCTTGGGATTAACTGAACTTGATCTCACAGCATCTTCAATATGTTTCCTCTTCTTGAGGAACATTGCAACTGTAGATTGAGATAATCCATATTTCTTAGCTGCATCAACCTGCTTCATTCCGTCATCAATATCGCTGATGACGTTGAGTTTATCTTGAAATGAAATTTGCTTTCTCCCTGCCATCTTAGGGAAAAATACACTAGTGAATAAAATCAAATCTTTCATTTTCATCGATCATGTGACAGTGATGAAGCAATCAGATGGGAATGTTACACCTTTTCGGATCATCTTCATTTGCCACTCACTCACTCAAAAAAAAAAAAAAAAAATGAACATTTTCTGTTTTTTTACTTGGCAAGCATTTTTAGATGTTTAGTTTCCCTCTCCATGTGCAGTTTTCTTTTCTCAAAAAATAAAAAAAAAATACTGTGGTTTAAACAAAATAAAAGAACAATCTCCGGGGGGGGGGGGGAGGACGGTTTCAGCTCTTTATTCCTTTAGTCTAGACGCCTTTTGATACAAGGACGCCTTTTCTTTTTGTTCATATGTGTTGCAAAAGAAATTTATACGATTGTACTGCTTTTTTATTTATTTTGGAAGGTGCATTTTTGTTTTGACTTGTGAAAGTAAACTATCTCCAGCGCGACGCCATTTTGGAAACGCATTGTTTAAAATGTAGCACGAAAGTTAGAGCTAACCATTTTTAAAGAAAAAATAAAGTTTTAAGTTTTTTTTTTTTGAAAATAGGAGGGGTTACTTTCAGGATTTTACTGTACTTGAATTGAAAACCAAATTATCGTAATAAAGAGGGGTTGAAAACTTTAAAAAACATCGCTTTACAGGGGTTTATTGCTGTAGAGAATATTGCAATATTGAGAGGAGGATAACATTAATTCCTATGCGAGTTCACCGGGACCACGAAATATTATCGTTGTAGAGGGATTTATCGTTGTATCGGATAGCGTTGTAGTGAGGTTTTACTGTATATCATAGAAGGAAAAAAAAGTATCTACCTAGTACTGCAATCAGGGCTTTATATTGGATGATTAAATACAAGAGTTTTATACCCTCCCCCCCTCCTATTTTTTTCACCCTCCTCATCCTCTAAAAAAAATAAAATCTTGATTGGAATAAAAAGTTATGCTATCAGGTATGAGATTCTTCCTTAGTTTTGCAATTTTATGCTTTTTTGACAATTTCCTCTTTTTTTTTTTCAAAATTTTTTACTTTCCAATTGTTTTGCCGAGTACTTTTCCTTCATATATTTTTCATTTTGCGTATCTAATCCTGTGTTAAAGCAGACTGATGGAAATATGTTTTCAAGAAATAAATTTATTAAGAAAAAAATAAATCAGCAGGAAAAAAAAAAAAAAACAAGTGGTGCAGAGATAGATGTTTTTGGAGTTGATTACTTTTTCTCCTCTTTTCGTAATAACTCTCTTAGCTAATATAACTCTTAATTTAAAAAAATCTTAAAAATTAAAAGTAAAGAAATATTTAATGCTCATGACTGATACAAAGATTTTATGACTGACATAACATAAAATTCCTGGAGGTATAATGTATTTCTCCTTGAAAATTAAATTCACATTTATCTTTTGAATAAAATTCTAAGAATTTACTCTGAAAGTTAACTTATATATATATATATATATATATATAATTACTATGATTATTTCATGATATGATAAGTAATCTCTAAGTAATCTCTTGTATTTGCTACATCAAGTGTGCTAAAGTTTGGTATTACTTTTTCTTGCAAATAATAAGTTTCATCCACACTGTCAGGCCATTTCATTGTTTTCCAGAAATTTTAATTGCTTACAATTTCTTTTACATGCATTCCCTTATTCTTTTATATTACTTAATATTTGTTATTTATTCATTTAATTTTTGCAGCTGTATTTCATGATTTTTTAGAAATTTATAAAACTAAATATAGGGCAGTGTGTGAGATGCAAAAGGATGTGTCAAAATAAAAATAAAAATTTTAGAAATAACCAGTGCAAGTAGTAGGAGAACCTTCCTTCTGTTTTGGGGCAAAAAATGGTACTAGTAGCCTTGGTAAGTGCTGATAAAGAGCATTATTTAGAAAAACTTTTCAATGAAAGCCCACCAATGACCAGAACTTTAAAAATATTTTACTCAAAATTTGAAAATGTCCACTTACATTCCTTTGTTTCTCACGGTCTCATATGTGTTCTGAATAAAAATTATTATGAACTTTTTCCCCCTCTGAAAGTGTAAATTAAAAATTTGATTTTTTGATTTGAAGAACAAGAGAATATTAAGCGTTTGAAAGAAAAAACCAATGGTTTTCTTTAAAATAAAAAAGTGTCGGACTCCAATAATGTAGTCCGATGAAAATTATCTGAATGTGTAATTCTAGCTAAAATATGTATTTTATAGAAGTTGTATGTTTCTAGTAATATTTTAAATGAGTTTTTCCCTTATATTTTAACAATTGTCTATCAGCTTCATTTATTTAAAGGTGTCAGTTATCTGAAACAACATAATTTTCAATGTTTCATGTACTGTTTTTTACACATGATGTTCTTTCTTCAATTTATTTATTTAAAAATGTAGATAAATGAATGCTCTTTTCAATTTCGTAGGTTGAGACATTTGGCTCCATGGATCGGCGAGAAAAAGTTGAATTGATACTTGAGCAAATGAGATTGTGTCTTGCAATAAAGGATTATGTTCGTACCCAAATCATCAGTAAAAAGATAAGCACAAAAGTTTTTGATGATGCCTCTTTTCAAGTAAGTCTTGAAGATTTTTCGCTCATACATTTCTTCAGATCATGGAAAATTGTCAAGCTTCCACACAGCCTACAACAAATACCAGAAATTATTCAGTTTTATGGCTATATATGGTTTAAATTCTTATTAAATTTACCACAAAATTAATATTAGACTAATATTAATAATTTATTCAATGATTCAAATTTATTGCAGTAATCTGTTGCTCTTTCTAGTTCCTGAGTGCCCTCCTGCTTTTTTAAAGCACCCTGCACCCTTATTGAAACTCTTGTTCCTCCAGTTTTGTGTCAGGCAAAATTCACTCTATTGTGACAAAGATTTCCTTTCTCTTAGAAAAACACTCCTGTAATAAAAAATATATGTGGAATGGTAACTTATGGTGTGGTTGGGTTGTGGTTTTCAAACCCTCCAATATGGAATGTAAACTGCATTGGCTAAAAAAACAACCAGTTAAATTATCATTCCTTAAAGATAAATTTCTACTAGATTGCTGTAAATAATAAGTACTACAATCACTAGAGAAATATAAGATGCATAAATACTTTAAAAATATTTAATATTGGATTTAAATTCATTCATATAACTATTTGATTTAATTACTCTCTAATTTCGTTGATACAATACAAGACATTCATGAGAATATGAAAATACACCTTATATATTAATTAGCACCAATTTAAAAAAAAATTGATTTTCTTTTACTCACAATACTGGAGCGGGCCAGCGGTAACTATGAGAAACCGTAAAAATTTCATCTTGGAACACTTATTGATTACTGAAGAAATTGTCCAATGTTTCTTATTGTGGGATGATCAATGTGGAACTGGCAGGTCTATTAATTTGGTTGATGTAGTATGTAGTGATGTTCCGGATATCCGTATCCGCATCCACGGATATCCAAGGAAAGATAAAGATCTGTGTCCGTACCCGTTACTTTTTTGACGGATCTTAAACGGATCTTTTCTATTCTGAAAATTCTTAAATATTTGAGTAAAATACTCTTAAATTCCATTTAAATTAGGTTTTATTTCCTATTTAAATTATAAGGTATCATTTCAGAAGCCAGTTTATACTCCCCGTCGCAAAAAGGAAAGGGTAATACGTTTCAAAAGTGTGCTTCTGTGTTTCTATTTGTGGAATCGTAGCTCCTAAACGGATGAACCGATTATGATAGTTCTTTTTTCGCTCAAAAAGTGACTTGATCGAAAATGTTCTTAGCTTGGCCTCGTTTTTGTAGAACTTTAATTACTGCAGATATTAATTAAAAACCAACTTAATGTTTTTCACAATTATGGTAGTAAAAGCTTACCCGTACGTGAAAAATGTTGGAACTAATTGTAAGAACGAAGTTTTCTGCGTTTGATATTTATTTGGAACTTCCAAGTTATATACAGTTATATACGCGTGATTTGTAGCGATTTCATAATAAAATAAGGAGAAAAAGCTCAATGATTTAAAACTTCTATCTGCTATCAGTTAATATTTGTTAACAATGTGTGTTCTGACCCGCGAAATTCATCTTGATATGAAGTTGGCCCTTTGGGACATGTTTTTTTTTTTTTTAAATTCAATATTAGTTTTTAATATTGATTTGGGGTGTCTGTTACTCTTCATTTTGGTTTTTCTTGGCATTCTTCAAAAAAAGTGAGACTAAATTCTCTATTTACTGTTTGTAAAGGTGTTCCCGACTGTGTTATTTCGTCGGTCAGAGTAAGCTGGGTGGAATGGGTCAGCGCTGCATTTATGCTGAAATAAAATTTAAAAAATTATTTCTAGCCTGTCCAGTAGCAACTTTACACTCTTGCTCCTGTATCCTACATCTACCGAGCAAACTAGAAATAATTTTTCATTCTATTGAAGCATTAATGCAGCGCTGACTCATACCTTCCAACTCTCTCTCAATTTTAATGGAGATTTCTTTAAAAAGTAAATCATTGTCATGATTATATTTTCGCCATAGATGACAATTCATAACCAACAAGTGCTTCCATCATTGGCTATGGCAGATAATTGCAGATCTTTGCAGAATTCCTAGATTCGTTTAGTATTCATTGTCATTGCAGATCTTTGCAGAATTTCTAGATTTGTTTAGTATTCATTGTCGTTGCAGGATCCTTGCAGATAATTGCAGATCTTTGCAGAATTTCTAGATTTGTTAGTATTCATTATCCTTGCAGGGTTCTCATAATAATAGAAAAAAAGATAACGGATTTTTATTTTATACTCCGGGCATGGACAGTCCAGTCCAGCCCGGAGCTCCTTGAATCCTTCAACACCTCCCTACATGTTCACACTGCAACTGCTAATATCATACTAAGAGTTCGTCAACACCCTATGGGGCAAACACTGCTAAAAAACAGCCTAGGCCCGCAAACCAGGCTTTGAACTCATTAACAAGTCACATTGGAATTCCTGACATGCTCCCCGTCAAGTTCAACTGCACTGAGATCCTTACTCGTTGGAAAAGAGTTCCTGATTCTTTAGGATCTAGTTAATTTATAACACTGCCATCCATGAGAAAACCATTGCCAAAGTTAACTAGTATGTTGTGGCCATCACGAAACTTTCTTCTATATCTTTCTTGTGAATTCTGATCAATCCCTATGCTTGAAAAGAATGCAATATTCCCAGCAAAAAAAAAAAAAAACTTGACGACCGTCCGAATTCCTGAATTCCCGCAAAAGCAAAGCAAAGAACGACTTGAAAGTTATTTTAAAAGCCTTGCTTGAATTAATTAGATGTTTTATTTGTTAACAAACATAAAATGGCAACAGTTATTAATTTTAAATCATTGCGATAACATTTCCGATTATCTCCCGAAAATTAAAATCACGTGAAATAAGCAGACGAGAGTATTGTAATTTATCTTTCTTATTGTTGCATTTATAAAGCTATTTTTATTAACACAAAAAAAAAAAAAATCAGACCCCCATGGAGCGATTGGCGCCAAAATTGAAACAACGCCTATTTACAAATAGATTCACATTTATTCCAAATTTCATCCAGAACGTAGCATTACTTCTTGAGAAATGGCACTCACAATGAAAAAAAAGAACATTCGATTGCGCCACCCCCTTTTCAGCTTTTGACACCAAAATAAAATCAGCTCTTATACCCACTAAGGTCTACTTGCCGATAAATTTTTCTTTCATTCCGTTCATTATTTCTTGAGATACAGCAGTCACAATTCACGACAAAAAACGTTCTATAGCTCAACCCCCGTTTGAGTTATTGCCACCAAAATTGAATCAGCACCTGTTCCTGTTAATGGCAACATATGGTCCAAATTTTGTTTGATTCCGCCAGTTACTTCCTGAGGAATAGCAAGCACGCGTAACTCAAAAAACGTCCCATTGCTCCATACCCCTTGGAGGAATTCGCGCCAAAAACCAATGGGCACAAGTTCACATAGGGGCACATATGTGCACCAAATTTCGTTCGATTTCATGCGGTAGTTTTTGCTGTAGAGCGGCCACAAAAAACTGGTCACACACAGACGTGACACACACACACACATACATACATACACACACACAGACAGACAGACATTTTCCAAAAATAGTCGAAATGGACTCGGAACACCTCAAAACGTTCGAATCTGTCAAAATTCGAAATTCGAAAATTTGCACGAATCCAATACTTTCTTCTATATATTAGATATAGAAGAAAGTAAAAATCGATAAAATTATGCTTATTGTGTGTGAAATATCCAGCAAGAGATGTACAAGAACTGCTACAAATCTTTGGTACATAAATCATAAGTCGAAAATCCATTTTAAACCATGGGGTACATAACTAAAATACAATTTTGTAACAATTTTCAGTTATTTATTAATTACAAAAAATCCTTATTTTTGCACTAAAATAGCCAACACAAAAGAGTTAAAACTGCATTGTTATATGTTACGAATTTTATGCTTGTACTGTTGATGTTTTATACTTTAATATGATCTTTGTTTTCAACCAAAAATATATTTACATATATGTGTTCAGATGATGAAGTTGGGCGTTAGTTAAATAGTAAAACAATTTGGTATTTTTATGAGTAGTTTGAATGTACAGTATACTCTCGATATCTCAAACTTCAATATTTCGAAAACCTTGGTATGACAAAAAATTATTTTTCCTTTTGATTTTGTGTATTTATCTAATGTAATTTTTCATTCTTATGGAGAAGAGTTTTTGATTAAAACCTGTTATGTCAAATACTTTTCAAAGTCAAATATAATTTTTTATAAAAAAAAACTGCAGTCTTGAAGCAACTTGAGCAATGTTTCCAAACACATTCTCACACCCTTCATTATTTCTCTCAAGGGTTAGGAATGATTCCCAAAAGCTTATCTGCTGTCACTTTCATTCTATAGCCCGGTTGTGTCCAAAAACCTACCTAAAACTTTTCGCCCCCTTCTCATGTCATTTCGTTGAACCTTTTGACCCATCTCCAACTCCTTAAAAAGGGTAGATAAACAAAAACCCCTTTAGATACACAGGTTTGTCCTGCTTCTTTTGTCCCGGCTTGCTCGAAACTCGTTTGAAACTGTTCTGCAACTTTGGTAATCCAAATCTTTGATAAGTTTAGTTTAGGTAAACCATTACATTTTGCTACTTCACAAGAGCGTTCTTTTTTATTCTTTTTTCTTTTATGTTTGGTTCATTTTAAAAATAAATTTTTTGTTATTATATTAAGACTTTTTTTTCAACTATCAGTACATGTTTCCTTTTATTTTTAACTATCGTGACATCTTTTTAGAATAATTTTTTATTATGATTATGACCTTGTTATCTCGAAAACTCGATATCTCGAAATTTTTTTGGCATCCTTTCAACTTCATGATATTGAATGTATACTGTAATTGCTAGCACTATGTTATGCATAAGTTATCATAAACTGATTTATTTTTTGTTTTGGTTGCTAATTTTTATTTATTTTGTAGGATTTGAAATTGAAGTTCTACCGGTTAATGATTGAGCTAGATCAGCAAGAGGGTTCGTATTTGGCCATATGCAAACATTTTAGAGCTGTTTATAATACACCTCAAATTCAAGATGATGTTGCAAAGAAGCATGTTGCTTTAAAAAAAGTAGTCATGTATCTAGTACTTTCACCATATGATAATGAACAGTCAGATCTCATTCACCGAGTTAAGGAGGATAAAACACTTGATGAAATGCCTAAATACAAGTAAGTTATATTCATTGACAAATATCTATTATACTCCATTTGGTCAATAATTTTATGTACAATTCATATTATATACTAATAATTTGCTATATCAACTTAATCAGTTTGCATTTATTTGTGATATTTTTGTGAATATACCATAAACAAGGGCTACTTTGGCCCAAATTTTGGAACTGTTCTCATACTACACCCAAACCTGTTTTTATGTGGTGTATAGGAACCACATAAAGAAATTGCATAAAAAAATTGTTTGAAACTTTACGAGTAGCTATAAAAAATTGTTTTCTCAACACAGTTAAAAAATATCTTTTTTATGCGGTAGATAGGAACCACATAAAAAAAGTCTCACGTAGAAAATAACATATTTAAACAAAATTAAAATAAACCAAGTGATGATAATTTTGCCGATTCCTGAAAAATTTCCGGAGTAAGGAAATTTTTTGGGAGGTCACAGTGACTTCCCATCGGGATGCCCCTGTCATCACTTGAAGATACTACCTTTCACTCGTTTAATAAATCACGTGTTTTATAAATAATTTTCATGTACTGCACAAAAAAGATTGCACAAAAACAGGTTTGGGTGTATTCATATTTCCAAGCTGTGAAAACTTTTTTTACACATCTAGAGTTCTCTGAATTTAATTTTTGAATACTGATAGCTTTGTTTCAAAGTATTATTTCCCTTTTTAACTAATTTTAATTGGACCAATCTTACCCTTACGTTTGGGTTACTATAGCCCAAAGCGGTTTTCCTTATTTAAAATCATTGTAGAACCAACTAGAGCCAAAGAAAAATGGGTGTTCATAGGGAAAACTTTGTTTGTAAGAAAAATACATTGTACAAGAAGTTTGAGTCACACATATTTGTTTTAAGGAAAATACAATTTTTAAAAAAAATGAGTGTGCACTCCAAGTTATGGTCTCAAAAATTACCGATAGAAAACACTCATGTTTTCATTAGTTTTAGAGGTTGAAAAATTTTAGATAACACCATTCGTAAAACAAAGGATCCTAAATTTCCGCCACTTGATGCCTTCCATGCCCTCAACATTGCTGTCTCTCACTGAACAGCTATTCTTGGAAACCTGAGCTCATTCCTTTCTACAATAACATAATTCAGTAACTTTCCAACAAGTTTGTAAGGAATTTGTAAGAAGTAAATGCAATTGGGGGAACTGGGTCAACTTTTTCTGTACCTCCTACAACTTAAAGTTCCTTTTCATCTTCCATAATAAAAACCATGTAACTGAGCCCTGATGATTTGAGTCTGTAATCACTCTTTATCCGTTGTTGATAATTCATGGTTTTTCCTGTTTACAGTTTTACTTTTAGCTTTTCTTTTCCTCTCCAAATCTTTCTAACGAATTTTTTCCAAAATTTTGTGCTAGGCTAAAGTAGGTCATAATTTTTAGGTTAGGAGATATGTTTTTGTGAAATTTTTAAGTAAAAAACTTAACAGAAATGAGAAACAACTATGCTACTTCATAAAGTATTGAATAGTCTTCTTAAACAGGTATTTTACAAACTCTTAGCTGATATAGAACCTCTTTGACATGTTAGAGTCTGAGAGGTTAAAAAGACGCATGTTAGCACTAGGAACGCAAAACCACTATTGTTGCTCCTTGTGAAGAGATATCAAACTGTTTGGTATACATTACTGAGGACTTGAGGCTGCTCTCTAACAGATTCTGTCATAATATGTTTAAAAATTACTTCCTAAGGGTTTACAGAAAACACTCTTTTCCTCAATTTGGGTCAAAGAAAGACCCTAGGGCCAAAATTGCCAGCGTTTACAGTAGTTGAAGTTTATATTTCCTTTTTAAATTCTGACCATTGGTGTGTTCTCTTTTAAAAGACCTTGAAAACTGCTTAAAATAAAAAGTTTCATTTTTAAGTGCCAGAAAAAACCTTGAAACTGTTATACTGTATCTTTAGTCCTTGAATTTTGTGATTTATTCTAGATAAGGTAAATTAAAAAAAACTCATAAAAATATTTTTGGAAGAGTTTCTCAGAGTTTTTTTAATACTCCAACCTTTCTTTTTCCAGAAAAATTTAGGCACTTTCAGAAAGTAACGTCACAGAAAAGTTTAAAAGTGAATTTTAAACTTATTTTTGAAAGTTTTTGTCTTAGTTTTTTAATTATCCAGTTTTTAGTGTTTTAGGTTAGTATAAATTATTAAATAATTTTCAACCTTCTTAAAAAGTTGATGAAAGTATTTTGCTGAGTTTAATTTTTTAATGCGCATTTCAAAAAAGCATTACAATTAAGTATTCTTTTCAATAACATTGCTTTTAAAATGATTCTTTCCAACCAATTCCCTTTTCCCAATTTCCCTCCCCCCTCCCAAGGAACCAATTTCCTTTTTTTAAATCGTTTTTTCTTTCAAACTGATGGATGTACTCTACTATTTGGGGTAAATGAAAAAAAAGCATTAAAAAGACATTTTACTTAATTTTTATTTTTGTAAAAAAATTACAAAATCTTTTAGAGAATTTTTTTCTTGCTTCTTTACTTGTTTTTCTTCATTGTTGTATAATATAGTCATTTGTCATTTTTCAGCAATTCTGATGTTGATGCATTATGATCATTGAGTTCAATCTTATTTCTGATGTGCTTGAATTCGTATCTGGAATTTATAAAATATAATAACTTTAAAATCATAAAATAAAATTTTGCAATCTTACATGAAGCCATTCGAAATGTTAGAAAAAAATGAAAGACATTTGTTTTGCCTTGTGACAATAAGTTGCAACTCTGCTGTCCCATTTCTTGTCTCGTAAAAGCTTTAATCCTCTAGATAAATGAAATAGTGATTCAAAATCTAACTTCACTAAGCACTAGTACTGTTTTCAAAGCAAATTTAGCAATGATCTGCCACAATCTCAGCATATTTTTTTCTTAAAGTAATAATTTTGAACCTTGATTGGTTAAAGTTAATCAAAAGCTGTTTTGATGTACTTTTACCAAAATGAAAAAATCAATTAGCTAAGCTACAGCAAAAATCTCCATTGAAAATATTTTCCTTTTCTTCTAAGTGATATAATTTCCATAGGTTTTCTATTATTTGATCTTAATGTATGTGCTATTATTATTACAGAGAAGAATAAGGCAATAATAAAATCCATTTTAAGTTTTAGAAAAAAACGTAAAATATATATTTTTTGTTTTTTTAAATGGCCTGTAGGGTAACCATACCAATAACAGACATGCTTAAGACATCGCTCTCAGGTTAACTCAATTTTCTGAACCTTTTAATATACTTAGACTTTTCAAACTATTTTTCTCTCATGCAACTACGTATCATCCAACGTTTAGCTGCTGCTGGATCCTCTGAATTAGTTAATTCTAGTTTTATTTGCTCAATTTCGAAAAAAGGTCCAACCCCCCTAGTAACACACTGAAAAATCTGATGATGCCCAGTAACAGGCAAGATGAGAAAAGGATGAGTAATAGACAAAATTTCCTTTTTCTCTTCAAAATGTGCAAAAGTTTTTTTTATTTTTAGAACTAAATCCTTGTTAAATTTAAATAAACATGAAACACCATCTGATCTCATGGTGGCTGTTCATAACCGTTCACCGCTGCTCTGTAAATACCAGATGGCTCATAAAATTCATTCTGATAACACTAGATGTCTTGACCATATTCATTGGTCACAGCAACATCAGTTTTACCTGCCTAAAAGGCTTATTATTTAAATGCATTCTTATGACTATCTGTTACTGGACCCCTGTCTGTTACTAGTGCCCTTACCCTATTTTATTTCTGCCATTTTTTTCTGTTTATAATTTAAAAAAACATATAAATTTAATTAAAAAAATTACATCCATGTATTTTTATTTTGAGGCCTAGAAATCTTATTGTGACTGTCAATAAAATATCCAGTTTAAAAAATTCTTGTTTCAAAAATTCTTATTTCCAACACCGACTTTTTTTTCAAAAGATGGGCCGTGGCTCTTGAATAAATGCTTCCAAAAGCATTCTAAATGATATTTTTAAAAAAAAAGTCTGTGAAAAATTATTTTTAGAGAGATCCAATATTGTTTGGTTAGGTATTTAAAATATTAAAAAAAAAAAAAAGAGTTGAATAGTATATGTTCAGCAATAAAATTCTTTTTTTTTTTGCTGAAAAAATAATATAAAATATGTTTTGGGTAAAATCTCTCATGTTGCTGGTTTTTTAAATTTTTAGTTAAATACATATGATTTTCAGACTACTTTTATTTACTGCCAAATTTTATTTTGTTATTAATAAAAAACATCTTGCATATAATAAAAAAAAGTCTACATATTCTGTTTGAGTAGCATCTTTTGAAACAGTACTCTGGAAATTTTTTTTATTTTTCTTTCTGAACTATGCAAATACTAAGTATGAAGCAAAACATAAACAGTATTTTATGACCTTCTTTTTAGAGAGTTACTGCAACTTTTCACAACTCCTGAGTTGATAAATTGGAAAGCTTTGCATGGTAAATATGAGCAAGATTTAAGAGAAGCCACCTCAGACATTACTGCTGCCGAAGTATTTGGTCATGATGAAATTGGAAAAAAATGTTGGCAAGATTTAAAAAATCGAGTTGTTGAGCATGTAAGTATTTTGTTTATTTTGTAAATATTTTTGCTTATTTTGAAAAACAGTATGTGCCTGCTCAATTTTTAAAATTTTTTTTTTTTGTATATTTCCATGTATATTAAATTATTACTAAGATAAAATTGGATAATAAAAGTTGAAATATCATTTCAGAATTCATTTATATGAGTAGTGTTTCAAACTATTAACGTATTTGGTTAACTTTATGTCCATTCTAGATCACTCAAAAACATTGATTAAACACATTGTTATCCTCAAATGGATATCTGTTTAAAAGTATTTTATGTAGTGCAGTAGTTTTGTTAATTATATTGACATCTATTTTATTCTTAAGTCATTAAAATACTATAATATATATATATATATATATATATATATATATATATATATATATATATATATATATATATATATATATATATGGGGTATTTTGGTCATTTTAAAATTAATGAATGTTATCTTAATATTTTTAAATTAAGTGAAAACTGTTGTATCCATATGTATTGGCATTAAGTGTTCTGCAAAAACAGTTCTCCACTTCTGAAATATAGAGTTCAAAATAACAGTATAAATAATGATGAAAGGTTGTTGCAGACATAATATACTTGCTCATGTCACTTAGGTAAATAAATGTATAATTATGTCCTACAGAAAATTTAAAAGTTGGTCTATATGTATGTGTGGGCCATACTGCAGTGCTAAGCACTAAAGTCATATCTGCTGCCGAATTCAAAATGAGAGATTGCTGTTTAAAGTTTTGCGTTTTTAATTAAACAAGAGTACATTATTTTTCTCATAATGGAAAAGGATTTCTTCTATGCACCAACTCTAGCAGACTCTTGAAGAAGCTATTATAATGAACTGTTTTGTACTATACAAGTTGACTACAGCAAGATTTGCATTACAGTCTCATTTTTTGCAAATTGTTAAAATACTATCTAAATTACAAAAGTAAAGCTATGCACTTACACTTCACTTTTTTGCTCACATAATAATGAAAAAAAAAAAAAAAAGATGTATAGTTTGAGAGATGAAGCAGTTATATGGATTGCATCTTAATTTTGTTGTTATAAATCTTGCCTAAGATGTTTTAATCATGACAAATTATATATATATATATATATATATATATATATATATATATATATATATATATATATATATATATATATAAAAGCTTCTGTGTCGTTCCACGCCAACAGAAACCACAACATGGTTTTTTGAAGTTAAAGCAATACCCTTGTGTTTGATATTATTTTGAAGGAAATTTATTGAAATTTCTGGATTGAATGTCTGTTTTTGGCAGGTATGCATAGGTACTATGTTTAACATTTGAGATAAATAGAGACATTTCTGATTTTGATTTTTCAGTTTAAAAATGTTGCTTTTTAAAATAACTGTTTAAAATATAGTAATTTTTCAGACAGTTTTATTTTACACATGAAGGTTTCTCACTATATGTGTGCAGTAATTTTCTTTACTCAACAAATACTTTTATTTTTTAAAATTAAAAAGCTTTCCAGAAATTAATTCGTCCCACCTTTTACAAAATTTTAAATAATACTTTACGCAAAATATTAAAAGGTTTCAAAATTAAAAATAGGTATACACAATAAAATTTAATAGTTTAATCATATGTTGTTATAATTTAAAAAAGTTTTTCCTAATTAGTAGAAATATAGCCATAACAGAAGGGATGCAGCTGGAATGTCCTCTCTGTTTCAGCTTGACATTGGATTTTTAATAAAATCTCACTTGCTGACAGTGTTCATAAGGGATTCTGGGAATGTATAAATGGGTAGTAACATCTTGTTTAAACCAGTTTCCTCAATGTTTAATCACATCAGGGTTCGTATGCTCCTTACAATTTGTAAGGAGCAGGATTGGTGTGCTCCTTCAATGCTTTTTTAAGAAAATAATATAAGGGCCCTTAAATTCCTGAAATTTTACTACTATCTCCTTACAAGCTCCTTATTATTATTATTTTTTTAAAGCGGCCTTAATGTTATTCTTCTTTACCTTAAAGTTATCTTTCCTTAAAGTTCAGATAATCCCGAGGACAGTGGAACAAATGAATCTATTTTGCTCGAGGGGATTTGAGCAGAAAAACTGAATTCTCATTCTAACTGCTTATTATCCCCTTTTCACCGTTGGGATTTAATGTAAAATCTGATTTTAAAAAAACCTTGAATTTTGCTAACTAAATTTGATATTTGAAAATTCAGCCTACTGTTTTATCTTATTTTAAGAAAAGTTTTTGGAGACTAATCTCATCATTTTACAATAATGAGCTTTGGTATTTTGCTATGCAAGTACATAATGTTCGAGTCCTCTTACCCATGCATCGGTTACTGTATTAATCATAATTCTTATTTTATTAAATTTCTTTTCAATTTGAACTGTAAAATCTGAGGCAAGTGTGGTAGTTTAAAAAAATTCTCAATTACTTAAAAAAAACTGCACATCATAGTTTTTGATTCCCTGTTGCTTTTTATATCATCCAACTGTAGAATGAATGCAGAAATGAAATGCTTTTGCTTTGTAAAGCAACTTTGAATGAATTAAACATGTATTTTTCCTAGAATTTTATTGCCTTACTAATATTTTTTGGTCTCCAATTTTGATCTATTTTGAAGATTAAATTACTTTCATGTTTTTTTCTCAAAGATCCCTAATATTTAGCCAGAATTTCCTCTAGTCCTATCTCATATAAGTAAAACTATATTTATAAACTTGCCAAAATTAACATGAGCTTAGCCAATAATTTTTTTTGGTTTGCTGCTAAGTACTTACTATACTACACAAGGGGTTCACCAATTTCATTCTGATGTTGGGCGAGTTTTGCAGGGGAAAAAAACGGTTGGGAACCGCTGCCTTAGACTATAGTTTGTAGATTACCATGCCCTCCATCTGCTATCAATCTTGTTGCTATGAAAATTTAGTAAAATTAAAATAAATAAGTGTTTAAACTAATTTAAAGTTACCAACACTAAAATGATTTCAAAAATTTTATGATATCCATATTTTTAAATAATCTTTTTCTAAGATGTTGGTCATAACAAGGTAAGTGCTACAAATGACTGGGGGGGGGGGGCTTTGATGGAGGGCATGTGTTAACACTATACCTTGGGGTTTACTGCTGCTTTAAAAAAAAAGTTATTTATAGCTTATGGCTTGTTTTTTATGCAAGTCTTCAATTTATTTATGGAAGAAAAGGAAAACTTTTATAAGTTTTTTTTTCATTCTGCAATTGCTTTTGATATTAAAAAAATATATTTGAGTTTGTTGATCATTTAGTACTTAAAAAAAGTCACTTTGTACCTTTTCAGAACATCCGAATTATGGCAAAATATTATACACGCATTACGTTGCAACGCATGGCTGAATTGTTGGATCTCAATGAGACGGTTAGTACTTATTTGTTTAATAGTATTGTAAAAGTTACTAACTTTGATGACTACTATGTTTTACTTGCAACTAACTTTTGAGTGAATATAAATACAAAAAATTAGCAAACTCTATAAGTAGGAGAGAAGTTACAATTATTTGTAAGAACACCCTTTTCATTTTTTTCTACACATTTTAAGTTTTTTTACAGGCTTATATTTTGAACAACTTTCAAAATGAAAAACTAAAACTTGGCAGGATTACTTATCCTGTCATATGTGTCTTTCATGCCAAATTTTATTGAAATCGGAAATGGTGAGGTAGAATAGTTGATATATCTCACATGGAATTTGCTCATATGCAAATAGCCGCAACTATCCAATATTTAGGGGTAAAATTTCACCCCATTAAAAGTTCACCCCCCTCAAATCATTACTACTAGTAAAAATTATCATTCAGTTTCACTAGTGTTTATCTTAAATGTATGAAATTTTTTAAAAGTTAATTAAGGAACTTTAAGATGTTGATAGAATATAAAAATCATGGATTTTTCAATATTAAATTTTGTAGAATTCAGGAAATGTTGCAAATTACTCAAATTTGAGAGTTTTTTCATTATTTGTATGTAGCTTTTCTTAAATGTTTGGGCATCTTATCATGTAAATTAATTAATCTATTTTCTTATTAATGTAGAAATAAAGTGCCAAGAAGCAACATTTTTCAAATGATTTTGATATTTCAATATTTTTACATCCTGCTAATATTTTAATCATTTTCTACTGAGGCATTGTTTTTTTTTTTTTCTTTTTTTGAAAGGACAAATTTTATTATTTATTCTGATACTTATTGATACTTTTTGTTTTTGATAAAAGATTTATTGAAAAAATCTGTTAAAGTAATATATATAATACAATGCATTTCAGTAGAACCTCTTTTATCCTTCCCCCATTTATCAAAATCTCTGGTTAATCCAAATCAAATGTGCTGTCTTTAAAAAGTTTTGTATTTGCTTAAATAATAATTTTAGATTATGATAGCTAAACAAAAAGTATGCAAACATTTTTTTCTCCTCTGATTAAATGTACAACTCCTGTATGAATCATGCAATAAAGTCTAGTAATCTAACAAAAATCATGGCGTACTTAGAGTGTCAGTAGTTCACCACTGCAGCTGAACTGTAAATGATTAAGTGTAGTAGTGAAAGAACCCTATGTAATTTTAGTCTCAAAATAAGTTTTGTTTTCACTGTATGTGATGCATGGCAAATTGCATTGTGCCAGGACCAGTTTTCCTGGAATTACCCATAAATATTGTAAGGTTTTTTTTTTGCAATTTCAGATGTATGTGAGTGGTGTCTAGGGAGTGGGGGGAGGGGGGTAAGAGTTATTTAATTATTATAACAGGGTTCGAACGCTCCTTCAAAACTCCTCCAATACTCCTTTATTTTGGAAAAATTTTTGAAGAGCCCTTCAAACTCCTTCTTTTTTAGTTCAAGACTGTATAATCTTCCTCTATGACAGTAACTTAAAATATTTCGATCGACAACTTTCTTCATCACGAGGGGGATTGTAATATGGGCAATTTTAATGTGGTAATTTCGTACATTTATTTTTTTTCATAAAGATTTGATTTACAAACGAATCATAGTTGATTCCTAAAAGTTGAAGGTGAAAATATTATTAGATGACTAATACATTTAATAAGTGAAGTAAAACATGCTTAAATGGTACTTGGCTATTTTTTTTCAAGTTTTATGATTATTGTTTTTTCCTCCACCACACTCTCAGTAGCAGGAGTCAGGCTATCTAATTATTATTTAAATATTTAAAAATACATAAGTAGATGTACTATATTAAGAGATTGTTAAAATAACACTTGTTTAGTAAATCACATTTATGATATTGTAAAAAAGGTCATCCACAAGTGATGTCATGCCTTGAGGGGGAGAGGGGTTCTTGAAATCGTAACAAGAAGAGAGAGGATGACAAAAAGTAACATCACACAGTTAATGTAACAATATGTTTATAAAAAATATGACATGTGACAAGAATTGTAACACTTATGATCAAGAGGGAAGGGGTCAAATAAAAAAAGTGACATCATTTAATGCCAGCCCATTAGTACTCCTTCAAAATCTCATTTTACGCCTTTAAAACCCCTTCATTTTATTTCTGAAATTGAGGATGAACCCTGTATAAGGGATGTGAATTATTTGATTACATTACTTTAATCACTCATGAGTTCTTCGCTGAGACTGTCTGATGAATTAGATTCCAATTCAAAACCGTTTAGAGTCGCTTATTATTAAACTTTTTCTAAACAGCTTACAGAAAATTTACCAAAAATTAATTTGTGATTAACTGTTTATACTTTTATGACAGTTAACGCAAGAGAAATGGCTACATTATCTTTAGCACAGCAACAACTGCTTTTTAATAAAGAATTCCTAACAAACTTATAGCTAATCATCAAAAATGTGGTTTACACAAGAATAATGCTGCATAAAAATACCATCTATCGTAAGTAAATTTATTTATAACTAGAACGGATCTCAGGAGGCATTACAATTAATGCAAGATACAAGATCCCTTGTGCGATATACGGCATGTAAACTTGCCGGAACTTTTGCCTGTGTCAGACATAGGGAAATGCATTTAGCGGTTTAGGCAGTGGTTGCGGATGGAATGTTTAACTCAATCAACAAGTTGTGTACATCAGCAGTTTCATTACTCCACTCAACCTTTTTTTTTCTTGAAGCATCTAGTATTTTACTGGTTATCAGTCTCTTGCCAAAACGTTATCTGTATAATAGGGCATATATTGTATGAATAGGAGCAAGCTTTACTGCAGTCGAATTAGTCTTTTTGCTACTTACAGCATGGTGTACAAAATTTAAAGTTATGTTGCATTAAACTTGTTTATCAATTTTCCGTTAGCAAATATAATTACAGCTTAGTAAAAAGTAAAATTTGCTACAGGTAACTAACTGAATTGGAATCTGAAAAAACTTTATTATGCGATTTTCATGTAAGGTAAACTGTATTCTAATTGTATAGTGTGAGTAGAATTGGGAGGAAAAAAAATTTTTTTTTCATTGTATCTAAACACCATTTTTCATTTGCGATTTGCTTCACTTCAAAAAAATGTGCTACTAGAGATGTTCTGTTCAGCTACAAATCCAGAGAGGGGTCATAATTCCCTTGCTTTAAGTGCGTAAAATAGTCTAAAGCTGTATTTTGGGACTTACAAGTTAAAAATTTGCTCCTGACCTACTATTTATGTCCAAAAGTGACACTTCTTCAGACGTTGGATCCACCCTTAATTATGATATCGCCTACTTTCTGAGACTTATTTTCAAGAGAATTTTTAAAAAGAAAAATAAACAAAGCCTTCTGAGGGAAAAGTTCAGTTCAAAAAACCCTGGCGTTAATGTAGGGAATTCTGTAATTTTGATATTGCAATGTATTTTTTGTTTCAAACTAAACTGATAAAATGTTAACTCCCACTTTTTTTGTGTAGGAAACTGAAGATATCTTATCAAACCTTGTTGTAAATAAAACAGTGTGGGCTAAAGTGGACAGGCTAGCTGGAGTCATCTCTTTCTCCCAAATCAAAGATCCGAGTGAAGTACTTAATGACTGGTCTCATGATTTAAATAGCTTAATGCAGCTGCTAAGCAAAACCACTCACCTCATCAACAAGGAAGAAATGGTGCACAAGCATCTACTTTCCGAAGAACTGGCCGGTGTGAGCTACTTGAAAAAAGCATAAATATTACAACATTTTTTCATGATAAAGAGTGATGATATCATTGTTGCTCAGATTGTTAAAAGAAAAGCTATTTTCATCGTTTTGTATTTATTTGTCCCTTTTTTTCTAATAAAATGTAAATAAAGTTGTTTTACTAGTAAATTGAGTTTTATTGTTTGATTATCGAGTTCGTGCAGACTACAAAGGTCAATTTAACTCTTCACATTGAAAATATACTCCTTGTTGATTATTAGTGAATTTATACAATTAACAACTTCAGGTGGGAAAACTTAATCCATAGTTTAGTAGCTGATAGAAAACAATTGAAAATCAGTTTCCAAAATAAAATTTCTGATTGTGTCGTGTGACATAATTTTATAAATTACCCTTTTAAAGGTAAAATGATCCTTCTTTTGATTCATCCCAATTATTGTGATTAGAAAAAGGAGAAAAAAAAATATTTTTGCTGAACTTTGATGTAATATGTGACAGATGTTTAAATTTGATTTTGAAGCAAAAAGGATTTTTTGTATCACAAACCTTATCCATTCCCGATATAATGCTTTATTGTTTTCCTGTAAAACTCTGATCTCTCTCTCAAATTTTGATGCATTAATTCATCAATTATTCAAATCAAAGTATAGGTAAAGAGAATGAAAAAAAAAAAAAAGATTAAGCAGAAAAAAATTAAATTTTAAAACTTTAATACTGAAAATAATTCGGAATAGTTACACAATGAATGTGTGTGCAATTTATTTGCTGTCATAAATAGTACAGTACTTGGTGACGGATTTACAAGTTCAAAGCCTCACTGAGCAAAACATTTTTTCATACACGTTTTTGAAACCTCTTTGAAACCCTTGAATGTTGTGGGTCCATCAGCAATTGTAACATGGTAAATGTACTATTACCATGGTTAATTTTAGATTTCTTTTTAAATTCTTGGGCACAAGAGTCGCAACTCATTAACATATCTTGCATAGTGTAAATTTTTCTGATATTTGGAGTCCTAACTGTAGTTCTTTTTTAACGAAAAAGCATGGGTAGAAACATGTTAACCTTAGAAGAGAATGAAATACATTTTTCCTTGTGTTTACAAAAGGAATGTTTAACTTACTGGAGTCAGATTTAAATGCCTAGGCGTGTACGAGATGCCGACAGAATTTTTTTATCTTATTCCAATGGGTTAAGTGATTCCTAGAGAAAAATGAGCTGGTAATTAATTGTACTCTTCTGCGAAATTCAGTATTTATTTGGTCTATCTGTAAGTTGTTTATTTATGACTGATGCAGGTTTTAATGAATTTTACAACTTATTTTTAATTTTTGATGCAGTTTCATTTTTGGAGACCATCTCGTTAGAGAGAAAATTCAAAAAAGTGCTGTTTTGCCATCTTCGTTTGATTTTTTTTTTTTCCAATAGCAAAAAAATTTTGTTTTGAGAAAAGAATAACTGGGGAGAATCAAAGGATGTGTGGTTAAGGGCAGTGGTTGGGACCTAAATTAGCTGATCTATTTTCTTATTTCAGCAAACACCAAGATAGACTTGAGGGGGGGGGGATCAATGCATATACGACTGAGACTACAGTCTGACTTCAAATTGCTGTATCAAAGCACTTAGATGCTGATTATAACTTGAAATTGCTAATATAAAGTGAACAATGTCAGCTCACATCAAAACAATTTCAGATGCTAATGCATCACATATTTTGGATTGATAAAATACAGCTAGGTTTTTATAATAATAAACTCATTAGAAGATCCGATAGATATTTTAAACTCACCTGCAACACTGTTAATGAAACCATTGACGCTTCAAGTTCTCAAATTTTCTAATCAGCCCCAAACATGCAATAGCTCTAAAAATTAAAAATAAAAAATAAATTTTGTATGTACTGTTATCAAAATGATAACTGCAAAGGTAAATGCTAAAGTTTCTTATTTGTGACAAAGTGCAATTAATACCCAAGTTCTGAGAAGGGGTGGGTGAGAAAAGTTGTGCTCCTATTCTAAACTTATTTTATACATTTTTTTTTTCCAAGAAAGTTGAAATAACTTTTTTTTTCATTTGCAAATTTAACACTTTTAAAGGAACACTTTTTGTATCATTTTCTTGAAATAATGATTCACTAAACTTTGGATTTATTTACATTAAGAGAAAAACTTTAATATGAGGTGTTAAAAATTTTTCCATAAAATTTTTTTTTTTAAATCTTTCAAAACAATGCTTTTTTACCTAAACAAAACTATAAAAGAGACATTCCATGTCAAGTGACCTAGTGGTCCCTGCTCAACATTTCTGATTTAGATGAAATTTTATAGCGGTGTAGAGATACTTTTGAAAATAACCAATGCAAATTTTAAGCCTCCAGGATCCAAATCCTAAGGATCTAGGATCTTCCAAAATGGCAGATGAGCTTTCTGTGACTAATTGCCGTCTTTAGCCTAAGGATGCCGAAAGATTTATCCCAATTTAAGGAGCTTGGCTGTTAATACATTCGAGTATTTTTGTGAATTTGAGCTCATTTAATTTTGTATAGCACGCATGTAAACTCGTGAAAAAGCGCGTTGGGGGAAATTTTTTCCTGAATTTTAGGTTGTCATAACATCAGAACAAAAATAATTCAGAAGCTCGTTCTTCATGGCATAATTGTAAAAATACTTGTTTTTAATGGGTTACTGTTGCAAAGCTGAAATATTTATTTTCTAAAAGATAGTCATCCAAATTCGCCATCAAAACCATTCAAGTGAAAAATTGCCTATTTTCAAAGAGCTGTAGCTCAAATCTGTTACCTTGCATCTTCATTTCGTTTAAACCACTAGAACAGATTTATCCCATCAAAAAACGTTTTCTTCGATGATGTTCTTTCAAATAATGATAAAAAAAAAGAGCTTGAATTTCTGTTTCTCGTAATGAATTGCAATGTTTAAGCTCGGGTTCTGGAAATTTCATCACACAAAGCCTGAAATTTTAGGAGCTTAAAGCACATTTGGTCGTCAATATGTTCTAGTATTTTAGTAAATTTGAGTTCATTAACGTTTGTGCAGCACCCATGCAAATTTTTGTCAGAACGCAGAGGAGAAAATTTTTCCTGGATTTTAGAACGTCGTCAATTCCGAGCAAAAACAATTCAAAAGATCATACTTAGTAATTCTAGTTCTTAGTAAACACAGCTTTGATGCGTTAAAAGTTTCAGACCGTAAATATTGATTTTCTAAAAGATACTGCCACCCAAAGTGACTATCAAAATCGTTCACAAGAAAAGTAGCCTACTTTCAATGAACTGTAGCTCAAGTTTGTTACCTTGCATCCTCTTTTCCTTGGTCCATTAGAAAAAACATATTATTTTTGTACAAAAATAGTTTTTTTTCCTGAAGGTGTTCTTTCAAATAAGCATAAAAAACTGAGCTTGAAACACTAGGTGTTGTTCACGAGAGAATCTCGTTCTACAATAAATAATGAATAGTTATTGCCATGGAAAACCGCTTTTGTGATTTTGCAACTGTAATTGGTCAGAAATAGATTTTTTATTTCTCTTTTAAAAAATTATTTTGCAAATGAAATATGGTAGAAGCAGAAAAACATCTTGTTCTGTCTGATGTATCAGTTTGTTTCCAGAACAGGATGTTTTTCTGTTTCTATCATATTTAATTTGCAAGAGAACTTTTTAAAAGAGAGTTAAAAAAAACATTTCTGACTAATAACAGTTGCAAAATCACAAAAGCAGGTTTCCATGGCAATCACTATTGATAATTCATTGTAGAAGGAGATTTTCTAGTAAACAACACATAGTACTTCAAGCTCATTTTCTCATGTTTATCTGAAAGAACACCATCCGAAATAAAGGCTTTTTTGCAGGAAAAAATATGTTCTTTCTAATGGTACCAACGGAAAGAAGATGCAAGGTGACAAACTTGAGCTACAGCGCGTTGAAAATATGCTATTTTTCACATGAACGATTTTGATAGTCACTTAGTATGGTATAGTATATATTTTAGGAAATCAATATTTATGATCTGCAACTTGAATCCATCAAAATCATGTGCATTGACAGTATAATTACTAAGCACGATCTTTTGAATTATTTTTGTTCAGAATTTATGACACTTTGAAATCCAGGAAAAAGTTTTTTCACTGGCTTTCGACAAGACTTTGCATGCGTGCTACACCAAAGTTAAAGAACTGAAACCCACAAAAGTCTAAAAGGTATTGACGACCAAAAGTTCTTAGAGCTCCTAAATTTTCAGGCGTCCAGTGTGACAAAATTTTATACAATCTCAGCTTAAACATGGCAAATTTTTTCGACGCACAGAATTTCAAGCTGATTTTTTAATCCTTATTCGAAAGAACACCATCAAAGAAAAAAGTTATTTTTGTAGGAAAAAATACGTTCTTTCTAACAGTACAAGGGTCATTCCATATCAAGTGATCCAAAATTTGAGAAGTTTTTTCACTCACATTTTTGTATTTTTTTGAAATTTGGCTCATTGATTGTACCCTTCAAGGCATCAAAGTCCAAATTTTTTGATTTTTATCTCTTATTTCTTTATTTATGAGACTTTGATTTTTGAAAAACCTCTTTTTTTCATGGATGCTTGAACATAAAATGGACGATAACTCAGCACCAAATATAGATATTACGATTTGGTAAAAAGCATTTTAAAATACATTAGTTGCTGTTTGATATGATATGCAACATAACTAATTTTGTAAAAAATTTCATTTTTAAAAATTTAAATTTAAATTTTTCAGAAAACATACAACAAATGTTTTTTAAAAAAATCCCAAAAATGTTTGTGTATTTTATCTTTATTTGTGCAAAATTTCAAGTTGTGATCTCAATGGGATCATATTTTTATGAATTTTTGAATAAAATTTGACTTAAGAAATAATGATATTTTCCAGATTCTATTTAGTTAAACATGGGATTATCTTAATGGTGATGGTCAAATGAGTAGTAAGTAAACATGACTATGCTTAAAATGAACTGGTATAAACTTGTAGATTGGTAAGCCCGCCTCCCCCCCCCCCCTCCCTGGCGCCACACTTTTAATTTTTTTGTTTTTTTAAGTTTTTAAAATTTAAAAAAATAAAATTAAAAAAAAAACTGAATAGTAAACTTATTTATTGTGGTAAATGTTCTTCTTTAAAAGAAAAAGATGTACAACCCCCCATACCCCCCACCCATACATACGATTAACACTATACTAGTATCACGCCTTACATGGGGATTGAATTGAGAATTATTTTTACCCCGTATGTTCTTTTTTTTTCAGACCAAGTGTTTCTTTTAGATCATAACTTCACAAAGTGTACTTGATTAATTCAATATCTGATAAGGAAAGTCATGATTCATTTCGTTCCCTACCCCAACACCAACCCTCAATTTCCGAAGGAGGAAAGAAATAGTTTGCCCCAAGATCATAGCAAAATCGGGTTTCCCCCACTTGTTTTAATGTTCTTCCATTCTTTTCACACGAAACTACAAATAAATCAAAGTATCAGATCGTATGTTTGTCCACACATAACTTTCTTCAACATCTGGAGTGCAGCTGTATTTTCTTTTCTTTATTGCTTGCTTACTTTTTAATTTCTGTTGTGAAGGAGAGTAATGCAACGAGATCTATCTATACATATATTAAAAGCAGTTATAGATCAATCAAACTTTGATCTTTTGAGCATAACTTTCCATATTGTTAATCTTCATTCCTGATTGCTCCCCCCCCTCACTCTACCATCCAAGGGGGGAAAAAAGCTTTAAATGAGTGTGATTCCATTCAGTGATGTTCCCAACAATTTTTCTGAGCGTATACTCCCAGTAATCCATTATGGACAATATGTGTATGCATCAAAAACTCAAAAATATAATATGTCTAAAAAATGTTTGAGAGCATACGATGTATCCAGAGTATTCCCCTGGTTATTTTTGTCTGTTAAAGTTTTCCCAACTTTCAGTGTTTGTGATCCCCCCCCCCCCCAATTTACAAGCCTCAGTCACTTCTGATGTTTAGCAGCGTTTGTTTTGATTATTAACTCTTACGTACTATTTTTTTTTTTTTTAAACAGTTTTGAAAAAAAAAAAAAAAGATAAAAGTGTTGGTGCGGGGGAGGGGGAGGGCGGGATTACGAATCTACAAATTCATCCCGGCTCATATCAAGCATAATCATGTTATCATGTTTACTTACTACTCACTGGACTATCACTAGTAAGAGAGCCTCATATTTAACTAAATAGAATCTGGAAAATATCATTATTTCTTAAGTCAAATTTTATTCAAAAATTCATACGAATATGATCCCATTGAGATCCCAACTTGAAATTTTGCACAAATGAAGATAAAATACACAAAAATTTTTTGGAATTAAAAAAAAATCATTATATGTTATCTGAGAAATTTAAAATTTAAATTTAAATTTAAATTTTTGAAAATGAACTTTTTTACAAAATTAGTCATGTTGCATATCATATTAAACAGCAACTAATGTACTTTAAAATGCTTTTTAACAAATCTTAATATCTATATTTGATGCTGAGTTATCGTCCGTTTTATGTTCAAGCATCCACGAAAAAAAGAGGGTTTTTCCAAAAATAAAAGTCTCATAATAAAAAAAATAAAAGAGATAAAAAAAAAATTAGGACTTTTGATTACCTTGAAGGGTACAATCGATGAGCCAAATTTCAAAAAAATACAAAAATGTGATGAAAAAACTTTGGATCACTTGACATGGAATGTAAGACCCACAAACGAAAAAGAAGATGCGAGGTGACAAACTTGAGCTACAGTGCTTTGAAAAGTCTAATTTTCACTTTTGAACGGTTTTGATAAACCACTTTGGGTGACAATATCTTTTAGAAAATAGATCTTTGAACTCTGAAACTGTAGCCCATTAAAAACAAGTATTTTTTTTCTATGTAATCACGAAGAGCTTTTGGATTATTTTGTTCAGCTTTATGACAACCTAAAATCCAACTCGCTTTTTCACGAGTTTACATGCGTGCTATACAGAATATAATGAGCTCAAATTCACAAAAATATTTGAATGTATTAACAGCCAATTGTACTTTAAGCTCCTACAGTTTCAGGCTTCCTGTGTGATAAATTTTTCTGCAACCTTCGGCTTAAAGATGGTAATTTGTCACAAAAAGTTCATCCGCCATTTTGGATCACTTTTTCGAGCGATCCTAGATCCTCAGGGTTTGGACCTCAGAAGCTGAAAATTTGCACAATTTAGTTTCAGAGGCATCTCTACACATCTTTAAAATTTCATCCAAATCGGAGATTGTAGAGTTGAGACGATTTAAAAGAATAGCTCAGTTCACGTGGAATGACTCAATTTTGAAAATTTTCAAAAAACTTATGATTTAGGAGATGAACCTAATTGTTTTCCAGAAGATAACGTTTATTAATGGTAATCTGACAATAAAAATAAAGAAAATGTTGCAAGGATGAGTGGAAATGGGTTCGAGATCAAACGGTCGACGGTTTACCGACCGCTAGTCAATGGTGTGCTCAGAAATTTTGGGGAATTTGCCGTCTTCTACGGGCTTTTCTCCATATTGTTTACCCCTACTTTTTCTTCTTTTTCGGCACTACAGCCTAGGGCAGGCCAAGACCGTCTCAATCAGTTTCCTCCATTCCGCTCTGTCAGAAGCAGATTTCCTCTATCCACTGAGGCCAACAGTTTTTAAGCCTTTTTCGGCACAGTCGAGCCATCTGGTTGGTGGACGGCCCCTCTTGCGCGCACCATCTGGAATTGTGAAGGGGACTTTATGGGTTGGGTCCCTACTACCTAGTCTAAAGAGATGCCCCAGCCATCTAATGCGATTCGCTGTAATAAAGTGGATAATATCTGGCTGTTTATAGAATTTTTTATATATCTCAAAATTATAGAGAGTGCGCCATCTGTTGTTTTCCTGGACAGCACCAAAAATTCTTCTCAAAATTTTTCTTTCAAAAAACCACCAATCTATCTTCTTCTGCTTTAGTTAAAGCCCAACATTCACTTCCATAAGTTAGGACTGGTCTTAAAAGGGGGGTCTTGTATATATTTATTTTTGTACTTTTTAATTGGCTTTTCAAACCAAAGTAGCATTATTCAGTAAATTACCGCCCATTAGCCAGGGCTAAAGCAGAAATACGTGAAATACTGCTAATTCTATATTAGCTACCAGTTTGTTTCGCACTCTTGGCTTCCTTAAGAGGTTTTCCATCTCCAGCTCAATCACTTTCCTATGCCGGGCTGATGAGTGCTAATAAGCACGAAACTGCAGTCCTCGGCTGGAAATGACTGAGCTGGCGGTGTATTTCACAAAGTAGCATTGTTACCCTACATCCCTACATATATTTCACCCATCATTTAAAATATCTCGGGGCCCCTTTCAGGCCCGGGCCAACACATATCCCTTCTCCCCCCCTGTCACTGGTCTAGGGTAAGAGGCCCGTTGTTTTTCCAGTTTGTGAAAATAAAGGGAAAGTTTGGCTGAACCTCGCTAGCGTAGGGCAGGAAACAAGTCATATATTGCTTCACGATTTTCCCAGATCACATGTAGATTTGGTGGACTCGTCACAAAATTGCAAAGCTTAGCTGGAAAGTTCTTTTGAATCAACTCTTTAGACCTTGCACTCACCGATTTCTAGTCATTCATTTATTTCAAAAAAAAAAAAAAAAAAAAAAAATGCGGGAAGAAAGCTCAAAAATGAATGTCAAAACAGTACTACTTGAATTCTTCGATTTCAATAACATGATGTTCTTCAAAAGTGGAATTTTCAAATTGCCATCAATTACTCTCAGTGGCGGTACTAGTTCTTGCTGGGGCCCTGGACTGTTTTCGAGGCCCTTTTTGTATATATTTATTGAAATTGGTTTCAGATCGATGAAATGCAATTAGACGCAACATAAACCAAAACTAATATCGATTATATTCTAAAAGTGGCAGAGTTTAACGAAGTGTTGCACCTTGAGGTCTCACCCACAAATCTTTACTGGTATTCTTCTAGAATTTAATTTTCTACTCGTGTTTTATTCGTGGTGGAAAAAAACCTGTTGAACTTTTTTCACATCGCAGTATGTATTTCTTCCTTTGTAATCCAGTTATATTTTTTTTTCTATAAATGTACACTATGCAGTTCTTTGTTGGAAATGCAATTATATTTTGTTACATTAACAACCCAGAATCCACCACAAGGAGGTGGTTGCATTTCGTGATCCACATCCTGCTCTTCCCATATACCCAGCCAAGTTATTTATTTATTAACAATTACTATATGACTTTAAACACGTTTCTACTTTAAAATACAGGTTTGAAGTTGTGCTATGAATCAATTTTAGCACTGATGATCAGGAGTATAACGTTTTCCTTATAAATCCATATCTTTCCTCTTCCCTAAAATACCAATGTACCCACTCACTAACCAGCTTCAACAGCCGGAGTGTGAAAGGGGAACATGTGCCGAATTATCAGTAAAGCTTCAACTGTTTTTCGGCTTATCATCCAGTTTACTTGATGTATATTGTCAATGTAATACTGGAAGAAAATGTGACCCTGATCTTGCTGTCAAAAATCCATGACATTTCGCTCATTAGCGTTCTTTAACGCTAAATTATTGAGTTACTGAGCTCTACATGTTCTATCTGAACTAATAACGAAATGAAGATATTCTGAAGTCATACCTTAAAAAGGAAGTCTTCTTATCGTTCCATAAAAAAAAAAAAAAAAAAAAAAAAAAAAAAATAATAATAATATAACTTTCGTGAAACATGAAATTGTACACTTTTTGAAAGTTACACAATCTATAAGTCATTTGTTTAAACAGTGGATCTGGTGATCCAAAGAAATTGCTACGTTGCCGATTTTGAGAACTTGTTATTGGTCATGGCAGTGGACGACAGTCAAAATGCAAAGGAGTTAAATCAGAGAAGGGCATACGAGGAAAAAGATCAGATAGACGCAAGAGATGGATTTATAAGAACAACTTTATACTTATGATCGTAATGCCAAAACTGAATCATGAGTCCAACTTCAAACCTTTATTCAAACGTAAAAAAATTGTTTAAAATCATATGTAGTAAGTGTAAAGGTAAATTATATTACACACTCATATACAGGGTGTTCCGTTTTAACCTGCAAGACCTATATTTTTGCAATCGTTAGATTTAGTTGTATACTTCCTATTTCAAAAATGTTCAAAATCAGATGCAGAGTTAAGATATTGAAAGTTTGAAGCAAAAATAAAAATAAATCGAAAAATACAAAATTTAACTTTTTATACAGGCCCCAGGTCCCCTTACTTATGCTTAGGGAAATTTTCACCATTGAAAAATTATTCCAACACAAAAAGTTTGACACTAGTACGACCAATATTCACCGAGCTATGAAACGCATCGCTTTGTGACTTACACCACAACGATGAATATTGGTCGTACTAGTGTCAAACTTTTTGTGTTCGAATAATTTTTCAATGGAGAAAATTTCCCTAAACATAAGTAAAGGGACCTGAGGCCTGCATAAAAAGTTAAATATTGTATTTTTTGGCTCATTTTGATTTTTGCTTCAAACTTTCAATATCTTAACTCTGCATCTGATTTCGAACATTTTTGCAATTGGAAGTATACATCTAGGACTAACGGTTGCGAAAATAAAGGTCTTGCAGGTTAAAACGGAACACCCTGTATATATATATATATATATATATATATATATATATATATAATTTTGATTCAATATAATTTCTTCAAAGTATGTTAAAATGAAAGTTCTGTGAAACATGCAGCAACCTTTTGAAAAATACAGTATGTTTATTTTTATACTTCAAGTTAAATGTAAAAATGTATTCGAAACATGTTGTGAAATTTTATTCTTTTAAAAGTAATGCTTGTTTGTTTGATAAATCAATTAATTTGTTTCAGCCATTTTCATAGGACGGGATATATGTGCTGTTTCCACAGCACTTACCCGTATTCGTTTTGAGGACATTGAAAATTAAATTGTCTTGAAGCGATATTGTAATGGAACTTCTCACCGAAAACTCTATGGTGTAAGAAATTATCATTAGTACAGAGAATAATATTCGATACTCTTATTTTCTCCGCAAGTAATTCCGAAAATTGATAATTACTTTCGTGATCCTAACGATACTTTATATTAGTGCTTTATGCTTGGGGAAAATAACAACAACAGTGAAAATCTAAACGGCAATCGAAACTTGTTTATAAAATTAATTTTAGCAATCCCCAGCAGAAAGTCATATCCTCCCTTTATCTTCTGAAACGCAAAAGAAAAATCCTTTAGTGAAGACTGAAGGCAAAACACGCAAACCCTGAATTCCCTCAAGCGTTCATGTTCAAAACTTCTCAGCGCTCAAGACTACGCGGTTAATTTAATTGTGTTAATTGCCATTAAGAGCGGAGTCAACGTGTCCGCCAAACTGTCTAATTGAAAAGCCCTTAAGTCGAGTCTGAGACCTTTTCCTAGTGAAAACACTAGAAGTTTGATTAAGTAGTAACATACCAACCGATGAGAAGAAGCAGGAAGAAAACTACTAAACCGGAAAGGGAAACAAACGGCCTTCTGAGGCGTGAAATCCAGTGGATTGTCTATCTCCCCTAACCCCTGTCTCTGCGGCTATTCGATTCTTGCACCGAACAGTTTCCTGAGTTCGGATGCTTTCGTTTTCTACGAAGATAGCCCGAGGGATTTTGTCATGCTGGGGGAGGGGGGGATTTCTTGAATTTCCTTTCTTGCACTTTTCTAGAGAGCCGTAAATGGAATAAGTTCTCTTCACTTCAGTTTTGTTGTTTGCCTTTTTTATAGAATCTTTGTTCGGCAACTTTCTAATGATGAACTTGCATCGAAAAGAATAGCTTGTTATAAATTTTTGATATACAGCCCCAAATTTTACTCTTTCTTATTAGTTCAAAAGTAAAAATTGTCAATTTAATAAGAAGCAGTCGTTTTCCTTTCTCTCTTTTAAAGAAAATAACTGACCAATCATTCATGTTTTTGTTGGATTGTTGCGACCTAACTCTAGCATTCTGAAGTTTTGGTTTTTGTTGAATGCTAGAGAATGAGCTTTGATGTTCCTTGATTTTCGGTGAGTTTGCTAAATGATAGCGACTGTGATAACTACTTGTAACTATTGTTGCTGACATTTTTGCAAAGGTTACGAAATTGAGTTTTTGCTAAGTAATGGCAGTTGATATTTAATATTTTGATTTAATTGATCGTTTTTGCCGGTCTACGAAATATATTTTTAAATTAATAGAGTTGTGTCATTCTATAATCTACATGAAAATAAGTTTTTTCCTCGCGGTCTTTCTTAAAGTCAGTATTCAATGCTTCTCTTGAAACTTTTGTTTCGTGATTTCGTTTAACAAGTTATAGTTCACGTATGTGAACAAACGAGAGAGCATAGTTGCTGGAATGAACAATTATACCAAGCTTTGACGAATGTTGGTACAAATGCTTGGGAGAGCATTTTAGTCCATGTAAACTACTATCGAACAAGAGCTCAGTTTTGCCTCTTCGAAAAATGATCTATCTGTGGGCAAGAAAGATATAGATATCCATCACTTTATTTTGTTTACACAATTACTGAACTCTTAAATAGGTTTTTAATCTTCAGTCAAAAATCGTCAAATATTTTCTATATTTCTGAAGCCTAGTAGCGATTTCTTTGCACAAGCACAAGTTTTTTTCACTTCTTGATATCAACCAAGAACACTCATGTTACAATAGATTTTCAATCTAGGTTGTACACGTGAGAAAATAGTTTGGATTGCTTGGATACGGACGTTAAATTTCCGAGAGAATTTGTTCAATATTCCTCCATCATTGCGAACTAGCAGACGATGATTTTAGTCCTCTACACCAAGAGGGCACGTGGCCATAAACTTAATGGTTTCTATCGGAAAAGAAATACTCATTTTTTACAATGGTCTGAAAATCCAGTTTTCGCAGGATTTCCGAGCTACAGTGACCTGTTTAATTCAAATAGTTTGCTTGTATCTAATGCTTTTAGATTACTCATTTTATCCTTATTGCATTTTATTATTGACTAGAAAATCGCCCGTCAAGGTATGACGGGTGAAAATTGCTTCTCTTCTTCTACATTTTAACAAAGCAATTGCCTGTTTGATGATAGTTGAAATTTTAACCCTAACTCCAGTGGATTAACCCTAAACTCCAGTAGATAGCGTTCATTGTTGACCGCTGTTTCATTTCTTCATTCCCCTTAAATGATACAGTATTACCAGTAAAACTCTTAAGTTAACGAATCGAGTTCAGCCTTGTCACAACAAAGCCTTTCCCTGCAAGTTAAACATTACCGAAACACATTATCAAATCATCATGCCGTAGCGTGAGTTTCATTGTTGAAACACGCGCGTTACTTGATCACTGGCTATTATATACATATGAGGATATCGTAAGCAAACCTTATTGCATTGCTACATTAAATCAACTGAGAATACTTTAAAACTTAATAAATACCTTATGGTTTAAGATAATCCACAAGGTGGTTATACCTAATTTTCGATGCAGATATTTTTTTTTTCATTTCATTAATGTGTGTCGAACGTTTATGAAAAGGTAAGTATTCATTAAAACTTACTGTATCTCTACAAAGATTGTTTTCATGATGACTTTTAATTAGAGAAAACAAATTTCAACAAAACCGTGTCTTTTATACGAGTACTTTGACTCGCTACCATTACGTTGATGTATGGATACTTTGTGTTCTAATATGTCCGTAGCCTACTCTTACAGAGGTTTTTAGGAATTAGATGTAGGTTAGTGAAATAAAACGTATTTAACTAAAAACTTCACACGATAAAAGCACCGAGTTTTATAAACCTGTAGTGACCTGCGATGGAATTTACAGAGATAGTGTCTTTTGATGAATTTACACAGTTCTCTACCAGAAACAAAAAATAAAGAGGGAGTTTCCTCCCTGAAAATCGCATTTCTTTTATAGGCCGGAGGCAAGGGAATATAAGTTTGTGTTTAAGTTTTCTTTTGTTGTAACTTAATTATGGTGAAATTTTCTGTTGCTCAACCATAGCATGCAGGCTTGTGAGATACAATTGCTCGAGTAAAATATTTTTCATTATTTAATTAAATATCTTTCAAAATTTCATTGCAGCGATTACAACTTTTGTTAATTGAGCGCATAACTTATTTGTTGCGTCTCCAAGCAGAGTAAATTACAATTGAGTCAAAAGTTAAGTAAACTGTTCAAGTTAAAAAGCACCGCAAAGGTCCCAAAACTTACAATGGTCGCTTTCATTGTTTCTAACTAAATCGTAAATGGTACGTAAAATTTTCGTTAAAAAAATGTAAAAAACCTCCCGATATTTACTTTTAAAACTTTATCAAATAAAAGCGTCAAGACCTCTAAAGGAAAAAAAAGTGCAAATATGAGCTCTTAGCTTTTATTGTAAGATGTTCAAGGCTAGAATAGGGCTTCGAGCAAAGTTTATCTTTGGTGGATAGTCTAAGCCGAAAATAGCTTCCCGTTAATCTGTGCCGGAACAGAAAATACGCCCCATGAGATAATCTCTTTCACTTACTGGAGAGGAAAACTAGGAAAATAGAATGTTTTACCATTAAGAACGACAACCGAGTAGTGTGCAGAGGGTCTATTTTCTCACAAGATAATCGCTTGGGAATGCATGACGAATAAAGAAGAGCAGACAATCACCTTAAAGAGAAAACGAAACAATGAAACGTAATGCATAAAAATAGGAGATAACCTATGATATTAAGTTTTGACAGCATAATTCCAAACGTCTTTATCCATGACAACCACACACACAAATATATATACTTATATATACATATAACGTATTGAAAGTTACGAACATGCCAAAATACTACTGGATGGATGTTCCACTGCTTATGAGATAGGCTCCATCAATTTAGTGTTAATTTTTACATTTGTATTGCTGTTATTATGTTAATATTTTACTATTTGCACTTTTATTGTTTCTTTATCACACTATATATATATATATATATATATATAACTATGAGTGACATTTTTGAATGCGCTTTGTAAGTAATACAGGATAAAATTAGATATCTGTTTTTTTTTTTTTTTTTTTTTTTTTTTTTTTTTAATGTATAGCAATGTACGTATTCTGGTACTATTTGGTGGTTTAACTGAAGTTCTGGAAATGTTGGATTTTTTTTCAAGCACGTGAAATGTCGGACCTCTCAAATTTTTAAAGAGGCCAAATTGTTGGAGCGCGTCTAGCTGAAGCAAGTGTAACTGAAACATTTCAACTTTTTGGCACATCTAAAAGTACAGTATCTAAAGTCATAACAGCATACACACAGCGCGGTAAGACAAGCTCGGCAAAGCAAAATAGTGAGCGGAAAGAAGCTCAGTGAAATAAACCGACGGGTATTGAAGTGGATTGTAATATCTAAAAAGCGAACAACAGCAGCAAAAGTGACCACATAACTCAATCACCATATAGAGTCACCAGTGTGAGCGATTAAAGTTAGAAGGGCACCTTAATAAACAGAACATTTCCGGCAGAGTAGCGATTCAAAAATTTTTTTCCCAAGTGTTTCCATTATTTTGATAACTACCTGTATATACACGTATAAAAAATGAGATACATTATAAGAACATTTTAAACATAAATTCAAATAAAATGAAAGAAATATGAAAGAATAAACGCTAAAGTGAAACTTGTGAACTTAGGGACCGGTCCTGCCCTTGAGAAAGTATCGGTCTCTGGTTCACCTTTTGCATTTTGGTGTTTCCGTGTTTTTGCTTTTTGCAATTTACAATTTATTTTGATTGTTTATTCATATATATATATATATATATATATATATCAATACAAACGAAGTCTTTGACTCACCAATGATTATAAAATCACTATTTGGTAACATAATTTTAGTCAATTTATGCGAAAAGGATTGATGAATTTAACTCAGATGAGAAGGGTTGGGAAATCAATGCTAATAATAGGAATTTTATTAAACACTTTGGTTTTTGAAAATAATATAGTTACCAAAATATGCAATTTGACTCTCCCTTATCACATAGACACACACACTCGGGCTCTCACGCACATGCATACATACTCTACAGTATAGATACTTTATTTTCTCGTACTAATAAACTACACTTTTTATTCGAATGTTATTTCTGCGAAAGATGTCCCAAATTTAGTCTAAACATTTGATGAATAGGTACAGTCAGAGATTTTTTAAAAAGATCCAATTCAGCAGGCTCAGAGACAACTATCCTTGGTCGAAACACATAACAAATTACACAAAGCAAAACACAGTATTAAAAGTAAGTAGGCAGCTGTTCAAAAAGGTACAAAATCTGTTAATTGATAAATAACCTAGTGATAAAGCGTTGCCCCGGTTGCGTCATGTGAAGGCAAGTCTATTCCCATACTCCACACGCAGAGATATTGCTAGGAATTATTTTCAATGCATGAAAATAATCCTTAACATTTTTTGGAGGAGTGAAATATTCGAAATCAGTGAAGGGCATAATAATGATCAACTGCATGAAAGAGCTGAACTTCTTTAAATGAAATGGAAGATGACCGAAAAATAAGACAGGAGTACTTCCCAGATTGCACACACAACGTTTAAACGTTTCTAAACGCTTTGAACTGGTTGTCACAACGTTACGAACCGTTTTATGACGTTTATGAAACTAAGAGTGCAACCTGGATATTTTGACTTTTGACTTTCAATATGTTGTACAACACTTTGTGTTATAAAAATACAAAATTCAAATGTAATATTTTTCTGTTCTAATTGACTTTTTTCCCCCCCATTTCCTTGGACGCTAGACTTTTACCAAAAATACAAAGAGCGAAGATATTTTTGATTTAAATTTGAATCGTATTTCTGAATTTCAATGCGTGAAATACGCTTGTAGAGTCTTTAAAATATCTCTGGCTACAATGTACATATAACATGAGACAAAACTCGAAGAAAAGCGGGAAAGAGAACTGAGTTCTGATATTTCTCTCCCCGTCTGAATAAACAAATCAAAAGCCGGGAGATGTACGGCCATTACTGACCTTTGACCGTCGTCCATCAGAAAAGGTCAGAAAAATCATTAGCTTTCAGACCGTGCCTGGTTTCATAACAGGGTTTCCGAAAAATCGCAAATAGTCGTTTTCTTTTACCAGGAAAATGACTCTCCAGATTTGGCTCCAGCTTATCCTTTGGCGGTTTCCTTGGACTATTTTTTTTTTGTTTCACCTACTGTTGTTTTAGCAACACATAAAATATCCCGAAGCATTATTTTTTATGGAGATGTAGAAGGTATTCGAATCACGTCATTTCATTAAATTTTCAAGATAATTCTTTTTCCTTGTCTGTATTTTAGCGACACCATTAAGATATTTTTTCAAGCTAACTTAATGAATTCAAATGCTTACTATATAAAAAGTAAATTTGGATATTAAAATACAGAACTAGCTGCGGAAACTCTTTTTGTACAATTTGTTTTGCATGTTACTATCATTTTGATGGAGCAAAGAGTGAAGGAAAATAATTTTATTATTAAAGGTTCATCACAAAAAGGTAGCGTTACTTACGATAAAACCTTTCTGCGCTTTTTTTTTTTTTTTTGCATTTTAAACTGATGAGGAGGGTAAAGAGTTAAGAAAAAGAATTTCATTCTGAAATGCTTTTCATAAAGATATAGAATTGTGAACAATTAAGCCTTTTTTGTACAATTTGTCTTCTATGTTACACTCATAGTCATGAGGCAAAGTCACCAACATGAGTTCAATGAAAAGGAACTTTGTTCGTAAAGTTTATCAAAAAGAGATATAATTAGTAACGATGAAATATTTTTGTAAGAGTTGTTCAGAATTTTACACTCATGATGAGGCAAAGGGTTAAGAAACAGAAAGTCACTCTGAAAGGTTTATCACAAAAAGGCAGAATCTGTTACGATGAAACTTTTTTGCACAAGTTGTTTTACATATTGCACTAATGTTGATGAATCAAAGAGTTAAGTAAAAGAACGTTACTCTAATCTAAAAGGATTACCACAAAAAGGCAGAATTAGTCACGATAAAGCCTTTTTACACAAGTTGTTTCACTTGTTACAATCATGTTGATGACGCATAGAGTAAAGAAAATGAACATTGCTCTTTAAGTTTACTGTAAAAAGGCTGAATTAGTTATGACAAAACTGTTTTGTTCAAGTTGTTTTACATATTGCACTCATAATAGGCAAAAAGTTATTACAAAACTGTTTTATACAAGTTGTTTTACATGTTGCACTCATAAGAAGCAAAAAGTTATGAAAAAGACCTTCACTATAAAAGGTTTATCACAAAAAGGCAGATTCTGTTACGGAAAAACTTTTTGTGCAAGTTGTTTTGCACATTACACCCCATGTTTATGACGCAAAGAGTTAAGTAAACGAACATACTCTATAAAGTTTACTATAAAGAGGCAAAGTCAGTCAAGGTAAAACTATTTTATACAGTTGTTTTGCGTGTCACACTCATGATGAGGCTAAGAGTTAAGAGAAATAACATTACTTTGAAAGGTTTATCCCAAAGAGGTTGAGTTAGTCACTATAAAACCTTTTCGTACAAGTTTTGCATATTACACTCACGATGATGCAAAGTAAATAAATAAATACATAAATAAAAAAAAGCTTTTTATCTATATACTCGGAGAGAAGTTCAACACAAAAGAAGTAGATTTTATCTTACTCTTTATTTCATTTCTAAAACTTGATTCCCTTGCTTTAATTCTAATTAAACTCGATGGCAAGCTGATTCTGCATGGTTTTCAGCGGGAAAACAATTGAAAAAGCGAAGTTAAACATAAAAAAGGAGCAAAATTTTGAAGTTTTTTTTTCGAATTAATCATTAGTTGTTTCTTTTATTCGTTTGTCCTTTTAAATAGTGAGATGTACAAAAGTGTTATAACTAATAATGCTTTATTATTGATAATTGTTTATTATCAGGTAAAGTTAATACTGATAATAATATTTGGAGGAGTCATATTAATTTTTTCACTGAGGCGCATCAGTTGAAAAGTCGTTTGAAGATAACATGTGATGATTGTGTGGTGAATGGAGAAGAAAAATTTCGAAGCAAAAGAAAATCCCTTATCCTTAGAACCAGCGTGTATTTAGATTTTAAGAAGGTAATGTACTTTAATAATAAGGGGCACTATTCCAAAAAGTTTAAAAAAATCTTTTCAATGGTTGGGACTGAAATAAACGTTTCATAGGGGAAAAAAAACAATATTTGATATTGCTGCACACAGTATTCAAATTGATACCTTGAGTGGAAAATATTTGAAAATAAGTACAGTGAAGCACCGTTTATACGTTTCTGAAGGGACTGTATGAAAAAAGCGTATAAATGAAAAAAACGTATAGCAGGATACATTAATTTGTATTAAACTCTGAAGGGTCAAAATTAAAAAACGTATAAATGATAAAAACGTATAAAAGAGAAACGCATAAACGGTGCTTCACTGTACAACTTTTAGTAGTAATTAAGAAGCATTTGTTTCATCTTAATGCACTGAAGTTAAATAGATCATTATCTCTTCCTACTTTCATCCTTTCTTTCTTTTCTTTCTTTTTTATATTTTTGCAATCGATGAGAAGGATTTTTCTTAAACTGCACAAGATTTGCAATCAGTTTGCAAGTTTTAAACTTTATGACGATAATTTTTATTTACCAAATGTGTGCACCACATTCAATCGCAGATGAACTTTGGCCATCGAAAAGTCAAAATAAAAAGTTCGACTTATAAGCCAGTAATCACAATAATAGATGAAAGCTAGTTACGCCTCTGAGTTAAAGTCAACTTTTAACTAAGAATTCGAAAAAAAGGAAAAAAAAATATTCATGAAGGATTTTTAGTTCCATTCAATCATTAGTTTTAAAAGTTGTAAACTATTGCAACCTCCTCTTCAATTTGCCTTTATTAGTAATGGATTTTTACTCCAATGATTAGCGTAATCATTCAGTCTTAGGGAATTTACAATACTTCAATCTTTGGCAGATTATCTTTTAAAGAAAAGAAATAAATAGGGATGAAAAACGCAAAAAGAAAACCAAAATAAGTGACAAATTTATTCTAGGAAGGAAAAAAAAAAGTGAAAGAAACGAAACTGAGAGATACAAAAAATCAGTAAAATATCTTTCCAGTAAAATATTTCTTTTATAATTAACAGCATTTCAATTACGAGCTTAGGACGGTAGCACTTTTTCTCCTAGTTCTTTAACCATAATGAGAAATAACTTTAATTAAGCTTTAATTAAAAAACTGAAAGCTATTGCAAGCATGACCATAAAAAGCTAAATTTATGAGCATCCTTAGATTTGGAGCTGCAACTTTTCCTTAAGTCTTCATCATCCCCTATTGCTATGCTTCATCAATTATCAATCAAGATAATTGCTTGAAGTTATTTTTAATTAATTAAGTTCCATGACCGCACGAACAGAAAATGCTAGTCATCATTTGTAAAATGTTCACTGGAGAGCGCTTTACAGAAATTTCTAATTTCCAGCTTCGACTGTCTTAGTGTTCTTTTCAATTACGTTTTTAATAAAATGTATTACTTGTTTTTAAATTGCTGTATGCATATGAGGGGTTACGAGGAAGAATGATCATAGTCCTCGACACACTTATTTGAAGTATTACGTTTTTTAACTTTGAAGTTGGTTAAATAGTTGAAAAATAGGTATAAATTATCTCTATATATAAAGGTGACGGTGTTTCTTTGTTTATAACCGATGGCCAGAAGACCCCATAGCACCTACAACCCTGAAACTTCACACAAAAATTCGAACGTACCAGCACAAAAAATTCGAACGTACCACGGGTCCGTGCACCTCGAAGCCGAAATTTTAAATTTCAAATTAGTGTTTTCAAATTAACTAATTAAGCTAAATTTCGGCTAATTAGGTGATAAAAAATCTCTCCACCCCCAAACATTATATATCGTTGGAAAGGGTTTTCCTTCCCAAACAAGATGATGTTTGTTCCATTTTTCTCAATTAATTAGAACAGGGGATACAAGCGATTCTAATTGAGCCACTTTTCAAGGCTTCTCTTGCGAGAAATTGTTATAACACTAGGTCCACTTTCCACACAATTTTCAACTATAACACTAGGTCTATTTTCCAGACAATTTTTCAATTACTTTCTTTTTGAACATTTTGGAGGAAGTCGCCTTTGTTGCTTATGAATATTTTACTGTTTTTACTTTATTTTAAATGCATTGTGCGTATCTTAATTGATTTTCTTTTTAATTAGAAAGTCACTAGGCAAACTTGGCGATGAATTATGGAGTTTTTACTTTGAAGCTACTGCAAATGTAATTTTGATGTAATTTGTTCTTCTTTAATTCAACGGACTTTCTTTAAATTTTTAGCACAGGCATCGCTGTGCGGGTACTGCTAGTCTTTTTAATAAAATCCCAATCCCTATCAAGATGTGCTCCATACTGCGAGGGCTACCTCAACTGCCCCATCGTTCCTTGACGGAGAATAGAAGTGAGATCGCGTGTTGCGAATGTAAAATATAGCCAAACTAGTGACATTAAAATAAAAACAAGTCCTGAAGTATTGTACCCATAACCTATATGAATCTTCATTGGAAAGAAGAAGCGCAAATCAGTAAGGGCAACTCCCAAAGATTGTCATTACTAAACCGACAATAATCTGTAAAAAGCCTTCATTTTCTTGAGAACAGCAATCTCTAAAAACCACAATTGAATCGAGGATAATGATTCATAAATAAAATCAACGATTGCGCTAAAAGCTTTCGTCGGAATAGAGACAGAAGTTCCTGAAAAATCTTATTAGAATGGGGAAAATAATGTCCAAAACTATCCATTATAAAAATAAAAAAAAATCCTGAAAGTTCTTATTGGAATAAGAAAATTGGTTTCTCTAAACCCCTAACAGAATAAGGGTACCAGTTTCTCAATAACATCAATCGTCGCTTTAAAAATCTCTATATGAATAGGGAAAATAGCAAATCACATACAGAGGAAAGAAATGTTTTTAAATAGCATCAAAAGTCAACAGTATATCTTATTGAAGAAAAAGGAGAAGAAAAAAACAAACATTATGATTGAAAAAACAGCACCGAAAAAAAAAATCTCTTTTGAATAAGGACAATATTTCTCAAAGCTCCCCACTGAAATAAAAGCGTCAGTTTCTCAAAATGTATATCTAGCTAGTTTTCAGTAAAAAGGAAAGCGTGCAGTTCATTATCAATCGGTAGACTGCAATGGTATTGTTTCCTTCAGTCAAAAGTAGTACTTTTTGTCACTGAAATTGATAGAATAAGCAAAAAAAAAAAAAAAAAAAACATGGGCCCAGAAAATACTTTCATTTTCCCTACAGTTATTTTTTAATTAATTTTTTTAAATGTCCGATTTTTCGGACAAGGCGTGGTCTTGATGACGGCATAAATGATGCTCTTTGGCGCATCTTTCTACTGCGTTTCCACGTGATGATAATCAAGAAGCAAATTAAATATTGCGCTCTACGCTTTCTAGCTTGCTACCAACCATATCGTTGCCAATACACGTGAGTAAAGATTCGAATTAAATATTTTGTTCTGTGAATGGCAACACTGAATGGCATTTCATCATTTGTGATGTCATCGGCATGAGCGTAAACAATGAAAGCGCACCAATTTAAGATTTTTTTTTTTAAATATTAAACTTAAACAAATTATTTTAAAAATGGTCAATTCCTATGTTTCTAAGCATGCTCTTTCAGAAAAAATAGTTTTAAAATTTGGTAACGACCCCATTAAAATAAAAATAACCAAAGTTTCTGCGCCTTTGATCGTGCGGAAGGAAAAGATAACATTTAGGTTGCCACCAGTAGGCAATTTTGTGAAGTGAAATGACAAATGTTGGTAGCACTGCAGTTATACTCTTAGTGCCAAAAAGCGACATTTACAGTAATTCAGTCGGCGCGGAGTTCCCTCCAGGAAAGTTTCCGAAACTTGATTCTGACTCAAGAAAATGGTCTTCAAAGTATTAATTTTCATTATAGTAAAAATGAAAACTCAGTAGGGGAATGAGGGGCAAAGTAAAGTGGTTAAGATACTTTTCAATATATACAAATTGGAATTTTGTAATAAAATTTACAATTCATAAAGAAGGAACAATACTTTTTATAAAAAAGCTTGCACTGAAACATTACTTTTTATTTTTGGCAGTAACTTTGTACCTCCAAAAAAGGTTGAAAACTCTCCCTTTTTTTCCATGGGGCTATGTGAAAAATAATTTTTTTTTCGAATGAAATATTTTCTATTTGATCATTAAAGATATTTTTCATCAAATGAATGAGTAAATAAAAGAATGAATGAATAAATAAAAAGAAAATGAAAAAATAAGCAAATTAATTTAGATATGAAAAAATAAATAAATCAAAGAATAAAATAGTGAATGAATAAGGAAATAAGTGAATGAATGAATAAATAAGGAAATTATTAAAGGAAAGAATGTAAATAAAATAACTAATTAATAAATACGCAAGTGATTTGATAAAGTATTGAATAAGTATACGAAATGAGCTATTTCACTTTGACTCATACACTTTTCCCCCGCATGCACTTAGATAACTGTACAAATTATTTTAAACCAAAAATAAGCTTAATATTAAACAAATAAATACTGCGTCGAATATTTGTAGATCTCAATTAATATTTAAAATGTTAATAACAAGAACTTGATCATTCAATAATAACAAATATAATTTTTTACTTACAACAAAATGTTACAATATGAGTATCAATTTTGAAAATTTGCTTTTATAATCATATTTTTTGATTTTCAGAGGTAACTTGATCTTGACTGGAATAGATTATATTTGTTACTACCTAGTTAAAATATTACCAGATAGGTGGTGCTAAAAGCGGAGTAAATATTTCCGTATTTCACTTTGCCCCGCTATTTCACTTTACCCCGCTTTCCCCTATATTTATATATTTCTTTAAAAGTGTGGTGTTTTATTTTCAATACTATAAGCTATCTTTACTATCTGGTAAGATATTTCGTTAGTTATTAATGAACATTTAAGCATTCAGTGATTCAGTTTCGCGAGAAAAAAATAACATTCCCACATTTTTTGGAGCTTCGTCTCTAATAATGCTGTTTTCATTACAGAGATAGTTTTTGGAATTTATTATCTTTTAACATAGGTTTGACAGTAAATTTTTGCGAACTTCTCATGTGGAGCATGTGTTTTAATAGTAACAAAAGCAAAAATATCATGCATGGCTTTCATTCTTGGCACTAAGTCGTTATTTTTGGTTTTTGGTCTGTCTTGCGAACGTTTCGGGCACATATCTGCAGTGGAAAATTAACAGGTAATTGAAAACTTCTTTTTTTTTTCATTTTTGTCGTCTACTGTACTTTAGCTTTATTGTTCAAGCTTGCTTATTTGGTTGCCAAAAAAAAAAAAAAAAAATGAAGCACGGGGGAAAAAACCCCGTCAAATTCCAACATTTCCCTGTTTTTAGTATGAAATTCAAAACGCGTTTTTTGTTCATATACTATCTCAAAAACTCATTTCTGCAGATAATGCCATTTACCTTCCCCGGAAGATACGTGCAGCATATGCAGCATTGGATCATATCCTTCAACTGGCTGTTCAGTGATTTAATAAGGATTCTAGTGTCCCAATAACGCCAATCATAGCCTTATTGGTCTGCAGTCTTCTTTTCCAGGATTATCAAATCACAGAAAAAAATAGCGGTTCTCAGCGACATTTTCCTTTTTGAATTCGTCAACTACGTAAATTAACCATTCTAGAACAATTAACAACTTTCATTTATGCTGGTAAATTGCAGTGAACCACGAAGAAACAAAATTTACTGTCAAATAAGATCTAGCAAATTTGACAAGACTCGCTTGTAATAAAGGGTGCTGCACTTTTACCTGTTGATAACAAATTGCTTGTTGGTAAAGCTTAATCATCAATTAGGATTTATGACGACGATAAAATTAGGATCTAGCGATTTTTTTCTATCCTATCAAGAAAAATGGTGGGAACGCCTTATTGGTCTACATGGCTTTAGGGGTTATCGATAAAAGATTCCACACTTTTTTCAACCCTTCGCTTCCCCTTCCTTTGTCAAAAAATGTCACACTTCACCATACCCTCTCACCCTTTTTTCCATGTCACGTTATTTTTCATAAATATATTCTTAAAAAATGCGTGATGTCATACTTCTTGTAACCCCCTCCCTCCCTCTTCCATGTCACAAACTGTCACAATTTCACAAACTCCCACTTTCTCAAAACGTGAACTTGTGTACAGCCTTTATTTGGCGCACCCGCCTTATGAAGTTGTTTAAATCTTTTGAAACTTTTTTATTGCAATGAAACTACCTCCGAAATTTTGATGTGTCTCAAGCATTACGGAATGTTTTTCATTATATCAAAGCTGCCTTCAAACCCACCTTCTTTGTATATGAATAAAAGATACAAGAACTGTTTCAGGTGACAGACGCAGGAGCAAAATGAGAAAGAGAGAGGTCAACCCTAAAGCATTCTTCTTCCAAATAAATAAATACCGGAGCAAGTGAAATTCAACCCGAAATAGAAACACCACTTTCAGGCCGGGGTTAAATAAAGGAAAGGAATTGTTTCAGTTGACTTTTTCTTCGCATACTTTGAAGGGTGAAAGATAAAGATGTTTACGGTGAATATATATTGGCTTCTTTCTTCTATTGAAACTGTTATGTTTCTGTTTTTCTTAAGCTTTTTTTTCTTCTGGGGCTTAAACTATTTTTCTGGGTTTTTCGGAGAAATCAATCTCGATGGAGTTTTCTTTGAAAGTAAAAATATTCAAAACGTATGGATAAAATATTTTCGGTAAAATGGGAAAGCAAAAACTTTAGAAAACTTAGGAATGAGACAAAAGGACGAACACACGTTTTAATAAAAGTGTACTTTAAGGAAATTGCGTTTGTAAAAATTACTGCACTTTTTGAGTAGATTTTTACGAACATGTTCTTTTCAGTATTTTCATGTATTTCATGTATGTTGTTCTTGTTTGAGCTCGTATGTGAAACTTAAATCCCGTTAGAAATTCATGTAATAACGTTACAATGGTTTTTGAATTTTCATTCTACTGAAACTAGGAGAAAAGTCATTTTCAAGAATGCACTTTTCATTTTTGTTTGCACGTCGATTTTTTTTTACATGTCATATTTTGAACAATTTTCAAAATAGAAATCTAGAAATTGTCACGATTACTTACCTTGTCCTTTGTGTCCTTCATGTCATATTTTATAGAAATCGGAAATGGTGAGGCCAAGAAAATGATTTATCTCACATGGAATTAATTGTTCTTAATCAAATAGCCCCGCGGTGGGGTGAGATTGTGAAGGATGGTTTACCTCTATTAAGAGTATTTTCAGAAAACTCCTGAAACACGTCAACTTTAGTTTGTTTGTTTTTTTTTTCAAATTTTGAATCGTTATTTTACATTTTTGCAATTAAAACTTTCAATAAAAGAATATATTGTACACTCTATTATCACAATTATCCAATATTTAGGAGTAAATTTCATTCCGTTAAAAATGTTTGCTGTCAATAAAAAAATATACAGGTTCAATATTTTAAAGTGTTCTATAGAGATGTGCAATGTTTCATTCAAATCGGTGATTTATACTTGATTAGGGCTACTTGTAAGTTGATCAATAAAGTCATTCATCACAGTTGGTCAACTTACACAGATTTGACTGTACAACAGAAAAATCAGTTTACTTTCTAATGAATTCGTGATTCGTTATCTAGAAGATAGTTTTTGCAATTACAGGGGGAAGAGTCCTTACAAAATATGGCGTGGCTTAAGAGTGTGAAAAATCTTGGATGCTTGAAACTTCTTTGATACTGATTGAAAAAGGGAGTGCTTGGTTAGTTAATGTTGATGACTGATAGCATAGCACTCTGAAATCACCGAAAAATGGTCGAATGAAATCCTAAAATCACCAGTTTCAATATCTAGTCACAAAGTATTCCAACGTGGAAACTCATGTGGGACAAAATTTGTGACTTACAGTACTGGCCAGAATGGATGATTCACCACACAAAACTGTGATGTTTATAAATTCACAAGAATAATTGCATTAACTAAGTATTTATTTTATATGGATTATTAATTTTAGTTATATAAGCACAGTATACATACATAATTGAGAAAGGGTTCGATATTTGGTGTGGAAACCTTTTTTTTTTTTTCAATACATCTTGGATACGATAAGGCATGGAAATACAAAATTTTTGCAATAGTCTGCTGTAATTTCTGTTATCACACTTGCTTTATAGTTTCTCTTAAGTCTGAAAGTGAAGTGGGGTTACGCTTAGAAACTTTGCGCTTTAAAATTACCCAACAGTTCTCGATTGGGTTTAGATCCGGGGAATTTCCCGGCCACGGCCCAAGGATCTGAAAACCCTTCTTTGCAATCCATGTCTTAACAGATTTAGTCTGGTGGCAGGGTGCTCCATCATGTTGGAAGTGTGTGCACTAGTTGATATAAATAAAGATTGGTAACTTTTCTTTCAGCATATCGAGATAAACAGTTCCATTAATTGATGTGCCTTCAGGCATGAACTACAATCCACATCTTTATTTGGCACAAATGGCTCTACAGATCATGAGTTATGCAGTATTCTTCACGGTGGGAATAATGTAGCATTGACAGTCTTTTATTGGGAAACCTTTGTATGTTTCTACAAAATGCCGAAAAATGCGATACTTGAGTCTCGTCTGAAAATATCACGTTTCCATTGCTCTGCAGTCCATTCCTGATACTTTTTACAAAATGTCAGACGGTCAGCAGTGTTTTTTGGGAGACAATTCTGGCTTCTTAGGAGGCTTGTAGGTCTTTAAATTGGCATTAAATAGCCTTCTGCGGATTCTCTTTTGGCTAGGGACAATCGGATTTGGCATCACCTTTTGATAAACCAGCTTGGATTGCTTTCTCTGATTTTCTCGGTGACTTTTTTGCTGCGAAAATTATGGAATAATCCATGCTCTTGTTTGTGCTCTTATGACCACCTTTTGGCTTTGAATATCCATAAATTTAGGTTGTTTTGAAATTACTTATAGACCTGGAAACTGTCTTTTGTGCCAATTGTGACCTGGCAGTAATTTCCCGAGTACTATAACCTTCTTCGTTCAAAGTCTTTATTTTTGCATGCATTTCGCGTGAAATTCCTTTACGAGGCATTTTTATATTATTTCACACTTCTGCAAAAGTTTGTACGTCAACACACGGCGAACACAGCTAATGAACTAACGAAATGCCAAACAAGATCATCTGCACTTTGGTAGACAACCATGAACGATCATCTGTCGCCTATGAATTTGAAAAAAAAAAGTGATTCCGGCCATTACTGTAAATGTAGCAAAAAAATTGGGCCAGAGAGGCTAATGAAGACAAAATGTTTTCATGACTAGGAAGTGCTGCCACGGGCAGGTAAGGAGCAGTAACTGCAATGTTTTTCATTTTCCATTTTTTTTGCATTTTTGTCATCTATTGCACGTTAGCTTTATTGCACAAGCTTGATTCTTTGGTTTCCGCTGGAAAAAAAAAAAAAAAAAAAAAAAAAAAACCCGAGAAAAAATGTATAATTCCAGCATTTTCCTATTGCTAGTATTGAATCAAAAACGAATTTCTTCAACTATCTCGAAAACTCATTTCTGCAGATACTTCCTGCAGACGGCAGAATGAAATACGGTAGAAATGAATTGATCATTCTCAGTTGATGAAACCAGGTAAAAATATATTTTTTCAAGGACATTGTTCTCTAATAGTCGTCATCTTAGAGATAGTTTTCGACGAAGAAACACTATGGTATTTTGAAATTTTGTTTCGTAAATACCCACTTGCGTAGTTACGTCCCAATTGATCGTACTTTCTCATGTTTATCCAGCTAAAATAGAGTTAGATGTCACGATAGCATATTAAGGTGCCCCGGCGTAATTCATGGTCATTAAATTTCTTTAAGACACTTTTCTCTAGTAGTTTAGAGAAGATTTTCAACTAAGATACACCGATCAAAAAGATATTTAGTGAAATTTTGCTTTAGAGATATCCATTTGCGTAGTTACGTCCAATTTGATCGCATTTTCTCACGTTTAACCAACTTAGAATGAGTCAGGGAGCATGATAGCATATTTAGGATGCCCCGGTGTAATTCATGATCTCTACATTTCTTTTCTTTAAGACACTTTTTTCCAGCAGTTGTCAACTTAGAGATAATTTTCAACTAAGAAACATTAAGATAGTTGGTCAAATTTTGTTTTAGGGTTTGCGTTGTTACATCACTCATGCTTATTCAACTAAAAATAGTAGGCATGAGAGCATATTCAGGATGTGATCACCACATTTCTGGGGTAGATAATAATCACCTAATAACATTAACAGCATGAAATGTGAACCTTTTTAAAGCACAGACTAGCAATTGACAGCAAACACGCGTTTCGTTTTTCGTTAACTGTCTTTTTTCTTCTAAAAACCAAATATGATCAATCAAAGGTGTATGGGGGGGAGCGGTTTAAACCATCCAATATCCATTAAAAAAAGAATAATCAAAATCGGTTTAATAAGTAAGACGGTATGAGCAGACAAAAAAAAAAAAAGCAGATGTGTATACATACGAACCGATAGCCACCTCCTTTTCGATTTTTTATCCTTTCAATAGTCAATTTATGTGAAATTTTAGTCAATTAATCGAAAAAAACTAATTCGAAATTTAAAATAGAAACCTCGGGTGTAAACTCCCGGGGATCGAAGTGATTTTGTAAGAAATTTCAAGGCTGTAGGTGCTATGGGGTCTCCTGGATGCCGGCCCGCCACACACAGAATTTCACAATCTCTTTGATGTTTCTTTTTTTTTCAATATATAGAGAAAATCGAAATTTCTAGACAAATACATTATTTTACTCAATGTTACTTCAACGTCAAGTCCTTTTTGGTCACAAAATATCCATAATGAATGGAGAATGACCCGTTTCCTTGCTTGTAGTTTATTGTTTACAAAATTTATGAAAAAAAAATCAAAATTTCTAGACAAAAACATTATTTTACTCAATGTTACTTCAACGTCAAGTCCTTTCTGATCACGAAATATCCAGAATGAATGGAGAATGACCCATCTCCTTGTTTGTAGTTAATGTTTACGCATCAGTAACTTTATTCCAACGAGCCATTTCGTAGTCCACTGCGAAATCTCTTCGCGGCCATTTAATCTGATCGGGAGTCATCCGTCTCCACCGGTTAAGTCGAGAAAATCGTGTTCCATTTCGAAGGCCTTTCTGACGGAGAAGGCTGCAAAAGTACGTCTACTGCCGGGAAAGTCAACAACTAGTAGGAAGCACTTAGAAGAGGATGCAGTGCTGATTAGCCGAGATGTATCTAGGATTTTTTTCAAAGTGTGAAAATACTCCTTGATATTTTATAGAGGAAGGAAATTTATTTTGAAGGAGTGAGATGTACGAAAATAGTGAAGGCGGTTACAATTTTGGAATAAAACGGGAGATGGCAGGGCAGTGGGGCGGTAATTTGTGGTGTTAGCCCCCCTCCTTGAAAAAAAATCAATGTTTTACGTATGCATGAGATTTATACAAGTGTAACGAAAGCTATTATCAAGAGACACGTATAAATTATGATAGCATTTTATGTAAAATTTACCGTAGACGCATATCTAACTACCTCCTCCGTTCAAAAGTGTGCTCCTTTTTCAGAGAAATTCAATGTCTTAAATATAGTTTAAGAAATATTTTGAGACAAATTTCAGAATTGCACTATTAATATTTCCCCTGAAAGCTTTAGGGGGGAAACCAGTTTAGGAAGCAGAAATTTTAGTGTTATTCGTGAATTTTTTTAACAGGGAAGAACAATCAGAATTTGTTCAAACTTGAAGGATAATAGAAGAGTTAAATGTCCATGGATGGTCGCCATCCCAGCTTGTTGCTAGCATGCATTCCAGAAGTCACAATTTTTATCTGTAATCATTATAATTTTTTTTTTATCGTTAACAACATATTTCTTCAGAATATGAACCTAATTTTGGTTAAAAAAATAAAACATTTCATGCTTTTGAGGCGTTTCATCGCAAAATTCACGTTTTTCATCCAGTTTTGTTCACCTTTTTCGCATTAAAAAATATTTTCAATAACAATATCATCCTCGAATAAGGTTCATACAGAGTGTAATTGAATAAAGAATATTCACACAAAATTTAGAACGATTAGCCAATAACGTTTTCTGCTAGAATGCACACTAATTGAAAAAAGTCGTTTCGAGAAAAACGCGATTGAAAAAAACTGCTGTGAACATTTTCGAATCTGCACAGTTTTTTAAGTGCTCATAGCATAGGAACTTTTTGGAATTTTGAATTGAAATTTTGGCAGCATATTCTTGAATAGTTCTACTAACATTTTATGACATAAACAAAAATAGATTTTTTTGACCCGTCTAAACTGGTTTCCCACTTTTATGTCCTTTGTGGGTGTCCTCCACTCGGGGCGGACCGACCCCTCCGTCCCCTCGTTTCGACTCTACAGTGGCAAGGTGTGTACTATTTTTACTTCCTTTTACAAAAAAGGAAGTATTGTATTCACAAAAAAATTTTCACTCAAAAATCGGCCTTAACTTCCATTTTGCTCACCCCTGAAAGAATGTTGAGTTTTTTTTCAACCCGACCACACGTGGATAAGAGCCTAAAAACGTATACTAGACACGCGAAATATCCATTTTGACGATTCCCGAGTTAATCATAACGAGTTTTCTCGTGACGTCTGTATGTACGTATGTATGTATGTATGTGCGCTGTATGTCGCATAACTCAAGAACGGTATGTCCTAGAAAGTTGAAATTTAGTACGTAGACTCCTAGTGGGGTCTAGTTGTGCACCTCCTCTTTTGGTTGCATTCGGGTGTTTCTAAAGGGGTCTTTTGCTCCATTTCTAACCATTGCTAATTTCAATGAAAGCTCAAGTGGTGTTATAATTTGGCAAACACTTGGGGATATATCGCCAAGCTTTTGGTCGCCAAGTTCTGTCGCCAACCTGGCTACAATTTCGGCGTTTTTTTAAAATTTGGTTTCATTTTGGCCACTATTGTCAATATTTAGAGAGTAAACTATTGAATCACATTAAAATTGCAAATAATGGGGAACAACATTAAATTAGTGTAAAAGGAAGTCACGTGATGCACACATCAGCTCGTTATTTTAAGTATTCAGAACGTTTGACATTTTGTATTTAAGAAACTAACAAAACATTCGAACATAATGTTTTAAAAATTCAGTACAGAACTTGTTCCGCGTTGTTAATTTTGCATTTAAACGGCAAAGCAAAAAATTATGCTGGGCTTAATTTCTGAAATTTTCAAGCAATTTTCCGTGCACAAAATATGCTTGCAGAGACGTTAAAAATGTCCCTGCTGATTAACAGTAATTAGAATATGTAGACATTCACTTTTTAGAAAACGAAAACTTAAATCAATGATTGAATTTCTTTCGAGGCTTATTTTTCACCTTTAAGGAACTTTGTTTTCTTTTCGTCTGTAATGTTTCATCCACAAAGTACATAAATCTTTTAAGAGATTTCTCTGCCGCCTGCCTTGTAGAGCGGTCAGAGAAGTCTAACTGTGACAGGAAGGTCCGGGTTCGAATCCCCGGGAACGGACGTACTTTCTCTCTCCTGTCCTTGTCCTTTCTTTGCGTGAATGTGTTGTTGTGCTGTGAATGGTTGCCTGCCCTATAAACCGGTCTCTATGACATGTGTGTACTGTAGAGGTCGAACTTCACACCAAATTAAGGTACAGTTGGGAAAGTGAAGCAGCGCACCCCCCAAATTGCCAACCTAGCTGGCACACGACAACAGCAAGAAATTTCTATATGTATTGAAAATCGTCTGTACTGTTTGACCGCGGATTATATGTAATCTGGCAATCTGCCAAGTAAAGGCGATTCCATCTGAATGAATCTAGCAGGGATGATGGGAAAATAGGGATGAGATATTGATACACGCGTTTTATAATGTCACTAGTGCCTTATTTATTTATTGCATTCTCAGAAATAAAATAAGGGGAAACAAAAGAAGTTACCATGGAAACAACAAAAAGAAAATGAAATATTTTCATTTCGTTCAGGAACGTAAAAGCAAAATGGTAAGCTCAAAACTTTGTTGTGAATAAATAAATCAATTAACTTTTGCCGTGAGAATATAGATCGAGACTTTAGATTTAAACTTTATAATATACTTTAGATTTAAAAAATGTTGCTGTGAGCAAATTTTCATTTTTACAAAACTAAGTTAAATAATAGAGATGCAAAAGTGCACATCTAAAACAAACCAATTAACACCCCTATAAACTAATAGATACGTCCATTTCCGCCTATAAACCGGATATTAGCCTTTCTATGTAATCGATGGTCAGACAGTAGTAAGTTTCATTTCGATCTGTTGAGGGGATTTTTTTCGAATCTATTGATTACAAGCAGAAACATCGTCAGTTTTTTAAAAGGTCTGAAAATAATCCTTGAAATTTTTAGAGAAGTGAAATATACAAAAATAGTTAAGACCAAAATAGTGATGAACTCATGAAAAAAGTCATTAAATTAATTATTATTCTATCAATAAAAATTTACTTACACTAAAGATAGAAGGAAAATAAAAGCTCTTCTCCACCGCCAAGCAAACCATTTGTTCATATTCAAAATATTATTTCGGGAAAACACTTGGGAAAAGAGCGCCAAAGCAGCCAAAAAGAAATAGATGAGAAAAGTGCCATCAAAAATAGTGACAACACTGCTTAACGGTCGTCAAGACATGTATTCGCGAAGGACATGCCAAGTAATGAAACATTTCCAGGACGTTATTTTTCTTGCTATTCATGATGCATTTGCTTCATCGGTAAGTAAAAAGATCAAGAAATTTGGCGCTGACACATCCGAACTTTTATTTACTTTATTGGGAAAGTTGAATAACATGCAATGAATGTTTTATATGTAATTTTATTTACACACTGTCACAAAATTTTCTCAACGATGAAATAAATAAATAAGAAAAATGAATAAAACTGGCATTAAAATATTATTTTTCATTTTTGGCGGTAAATTTGTACCTTTTGAAAAAAAAAAAAAAAAAAAAAATCTAATTTGAATTCTGAAACTTTGAATTCAAATTATGTTTTTCGCAATCACGAGTTGCGACAAGACCCTACTCATTAGAGTTATTGTTTCTAGAAATGGCTCCCCCCCCAAGCATGTCCCTCCTCCTGAGCGGTTATGTGTGTATAGTTGTGTGTGTGCAGACTTAAGTGTGTGTACGTAGGCCTGTGTATGTGTGTAAAGGCGCTCACGCGTTGGCGAGTGTGTATGAGCATGCGTGTGAAGGACATGGACGCCACCACCCAGCAGAAGTGGATTCCGGGGGACAGTGCTCAGGAACAGAGCAGCCGTGCCGCCTCCGCGCCGGTGGGCGGTGGTGCTGCAGGCCTGGTCCAAGCTGAAAAAGGAACCACAACATCAAGGACTGTCAAATGAGAACAATAAGCAATCGTGATTGCTCAAAAAAAAAAAAAAAATGTTTTTTAATTAGTCAAAATAAAAAATAAATTATTTTTCTGATAAAATATTTCTTGTTTGATAACTAAAAATATTTTTGATCATAGATGAGTAAATAGCATTGAGAAGGAATAGATTAATATTCCTTCTCAATGGTAAATAGAGAGTAAATGAAGAAATGAATAGATAATGAATAAACGAATAAATAAATAATATAACTATTCAAAGTATATAAGAAACTAGTATGTTGTGGCCATCACGAAACTTTCTTCTATATTTTTCCTTTTTCTGATCCCTCCCCATGCTTGACGAGGAAGCAATATTCCTAACAAAAACAAAATTACACATGCAAAAACTTGACGACCATCCCAATGTCTGAATTATTGTAAAAACAAAACAAAGAGCGAAAATTGAAAGTTACTTTAAAAGCTTAACTTGAATTAATTACAAATATTTTATTTATTAACAAACATAAGATGGCAACAGTTAAAAATTTTAAATCATTGAGATAATATTTCCTATCATTTCCATACAGTTAAAATCACGAGAAATACGCAGACGACAATCTATTACGATTTATCTTTCTTATTGTTGCATTAATAAAAATATTTTTATTCGCAAAAAAAAAAAAAAAAAAATCAACACCTCTTGGAGCGATCGGCGTCAAAATCGAACCAAAGCCTGTTTACATATGGATTCACATATATTCCAAATTTCAACCAGAACGTAGCATTACTTCTTGAGATAGGGTACTCAAAATGGAAAAAAAGAACGGGTGATTGCGCTACCCCCTTTTTAGCTGTTGACACAAAAATAAAATCAGTTCTTATACCCACTAAGGGTTACTTGCCGATAAATTTTTCTTTCATTCCGTTCATTATTTCTTGAGATACAGCAGTCACAATTGACGACAAAAAACGTTCTATAGCTCAACCCCCGTTTGAGTTATTGACACCAAAATTGAATCAGCACCTGTTCCTGTTAATTCCAACATATGGACCAAATTTTGTTTGATTCCGCCAGTTACTTCCTGAGGAGTAGCAAGCACGCGTAACTCGAAAAACGTCCCATTGCTCCACCCCCCTTGGAGGAATTCGCGCCAAAAACTAATGGGCACAAGTTCACATAGGGGCACATATGTGTACTAAATTTCGTTCGATTTCATGCGGTAGTTTTTGTTGTAGAGCGGCCACAAAAAACTGGTCACACACAGACGTGACACACATACATACACACACACACACATACATACATACACACACACACATACACACAGACAGACAGACATTTTCCAAAAATGGTCGAAATGGACTCAGCACACCTCAAAACGTTCGAATCCGTCAAAATTCGAAATTCGAAAATTTGCACGAATCCAATACATTCTTCTATATATTAGATATAGAAGAAAGTAAAAATAAATGAGTAAATGAAAAATGAATAAATAAGAAAAAGTGAATGAAAGGATAAATAAGATTATTAACTACGAGGATGGCTGTATTTTGATGATGTCTTTTGAGCACCACGAAACATTTGATTATTTAATGCAATTGTTATGATGTATATTTGTCAAAAAGCTATGTTCTGCCACCGTTTAAAAAGCAGAATAGTGTTTTGTTTTCATTGTACCAATGTCAGCAAGTCCAAAATACATTAACATTTAGTTTTTCATGTCAAAAATCTGAGAACATTTGAAAAATTGCTAAGAGTGAACATTTTGAGACAGATCATCCCCACTAAATTTCGCTTACGCTTATAGGCCGTGACAATCGCTGAAACTCATGGCAACAAAGAGGGAACTACAGGCAATCCCTATTTAGAGATCTTATATACGGATTTAGGATCTCTATCTCTGTTTTCTATTATGTTGCCATTGATTAGTGGATGCACATAATTGGGTTCAGCGCATCTTGCAATCAAAATGGGTGACGTCCGATCAAAAATAAACAAACCTTGAAACTTGTCATTGATTGATGGATGCACAAGATTCCGTTCAGCGGCTCTTGCGGTCAAAATGAGTGACGTATGAAGTTTCGAATTTTTCGAGAATTTCAAGAGCAGACCATAGTTGCATCGGTTTAACGCAGAGAAGTCATAAATTGTCAAGGCCCGTAAAGCGTCTGCGCCATCTAGTGGGCCACGGACAGATGCTAGTCAAAAGTCTGCACACCAAAGCAAGCAACCATAAGTACATTATCTCACGCGGCAGAACACTATCAAGGTAGAGCCGCTATATAGATAGGCCGACGCATCAGCTTAAGTTAACCATTTTGAATCGGATTTTTCATTGTTGCACTGCTAGAGTTACCACAGCAAAGTTTCGGATTTCGAAAATTTTCCGAAAACAATATTTTATTTAATAAACAACTCACGTGCTGCTAATAATTGCTCACGGTGAACAATCACCAGACGCGACAACTCGCCAGAAAAGACAACCACTCAAACACGCGCTCCGATCCAAAATGGCTAATCTTAAGCTGATGCATCGGCTCATATATATAGGGGCCTTATATCAAGGTAAAGCATGGTTCCCGCCTATCTTTGCTATTTTATATCAACAAGAGGCGCCACTTCCAGTCCTAGATGGCAGTATTCAGCATCTCTCATTGACACTTGGAAAGAGTTTCCCTTATTTTCACCTGTGACAGCTTTTCTCTTTCTCTTTTATGATTTCTGCTCGCTGAGTAACGGAAATTTCCCGAAAATTTTAAATTACCCGTTGAACCTGAAGAAACATTGCTGTCATCCTTATTGCTGCAGCTTTTCTCTTTAATTTAACTCTTTAGAGCTGGCAATATAGCAGTAAAAACAACATTATTTACTTACTACAACCTCTACTCACTGTGGACTACAACTTAAATTTGCTCTGTCGGAACTGTTCTCCTGTGTGTCCAGTGATCAAGCATCATAAATCACTGCGCACTTGTTGTGTCGTTTATGGTTGTGTTTGTGAATTGAAGGATTATTTATGTTTTTAACATGATAAAGTATCTTACAAAGCACCAAAATGGTGACCCGGACGCTTTACACCAGCGTTATGTAATACAATGAAAAATCGTCTCTAAGTGAAAGTTATTTATTCATGATGGAATAAATTACAAATAATGAGTATGCTTCTGACCGCATCCTGACGGGTTAGTTAAACTATGTAAAAACAACCAAACGTGAATCAATTCTGCAACAAAAATGTCCTTAATGTCCTTACTTATTTACTCCTTAATGTCCTTACCAAAATCTCACAATCTGTGTCAAACAATAACAATGACACTGCTTAAAGTAGTTCATTTCATATCCTGTGAGTGCGCTGAACACAGTTTTTTGCCACTTTTAAATTAACTTCAGATGAGCCTCTGCTCAGTGAAAGAAAAAAAAAGTATATTAAACGTTAAACGGTTTTATGCATTTTATCAAAAGCGAAGTTTTCAAACTAAGAGTTATAAGCATTGATGGTTATAAGTAACACAGTGAAATTATTGGTTCTGTGACATTTTCAAGCTTGTCTCTTATAAATTATAACTGAAGCAATGGATGCTGATATGAAAAAAGCTTGTTTGAAAATTAGTAAAGATAAGAAGAAAGGAAAGCTGTTTCACCAACAACTTCGGGACATATTTGTTACCTACATGTATCATGCGATTGAAGAAAATCCTCGTTGCTATATTGATCATGCAGCGAAGTATTTTGAAGACTTGGCATCGAAAGAAAAGTCGAAGAAATAAGAAAATGAAAGAGAAAACTGTTTCAATTAGCATGCAAACTAATTTTTACACTGCAGTATAAAGTTTGTGTTCTTTTGTAACCTCTACATCTAGACGAATTTTGAAAGAGCGATATCTTCGTGTTTTAAAATTGGTATTAAAAGGTTTTTGAATTATTTGTATTTCCAGAGCTGTCAAATTTATTTAGGGGACTTAGCATAACGTTGAACACTTGGCACCTTTTTAAACTATTTAAGAGAACTAGGTGACGCATACAAAGTGCTCCTTATCCGCTTGTCAAGCGTTTTCAACTATTGGCGTCACTGAAATATAAAATTTAATGTGTATTTTTTTTTAACAAAAAAGGTCATTAAACAAGAAAAAAAGTTTCTTTAAAATGGCAAAAATTCAGCAAAATAGTTGAACTTAGTTTTTAAAACATAAAATAATCCGCAAAATGAGGAAAAAAAAACATTTAACAAGAAAAGTTGTAATATTAAAGTATGAGGAGCAAAACCGGCAACACTGATTCGTGCAATAGGAACATTTTTTGCCAATTTAGCATGCTCCATATTATGATAATTTCTCACGACAAAATTAAGAAAATTTCCTTGCGACGAAAGTTTACGGCATATCGTAGTTTCTCAATTGAGGCAGTGAGAAGCAAAGGGATGTAAGTAAACATTTTCAAGTTTTGAGTAAAACACGTTTAAGAGCCATTGTCTGTAAGAATCAGGAAGTTTACGGCATTTGTGATTGTTGACTTTTTTAATTTTTCTTATTTTCACATATATTGTTCCTTATCACGAATGTAATGTTTGTGCAAAATATGAGCTTTGTCTGCCTTACCGTTTTTGGGAAATTAAATTTTTAAATTTAGGGGGCGTGGCACATTTTTGCGTGTTTTTCAAATTTGCAGATTTTTAAGTTCTTGTTGCTTTAAGCGCCCCTATAATGTCATGGATTTTTAAATTCTATACTATTATATGGTCTTCTTAGATACTATTACAGCTGTCAGATCGGTGTCACTACGAGGGCGACGGCCACAAACTCCGTTTAAAAATGACCGAAAATGAATTTTTTTACTACGTTCAATGCCAATTTTCTCAAAGCGCCTTCATGATGACACCAACGTTTTTACATAAACTCCTAGTTACACTTGCATACATCAAAAATATGTAATGAAATTGGTGTCACTATAAGGGCACTAGAAGATATTGGAACTTTTATGTGATAAATTTCACAAAAATGCAAATGTTTAAAATCTAACTTCTACTCTCGCCCTCATAGCAGAGATCTGAAGCTAATTAAGTTTGATAACCAACATGTTCGTCTAACATATAAAATAAAAAAATCGGTGTCACTCCTATTACTTTCGGAAATATAATTATTCGAAATTAATATGTTATGGAGCTATTTAAAAAAAGACTTTTCTAATTCGAATGGCTTTTTGCACGGTTTGTTTTAAACTTTAATATAAAATTACAGTAGTGACACCTAAAATAATATGTTTCTAATGCTTTTTATAAAAAAAGCTTTATAAAATGCATTAGAAACACATTAAATCGATATAGGTACAGATGGACGTATTGTGTAATGTGCATTATGGCTAAAATAGTCATACTAATATTCATATTTTTTCAACTAATTTTTTATCTGTCATTTAAAATAAAAATGCAACTTTTTATAACATAATAATGTCTTAAATAGTGATGAACATAATGTATTATATAGCGAGCATTCAGAATCTGAAACATAATTTGAGGATGACGTAGACTAAAACAAAGCAAACATAAAAAATCAAATCACCCAGTTTCAGAAAGACGGTCATCTCTTATTGATGTCTGTTAATTTTGTAGCACTAAAGCACGGGAAAACATGGTATCCCGGAGAAATAGTAGAAGTTGACCATTTGCTAATTTGAATACAACCAGCCCCCTCATAGCAGAGATCTGAAACTAATTAAGCTAGATAACCAAACATGTTTGTCTAACATTTGAACTAATAAAATTAGTGTCACTCCTACTACTTTTGGAAATATAATCATTCGAAGTTAGTATGTTGTGGTGCATTTTTTTCATTTATTATTATTAATAATAATTTATTTTATTTGTTTATTTATGCATTTTGTTAGTTTAATCTTATCACACCCATATAGTGTTTTGACCGTATTTATTTTTAATTTATTACAAAGAAGCAATGTTTAACATAAACAGCTTTGGGCAGTAAGAGCGTCTTTATCTTGAATAGAAAATGCTCGTTTTGATATAGGTACAGGTGGATCTATTGTGCATAATCTGTTTGAATTATCATACCAATACTCGCCTTTTTTCCGGTCAAATGAATTTATTTATTCCAATCCGTCTTGCCACGCATTTGACCTTTACTTGCAAATGGTCAACTTCTACTATTTCTCCGGGATACCATGTTTTCCCAAGCTTTAGTGCTAAAAAATTACCAGATATCAATAAGAAATGACCGTCTTTCTGAAACTGGGTTGATTTGATTTTTTATGTTTCTTTGTTTTAGTCTACGTCATCCTCAAATTATGTTTCAGATTCTGAATGCTCGCTATATAATACATTATGTTCATCACTATTTAAGACATTATTATGTTATAAAAAGCTGCATTTTTATTATAAATAACAGATAAAAAATTAGTTGAAAATATATGAATATTAGTATGACTATTTTCGCCATAATGCACATTACACAATACGTCCATCTGTACCTATATCGATTTACTGTGTTTCTAATGCTTTTTATAAAGCTTTTTTTTATAAAAAGCATTAGAAACATATTATTTTAGGTGTCACTACTTTAATTTTATATTAAAGTTTAAAACAAACCGTGCAAAAAGCCATTCGAATTAGAAAAGTCTTTTTTTAAATAGCTCCATAACATACTAATTTCGAAGAATTATATTTCCGAAAGTAATAGGAGTGACACCGATTTTTTTATTTCATATGTTAGACGAACATGTTGGTTATCAAACTTAATTAGTTTCAGATCTCTGCTATGAGGGCGAGAGTAGTAGTTAGATTTTAAACATTTGCATTTTTGTAAAATGTATCGCATAAAAGTTCCAATATCTTCTGGTGCCCTTATAGCGACACCAATTTTATTACATATTTTTGATGTATGCAAGTGTAGCTAGGAATTTATGTAAAAACGTTGGTGTCATCATGAAGGCGCTTTGAGAAAATTGGCATTGAATGTAGTAAAAAAATTCATTTTCTGTCATTTTTAAACGGAGTTTGTGGCCGTCGCTCTCGTAGTGACACCGTTTGACAGCTGTAATAGTATCTAAGAAGACCATATAATAGTATAGAATTAAAAAATCCATGTCATCATAGGGGTGCTTAAAGCAACAAGAACTTAAAAATCTGCAAATTTGAAAAACACGCAAAAATGTGCCACGCCCCCTAAATTTAAAAATTTAATTTCCCAAAAACGGTAAGGCAGACAAAGCTCATATTTTGCACAAACATTACATTCATGATAAGGAACAACATATGTGAAAATAAGAATAATTAAAAATGTCAACAATCACAACCTGCCTGATCCTTATAGACAATGGCTCTTAAAGATAACCTCTTAGGTAGGCTTTTATTGATTTTTTTTTCTAAATCATGCTGTATAACATCAACTACCAGGGCTACTAGTACCATCTCTTGCCCCAAGACAGAGGAGAGGTTGACCTACCATGTGTTCTGGTTATCGCCAAATTCTTAATTTTGCCACTTACATCCCTTTTTTTTCTCACTTCCTCAATCGATGCCGTCTCTGTTGCGACGGTAACGCCTCAATTCATATTTTGGGTTACTAGTTGGATCAAGCTATTTTTTTTAATCAAAACGTGGGGAACAAAATCACGCCATACAATTAAGAACACCTTCGGTATAATTCCTCGGTCGGGTGCTAAAGCGTTAAATTTTACGGTAACCCTTGCATTATTTTGTAGAGGAAAAAGGGACCTCTACCCGGGGAGTATATCGAAGCTGTTCCTGAAATTGCGAGATGTCCCCTACAGCAATAGTACCTATATTCATTATTTAAATTTACCCAATGCCTCCATTTTTATCCGTAGAATAAAGAAATTCGAAAACTACAGTAAAGTCTGAAATTTCACGGTTTTTCCGATTTTTAACTAAGTTGCGTTCGGGGCTCGAGGTCACACACTTAGATTATTTAACAGACCAATATCATATACAACTCAGAGAAAAGTCAGAGCTGCCCAATTTGACTGATTTGACGCAAAGTCCGATGTATATGGTTACTAGAATATAAAATGGAGATGAAATTGAAGCCGGAATTATGGGATTCAACAGCACAAAAATGGACAGGGTATGATAACGTGGTCGCAGGGCGAGAATGATCAATTAAAGTAGCTGCCGGATTGGTTTACATTTTAATTAATGGTTTTAATGCAATTTCAAAAACGTGCTTCATAAACTTGCGACAATATCTAAGTTTAAATTAACTACTAATTGAGATTCTGAAATGCAATGTTTTGAATCGATATTTATCCCAAGATCTTTAGCGGATAGATATATTTTTACGAGCATTACTATCTTCCTTTTACAGTCGGACTGCGAAGAATAGGCCCTTGGGCTCGCCCTGTTTCAGAAGTGTCCACCTTGTTGAAGGGGTGATATCGAGAGGAGAGTTGAAGGGCGGAACCTGCAAGAGCATCATTGATCGTAGAGTTTGACTTTGGAATTTAAGAAATTAGCAGAAGAGGTGAAACAATTTTATTTTGTGCTGCCAAAGCAGATGTCTCATTGGACAGGTTATATCCTACGTAAGTGGGTGGATCTTGGCTTTACTTCTTTCAGCAGCCATTAGTCGGAGACAACAATGCCTCTGTAATTAATTTCAATTGAAAATTGGGTAAAGTAGGGTTTTAATAAAGAATGCAAAGCTTGTCATTTTTACTTTTTCGCCAACTCAATGCAATTATTGCTGCAACTTATAACTTTCAGGTCTGAGTAATCACATATCAAAAATATACCAGGAGTATATTTTTAATATGTCGCCGAGAAAGTTCAAAAATATGGCACGCATCTTTCTTCCTTCTCTACCTATTTTAAAGAATGGACTCGTTTTCTCAAACGATTGACAAAGGTCATTTGCTCGCGGCCGGACGACTATGTATTATATATTTTTTCAATAAGATATTGTACGTTAATTTTTATAAGGATAAATGTAGTGATGTGGTGCATGTTTTTGTTTTAAATTCTTTATGAGGTATCTTGTTTTCCCTTATATTCTCATTCCAAAGCTAGAAATAGCAAGATTTCTATCAGAAGTGGAATAAAAGTTAGTAGGTTGTTCAATAAATAGATTATATCAATCATTTTGCAATTAATAAGATACCATAAAGTTTTTTTATTTTAGTATTTTATGTGTTCTGCTGCATATTGCATACAACATCGTAATTTTTGCGTTTGGTGTCAAAACAATTGTTTGAAACTTTTTACTGGTTATTTTAGTATATATATCGAAACAGTATCACTTCCTGAGCATACAGGTTTTTTTATATTTGAAAAATATCCATTTTTGGCAAAAATTTGCGGAAGGCCAAAAGTACTTAGGCGGTCACCTTTGATCCACCATTTTGAATCTAAGCTCACGCATAAATTTGGGGACTTTTTAAAATTTACTCCACATGCTATGAGAAACTAAGTGTGAAAACATTTCTTAATAATAAATTTGTGGTTCAAAAAATCTTAAATTTACTGGGTTATAATTTTAAAGGAATTGTTAGTTTTTTTTATAAAATGTTAGGCATTTTCCAACGCCTGTAAAGTATGGTAAATGCATAGAATGGAGTTTTTCACGTTAAAAGGAGATTGTTTATTTATTTATTTATTTATTTTTGATGTCTGGGATCTGAGTTTTAGCAAGAGAACCTATATGTGGAGCATGGAAAAATAGCAAACATGCAATTTAAAAGTGAAAAAGGGGTCGGATGTCTTTTCCTTCATACCATAATTTATTTTCGTTTAAAAAGTGATTTCTTGTCGTCCTGAAACACGTGTCTGCTTTTCCCAGTAAATTTTGTGCTTACTAATGGGCGATTCTCGAAAAAAATGTCCCGTGCGTAACGCTAAGCTTTTTATTTTTTCCTACCAATCAAAGCCTTCGAAAAATAATGCTGTTGGGTAAAAATACATGCTTTAATATACTATCAAAGCATAACAGTTATTCCCATATTAAATTAGTAGTTACTTGAATAAAATAAAAAACTTTGCGTTACGAATGGGACATTTTTTTGAGAATCACTCAAATGCTGTTTTATTTTCTTTTACTTTTCAGCACTAAGGTTGTTGACCGATGTAAAAAAAAAAGAGTTTTACAGAAATTCATAACAGAAGTATCGACAATGTTTAGCACTGGTTCTATACGAATCTCGCCGAACTGATACTGAATTTGACATCTGATTTTCGGCGACAAATATATCTCTAACTTGGCGGTATATTTTGCCAATTTCGTGACAGACAAATAAAGGAAAAAGGTTTGGAGATATATAGCCAAATGGTGCCTAAATTATGATTTTACTTCAGTGTCATTGAATTTAAACAGTGACTGACTCCATTAAGAGTCTAGCAAAATTAGTTTAGAATTTTTTAGGTTTTAAATTCTAAAAGACAAGTTGGACAGATATTTAGTGCTTCAATATTTCTTCGTTAAGTATCACAACGCTCTTGTAAAGCTCCAATACTGAAAAAAAAAACTTGTATGAGTTTTCCTTTCCAATTCCTTGGAAAGGAAAATTGATCTTCTTACATAAAGTTACTACAAAATGCTTTAAGAGCAAAGAAAAGTTTAAAAATATTCCAGAACGGAACAAATGGCGAGAAAAACTGGAACAAATTTCTCAGAACGCTTTCGCAATATCGGCTTTCTTCCAAACACCCACAACGGAATATATCTGCCTAAAACTGCGCAACCAATACGAATGCCAGCATTGAGGAAGCAGTCCAACTCATGACTTGAATACAAAAAGGTTACATTACAGCAGCGTCCCACACAATCTCTCCCCCTTGCAAAAACATCACTTACCCCAAAGTAGCAACCATTCCGAAGAAAAGGGATCCCGCCCTTATAACCAGATAATCGTCAGATTTCTGTAGTGGAGGAATTCTCCCCTGGTGCCTATCCCTTAAAAGCTTAGGGATTGGGGGGAGAACTTTATCCCATAGAAACTTGGGAAATAATACGAGGTCTGTTGTGAAGATGGTATCAAGTTCATGGATGAAAGCTTTAGGGCTGAATTATTTCCTGCATCGGCCATTATGAGACACTGACTTAGAAATTGCCTTGTAATGATACGTTTAATTTCCCTATAATCTGCTGGACAAAAGTCATATGTTTATGTGGTAGAACCATACTCAAACCGATCAAGGCAAGTGTTGGTGTTAAATAGAGCTCTAGCGAGGACTCATTTGAAGATACCGGAGGGGATAACCACTATACTCTTTTTTTTTTCATGATATCGAAGTGTTAAAGTAGTATAACAACTCGTGAGGGAATTATTGACGAGTTTCTGCGCAAAGGCAGTTTAGTACCAATAGGAATAGTCAAGAAAAATGATTCCGAGTAAGAAACACGTTAGTTCAAAAAAAAAAAAAAAAAAACCCCTTTTATTTGCTACAAGTAAAATGCTTACCTTTGCGATGTACAACAATTAGAAAAACAACCATATGTTTTTGGGTTACAAGGAACCTTTTAGTAAAGAAATAACTTTTCGAATGAAGAGACGTCCGACAGTAACATTTGTACAATTTTAATGTTGCATTTTCTGTTTCGAAAGCGTCTTTCATAACCTCAAGGGGATTCACATTAAATAGTTTCTCCTGGAATCTTTAAGTATCTCTCTGTGGCTACAACATATGAAAGTTTTTGTGTTCTACATTAATTTTACTGCGAGTTTTCTATTTATTTGTCAATTGGCAATATAAATTTCATTTAAGCTTCATTGCCCTGGAAACGCGCCAAAAATATACGCGTTTGAAAGTTCACGATGAAATAGTTACTTGAGTTGTTAACCTAATGTATGTAATTTGTAACGCCTTACCTAATTGAATATTTTACAACAAGACTCAGTTTTTTTTATGAATCTAATGTGGAAGAAATTGAATAAATACTTTTGTTCTTAAAACGTAAAATAAGAAATAACAACGTCAAATAGCACAAATTGCAGATTACTGCAGACATTTGTTACGGCGTTACAAGGAACGCCTTTTTCAAAGCAAAAAAAATGAGCTTATGGATAAAAAGACATCCGACAAAAGCCAAGAGCCAGGTAATCAAGCAGCTTAAAAATTAAACATAGATTAACCAAACACCAATGGGATAATTATGAACCACTAGGAATGCAAACAATAAGCAAAAGCTTTCTCACAGATATGCCGCAAGAGAAAGATAGAATTCGATTGGACGATGATTAAGCCACAAAGGTAAAAGAAAGAAGACAATGTCAATAACCGTGAACCGCAAGAAAAGAAAAAGCTGAATGAAAGAAAAAAACACCAGGAAATAAAACAAACCAAAAACAAAAATTTCGAAAAATAAAGATAAGCAGAAGAGGGGGGGGGGGGGTGTCAACCGCATTAAAAACGCGACAGCAAGTTAAAAATAAACAAAACAAGATAGATAAAAATGAATTGAGAAAACAAAAACAAAAATATGCGAAAAAGATAAAATTGGATGGAGAAAGGGAAAATTTATAAATATGGAAGCCTGACATTAACTAAGTTAGAACCATTCCTCAAAATATGAAAATATGGAAAGATTCCCAAAAGTCAAGATCTGATAAAGTGGGGCATTTATAGATAATTTGAAAAGAGTACAAATTAAAAGTTTGATTCGAATCCCAACAACGTTGGGCAATACTATACTTATTTAATTGTTGTTTTTTCATATAATTTTGATGCTCTTTCAAGCGAAATTTTAAAGCACTCCGAGTCTGACCAATATCGGCAAGATTGCAACTGCAATTAATTTTATAAATTCTGCAACAATTAAGAGGCTGAATAGGATCTTTAAGAGAAGAAAATGAAAGCCTATTATTAGGAGAGAGCACTACTTGGAATTGGAAACGTTTTAGAATATTAGCAGCCTGATAGCTCAGAAATGGGAAGAATGGCAAAACAACCAAATTCTTTCCGATGAAAGTTGTTTAAGAATGTTAGTTCAGGATTTATCAGAAAGTTTTTCATCAATGGAATCAATCAAAGTAGGCGGATAGTCTCTATCAACTGCCACAGCTTTAAGATAATTAAGTTCCTAGCACTATAAACAAAAGTATTAAAAGCAGAATATTTTTTACTTGGAGGATAAGACGATTGTCTATAAGGAGGTAAAGAAACAGCAAAAGGTTTGCGATAAACGGTAGCTTCAAAACCAAATTCGTTACGAGAAACGAGAACATCAAGAAAGGAAATGTAATTATTCCGTTCTTTCTCACAAGAAAATTGACTGTGGAGACCAATGGAGTTTAAAATAAATAAAACCTCATCATTTGTAATTTGATTCTGGCTCATTAAAACAAAACAGTCGGCAACATACCGAACGTAAAATTGAAACTGCAGTTTTTGGAACAACTTAACCTCAAAATAATGCACGTAAATACCACTAAGAATGGGGCTAAGTGGATTTCCCATAGTCAGAGCAACTAACATAGCACAAAAATTCCGATTAAAAACAAAAGAATATTGCTTAAGACGGGTACGAGTAAGGAAAAAAAGCACTGGTACTGATTAATCAGAAGCTGACAAAATATTTTTTTTAATGAAATAGTTAGGAAAAATCTAATCTTAGAGGCCCCTGAGGTTGTATGGCAAGTTCCTGCAATATAACCATTTTTAAAATGTAAGAACGTTCCCAAAAAGTAAACATTAATGCTTCATGAGCTTCTCAAAATCTTACTTTGAAGTTGGCTTAATAGCGCTCCAAAGATGTGTCGTCAAGTGAATTATTTAAGTCTTACCATACTTAGCACCTTCATTACAATTAGCACTGTATCTTTGCGAAATTGCATGTGATTTGTTTGCGAACTTGTAAATTCGTAACAGTTGGGTAAGAAATAATATAACCGATTGCGGTACAGTTTCGTTTTAAATGCCCTATGATGTCTAACTCTTCAATACGTGGAAGTACTACCGTTAGGTTTTGATATTCTCTGTGCTAAAAGAAACACTTTTCATGTTCCTAGTAAGTTATAAATTTCAAAGAATTAAAAGGAGGAAAAAAAAAAGAAAGGAAAAAAAAAGTTCCCGATGCTCACAACCTCAACAACCAAATCATATCAGTTCCAAATTTAGTCGTGTTAGATTCTACGATTTGTTCTGTAATCAGTCAACAGATAGACACACATATAGACGTTGAATTAATAACTATTGTACGAATTACAATTGGTATCGTTGTTGCTTCAACCGTGTTAATTTTTAGTAATTAGAAAAATATATAGGCAGATAAATTATTGACTTCAAAGAAACCATGATAAGTCCACACTAGATTGACTTTGTTTTTAGTGGAACCTTCATACGAAATTCAATGATGTAGGAGAAGAGATTTTATTGCTACATTTTAATTCTGCTATTTACCGCTCCTTGATCATGATCTTAACTTAATATGTTGAATAAAGATATACTTAGTATCTATATGGGGTTATTTGCCTACATCTCGGTTATGACTATTCCAGACTGATGAGCCCGAAACAAGATCGGAATTTCAGTCTCTGTAACTGGGTTTACACCCGTCTCGCCAACATTTTATATTTCCTCCCCCCTCTAAATATATCAAAATGTGAGATTAAAGCTGAAAAACAGGGAAGAAGGAAATTTTGTGTTGGCGAAATGGCGGGGACACCTGTAACTGAGCTGTTCGGTATTTTCTTGCAACATTTTGATTTTCAGTGTCATCCTTAAAAGGTCACAGCGTAAAATTTGTTCCAACTTTTTAACACATTTGCTTGAAATTTATCAGATATATTTTAAAGTTTGTAAGACAAATAACTTTTAACTAAGCAATTAGAGTTCGACGTCTTCGAAAAAAACAAAAAAAGGTTCAGATATTTTTAAACAAATTGGAGTCGGACGAAGCAGAAAATTTCTTTTAAATCCATTCCATAAATGTTTTTAAACGTAGTTTAAAATGAGCTAGATTTTTCAAAATTGATGTGCATGGTGAATATCGCTGAGGAAAACTAAAATGTGATTCAATATTTAGAACCTTTTACAAGTTCAAGTAGTCCCAAGTAGTCATAATTGAAGTTTTTTCAAGATGAAAAGAAAAAAGAATCATTAGAATTTTGACGACTTTAATTCAACTTCCGTTTTTCGCAATCATGAATTACGACAGGACCCTAATCGTTGGGTTTCTTGTTTCTGCAAATGGAATGGAGAGGAAATGGCGAAGAAATTTGCATCCGTCATATTATGACTAGTGATTTTTCTAGAATAGGTAATACGAGGCATGTCTATAAAAAACGAAATAGTGATTGGGATGCTGTAATAAAGATTTTATGGTCGATATCAACCAGTACACTTATCATAAAGATCTATATTGGTGTTTTTTTCGGAAAAAACGTAATTTTACTCGAAAAATCCCTTTTTTAAATGTAAAGTCTGCTTGAATAAGGCTCAAAAAATATATCAAAAAAAAAAAAAAGGAAAAAAAATCAAACCACAGACGATTCGTAATTATGACGACGATAATTTCGCTCTCCATATAAATAAACAACCGTTGTCATGGTAACCTGCAAAATAAGAGCAACCTCAACTTTGACCAAGTAAGGATAATTAGCAATTTGTGATTGCACAAGAAAAATAAAAAAAATAAAAAACTTATGCCTCGGTGCCCGTATGCATAGTATGAAAAGCAAACTTCGCATCGTACCATATTGGCGCAATCAAAAACTACGTTGAGCACTTTTTTTGTTCTCCAATATCAACTCGTGGTCCTTAATGTCTGCCATGCAATGTCTGTTGCCAAAGTGCATCGCGTAACTTTCGGAATAAACGTCATTAAGAGGAACCAGGGGACAGAATTCGTGACTAGAAAGCAGAAACCTTTATTTAGGGAAGTCTGCCCCCTAATACTGATATTCTTTTGGGGACGATAGTTAAGGAGGGGAGGACGCATCTTGAATAATTTTATTTCCCATTCCCCTTAACAACGGTTTGCTTCATTTGGCGCGGAACCACCAAATGCATATTCTCGAGTATCGTTGAAAGAAGAAAGCCTAAGGCTTGATTTCTGGAATCTAAGGCCTTTTTCAGGGGAATACAAAATCAAGTTTGCTGAAAGGACGGTCATGACGCTTAAAACAATAAGGGAATAAAAGTCAACCTCTTTATCTTGGCATCTCACAGTTTGGATGCGTTGGGAGGAATTCAATCTTGGCGGGATTTTTCGGGTTGAGTTAAGTGGAAAGCCGTTTCTAACGGAACAACGATAAAAAAAAGTTGTTTTTCCACGCTTTGCTTCTGGAGTTGATAATATTTTGCATATGATTTATATAAACTTAAAAAAATAAACTAAAATATAAACTTTGAAATTTACATTCAGTCTTGGATAAAATATATGCAGAAAATCTGTATTTGTAGTTTTCGATGCATGTTTCTATGAAGTTATCCTTTCAAATTTTATGAATTCACTAGCTGCGTCGCATTGCTTTGCTCGGTATATCTCGAAAATAAAAGTTATGTCAAGTGACGCATGTTCAACAATCAGGCATGTACAGGCAACATACATATTAAAAAAACAGTAAAATTTTGAGGCAGATTGCGGAAAAATAATCAGAAAGGAAACATTTTAAATCCCCCGATTACAGGAAAAGCCTCAAAACAAAAGCCAAATTTTATTTCTTCATATTCGAAAAAAAAAAAAGCAACAGATATCTTTTCAATGATTTTCTTCACACTACAAATTTTAATAAAAACTTTGTTACGGAAAGTTGAGTTGAAGCCCAGAATAATAATTTGAATGGGGGAAAGCCTTCGAAAAATAGGGATTTTATGTCGAAATGTGTCATAATTAATAGTTTTTAGTTGATATCTCCACTAATTATTAGGAGGGAATATGTTAAATAGCCAAACATGAAGGCAGGAAAATGACGAATCTATTGATATCTGGTTCGATGGTCAGTTCACTGGCGTTCGGGAGAAGTAACTCGGACATAGATAGGTACATACGCTCAGTAAAAACTGTTATATAAGATTAGGAATAAAATCTAGAATAGCTATAAGAAACGAATGCAGCGCTTTCAATGTCGATGGGACAGTGTTTCATGTCTTTGTCCAAATGTACAATAATTTATGACATCTAAGTTTCTTAAATTAAGCGTTTTCATTTTTGATGGAACTATTCAGCATTAACCTTTGCATGGAGATTGACAACTTCTTTACTAATAATAATAAAGCTGAAAGTCTCTCTGTCTGGATGTGTGGATCTCTGTGACGCGCATAGAGCCTAGACCGTTCAGCCGATTTTTTACGAAATTTGGCACATAGTTTGTAGCATGGGGGTGTGCACCTCGAAGCGATTTTTCGAAAATTCGATTTTGTTCTTTTTCTATTCCAATTTTAAAAACGTTTCCCGAGAAAAATTATCATAAGATGGACGAGTAAATTACCAAGTTATCATAACGTGGAACCGTAACATAAGCAAGCCAATTGGCGAGAAATTCATCACACATTATTTGTAAATGTACAGGCGAACTAAAAAATCTTTTAATTTTTCTACTACGGGCAAAGCCGTGCGGGTGCCACTAGTTTCCTATAAAATTGCTTCTTTCCCTTCCTTCTCTTATCCATTTGATGTTGAGACCCAGTGAGCATGGGGTTTTTCCCTTTGGTTTTTCGTTGCATCTGTCGGAAAATTTTACATCAGCTTATTCTGTCAACAGTATTTTAAAATTTCATTCAAAATAAAAATTAAAAATTTATGTTTGAATTTGGCTGTTTTTATTCAAAAATTTTGAAGTTTTGTCTTTAAGTTTTTGAGATTTTTAAGTGTTTTAAAGTTTTTTTTCCTTTTTGCTACACTCAGTTTTATTATTTTTCTTGTTACTTTGGGGTATTTCGTCATACTCACATTATTAGCAATTACTGCTTTTGTTTTAAAAATCAACTCCAACAAATCAACTGAAGATACATTAATAAGTTTTTAAAAAGAAGTCAAATTATTTTGGTGCTTACTTAAATTTTTAAATCATTCCCATGATTCTGTTGCGGCGGACTAGACCGGGATCTGAAGGGGGTTGAGCATACATGGAAAGGCTGACGCAATATTATTTCTGATTATTGTTACAGGCACGATGGTGATTATGAAACCACATGTCGTCGCCTCCCTGGGTGGTCGACAACCCCGGGGGAGGGGGGAAAGCAGTGGGGGAGCCGTTTTCTAAAACACTCATAACTCGCGAACTATTTGAGATAAAACATTGAAAAAAGTGGCAATCGACGCAACAAAACAAGGGCTTTATAAAAGCGAAATATGACTATGGACCTATCTTTGTTGGTTTCTGAGTAAAATTCCATTTTTCGCAAACAAGCAAAATTTTTGAATAAAATGCGCAAAACAAATTTTTTTTGACCAAAATAAATTTCAAATCAAAATTTTTTGATTTTTTTTTCCAAATAAAGTTTAAAATATCATTATTCAGATTGTTAAAATCATTTAAGTACTGTTAACGCGTTGAAAAACAAAATGACAGTAGCAAGCTCGAACACGATTTGCATTATAGTTCAGGATCTGAAGGGGTATTTTGAGCATGCATGGAAGACCTGATGCAAACTTAGTTCTGATTAATGTCACATGCACTATAGTGATTATGAAACCACATGTCTTCGCCCCCCTGGATGATAGACAACCCCGGGGGAGGGGGGAAAGCAGTGGGGGGGGGGAGCCGTTTGCTAAAACACTCATAACTCGCGAACTATTTGAAATAAAAAACTGAAAAAAGTGGCAATCGACGCAACAGAACAGGGGCTTTATAAAAGCTAAATATGACTATGATCATATCTTTGTTAATTTCTGAGTAAAATTTTATTTTTCTCAAACAAGCAAAAAATTTGAATAAAATCGAATTTTTTTTTTTTTTCCAAATTATCAATATTATTTAACTGTTTAAGGAACCAATAAAATCTGAAATATCATTATCCAGTTAGTTTAAAATTACTTAAATATTATCAAAGCGTTGAAAAGTGAAATAAAAGCAAGCTCAAAAAACATTTGAGGTAATTCACAAAAGGGGGAAAAAAAAAAACAAGTTTGCGGGATGTACCTTGAAGACTCGACGTAAACCAAAGTAAATTTTGTGGCTCTCCTGTTTTGACGGTTTTATTTCGTAATATTATCAAAACAATGTCCCAGTTAAGTAATTATTTAACCTTTACCGCATTATAGCTGCTTAGTATGGGTCACAATGGCACTTTTTTAAAAATTAAAACATTCAAGTTTGCAAGTACGAAGTAATTACGGAAAGGATAAATGATCAGGATAACCCTTTTGCAGATTTTACACCTGAGTTATGAAACATAATGAGCGAGGCTATTGCCACATAAGCAGCATCAAAATTTCAGTGGAACGTTAAAGAAAATGTGAATAGTCTCTTATCCAGAGAAGTCCTGCAATGGCAATGTCTTCAATAGCGACTGCAAAACAGCAAAAGAAAACCAAAAAACATTTAACCTGGGAAACGTTAGCTAAAAAGTGATGTTAGTACATCTAAATCATTCCCATACAATAAGCCCAATGCTAGGTTAGGTTCATCAGAATGGTTCACTGAAGCAAAGCGCGAGGTCCGATTTCGTGAATGTAATTGAAAATGATACTTCTTGCAGCAAAACTCTGGAAGAAGCACCCTATTTTAAGAACAAAGTTCAAGTTATCGATGGAATGACTCTGGTCCATAATGTCCCAAACACTACTTTCAAATGTAGCAAAGATTTTGCATGTTTCCAAATAAAATATAATAAAATTTTCTCTCCAATAGTCAAACTACAAGAGTGGACCTTAAACACGATCGGTACATCTCACTGTCGTTTTCATAACTTGAAAACCAGAAGTTCCGAAAAATACATTACACACACACAATAATTTCTTGTCATTTCCATCAGAAATAAATATAATATCAGCTCTTTACCATGCTCCTGCAATTCTTCCCAACATGTGCTAAGAAGTATTGCTCAACTCTACTATTGAATCAATTCCCATGTACCTTAGCAGTGCCTTTAGATGTAACCAAGTTTGGGTTTCACTTGAATGAAAATAAAACAATAAAGCCCCACACCTTATGATGCAGCCAATGTTACCAGAGAGTTTAATTCCACCCTGCGCAGGCAAGAACTGTAAATAATCTTGTAATGTTTTAATTAATAATTCATTTTGCTGTAAATACTGTGCTTTTAAGGCTAAAGCAAAAACCCATAAGCTACAAAATACTCGGAAGAGAACGATTCAATAGAACAATTACAAGTCAACAAAAAAGAGTATGATCCAGCTTTCAGAATTTCTGATATATTAGTGCTTTATGTATGCATATTGATGTTCTATAATTATTTTTTAATACGCATTATTTTACTAATTTTATTTAATTAGTTTTTTTAGAACTCTAGTGTATAATTTAATATTTATATTCGTTTTCATAAAAGCTCAAGCTTCTCATTTTTAATATTTATTTAGTACATATTATTTCTTGCATCATTGTTCTTTGTTGAGTAAATTATAAAAAGCAATATCCGCAAAACAATACCCGCAATATTCTTTTTTGCAAATTGAAAACATAAATTAATAAAAATAAATTAAAATTATATTTGAATTAAAACTACTCTGGGCCTGGTTCCCTAGTTCCTCTCAAATTTAAAGCAGTATATAACAAAATTAAAGCCATAGTTGAATACTTTGCAATTAAAATAAGTTTGTAAACTGAAGAATGAATAGTTCGTCATAAGGATAATAAGGCTATTTTTTTCTCCTTAGCATACTGCCGTTTTATTCAATGCGCTAACTTAGGCAAGTGCTTGCATTTTCTATTTCGCTTTTTAACGCTCACGTTGGTAATAATTAAGTAGTTTTAAACAAACTGAATAATGAAGTTTCACGTTTTATTGATTCCCTAAACGGTTAAATAATTTAAAAAAAAGTACTTATCTTTCAAAAAAAAGCTTTTCGTATTTTATTCAAAATTTTTGCATGGCTGCTAAAAAAGGAATTTTAACTAAAAACCAACAAAGATAGGACCATAAACATGTTTAGGTTTTTCAAGCCCTTGTTCTATTGCATCTTTTGCCACTTTTTTCAGTGTTTTATTTCAAATAGTTCGCGAGTTATGAGTGTTTTAGCAAACGGCTTCCCCCACTGCTTTCCCCCCTACCCCGGGGTTGTCGACCATCCAGGGGGGGCGAAGACATGTGGTTTCATAATCACTATAGTGCCTGTGACATTAATCAGAAATAATTTTGCGTCAGGTCTTCCATGCATGCTCAAAATACCCCTTCAGATCCTGAACTATAATGCAAATCGTGTTCGAGCTTGCTACTGTCATTTTGTTTTTCAACGCGTTAGCAGTACTTAAATGATTTTAACAAACTGAATAACGATATTTTGGACTTTATTTGAAAAAAAAAATCAAACAATTTTGATTTGGAATTTATTTTGGTCAAAAAAAGTTTGTTTTGCGCATTTTGTTCAAAAATTTTGCTTGTTTGCGAAAAATGGAATTTTACTCAGAAACCAACAAAGATAGGTCCATAGTCATATTTCGCATTTATAAAGCCCTTGTTTTGTTGCGTCGATTGCCACTTTTTTCAATGTTTTATCTCAAATAGTTCGCGAGTTATGAGTGCTTTAGAAAACGGCTTCCCCACTGCTTTCCCCCCTCCCCCGGGGTTGTCGACCACCCAGGGAGGCGACGACATGTGGTTTCATAATCACCATCGTGCCTGTAACAATAATCAGAAATAATATTGCGTCAGCCTTTCCATGTATGCTCAACCCCCTTCAGATCCTGGACTAGACAGTTAGAAACGCAATATTCTAGTTAGGTTTTTCAACAATTCTTTTTTAGCTCCACCTTTATCAATCTATTTACCTACCTATCTGTATGCGTTTGTAACAGAACCTTGTAACTCAATTTTTACCTCCGCCCTGTGATCAGATTCTTTTAAATTCTGGTATGCGATCATGCTTAAATAGAAAATTTATAATGCGGGTTAGAAAAGCGTTTTAAGTTAATATTAATGCTTCGGATTATGAAGGAACAGAGATTGATGGAATACGAAGGGTTTACACAAGATAAGCCCATGGTATGATAAAAATTGTAAATAAAATAAAACTTTTTGTTTGCATTTACGTTAAAAACGGAGTCGGGTTAAAAACGTTACATTCTTCATGCATTATTTATTTTACTATAGTACTTAAGAAAGGTTTTTTGATTTTTTACCTTCAGTGATTGAAATCTAGGCAAAAAGTTTCTTTTTAAATGGTTTCGCTCGCAAATGGTGGTCTAAAACAGAAGTACATTACTGAACAAAAAAAAAAAAAAAAAAAAAAAAAACAAATTAATGGGAGAAATAAAGTTTTTGAGATACGTTGTATATAGTTCCCCCGTGGCGTCACTAAGGGGGGGGGAGGGTTGTTGTTCCACCCCGGGTGTCTCCGCCTGGAGGGTGACACCCAAAGTGCAATTGCAAATTTTTGAAAAATATAAAGCTAAAATGCTTTTTTAAGGCTACAAATTTGAAAATTTTCGGGGGGGGGGGGGTGACGTGTGACACCACAAATTTTCGCCCCAGGTTTCACCCACGCCAGGTACGCGTGTACCTAGCGTTATTATATATTATTATATATAGCGCGATTATCGGTATACAAAAGCTCACGGCTCTGATGTAATTCTATTAAAAATAATACCTCGATCATTTGCTTTAGAAGAAAAGTAAATTAAAAATTGAAGCACTTTTCAACAAGAAAAATATAATAGCACTTATATTCAGTGTGTTTAGATTTATGAAGATGTTTAAAACAAGAAAACGGACAAGAATTAGTGAACTGTATTTCAAACAAGATGTTGTACTACTTAATGTGCAAAAAATGCAACTTTATGCCGTAGCATTAACTTATTAGGCAAATGGAATAATGCAAAGTTCGGAAGCGCTCTTTATGCTTCTTAAACACTTTTCATTCAGAAGTTATAAATAAGCATTTGTGTACAAGTTGAAATATCTCTTCTTAAGCTACCATTAACAGAATTTTTCCAACTTTCTTTAAGCAATGCAAATCTCTGAGGTACAGAGCACATTTTAAATCAGAAGAGAGAAATCGTTTGTAAAGTTCGGAAGTGCTCTTTATGCACCTTAAACACTTTTCATTCAAAAGGGGCAAATAAATAAGCATTTTTGTACATTTTGAAATATCTTTTCTTAAGCTACAACTAAGAAAATTTCTGAAGCTTTCTTTAAGCAAGGCAAATCTCCGAGATACTGAGCATATTTTAAGTCAGAAAAGTGATAAATCATTTGTCTTTCGTGATCTCCTACGAGATAAGTTTTTTTCAAAACTGAACAAACCCTTAATGCTCACCTCATCTGTCCTATACGCAATCCCGCATTACTAAACCACTTAAAACTAGGCCGGAAACGGGTAGTAATAATTCCTTAAACGGGAAATTGCGTGAAGTTATCGTTAGACGTCAAGTGCGTGACGCATAAATACGCTCCGAAATATCACTTGGTGTAATTTCGATAATCCCCGAGGATAGATCGGCTACAAGGGCCGAGTTCGTACAGTTGTCGATCAATATCTCGCAGAACAAGCCAGTAATCCATTACTTGGACTAATCCACCTTCCTCTTGCATCCAATGAATGGATAATTTCTGAGAGGCCCAGTGATCACTCCGGAATATCATTGATTTTGACAATTTGATTAAGACGATGTTTGGGATGAAGTGCTCATGCCATGGCCGGTTGCAGCCGATTGACGTGAGACGAAGTAATCCAGAATGTGATTCGATGTGGACTGAATAGCAAAGGGAAAGTGAAGGATAATTTAAAGCATGTGTGATCAGTACTGATTTGTATATACTGCTCAATCCATTTGCAAAATTAGACGTTTTTCGCAAATATTTGCACTTTATTCTTGGGGTTTTTAGCTTTGGCTTTTAATTTTCACCAGTGAACTCTCGACTATCGGCGGTCGAATCATCCGCGGGTCTTTTCATTTTTTTTTTTTTTGAACTAATGATTTTTTTTCTTTTTCTTTTCTTCTTTTTTTTTTTTTTAAAGATTTTACAGATATTTTTTCTATTCAAAGTTAGTAAATGCAATGTAGCAATGTTTTAAGTTATAGTTTAAATGTGTGTGAGTGTTATTTATATATTTTTAGCTATTTTATACACTACTCATGGTACCCACACGGCTTTGCTCGTAGTAGAAAATTAAAAGGTCTTTTGGTTCGCCTGTACATTTACAAATAATGTATGGTGAATTTCTCACCAATTGGCTTGCCCATGTTATGATTCCACTTAAACTTGGTAATTTAATCGTCCATCTTACGATAATTTTGCTCGGGGAAATGTTCTTAAAATTGGAATATAAAAAGAACAAAATCGAATTTTTGAAAAATCTCTTCAAGATGCACACCTTCATGCTACAAACTAGTTCTGTGCCAAAATTCATAAAAATCGGCCGAACGGTCTAGGCGTTATGCTGGTAACAGAGATCTTGACAGATATCCAGACACTAAGAGAGAGATCCTGACAGATATCCAGACAGAGAGAGTTTCAGACGCAGATCCAGACAGAGAGACTTTCAGCTTTTTTTTTGTTCAGAAGTAATGTTTTTTTTTTAAACCTATTATTCGGATTATCCCCGGTTTTCGCTTATCCGCGGTTACCGTGCCACCCTATTCCACGGATAATCGGGAGTTTACTGAACTCTAACATAAGGAACCATTGTGTTTCACATTATGAGATATTAACTTTTTAAAAATAATAATTTGTTCTTGAAATGATTGAAATTAATCTATGTGAACAGATTTTTTGTAATCGATGAATATGATCTAGATAATCCGGTGATTCAGTTCAACGAAGACCGGATGATTGAGCTATATTGTAATTTTCTATTTATTTAAAAATGGCTGTAGTAGAGTAGGCAACATTATACGTAGAGAATATTTTGACATTAATAAAAAAAATATTACTTAAAAAGGAAGCGTTTAAAAAAAGGGATTCCCCCCCCTCTAATTGTGTTGTTACCTTATTTTTATTCAAAAGATATAACAACTGATAATTTACGTTGCAGAAAAGTTACGTTGCTTAAAACCTGCCTTTTTGCATAATCTCAAATAACACATTGTAACTCCTAATGATTCGAAACTTTGACACATAGTAATTTCCTTCTTAGTCTAAAGCGCAATACTTTTGTACCTTTCATACAATATGTATGTACAAAAAATTGATACTTGATTACACATTTAAAAGGAGAATCAACCAAAACAAGAAGTTCTGTCTAGAACTAGACTAGCCTACTTTCCCGTATACCCATACAACTTTCTAGTACCTGATCAATATTCTCAAAAATAGCTAAAGTCGCAAATTTTTTCAAAAATATTTTTTAAATACTTTAAGCTGATTTCTAGGAATAAAATATTCCTCACTCATCTAAAAAAATTAGATGCGTAAAAAAAAAGAAAAAAAAAAACGAACAAATAAAATAGCAGCAACTTTTAAACAAAGCAGCTAATACACTTTTTTCCATTAAAAAGATCTTTAACAGCTTTCAAAACGAAAAAATAATAATTAAAATTAATAAGCTCATTAAAATAAATACATCATATTAAAAAAAATCGTCTTTTCCCCCTGTCGCCAAAAACATTTTTTTAAATGAATTAATGTACTTACCAAAAAAAAACAATAAAATATCAACTTAAAAAAATAATTTTCATTGTCAAAAAAAAAAAAAAAAAAAAAAAAAAAAAAATCGTCTGCGCATATCTTTATGTAGAAACTTAAATGACTTCGAGTTTATTCGCCAAAAACTGAGAACCTAAATGTAAACTTTAGCGTAAAAATAAAAACAAGTCATATCAACAATAATTATTTCACAGTTAAAGCCATAGCTGCGGAGTTGGAGTCGAAGTCAATCTCATTTTGAGATAAAGGAGTCGGAGTCGAATATTTAAGAATCGGAGTCAGTCATTTGTCCTCCGTGTATAAATTTTTGCCAAAGTTACGAAGTCAGAGTCGAAGTCGGGAAGTCGGAGTCCGATTAACTATAGGGCACAGGAGTCGGAGTCGGAGTCAGGTGCCCCTAAATTCTCGGAGTCGGAGTCTGGAGTTTGGCGTCAAGAGTTATTTCCAACAAAATTTGTTTGAAGTAAATCCGCCTTCAAGTACAGAATCTACATTGACTTTCAGTTTCCCCGTAGGCGCTATTGTTAAGGGATTTGAACTGTTCAAAATTAAACGGAAAATTGTTCAAATCAAAAAGATATTTTACATACAAGTTTTTCATCAAAAGCTTTTTCCTACAAAGTTTGTTTGAAGCAAATTCGCCTCACAGTTCGGAATTGCCTTGAATTTCCCCGTAGACGCTAATGTTAAGTTTTTTTGAACTGTTCAAAATTGAACAAAAAATAGTTCAAATCGAAAAGTAAAATATGGGAATGAGGTGTCCTCGCCGAGATCTTTCGAACAAAAAAAAGTTTTTTCGAATCGGACGATTCATTCAAAAGTTATTAGGGGGGGGGGGGGACAGACAGACAGACCGACAGACCGACAGACATTTTTCCCCATCTCAATACCCTACTTTCCAATTTTTAATTTTTCGATATTTATTTAATTATTTTAATTATTTTTGACATTTTTTTGTTTTTCGTGATATTTTTAAGATGCATTGAGCCTTCTTTCATGCTTTTTTCTTCTTTTTCTGACTTTTACTGGGAAAGTAGACTAAAAAGGAAAATTTGTAGTAATTGTTGAAATTGACTTTGAAAAAATCGAAAAAACTCGGACATGATTTGTACAACTTTTGCGAGAACGTGTAGCGGTACGTGTTGCGGGTGTGATCGTACGGGTGTTGCGGGTGTCGACAGCAACAGGTACAAATCATTATTTTTCAAATGCAAAATTTTTTTTCAGAAAGTTAATATTTCATATATTGATACAAAATGGTTTTTTATATTAGAATACATGAAAATTAATAGCCAAAGTTCAAACATTTGCGTAAAAATGTCTCATGTGTTCAAATGAACTAGGTAACATAAGAAGTTTCTTTGGAATTCAAATGAAAACAAGTCATTATCGCGAAAATGGTACAAATCATGTCCGAGTTTTTTTACCCGACTGCGCGTGCGCGACGCAAATGATGGTAATGTGTTTATAAGTCTATGTATGTATGTCTGTTGCTATGTGGCGTTCTGCAGGCTGAACGCCTTGGCCAATTTTGGTAATTCTTACGTCAATCGATTTGTCTTAACCTTGGGAGTGTCACTAGCACATGACAGTAATCAAAATTCACCATATCAACAACCAGTTGCCATATTTTGTCAGTTTGGGATCGCAATTTGGGTGTTGAACAATGTGTCGAACGCTACCTGCGTGCGACAAATGCAGGTAGTTTTCGCTGCCTGAAATTTTTTGTTTACTAAGTCTACTAATTGGGGTCTCATTGGCCGAGTGATCTAAGCGATTGCTTCTCCCACTTGAGGCGGTGGGTCAAGACACCTCGCTCCGGGAAGTACTTCCCCTCTTTCTGATGTAAATTCTTTCATGTGTTCTTTATATGTATTCTGTACTGTAATAAAAAATATATTATGCGTAACGAAGGCAAGACACTCAGATTGTAGTCTTCATCAAAATAAACCTGTGCAATAAGCACCAAAAGAAAGAGAGTCTACTAATTCGATTTTCATCTCTAACATGTTTCATTTGTTTTTTCCTTGATTCAAGGGACTGAGTTTCGCGACGTGTACTTTCTTGAGAGACTTTTTTAGGTTTGACTGACAACGTTTCCGATTTCGCGTCATCATGAGTTATACAGGCTGTTTATATAGCTGTGCTGTGGTTGACTTACGTTCGCGCATTTTTGCCGAAGGTCAAGCACAAACAGCTTTAAGCCGAGTTAGGTCATTGAAGGGACTAATTTATCAGTAGTTTAGACCACTGCAAGTTACTTAATAAACCTCACGATAGAAACAAACTCTCCCAATGAAATGACAAGGTTGCGAAATGTACCGCCTTATAATCATAATAACTAAGTCAATGAAAATTAACTAAAAAGTGTAAAATAAAAAATTATTAAATAAAAACAAAAAGCCCGACTGCGTAAAAACTAAAAAGAAAAATGTATAAGCCCAGTAGTTTAGAATGTTATTAAGTTCTGCTGAATAACTACACCGTTGAAATAGTTTTATAACCGTACACAGATAAGACAAAACATAAATTCAAAAGCAGAATAGAAGGTTTAACAGTCGGGGCCCATTCAAATTTTATGGGTTTTTTTTTGAATCAGAAAGGAATGGGCCTTGACTGTTGATCCTTCTATTCTGCTTTTGAATTTATGATTTGTCTTATCTGTGTACGGTTATAAAACTATTTCAACGGTGTAGTTATTCAGTAGTACTTAATAACATTCTAAACTATTGGGCTTACACATTTTTCTTTTTAGTTTTTTAGTTTTTATGCAGTCGGGTTTTTTGTTTTTATTTAATGATTTTTTTCGATTTTTTCAAAATAAATTTCAATAATTACCAGCAATTAATAATTTTTTTGCACAGTTTTCTTTTTGCTATGGGTAATTAAATTCAAATTGTTTGTACTTAAGTAATATACGAAGGTTACAAAAATATTTCTCTTTAGACTACGAAGGAAAATATTACTCGTCCAAATCTTTAGGAGCGACAATATGATGAAAAATTGTACTGAATTTCAACAGCAATATATGTAAATTATCCGTTAATATATTTTTTGAGTGAAAATAAAGTAACGGCACAATGTGAGGGGAAATAATCCCACTTGTTTAATGTTTTCTTTTAATATGTACAATGATATTTTTTTTAGTACCCCAACATTTTTTACATATAGGGAAGGGTGGTCCATAGCGGGTAGGTTTTCGAAGAACGCTCGAAAAATGTTGTTTTTGAATTTTTATCGCAACAATTTCGGTTTTATTTCCTAGTAGGGTTCTTGAACTTCAAAATGAAAAATTATTTTTGTACTCTTTCAAACCCAATATTTATTTATTATCAAACTTTACAAACATTTGAAAAACCCGCTTTGCCCTACCAGGGAGCCCAAAGCGGGTAAGCTTAACCAATTGTGGTTTGGTACATTTGCCAATCAAATATGAAGTTATAAATGATTAAAATGGTTGACTAGCTACCTGCCATTATATAAAAAAAAAACATAAAACAGTTGTACTTATCCAATTTAAAGTTAGCACATTTGTTTATAAAACATAAAGAAATAACTGATTAAATTAATAGACTAATTGATTGCCATCCTAAAAAATAACTTTTTATAGTTACACTTTATCCCATTGAAATTATACCCACTTTGCCCGAAGGCACGTTTTTTATTTCAATAATTGTAACCTTAAATTTAAAAGAGAAACAAACGAAATGACTATCGTAGTTTGCAGGTGGATGGTGTCGGAATAGCGTAATATTATTGGCAGTCAAAAAAATGCTGGTCTTCGACTAAACACAAGCTACAAAACTTCATTTTTTAAATTTTTATTTTAAGCCTGGTTGCGCAATGCCGCTTCACTGCTGTTTCGCTGGAACTGCTTAAAACTCGGGTGTGTTCATGTAAACACGTCATACGTGTGCATCATCGCTTACACACCATTGGGGGGGGGGAGCATATGAAGGTGCACCCGCTTTGGGCGACCTACCCACTTTCGGCGACCTACTCACTTTCGGCCACCCTCCCTAATGTTGTAATATTATTTCAGAAACAATTTTTTTTCTGTGTAACTTTCTGTTGTCCTTATAACTCTGACCATCACTGTTTAAACAGTTATTTTTAATTTTGCTACAAAATAGTTTTTTTTTCGTAACGAACAGTAAGTGCTTATTTAAGGATTTGCTTTACTCATTTTCCATACTAACCGAACTATCCGGATTTTCGATCATCCGGACTGCCTTTGGTTCTAGTTAGTCCGGATAAATGAGGTAATTTTGACATTGAATCTAGTAATATTTTATTATATCGATACTTTGAATTCTAGTTAGCAAGGAGAATGTAATTCTTTTTTTCTGATAGCTAATTTAATGAATTGTTGAATGGTCACTTGATAATTGTTTTTTGATAGTAATAATTTTTTTTTAAATTTCAGACACATTAAGTTTTAGAATCATTATTTCATTTTATGCTTGTTCTGTAATTGTAATTTTTTTTAACGATTAGAGCGATTTTTTTAAGGCTTATTCGTCTTTCATGAGAACCAGTTTCTTCCATAGGGATTTGTTTTACAATATTTTCACTCATTTTTCATCGTAAAATATATTGCTCCCTCTCTCCAAATAAAAATAAGGGCTATGGCTCTATTGAAACTGAAAAAAATTAGAAGGCACCATTTCCAAAAGGTGGGACATGATGGGTGAAAACGATGGTCCTATTTGGATTCAGGGGGTCATTTTACAGAAGAATAAGCAAAAATGGTGTCAAAAGCATGTTTAAGGTTTTTTTTTTTTTGCCGAGTAGTATTATCTGTAATTTCCGATATCCATGGTACCCGTGTCATCAAACTCCTCGGATGATCGGGAGTTTACTGCATGTTGTTAATGATCAGAATTTGTTTTAATGTCGCAAGGAACTTGAATTTGAAGGGTACAGGGGAAAATCCCCGTCAGTCAGCTTTTACAAAGAAACGACAGAATGATGCTGTGTAGTGGCTGCTGAAGTATACTTTTCCGAATACTTCTATCATCTTTTGACAAAACTCCATAAGTCAGATGAAATATTTGTTCGAAAATAGATTGTACTGGGGGGGGGGGGATCCCATTAGTCGAGCATTTAAATGCATTTTTCTCAAAATTAGCTTTTCTTTACTGACGGGGTTTTTCCCCTGTACCCTTCATTTGCAAACTATCAGGTAAGATAATTGGTTGTTAATTGCCTGAAACGATACATCAAAGTTTCTTTGAAAGATATGTTAGAAAAACATATTGTTAGCAATCAACTGGAAATTACAGGCAGTTATCCGTTTGAAGAATGTCTGAATTGCTGCGTAGCTGCCTTTTCGAGCTTTCAGCTGCGTAAGCCTGCGAAATATATCGCACATCATCTAACACAGAAGGGGAAAGTTGAAACTTTTGTTGTATCAACGTCAATGGAAGCTTCAAGAAGCAAAATGCACAAGTGCTAAAATTAAAAATTAGGAGATAACTAGTAAAAATAATAGACAAATTCTCATCTATTTTGCAGACAATGAAATAGTACTAGTAGCCCTGATAGGTCCTGCTATAAAGCATGATTTATAAAACATTTTGAATGTAAATTGACCTGGGGTTTGAACTTAGCATCCATTTTACTCAAAACTTAAAAATGTCCACTTACATCCATTTGCTTCTAAAGGTCTTATTACACGGTGCAACCATCGGCAACTTTTTCCTGCAACTCCATGTATTTCTACGGAGCAAAAATGTTTGGTATCGCCGACATTTGCATGCAATAGTTGCCCCTAGTTGCAGGCTTTATCCAATGAGAGTTCTCCAGATTGCATGACGTCAGTGAACTCAATCATGTATACTCATTGACGTCCGCCAATACTTGTGATAAACCTGTGAGTGGGCGGAGAAATCTGTAGGAAGTTGCTGCAACTAAAGTTGCACCGCGTAATAAGACTATTACTGCCTCAATTGATCATTCATTTAGAAAAAAAAAAATATATCCTTTTTCTTCCATTTTTACTTTCTTCTATATCTAATATATAGAAGAAAGTATTGGATTCGTGCAAATTTTCGAATTTCGAATTTTGACGGATTCGAACGTTTTGAGGTGTGCTGAGTTCATTTCAACTATTTTTGGAAAATGTCTGTCTGTCTGTGTGTGTGTGTGTATGTGTGTGTGTATGTATGTATGTGTGTGTGTATGTATGTGTGTCACGTCTGTGTGTGACCAGTTTTTTGTGGCCGCTCTACAGCAAAAACTACCGCATGAAATCGAACGAAATTTGGTACACATATGTGCCCCTATGTGAACTTGTGCCCATTAGTTTTTGGCGCGAATTCCTCCAAGGGGGGTGGAGCAATGGGACGTTTTTTGAGTTACGCGTGCTTGCTATTCCTCAGGAAGTAACTGGCGGAATCAAACAAAATTTGGTCCATATGTTGCCATTAACAGGAGCAGGTGCTGATTCAATTTTGGTGTCAATAACTCAAAGGGGGGTTGAGCTATAGAACGTTTTTTGTCGTCAATTGTGACTGCTGTATCTCAAGAAATAACGAACGGAATCAAACAAAAATTTTTTGACAAGTAGCCCTTAGTGGGTATAAGAGCTGATTTTATTTTGGTGTCAACAGCTAAAAAGGGGGTAGCGCAATCGCCCGTTCTTTTTTTCCATTGTGAGTGCCCTATCTCAAGAAGTAATGCTACGTTCTGGTTGAAATTTGGAATATATGTGAATCCATACGTAAACAGGCTTTGGTTCAATTTTGACTCCAATCGCTCCAAGAGGTGTTGATTTTTTTTTTTCTTTTTCGAATAAAAATAGTTTTATTAATGCAACAATAAGAAAGATAAATCGTAATAGATTGTCGTCTGCGTATTTCTCGTGATTTTAATTGTATGGAAATGATCGGAAATATTATCTCAATGATTTAAAATTTTTAACTGTTGCCATCTTATGTTTGTTAATAAATAAAATATTTGTAATTAATTCAAGTAAGGCTTTTAAAGTAACTTTCAATTTTCGCTCTTTGTTTTGTTTTTACAATAATTCAGACATTGGGATGGTCGTCAAGTTTTTGCATGTGTAATTTTGTTTCTGTTAGGAATATTGCTTCCTCGTCAAGCATGGGGAGGGATCAGAAAAAGGAAAAATATAGAAGAAAGTTTCGTGATGGCCACAACATACTATTATAATTTGTTTTGCCATTATCTTTGTGAATACAATTCATTTGTTTAAATTATAAAGTAGATAAGTTAATGAAAACCTCTTTATTATTAAATTCAAAATAACGCTGCGACAACGTGACATATTTACCTAAACATTTCTCCATTTGTTACATTTGCATCGATTTAAAGCGAATCATTGAAACCTCAACAGAATTTCCGAGCTATTCCAACTCGCAAAGAATAAAATCTAATTGAATCTGTAAGGATTTATTCGCACCACAAAATATTTCCCGCCGTCTGTCAGTGGTCATCGAAGCTGAAGTAACGCTGGGACGTACTCGAGTGAGAATCTCCCCGCAAACATGCGTTTCCATGGAGACAGGAAGAATGAAAAATTAATTAATTAACTGTGGACGAGTAACTGAAATCCACTCTGTTATGCTCCAGTAGTTTTAGTTTGATTACGTTGCAGAACTTCTTAATTAATGGCAGCGTGTCGAAATGAATCGAAGTTCCCAAAGGGCATGTTGTTCTAAAGGTTTTTTTTTTTAAATTCATTTTTTTTTGTTAAAGTATCGCTTCTGAAAAACCACGAGTGACGAATCGGTTAACATTTGCTTTAATGGACTGATTTAAAGCTCAGGTGTTTGGGTTTTCACACTTACTTTGTTTCTCAAGGTTTAAAAAAATGCTTTAGCAGGTATATAAATTATTCATGCTATACATTAACTTTAGTGCGAGTTTATTTTTCAAAATGAAACTAACGAAATTATTTTTTATTTACGATGTCTTACTTCTCTGGAAGAAATTCTTCTAATGGACATCTATTATATTCTCGAAAGAAAAGAAGAAAAAAAAACGATTTATATGGTATTTTACAGTTACAACAAACGTGTCTATTATTATTATAGCATGGATATAGTCAGTTAAATATAGTTATTTAAAAATAATTTGTTAAATGCGTCCTTGATTGAATTTTCTCGAAAATATTGCATAGATTACAATTTCAAAAGTTTCAATCTTTAATTCTTTATTAGGTACAGGTGGTACCTGCACGGTTTTGCCCGTAATAGAAAATTAAAAGGTCTTTTGGTTCGCCTGTATATTTTACAAATAATGAATTGTGAATTTCCTCACCAATTGGCTTGTGCCCATGTTACGGTTCCACGTTATGATAATTTCGTAATTTACTCGTCCATCCTATGGTAATTTTGTTCTTAAAATTTTAATAGAAAAAGAACCACATCGAATTTTCGAAAAATCGCTCCGAAGTGTTCACCCCCATGCTACAAACTAACTTTGTGCCAAATTTCATGAAAATTGGCCGAACGTTCTAGGTGCTATGTGCGTCACAGAGATCCTGACAGACAGACAGAGATCCGGACAGAGAGAGATACGGACAGAGATCCTGACAGATAGAGACTTTCAGCTTTATTATTAGTAAAGATAATCTTACACATGCAGAGAAAGTATGGTAACTATATGTATCCCTCATTATTATTATTTTTAAACATTTATATTGTCTACATAGAGTAAAGATTACTTTGAATACAACATAATACTAGCAAAATAAAAAGAAAACAGAAAGCACACTTACAACAGCAGTTCCTAATCTTGTTTAAGGTCCGGTGCATTTACATTTTTTTGTTTTGTTTATTTTAGGATTTTTAAATATCTTGTTTTGAAAACATATTTCACAGACTTTCAATAATTTTGCTAAATATTTTTTCAGGAATTTTCGTTGCCTCAGGCTTGGATTCAATTTCAGATTAAAGTAATCGATTACGATTGTGATTACGAAGAAAGTTAACATGAGAAATTAAAGTTATAAATTTGGGGATTATGATTTTGGGTTCATCTAATTTTAAAGATTTGATTACAATTACGATTGCAGGTGTTTCAAATACATAGATGATTACAATTACAAAAAAAAAAAAAAAAGCAATTGATTATGGTCAACTATGATTACTCCAGGCCTGTCCAACATCTAATATAAACAGACTTCAAAACGGAGGTGGTTATCAGTTCGAACCGTGTGTATGATTTTTATTTATACTTTTTAATAATGTACATTTCGAATCACTTTTGTCAGTTCTTATTGTTTTAGTCTCAGAATTCAATGATTATCTATCTATTCTTTTTATTTGTCCTCCGAGATTTCTTCAAATCGGCAACAGCAAAAACTTGCCAACATACCGAAACTCCTCAGCTCTTTCTCACACATTTCTAATTTCCTCTTCCGTCTGAGACTTTTTCTTCCTCCACTTTTTTTTCACTCCGAGGTATCACGTGCCATCGACAGGCCAAAGGGGAGAAGGGGTGCAGAGACATCACTTGGGCCGTTACGATCCGGGACATGCAATCGTCGTGGATGTCAAAAGCAGCGGAGGTCCATAGTTGACATCTTGTCATACAATGAAAGTGCTTGTGTCCTATATCAGATACCAAAGCACTCGCTGTTTTCGATCGATGGAACGATTATCTTTCCATCTTTTTTTTATTTGTCTTCCGAGATTTCGCTCGTTTCCGGGATTTCTTCCGACGTCTTGAGGGCCGAGTTCCTGAGTTGAGGAAATAGCCGGATGCTTTATGTGTCTCATGGCACATGACATTACACACGTAAGTGTGACGCCGTCCCAAATATCCGGAAAGTTATTGCGACGGATGTCATGTTGATGCTCTTCAATGCACTGTTTTTATTTTCACATGCGAGGAGCTTTTTTAGATGACATAATAATATTGAAGAGCATGCCTGTCAAATTGATAGTGGATTTTTACTCGTCATAAAGTTAAAAAAATGTTAATATATGGATTAACGATAATGATAAAAATGAGGTAGACATTACATTTTGTTTATGTAAAAGAAGCAGTCGAGAACTTTCTACAATGAAATGAATAAAAATATGACAGTGTGCATACATGTACAAATAAAAGCATTAAAAAGTGTTAAAAAGTAGTTTTTTTTTTAACTCACTTCAATGCTTTTATTTGTACATGTATCATATTTTTACTCATAACATTTTGTTGTAGATTTATTGAAGAGGGTTTTTGCCATTTTTTGATTTTATTTTTAGTACCCATAGGAAAATGCCGATGCTTAGATCAACGATAAAAATGAAGATCGATGAAAATGAACGGAAAATGAAGTTGATTTCATGAAACTAATTTCATGAAATGAAAATGAAGAAACTTCGTCAGATACTTCTGACAAACTCTTTTGTGGTCTTTAATAAATAGGTCACCTCTTTAGTAAAGCTGTCTAGGGTTCAGTGTGAGGGATGTGGTGTAGTGTTAAGTAATTCTTTATTATAAATCACAATTTGATGCTTAAGGATGAATCAATTGAAATAAACGAAAACTGGTTATTAGTTTAACCCCGAAAGAAGACTTTTAATATGAGGTCTTGCAATATCACACTGGCGGCTCGCAAATGGAAGGTCCTGGTTTTGAGTCCTTGCTATACTGTGATTCCCAAACAGCGGAGTAAATGGAGTGATTCTGATACATTGTGTAACTCTCCTTGGTTTTTATACTCCAATTAAAATAATAGTTTAAAAAACTAAAAAAAAAAAAACACGCTTTAGTAGCAAAATGAACTATAAAGTTAAAAATAATCTTTGGATGACAAGTATATAAAGTAATTGACCAAACAACACTTAATTTTACTGTAATAGAAAAAAGGCGTGGGCGGCTTCTTATCAGTTGTCTTAAATTTCTTCCACTTATTATCCATGCAAAAATGTAAATAGGCAGCCCCCACGCTTTTTTTCTATTACAGTAAAATTAAGTGTTTGGTCAATACTTTATATACTTGTCATCCAAAGATTATTTTTAACTTTTTAGTTCATTTTGTTACTATAGCGTGTTTTTTTTTTAGTATTTTAAACTATTATTTTTTTTTTCAAATAAGATTTAGATACTAAATATTGCTAACACTTGTAACTCTTAAATGAAATCTTTGTGTGTGTGCTCGATTTTTATAATGGAATGTATCTTAGTATTCTATTGCATTATTTGCATCAGACATTTTGAATGTTTTCTGGTAAATTCATGTACAAACATTGTTACACTCCGCAGCTCTGATTTGTACGTTGTAAGTAATACTAATAAGCCCCTGGCTATTTGTCCAAAGGAAAGTTGGACCCACAAACATACCCACAAACGTACAAGTTAAGCTAATAAAAGCGTGTTAATTAGAATAAACTAATAACTTATCGTTAATAAATTAGTTTGATTATAGAATATTGACTTTTGTCATCGGGTCTAAGGTTGCATTTCAAATTTTGAAAGAATCCGATCACAAAAAGTCTGCGAAAATTGAGTTGCAAGATTATAAATTTATTTCCGGTGTAGACGGGATTAGAACGCACTCCCAATGATTCCCGGAGGTGGACGTCTGCGAAGATTCGCGTCTTAGATCGCTCGGCCACGAACGCTCATAAAGTGGTTGAATGTACTAACAGTAATAAACCACTAGGTCTTAGTCCAAAGAAGAGTTACTCACAAACATACAAGTGAAGCTAATAAAAGCGTGTTAAAAATAAATAAACTGAATCCGACTCGTGGTCCTGCCATGATGTAATTTAGGCACAAAAACGAAAGACCTCATAGAGTTGCTTGGTGTTAGTTTTTCAGATTTCTTTCACTTAGTTACAAATGTGGACAGTCTAAAACAGTTTTATACACATTTGATACTGTTGATCATCGATGAAGCTCGCAGCCTGAAGGGAAAGTTTAGTGTCAGTCGTGGCGTGAACGGAACGTTCAATGTCTGTCACAAGTGACTGAAACAGCAGCTATGTTAAAATTATCTCTAAAAAATTCAAAAAATAAACACAGTAGTTCGATGAGTATTGAAAAATTAAAATTTTAAAGTAGGATTTTGACATGTTGAAAGGTCTAACTGGCGGTTATGTCCGTCCTAATAATTTTTGAGGCAATGTTCGAGCGGGGCAAAACGTTTTTGTGCGAAAGATCTCGGCTAGGAAACGTCAATCACACTTTTTTTTTTAATTTGAAGAACTTTTGCTTAAAAATTGGATATTTCAAAAAAAAAACAAAAAAACTTTGGGATATACGGGGAAATTTTAACCTTCCATACATTCTGACGTAACAGGAAAATTTGCTTTAAAGAAATTTTGTTTGAAACTCTCGAAGAACATATGCAATTTTGTTTTTTGATTTCCTTACTTTGAGGTATTTTTTAGAACAGATCAATTCTTGCTAGCATTAACATTTATGGAAAAAATCAAACCTTTTTACATGACGTCGTAAACTATTTTCAGCACTTGCAAATCTAGAAAATTACAGAGCTTTTGAACATGATTTCCATTTTTGTTCAAGGAGACAGACAAAAGATATTAACATCTAATTAAATTTAGTTTCTTGTAGACTTAATATTGACGAACGTTAGATTGATTATCTGAATTAAAGTGAATTAAATTAAAAGCTCTTTAGTTTTCATGCAACAGAGAAAACTTTAAGCGATTTTATTTTTGTTACAAACGATTTTTGAGAGACAAAACTTTTAATTTCTATTTTTATTTTCACAGTAAAATACTTTTATTCATTCTTCTTTTTAGATAAGAAGTAGAAGCAAAAACTCTTTCAGAACTAGTTTAAAACATTATTGTAGAAAAATAAATGCATAAACAAACAAGTAAATTAATAATTTAAAAAATAAAAGATATAATTCGATGAAACATGATGCCTAACAGTTTGAAAGAATGAAATTTGATGTGGTGATAACATTTTTGTTTTTAAATTTTACTTTTTTTCACATAACTAACTCGTTTTCTTCTCACCTAAGCCTTTTTTTCACACCAGCTGTTTTGTCTCCCAGTAAAAGATATTTTGAGCCTTGGACAGACAGACAGGCAGGAAGGCAGACAGACAGATAGACATATATGCGACTGCTGTTAGAAAATCGATGTCAACAAATGAGAAAGTATTCTCGTCTAGTTCTGGATTACATCATTGTTCTGTCTCTGCAATCATATGATTCAAATCTGTTTTAATTGGAAAAAGTTACCTTTGCTCATCTTTCAACATATTGAGTCAGCAAATGTAATCGTAATCATATCCACCTTTAATTTTTGCTCAAAAAATGAACAAGCGATATTTACATTCTCCAAGAGAGGGAAAGAATAAACCAAATTTTCTCTTATCTGGTTCGTTTCTCTAATAAGGTATGAATATTTTTGAAACGCGGAATGTATCTCATTACATTCCTCCGGTTTCATTTATTTATTTATATTTTTTTGTGATTCATTAACTTGAATGTATGAAAGTTAATAATGGCAACTCTTACTTGCAATAGTTAGAGAGAGGGACACACACATGAGCTTCTAACGTTTTTGCATGAACAACAAAATTTATTAAACGCTCTTTCACAGGTAATTAACCCAAAAGAAATTCTGGTCATTAATAGATGTCTGCATTTCTCTTTACTTCTTCTCAGTTCTATAAAAACTTTAGTTCCAACTGAAGTGCATCTCTACAGTGTAGCATTTAATTTTTTCTTATTAAGAAATGATAATCTTTACCTGTTATATATAATTGTTATCAGGGCCTGATTTACCAATAGAGCTATGAGGTCGGGATTAAGGTACCCCCCCCCCTCAAGCTTTGTCCAAGATAACATCTCCCATTGAAAGTTATAAAATCACCTTTAAAGACATGACGGGTAAAAATTTGCTTCTTCATTTGAGCGAAGCAACTACCAGTTTGGGGATATTTTAATCGTTGAAATTTTGAGTCGCATAATTTTGGGCAATTCATTTTTCTTTCTGGCAAAATCAGCGAGGTTGAAGTACATTAACTCTTTTTGGTGCCAAAAAACTTTGCAACAGTTGGAAAAAAAAAACGAATCTCAGATATCGAAATCTTTTCGTAAACATATACTGGGTCTTTATGAAATAACGTGAGATTTTCAGAGCCCTCTAGTGAGTGGAGTAGTGGACGAACCATTGTCAAATTTCATGGGCATACACAGTACCATGGGATTTCGATTTCTGAAATAAAAAAAATTAATACCAAAAATCGCCACCAGGGGAAATTGTGGCATTGAAAAGGTGCATTACTGTGACTATTGAAGGCTAACTGATAAAATATGCATCAATTTTATTCACAAAATATGATTTTTACCAACAAGTGAGGTTCAATATGACCAACATCGAGAACTTCCAGGTACTGCAAACAATGCACAATATTTTTCACACCTCTGAGGGGGGGGGGATTAATTTCGCCTACCTATAACATTTTTCTTGTTTTGAAAGTTGAGATATCGGGAATTGTCGTTGAGATGTCGCAGATACACAACACCGTTACGAAATCAACATGGTTAAAAATCACAAGGTGAAAGATTGAGCAACCACGGTCTCCATACCGTAGGAAATGCATGACTAGTAAAACTGCTATCAAAGAAATGTTGCCGCCATACACTCAATAATTAAAGCTCAACATGGGATGGTGCACCATCTTACATGAATATTATTCAGAAAGAAATCCTTGCTGCCGCGCGAAATTTCTTCCTGACGACTTTTGGTAAAATTATCCTCTTGTTACAAATTGAAATTTCTTGTTGGTTTCATTAAACCTCATTTGTAAGCAACAATTATTTGTAGCAAAAAACTTGATGTGTGCTTTTAATTAGCATTTTTTGGCATTTAATTCTTCAGTATTCGCAAGTACAGTAAAACCGGTAAAGTTAACCACCCTCGTAAGTTGACCACTGTCTAAGTTAACCGCTTTCAGGAACAGAATTAGATCTAATTCATATAATTCAACCTCTATAAGTTGACCACTAAAAATGTGCACCGCAAGTGGTCAACTTACACAGGTTTCACTGTAATACGCTTTTGCAGTGCCACAATTCCCCCTGGTGGTGACTTTTGGTACTATTTTTTTAATTGTAGAAATCGAAATCCAATGGTCTGCCATGTACGCCGATGAAATTTGGTAATGTTTTTTCCAATACTTCATTTGCTAGAGGGCTGTAAACACCTCACGTTATTTTATAACCACCCTGTATACGGAATTCAATAAAATTTCTCAATTGTAAAATAATTCATGAATATAAATAATTTCATTGCTGGTGACGTTAGAGTGTTACTAGATCAGTGATTTTGGCTATTATATAAATGAGGATATGATTTAATTTGTGTATTATGGGTTTAAAATCAATGTTCAGGTATGAATTGCATTGGAGTATGGTTTTTGGCATAAACTTTCGTGTTAATACGCTTTTCTTCAAAAAGGTAAAAAAAATAAAAAAATAAATAAATTAAAATAAAAAAGAAAAAAAAATAAATAAAAGAAAAGAGAGAGAGAGAGAGAGTAATGGATGTCATCAGAAATTTGATACTTCATTAAGTATATATATGTACAGGCTTTTCTGCCAAAAAATGCAAATTCTGCATCTAATTTTAATATTTCATTAAAATATTTGTAGATTTATCTGACAGCAATCAGGATTTTATCAGCACCCTAATATAATTTTGAACTATTGTCAAGAAACGCGCGATTCACTCCTTTGTTCAAAATTGCAAGTTCGCGGGCGTTAAAGAGGCAAAATTAAATTAATTAATCAAGTGAAATATTTTGATTGCATGCAAACACTTTGCTTGCGTGTTGTTGCTCAGGGAAATAATCTCGTTGGAGAAAGATTACGCGTTATGTATACTAATAACCTTTAGAATGGAAAATATTATTCTAAATGCTTTCTCTGTAAGAGATTGGTGAGGGTGTTTGACAATGCTCGTAATTGCAAGTGGTTCAAAAATTCGGTAAATGTTCGCAAACTGAATGAGTTTGCAAACACTCTAAATCGCTTTTGAGACAGGATGAAATTTGTCTTGTTAATAACAATTCAAAATTACTTGTTTTAGAAACATTTTGGGAACGCAAAATTCTATTGTGTTCCTCATGTTTCAAGAAGCGATGCAATTATGTCCAAATCATTTGTTATAGCACAAAACTGAAAAAAGATAACGTTAAAGAACAAGCTTTTGTTTTTTGAATTACATATATTATACAGGGTTACCTTAAAAGAGTATCCTGGTTTCAATAATTTATATTTCATGAATTAATACACTTATCACTATAAATAATGCATAAAAATGAAGGTAAACTGCCTAAGTTATTTTTAACGTAGGTAACTACTTAATCGTTCTAGTTCCGCGCTAGGTCAGCCAGATATTTCTTCTGAAGGGTTTTTTTTTTTCGTCACAACAGCCCTTACACGCGTATTAACTGCTGTATTAGAATTGGCAATAATGTTAAAACTAGACCTATGGGGGTGTTTTTAACCCCCCCTCCAATTCACTGCGCCACTGATGTTCCGCAGCACTGAATTGGCCGTGTAGGTGATGATGATTTACCCTTTATGCGTTGACCAGCCAAACCTAACCCCATGTGATTTTTTTAATGGAGGTACGCAAAAAGTGTTTCTACACCACCATTGCCTACATCACAAAAAAAAAAAACGAGCTGATGTGGGCATCACATGACTTCCTTTTACTCCAATTTAATGTCATTTCCCCATCACTGACAATTTTAATGTGATTCAATAGTTTACTCTCTAAATCTCACCTACAGTGGCCAAATTGAAATCAGACTTAAAAAGAAAAAATCGCCAAATTTTTCGCCAAGTTGTTGACAAAACTTGGCGATCAAAATACTGGCGATATATCGCCAAGTGTCCGCCAAATTATAACACTATTTGAGTTTACACCAAAATTAACAATGATTTCCTTCAAAAAAGGGCAAAAGGCCCCCCTTTGGAGCATCCGAATGCAACCAAAAAGGAAAGTGCACAACTAGACCCCACTAAAAGTCTACGTAAAAAATTTCAACTTTCTAGGACATACCGTTCTTGAGTTATGCGACATACATACGCACATACGCACATACCTACATACAGACGTCACGAGAAAACTCGTTGTAATTAACTCCTGAACCGTCAAAATGGATACTTCGCGTGTCTTTACGTTTTTAGGCACTTATCCACGTGTGGTAGAGTCGAAAAAAAAATCAACATTCATTCGGGAGTGAGTAAACTGGAAATTAAGGGCGATTTTTGAGTGAAAATTTTTTCGCGAATACAATACTTCCACTGCCTACAACATTGCAAAAACTGAAAGATCGCATATGTGTAGCATTACGAAAAATGGACAGTGAAACACTCCAAATTGTATGTTATAGATATGTGTCACGTTACGAAAGGTGCACACGTCGAACATTTGTGAGTGAAAAAAAAAAAAAACTTTCAGTTTATCTTTATTTTTCTGTTACATTCATAGTGCTAAGTGTAATAGTTCATGAAATATAAAATTTTAAAACCGAGATATTCATTTATCTTAATTCTGTACATTTTGGATCTGGACCGAAGTTGAAATTAATCTGGTTGATAATTCAAAACAACTTGTTACAGGAACATTTTAGAAACAGGAAATTATAGTACGCTCTTTAGGCTTTAACAAGTAATGATGTAAAAATAATTTTTCTTTCTTTTCAAAAAATCGAGAAAAATAACGTAAAAAAAATCCTTTTTTTGGAATTATACATATATTATGGTTACTCGCATTGTAGAAGGAAAAAAATAGAAAACCTTTTTCGATCATTAAGCAAAAAAAAAAGTTGTCTAAGCATAAGCAGTATTATTTCAATATAAGGAACATTACTCAAAAGACAGCTCAATTTGAGAGAAATTAGCTTTCCTTTTACATTCTGCTGCAGTTATTGTAATTTTTGTTGAGATTAAAAGACTTTATACGTTGTCCCAGCATTAAAATAAAGAAAATGTTTAACTTACCTTGACCGCCAGTAATTTATGTAGTTGGATTGCATGGTGTTAAACCTGCTGCCACTGGAAACATTAGAAGATGGTAAGGATTAAAATGCACTCGTCGTTTCTGTAAGGCTAACCATTAACCTGTAAGGAATCAAGATCATTGTACAATTGACAAAAACTTGTACGTACAGTGAAGCACCGTTTATACGTTTTTGAATGGATTTTATGAAAAAAGCGTAGAATTGAGAAAACGTATAATAGATATAGGTTAATGTGTATTAGACTCTGTAGGGATCAATTTAAAAAACGTATAATTGATAAAACGTATAAAAAGAGAAACGTATAAATGATACTTCACTGTATTAACAAAACAGTTGAGGATAAAATTCTACAGAAATCTACAGAATTTAAAGATCAGCCTGAAATTACAAAATTATTATTTTTTTAATGAAAAACGTAATAGATATAAGATGAAATTATTATTTTTGCAGTTGCTTATAAAAGTTTCAAAACATAAAAGTATTATTATTATGCGGAATGTTCAGAGGGATGTCAGTATGTTTGTGTATCACAGCTCTTTTTTATTCTGCATTAAGTGCTTTTTTAAATATTAGTTTGCCTTTATCATTTTAAAGATACGTAGGGGAATGTGAAATGGTGAAATATTTACTCTGCTTTTAGCGCCACCTATATGGTAATATTTTAACTATGTAGTAGCACATGTAGTTTATTCCAGTCAGGCAAAAAATACCATCTAATATTAAAGAAGATGATAACACAGGCAATTTTCAAAAATTGATACTCATATTGTAACATTTCGTTGTAACTCAAAAATTATTTTGTGATTATGAAATGATAAAGTTGTTGTCTTCAACATTTTAACTATTAATTGAGACCTTCTAATATTTGGTGCAGTATTAATTTATTTTCAGTAAGTTACCGTATGGTAACTTACTGAAAATACCATGCCTTGACTTCAATCTTCGAGTTTAACCGAACCATTGCTTCAGTCACTCGTCTGGTCAGTGATAATTCTGTATTAGCTACCAGTTTGTTTGGCACTCTTGGCTTCCTTAAGAGGTTTTCCACCTCCAGCTCATTTACTTCCTATGCCGGGCTGATGAGTGCTAATAAGCATGAAACTGCAGCCCTCGGCTGAAATGACTCAGTTGATGGTGAATTTCATGTATTAATTTATTTGATATTAAGTTTGTTTATGTTTTTAATATTTTGTACAACTAGTCAACTACATACGGGGAAAAGTGAAATATTTTGTTTACTTCTCAATCATCTGCTAAATCACTTACGTATGCATTTGTTGATTAATTCACATTTCTTGGTTTAGTTAATAACTAATTTATTAATACATTCAATTATTTTCTTATTCATTCACTTTTTTACTCACTCATTTATTTTATTCATACATTTTGATTTACTTATTCAATTATTAGATTGTTGTTTCAGAAAATTTTCATTTATTCATCCAAACTTTTATTTACTGACTCATTTGATCAAAAATATTTTTTTTTGTAATCGAATGGAAAATATTACATTAGAAGAATATTTCATATTTCACTTTGTCCCATGACAAAAAAAAAAAAAAAAGAAAAGAAAATTTCCCACTTTTTTTGAAGGCGCAGATTTACTGCATAAACTAAAATATAAAGTTTCAATGCAAATTTTATTATAAAATACAATTATGCAATATAATATGCAAGTTTTATTATAAAATACAAAAATACAATTCTTTCTTTAAATTCTGTAATTATCAAAACAAATTTCCTATTTGTTCATTTTCATAAAGCTCAGATATCTTAACTATTTCACTTTGCTTCTACATTCCGCTACTTTACATCATATCAGGGATATATTTCTGCCTCCCTCCCCATTAGAGCAGATATAAGTTCTTCAGAATATATATTCATACGTAATTGGTAGGTGATTTTCAAAACCATTCGATTTTAAGACTTTGGGTAAATTAGATAGCCATAATGTTCCTTTTTCTAAATCTGCAAAAATTATTTTAATTGATGAATTATTGAGAAAATTACAAGAAATTTAATAAGCTGAAATGCATTTCTATTTATTGAAACTTATTTTTTTTCTTGCTCATATAACTATGTTTTCAAAGTTTTATTTAAGGCAACAGCTCTAGCAAAAAAAAAAAGAAGTATAAACTCTATGTTTTTGAAGCTTTGCAAAAGTGATAATTAAATATATTACCATGATGTAAACCTCTAAAAGCTAAGGTACTTGCAATATCTGATTTTGAAATAATGACCAATTAAAGGTAGTCGGTGAAAACCAGATTTTAATCTCATGCACGGGGAAAATTAGTTACAAGACATTCTTTTAGTTAACTACAACGAATTTAGAGGGTCATGCAGTTTTTTTATCTAGCGAATTCAACACAAAAGGTCTAAAAAATTATGAAAAAGTGAACACATTGGAAGAGTTAAAGTTTTTTTAAAGTTTTTTTTCCTTCAACAAATGAACAGTTGAAATGTATTGTATATGTCAAGTTAAATAACCATTTTAAGTTTTAGAAAGATGCAATGAATATTGAAGAAAGAAATATTTACGGTGTTCTCCTTTAATGTATCCCTAAACAGTGTGTCTGAAGTAAGAATTGGTTTAAAAAACAATTAAAAAACACATTATCTAACTTCGGAAATAAGCAAATAAATAAAAGTCTAATAAAAATCCATTTACTGTAATAGATAGACATATAAACTTTCTATGATGTAACAAAAAATTAAGAAAATATTTCAAACAGTGCAAAGAATTAAGTAATGGATTAGATGGTTCGCCATTTACGAATCACAAATGCAAAAACATTTGAAAAATATTGTTTTAAGGGGTTACAGTAGGGGAGACCGGGGCAAGACGGCGAGCCGGGCAAGATGACGAATTCCTTATTTTTTCCGTTTCCCCCCCAGTTAACAGCATCTACTGCATACTATAGGGCCTCCTATCCGCTGTTCGTTCAGCAATAGTATGGAGACGCTGAAATCGCCATATTTGTGTTAGTTCTGAAGCTCTGATTGTTTACCGTTGCCACGATCTAACTTTTATGCATTTGTAAATAAGCTCTGCTACAAATACAGATAAGTTATATCGTGTCTCTTTAGTATTTATGAGTAACTTAGTTTAAATACTACCTATTCCCTTGAATAAATGTCAATTAATCGCCTTCTTTTATAGCAGTGGAGAAGAATCCGTTCAAACAGGCAGTCCGGGGCAAGATGATGGGCCGAAACGCGGGGCAAGATGACGAGCTCGTCATCTTGCCCCGTGTTTCGGAAATTATTAAATTAACTATGTTTTCCATTTTATTAAATCCTGTAAACGCTTATTTGTCTGTGTGTTTGTTCACGCGACCTTGCGCTTCTATCTCTTCTGAGGTTAAAGGACGCATTTAATCAAGGGAGATATCGTTCGAAAGCCGGTGACCAGAGGCTATTTATAAACTAGTTGACCAAATGACTAGTTGACTGAATTAAATCAAGCAAAGAATCTCCTGCTCTGTTGATTATTGACAATCATAAATCTCGCATAACTTTGCGGGCTATCTTATATTTTAGTGAAAAAAACATTATCATGTAGTTGGGTTGCCACCCCAACACATCGCATGGTCTCTAGCTCCTGATGCGTCATTTCTCTATCCATTAAAAACCTACTATAGCCAAGCATGTGACATCTTTATGATCATTCATCTAGGACAAACTATCACAGACAAAAAAGTTGGTGGCCTTTTGAGCACCGCTTACTTCAAGCCAGCTACAGTTGGAAATGACGATAAAGGGTTTAAAGAATGAGGGATCAAGACTCATTACTCTCTTGTTCATTGGACTTTGATGTTGTTGGCGATTAAACTGAGAATAATAGCGCTAATCTTCAGATCTTGGGAGTGGAAATGCAAAATAAAAACCCTCCAGACGAAGCAGAAGTTATGGCAAATGCCGATTCCGATGCACCAAAGAAACCTGTTAGTGTTTCTGATTTCAATGCATTGCCTAAAGCAACACAATGTGAGGAAAAAAAAAAAAGCAGAAAACTGAGCTCAAACATTCTTACAAGCACACCCATTAAAGAAATGTCAGAACAAGGAGCAAAGAGGAAGGACAAAAAAGATTATTTAAAAAAAAACAGGTGAAATAAGCTCGTAAAGCTAAAAAGGGAGTAAAAAAAACTGAAACTAAGTTCCTTTAGGTCCAATTTTATTAGGTTCAATTCAGGCCAAGCAATTCAGTTGCATCAACTTCATAAAATGGTGTTAGAAGATGCCCTGTTTGTAAAGACGAATATTGTGGCCCTCCAACAGAAGAACGGACCCAGTGCTGTAAAAGTCAAGAGTGGTGGCATGAGGCATGTTCCAATTATGAAAATGGCATTTTTGCTTGTATCTATTGTTCGCTGCACAACTTAACACTTCAACATTACGCTTCAATGGGTTACGCTTAACTTGATACTTTGTAAGCTGTAAAAACAGTTATCATTTTTAAAACTAGGTAACATATTCAAAACGTAAAATGTGTTCAACCTTTTTCAACGTCCTCATCTTGCCCCAAGATCAAAGTCATCTTGCCCCAGTACTGGGGCAAGATGACGATTAGTTAAGGTCACGAAAAAATAAAAAGATCCTTCGTTATTTTTATTTGAAAAATTAAATGGCAATATATTTATTATCACAAAGGACCACTCTAACAGCTCATGTGAAATTAATTTTACTATCCTTAAAAATGAAGTAATAAACAACAAAAATTGTTAGCATAGTCATCTTGCCCCGGTCTCCCCTACCTCAAAAATGACCAAACGATCAAAAAAAATTTTATTGCTTATTTCGAAACTAAACACTAGTCCAAACATAGGGGAAAAGTTTCATTGCTTTAGTTCAAATATTGAAAAAGTTATGAGTGGTTTTAGGTCATGCTCGCTATGTGTTCTTATGCAAAAAGAAAACTTTAACTTGATTTTTCTCGATGATCGTTTTTTTTTGTGTTTTCGTGTCATAAGAATCCTTAATTATTTTTTCCTATTAAAGATACAGCTTTAAAGTAATACTTTTGGCAATTAGGATAATATATTTAACAAAACTGTGCATTGGATAAGCATTTTATACATTACTCAAATGTTTAGAGCATGTTATACCTTTAAAAACCAAATTTATTTGAAAAAAATTACGATTTTTTACGTAATTGATCACAGAAAATTTTCTAGTAAACACAAAAGCAAATGAATGCACAAATTTTTAGAGATGATTATCGTGATCGTTTAGCAAAAAGCTTTTTTTATATTTGTTTAAAAACAAAAAAGCCTTAGGAATTTTTAAAAACTGAAATTTTCCCAAATGTTTTGAATTTTTAAAAAAGTAAGCAATATTTAAAAATTTTTAAAATAAATAATTGATTACAAAGTAAGTAAGCATGTTATGGTTTCAACGAAAAATATAATTTACTTAAATTGAAAAAAATTGCTTGAAAGGTACTGTGACCCCTTAAATAATAGAGAGATATAATACAGTTTTAGTTCAAATAAATGACAATTCAGGAAATAGTGACGAGCGTAAATAATCGAAAAAAGAATGAAATGATTTGAGTTCTATGTTCTAATGAATGCACTTTCTGCATTAAGACAAACTTGGGAGATAGCGAAAAATAATGTCTTCCAATTTGTTACTTCAATCACTGCGGAAAGTCCCTGCATTAAACTTAGCTTAAAATCTCTATTTTCTGCCAGAAAATTCTTGCATTCCATCAAAAAGGGGCTTAGTCGCTGAACCCGAAAAGTTACTTTTTACCAATAAAGTTAAGACAGAATTTTCATCTCTCGGTGATTCTTTTTACTTTAAGTTAAACGAATTCTTTAACGGAAGAATTTTGGAATACGGAACCTGTCAGAAGTTTAATCATGGACCTATTTTTCACACTCTTATCGCTAACGATAGCAATCAGCCGAAGCTGCAACAACAATAGCAAACATAAATCTTCAAGTATGGACTTTTCTAATAAGTCATGCTTTACGGAAAATAACAATTCTGAACAAAAAATAAACAAACAACTAAAAAAAAGTAACCATACATCTTGAATCTTCATCAAGACGGTCTCACCATAAGCGTTTTTTAAAACCCAGGATTTTCGAAGGTTTCAGATCTAAGATGTTGAGAGTCCAAGAAATACATTCATAAAAAAGGAACTGAGGAGTTAGCCTGCAGACATTGGAGAAAGAAATATGCAGCATTCGATACTCACCTAAATGAAGGGAAGCTTAAAGGATCACTGCAACTGTCGCGGTGGTCTAACGTAGTTATGATTAATGACATGGAATCAATGTAGAATAATGCCATTTTGGGCTCTGCGAAGATCATGCAAATCAGGTCTGAAAGTTTGAGCTTTTTGCTTTCCTTTTTTTTCCCGTTTATATATTTATGAGCGAAAGAAAAGAATTGCATTTGATTTTGAGATTTGCGTATTTTTTGTGTTTCTGTGTTATTGTTTTTTCTGTTTTTATTTCATGTTAGTTGGAAAACTTTTGCGTTTTGAAATCAAAGTGATTTCATTATTGGCTACGAGGGAAGGATTTAAAAAAATGTGCAACGCAATTTGGCGGTTACAGATACTGTAATTAATTAAATAATATTTATCATTCGAAACCTTTGGTAGAAAAATTAAAGTTTATAATATTCATTTAAATGCTTTGAGCAAACATCGTGTTTAAGCTCAGAAAATAAAATTTAAAAAAAAGGAAAAAAGAAGAAAAAGCTTTTGTACCTTTTATGTATAGCAAAACAAAGCTATTGGATATAATCAAAGATCTGATGCAATTTTGAACAAGTTCTTCAAAAATATAATTTGTATATAATCTCGTGTATTTCATAAATAAAAATATTTTAAAGGTCAGACTCGTAAAATATTTGTTTATAGACACCTTTTTTTTTCAGTGACAAAATTTAAACTCACGGGACAATCTCATCTCTACATAGTATAAAATGAAGTTTCCAAAAAGCGTCTGTTTGTGCAAACGCGAGAAACTCGAGAACTACTCGGCCGATTTCGCTGAAATTTCACTGTATCATTCTGAAAAAAAAAAAAAAAAAAATCCGATGAGTAGTTCTTCTTTTATTCCAATTTAGACCCAATTTTCACATAAATTCCCAAATATGGGGGTAGAAAATTACTTGCACGCATTAATATTGCATATATTTGGAAAGGATAGAACTTTCCGCGTTCTACGCAATTTGTTTCAATGCTCTAACTTTATCACGGTGGGAGTTATTTGCGTTTTTAGCTCGAATTTTTTTAGGCTTCGCTGAAATTTAGGCACTTCTTTCTTCATTAAATCTATCAATAAAAAGTGAAGGAACTGTCCCACAGTTTTCTTTTTGACACTATTGAAAAAGCGACATTTTTTCTTCAGATCTATTTCGACCTAGGGTCGAAAAACTATGCTTCTATCTCAAAAGAAAAAAAAGTTACCAACCGTTTTAACTCAAGTTCAAAATATCTCTTCAAATTGCTAACCATTTTCTTTCGCATTTTAATTCCTTAAACTTATTTTATTTTGTGTTTCTATGGTTACGCTTTTTAAATCTATCTTTCTTGATTTAATGACCGTCGTTATTGTTTGGAAGGGAAATTTTGCATGATGTTTTGTTTTTATTGATTTAAGCCTGATTGTTGAATATACGGCATTTGACACAATTTTTATTTTCAAGGTGGACCGTGCAAAGCCGGGAAATGCAGCTAATTTGCACTAATTTAAACTCGCTCCACATTTAGATAACCGTGTAAGGAGCTTGAACTTTTTTTCTGTGCTTTTAATGAAACTATAGTATTTTGTACGAACAGAACGTGTTTGATTCAGAAAATAAAAACCAAAATGGCACAAACTGTTGCGGCATGTGAGGCAAATTGCCAAAATGGCACAAACTGTTGCGGCATGTGAGGCAAATTGAAATGGTGGAATATTCACTCTGTTTTTTGCGTCAATTAGTTAGTAATGTTTTTACTATGTATTAACACATGTAGGCTATTCCAAATAGGAAACGTCTCCCCTGAACATCCAAAACAAATGATATAACAAGCAATTTGTAAAAATTCATACTCATACTGTAATATTTTTGTGTATGATAATGCTCATGTTATTAACATGTTATATATTAATGGAGTTGTTTCCATCAGTCAAAAGTACTACTTTTAGTCACTGAAGTTGATAGAATGAGCAAATAAATAAATAAATAAATAAATAAATAAAAAATAAATAAATAACATGGACATAGAAACTACTTTTATTTTCCCAACATTTAGTTTTTAATTAATTTTTTTCAAATGTCCGATTTTTCAAACAAGGCGTGGTCTTTATGTGTGGTCACAAGTGATGTACTTCGGCGAGCTGAATATTTTCGCTTGTTGTCTCCCGCGTTTCCAGGTTATGATAATTCAGAAGCGAATTAAATATTGCACTCTCCGCTTGCTATCAATCGCTACGCTTGCTTATCATATCGTTTCCGCTACACATGAGTAAAGATGCGAACTAAATATTGTACTAATGGCATCAGTGAACGGCATTTCATCAGTTGTGATGTCATGCGCAGAAGCGAAAAAAAGGAAATTGAATCTGAGCAACGATTAAAATAATTTTTTAAAAATATTAAACTTTGTCAAGTTATTTTAAAAATGGCCAGATCCTTTGTTTATAAGCATGCTCTTTCAGGGAGAAAGAAAACACTTTTAAACTTTCGGAAACGATCCCATTGAGACCAACTATCATTCGATGCAGTATTTATTTATTTTCTATTAAGCTTCTTTTATAAAATTATTTTGTAAAATTAGTCAACTGCATGCATGGGGAACATAGGGCAAAGTAAAATAGTTCACTTCTAGTGCTTGTTCAATCATTTATTAAAACACTAGCGTTGTTAATTTAAATACATTCATTTAATAATTGACCTTTATTTATTATTTTATTCACTTTTTTTCTTATTCATTTGCTATTTTATTCTGCCATGGGAAGGTTAAGCGCAGTATATGTAGAACTGAGTTTTTGTGTTATTTGAAGAATCGCGTTTTGGGTTCCATAGTAACAATATGGAAATGTTGGAATCTGACATTTTTTTCGTGCTCTATTTTCAGCGAGAGTCAAATAAGCGAGCTTGTACGATTATTAAAAAAGTACAAACGATGGTAAAAAGAAACAAAATAAATAAATAAATAAAATAAAATAAAATAATATAAATGAAAAATTTGCAATTGCTGCGCTTTACTTTCTCACAACTGTATTGACTCATATTTTTCTAATTAATTAATTTAATTGTGTTTTGTTTCACTTTATTTCTTTAATTCATTCATTAATTTGATCAAAAATATTTTTTTAAAAAATATTTCATTGGAAAAATATTTTATTTGTTACTTTGCCGCATGAAAAAAAAAGGAAAAGAAAAACTGAAAGTTTTCTACTTTTTTTAAAGGTACATATCTACTGAAAAAAAATTAAAAATAATGTTTCAATATGAGCATTGATGCAAAATACTTTTTTTTTTAAATGTACTATAATTTTCAAAACAAATTTCCAGTTTGCTTAGATGGGAAAGAAGGTACGTTATTTTAGCTATTTCACTTTGCTCCACATTAAAACTACCGTTTTTGTAGGAAACCCACTTTTAATATAAAAACTGCAAACTGATTTAAATACTAAGTTTTGTTTCTGCTTTTGGCGGGTTATTTTCGAACTAGAAAATCGCCCATCAAGATATGACGGTTGAAAATTGTTTCTACATTTGTCTGACCGAAGCAATTGCCTGTTTGGTGATATTTTGATGTTTGAAATTTCAGCCCTAACACCAGTGGATTAACCCTAAACTACAGTTGATAGCGTTCATTGTTGACCACTTTTTCGTTTCTTCATTCCCCTGAAATGACACAGTCATACCAGTAAAACAGTTAAGTTACCGGATCCAGTGCAACCTTGTCACAATAAAGTCTTTCCCTGCATTTTAAACATTACCAAAACTAATTATCAAATCATCATGCCGTGGAGCGAGTTTCATTGTTAATGTCAGGAGCGTTATTGGATCATAGGCTATTATTTAATGAGGATTTTTTTTATCAGGAAAGACTTCTCTAATTTGTGGACATAACTTTGTCTCACTTAATATATTTGAGTTAGTTCCTGAGATGCAAGAAAACCGCTCCTTCTCTAGCCAGGGCTACAACGAATGTTTTCTAGTACCGAGTTTAATGTTCAATGGTGAAGTAAATGTATGTTGTGGATTTACAAAAGATTCCTGTGATAAGTTTTCAGCTCCAAGAATTAAGTTTTTTCTTAGAGACCACTACAGTACGTCATGAATCAATGAGAGGATCATAATATGCCAAGAAGTTTTGAAAAATTATGCTTTTTGTTGAAAAGTTTTGAACTTCTCGAAAAAAATTCTATTCGAGATACTTTTTGTATTATTTATGTACTTTTACTCAGAGCTTTAGAGTCGGAGTCGGAGTAGAGGAATCAGAGTCCAACTTATTTGAGGGTAAAGGAGTCGGAGTCAGGAGTCGAAGGTTTTAAATTACAATAGTCGGAGTTGGAGTCGGTCATTTTCTCTCTTAATCCGAAACTCTGCCAGTGCTAGCGAAGTCGGAGTTGGACTGATTTTAGGGAAAAAGAGTTGGAGTCGGAGCATGTCATTTTCCCTCCGAATTCGCAGTCCTGCTTTTACTAGATATTTTAGTCTAAAAAGCTAAGAAAAAATAGATTTTACTGAACTAATATTTATATATTGAAATAACATTTTCGAGTACTACAATAATTACTTTTGGTTAGACTGTTTATGACGAAATTAATACAACTGCTTCTATGAAATTGAATGTTTTCTGGAACTCCGTTAGAGTTTTACTCAAATACTGGATGTATTAAACTATTTTTAAAAATGTAAATATTTTAGATTAAAGTTTTTGAGAGGACGAAACCAACTCATATTTAGCGACTTTTTTTAGGATGTTTAACTAAGATATTCCCAAAATTTTCAAAAGCGTTTTATTTTGTAGTTCTAAACTCCTTTTTAGTAAAAGCATATATCACCGAATAATATTTTTTTTTTTTCAACCCATTGATGCATAGTGACTTCGTTTTTTTGTTTTCCCTTTCTGCCAACTAACCAGAGGCTTCAACTGAATCCACTAGATGTCATCTCAGTAATTTAATGATTTATTATGCTCCTTGCCTCAAGGGGTTCCCAAGGTTGTTTCGTCAACCACTATACAAATACACAATACCAGTAATTTTTCTTACTTTTGTAAATTTTGCAAGAGTCTGAAACGATTCTTACAAAATTAAGATTGAAGAAAAATACGAATTGTTCAGACCTTTAAAATCCAAAAATGTGTATCATGCAATAAAAATAAACAGTAAAAATAAAACATTACTTAATTATGCAATTGAACGTTTTAGAATGCAATCGCAATTAATTCAAATAACTTGCAATAAAGTAAAAGGCATTTTGACTTTATTCTTTCGATATGGTTACACGTACAAGACCCCTTGATATTCAGTTCTTCATTTATAGCGTATATACGGCAACCAAAGAAAGACAAATCATCAAAAATAGTTCAATGTTGGACTGTCCCCCGAAATTATGCATGCGAAGAAAATCCCGCCTAAAACCCAGCCGTTACTGACGTCACGTAGCTCAGTTTCGCCAGTTACGGTTACGAAATGGATGGCTCGCTTTCTCTTTTTCCCATCCTTCCGCGTTAAATCCATACAGTTGATGATACCGATGCCACGAAAAGAAAAGTAAAACGCATCAAAGAGAATCAAAACTTGCCCCGAAACGTACTTATTGTTCATTTAAATGCAAAAAGGACGCCGAGTTATGCTGAAAAATGGATCCGCCAGAAAGAATATAAGACAATAATAAATACTCGGGGCTTTGTCCCAAGACTCTGACATTGGGAGATATTTTTGGAATTTTAAGTAACCCTACGAACGTATGGTTCAGGAATAAAAAGGATTCAAATTCTTTTACTCCTTATTATATATTTCTACCTTTAGCTGTAATTTACCAAACTTTGTGGGACTGGTTGTTCAGTGCAAAATGTTAGGGCATGTTTTCGTTCAAGCTATGAAAGTTCTTTTATGAAGATGTCTTTTCAACGCACACTTTATTTTCTAAAGTTTGAAAACATTCAAAAAAGTGTTGTTGAACGTTTACAGAAAAATGTCGTTTTGTTATCGTTCTATGTTGATAAAACGTACCTTTTTGTTGAAATCTAGACCTGATTGTTTAAAAAGCAACAGTAACGGACGTAAAGCAACGTAACATTTAGAATGAAATAATATTTTCTGTTTTGATACAGTAAAATCTGTGAAGCTGACCACTTGTCTAAGTTGATCTCTTTTATTAAGTATGGGTCTGCTCCCATTTTGTTTAATGAAGGAAAACCTTTGTAACTCGTCTAACTATAGTGATCCAGCTATTGTAAATTTGGATATTATGTTTGGTATCATAAACTCCCTTTGTAAGTTGACTACTTGATTAAATTTCTTAAATAATTACTTTGTTGAAAAATAGTTAATAATGATAATTGATGATATACGAGAAAAAAATATGTTTTGAATTAAGCATGTATTTTTAGGAATTATTTATATCAACTTAAAAATTCTTAAAAATAAGATTTTAACAGAAAATAACTACTGTTTTTAACACAAATATTCAGATTACTGCAGACAAAGCGTTTCGGGGTTCTTTAAAGAACCCCTTTTTCGATGCAAAATAGTGAGCTTTTGGATGTTAAGACTTTTACCGAATGTGTTTACATCCAAAAGTTCACTATTTTGCATTGAAAAAGGGGCTCCTTGGAACCATGAAACACTGTGTCTGCATTAATCTGTACATTTGTACTACAAAACGTTGGTTATTTCAAGATTCGTAGGACCACCTGGTAGCTCTACGTATTTCAGCGCGAACCTGGATCTAATTAACCTTCTTGGATAAGGAGAAATTAAGTTTATATATTTTTAATCACAGTTTTTTCCAATGTAAGCTATGAGAGATATATTTTTAAAATCGTATTTACATCAACTCATTTTTTATTTAAAAAAATCTCAATAAGAACAAATTCAAAAGCACGTTACCATTAAAATGGAAGTCAAATAATTTTCCCGAAATTGCTGTTTAGAGCCCTCGTTTGATATTCTTTTACCTCGAACTTCTTTCGATTCTGCATGGCTATTTCACGTGCATGAAAAATATCAGTTTACCATTATCTCAAAGCAGCTAATGAAATGCCTGGAATGTACAATTCTGTTTCGTTGAGCAATGACATCGAAGTCATAAAACTAATGTGAAACAACCTTTTGGAAAATAAGTTTTATTCTGCGTAATCGTCCATTTACTGCAGCTGGTAACTGTGCTTGAGCAGTTTATGTAAATTGTTTAGCATAGAATCTCAAGTGAATGTACAGCTTTCTCTGTTCCTTCTTAAAACGTCCCGAGAATAAAATCTACATAATTAGATTTTGCATTTTATCTAGATTTAAAAGCACTTAAGAGAGAGACATTCTGTACCAATACACCATCTTCGCCATTTTTTTTTTTTTGACCATTTCTTTTAAGATCACCTCATTCGGAAAACCTGCGGTATCATTGCATGATGGAAGGTTAAAACGGCCTTTTTCCTTTTTGCCATTTTCAGCACGTTTCGAGGGAAACAAAAGCGGCTTAACTTGCCTTCAGTGAAAAGAAAGAGTGAAGAAAAAGTCACAAAATAACAAGTAAAATACAATGGGAGGCGGAAGATACGAACGTGCTTTTGTTTTCTGATGATAAAAATAGGGTAGTAGTTGACACGTTCTTTAAAAGGCGTTCTCCTCTATATGTTCTGCCGAAGCAGCCATTTTCGATGACTCCTTTTGTTCTTGTTGGAATCCACTTTCCCTTTATCATTCGTTGTCACTCAATCCTGACACATAAAGAGGTACGAGAATCGGAATGATTCTACAACCGTTATCTTGAAGGGAATTTTGTCTCTCCTCGTATTCACAGATGCCTTTGATAGCTGTAATTTGCAGGCTTAGTAATTCGTACTTTGACATTGACAAATCATTTTCCATCGGCGGTGCAATTTTTTCTTAAATACTTTGACACATCGTCTCTGCCATTAGGATTTTTAAATAATAATAATTAAGGCTCGACCGATGGCATTTTTTGGCCGATGGGCCGATGCCGATTGTTGGCCGATTGTTCAAAGATGGCCGATGGCCGATGGCCGATTGTTTTCCTCCAAATGGCCGATTGCCGATGGCCGATGGCAAAAAAAAAAAAAAAAAATCTAACAGAAATAAATTGATAAGATTGTCAGGTTTAAAAAATCATTGATTCATTTCATTTTACTTTCTTTCGACGAATACGGAATTGTAATCACAAAATATATATATCAGATTTAGACCTAAATTTATATTTTACGATCACCCAATTTAAACTTCACAAGTTTTTTCGGCACATCTGTACATGCATATGTACCTAAGAACATATAGATGACCGAAATTTCCATTTTGAACTCATCCTTAGTTAATTATCGCAAACTCACTTGTGATGTGATGTCTTCATCCGCGTAAACTTGCGTCACTCAAAAACGTTATGAAATAGTAAGTTGAAAACTCATACGTACGTAGTATGATCTAAAAGTTTGAGGCAAGCTGTTAAACCTTACTCTGAATAGTTCACATTACCGAAGCACATCTATCTACAAAATTGTCACTTTGAACGACTATGCACTTCTGCCAACGTTCGTATAGCTTTTAGAAGCACTGGCAGCCTGTTTCGCAACTTCCTGTAAGGCTTTAACTTCATCGTGAGGAAGAAGGCGATTTCATGCTGAGGATGCACGGTTTGGTTTGTCAATACTCTGATATGACAAACAAATAACATAACGTTTCGTCGGACTTAGCTCCGTATGACTTTTACCTGTTCCCTGCAAAAAAGATTTGCATGGACGCCGCTTTCTTCCGTCAGGAGAAGATAAAGCTTCATCACAGAAGGTAGCGAAAAATGGCTTCCATGAGTGTTTCCAAAAGTTATATGAACGCTGGAAGAAGTATCATAGTCCCTCATGGCGACCTTTTGAAGGTGGATGTGCTTTGGTTATGTGAATTATTCTGGGTAAGGTTTTATACAGCTTGTCCCCCGAACTTTTGGATCGTAATACGTACAATCTGTATAGGGTGTAGTTATGTTTTTCCTTTTTTGACTGCTGTATGATGGAAGACAAAGAACAACCAAAAAAAAATAAATAAATAAATAAATAAATAAATAAAATAAAATAAAGAAAGAGAAAAAAAAGGAAGAAAAACAAAGAGACTGTTTAATAACCGATTGTTTTTTTTAAATATAACATATAACTAAGATTTCAGTAATATTGTCAAAATGTATGGATTTAGGTACATTAAACATAGTTGAAAAACATTAAATTATGTTTTATCTTAAAAATGAAAATTAAGAATAAAACTATAATACCGTCAACAAATAACGCAATTAAAGTGGAAATATTGCACGTAGACATTTTTTAGTCATCAAATTAAACAAAAAACGTAACAGATAAATTTCAATATTAAATCATATTAGGAAAATTTTTATATTTATTTAAAATTTATGAATAGAAAAGTTTGCATTTTTCATAAAAGCTATAAGAGTGACATAAATTTTGCTGAAAAAAGAAATAGCCGTGAAAAGAGCAAGGTTCTTAAAACGCAACTACAATAAACAAACTCAATATTTACACCAAGTTAATAACTGAATACATATACTACTTGATCTGATGTTTGCACACGTAATATTGAATAATTTGATTGTTTAATCTTTTATGAAGCACTACGAACAAGTTCAAATTAAATTTTTCAATTTAACAATAATTTTCTGAAATTTAAAAAATTGCATAATAGAAAATCCTTTAAACTTTTCTATAACATATTATTAAAAATATGATGAAAACAAAAATAACTTATTCATTGATTTTATATAAATACATAAAAATAGTTACTTATAACAGAAAAAAAATCGATCGCTATTCATGATGCAAAAAAGATTTCGCATTACGAAATATAGGTGAAACAAATACAAGAAATACGCAAAATGACATTTCATGACCAAAATAAATAATCGTTAAATATGTAAGAAATGCTTGACACGACGAGGGTGGGTTAGGAGGGTCACCCTTTGATTTTGGGGTAACTCACAACATTAAACTTTTTGGCCTCATTTTTTTAGTACAGAACCGCTACCACCAACGCCTCGGAAGAGTTTCTGAATCTACTTCAGCACTTACGAAGAAAAAATTCAAAAGTCCCTTTGATTTCCGAATTATGTCACTATTCAAAACGTCTTTAATCAATTTTGTTAGATTAATTCTCTAAATTTTTCCTAAACAAAAAATAAAGCTTGAAAAAAAAAAAAAAAAAAAAACTCTAATTTTATGAATGGTGTTACTTTTAAACAACTCAAAAGTACAACTACAGATTAATTTCAGAAATTGAGGGGGTGGGAGGAGGGGCACGCAAGTGTTCTCGGAAATACAAAAAATAGTCGTAAAAAATAGAGTTCAAAGTAATCATAAACATTGAGCAGAAAAACTCTTTTAAAACTTGCACCCGAGTTTATTTTGACGCGCAGGCGCGATTTAAAATATAGCAAATATTGCAATTGCACGAGAGGCCCCATAACCATAGGGGCCCGAGTTACAAAAATGCTTATGATAAATGTTTTACATTTTCTATGATAGAGAAATAGGGCCCCAAAATGTATTTCGACGGGCCCCAAACTTGTAGCTCCGCAGAAGCGATACAAAAAAGACTGCATTACTGTGATTCATATTACAAATATGGAAAAATTAAAAATTACCGTCGGTTCAACGAGAATCTAACAAAATGAAACAAAACCGGTTTCGCCATCTCATATTTGTTTCCATAGTCTCCAATTCGGCAATATATCACCAAATGATCGTCATTCTGAGGCGCTGTATTAGTTTTGCCTTGAAATAAGTAATTAATAGCCACAAAAAATGAGTAAATAGGCTTTTTAGAACATCCGATTGAAAACAAGAAGGGAATTGCACAACTGGAACGTATGCCCATCCCACACGCGAAAATTTAGCCTTCTACAGCTTACCATTTTTGAGTTATGACTTATGAGAGATACTTACGTACATCCAACCGCAAGAAACAACGCAATAATTAACTTGTTTGGTACCTGAATGCAGTATTAAAAACTCTTTCAGGGGTGATTAAAATAAAAATTCATACTGAAATTTAAGTAAACAATTTTATGTGAAAACAATAACTCACTTTACTTTGTATTAAAAAGTAAAACAACAAAGGTCCTTTTTCTTTCCAAAAACATCGATCAATTCCATCGGCTTTTCGATGTTTTTTAAGGCCGATGGGCCGATGTTTCCTGCAAGTTAGCATCGACCGCCGATGCCGATGCCGATGGCTAAATTGTTGAACCATCGGCGCCGATGCATCGGCCAGGCCGATGCATCGGTCGAGTCCTAATAATAATAAGAATAAAACGATGGTGATGATGATAATAACAATAATGGTGATGGTGATGATGGTAATAATAATAATGGTGATGGTGATGATGATAATAATAATAAAAAGAATAAAACGATGGTGATAATAATAATAATAATAATAATAATAATGGTGATGATGATAATAATAGTAATATTGAAGATGATGATGAAGATAATAATAATGTTGAAGATGATGATGAAGATAATAATAATGTTGAAGATGATGATGAAGATAATAATAATGTTGGTGATGATGATAATGGTATAGTAATAATAATAGTAATAATTAATGAGGATGATATTATTTATACTAATGATAACGAGAATAATAATAATAATAAAAATAATAAGAGAAAAGGGGCATAAGAAAAACATTTTTCCCTGAATGTGGCTTTTATACAATGCTGTGTTAATGGATTAATTCTGGCTAAAGGATTCTCATATAAAAGTATCGTTAGTAAAAAGACTTAATGTTGCTTGATGGCTTAGAAAGCAGTTTTCAAGTTCTCTTCCTTACACTACTGATTCAATCATCGCACCTTTACCAGCCATTTAAAAGCTTTTACGATTGTAAGCAATCATTACTTAAGCAGTGGGACGATAAATACTATTAAGTAGGAATGTCAATGAAATTATAAGAGTAGAAGAAGAGAAGTTCGAGGTTTTCCCAATAGAATGGTATTTCTTCATGCCTTTTTGATTTATACAAATACCATAAAATATATTATGTACCTGGATGCTTGACTAGTGGCTTTAAAAAGACGAAATCTATCATATTTATTAGCACTTTTTAACTAGCATTGTACAGTTAAAGTACTGGGACTGAAAACATGGTTTAAAAACAAGGGCTTAGGAAAGAACTTACCCCCTTTCTGCTGTGCCCCTGCCGTTGCCATTCACAGATTACTAATATCGGTTTAAAATTTTTAGCTGGGATTCTTTGACATTCGCGTTTCCAAAAATCCTTGGTCATAATTAGAGAAGAACTGAAATTTGAGAAGCTATGCAAAGGACTTACTTTCAGTAAAGGGTGCGCAATTTCACAACTTCGATTTCCTCGGGCAATGTTAGATTAATCTTTATTTTGCACGAGACTTCTTGTTCGCAACTCGCTCTTTAGAGAGCATGAACAAGATTGTGTGGCTTCTTATATCACATAAGTGCTTATGATTTTTTGAGAGAACACGAAATAACGTTTTATCTTTTTGTACTGAGTTCTTTCTTGCCACCATTTTTCAAAAAATATTTTCTTTTCTCTGCGTGACTTCTATTTATATAACGGCAATGTAAGAGCTTTTTTTTTCTTTTTACAGATTTTTTTACTCTATTACAAAATCTGAAAAAGAATTCAAATATTTTCAATATCAAGTGAAATATATTCAACCAGTATTTTGCTGAAGATTTCTCGATTCGACGCTGAACTGTCGAAAGAAGAGGAAGAAAAGTAAAAAAAAAAAAAAAAAAAAGAAGAAAAAGCAGTCGGCGAAAAAGTGCTGCCAATTCCGCAAAGGAATAAGATGCATCGGAAACACCTCTGATGGAAAAATCCATTCCTCTATAACGTTCAGAGGCAGCAATCTCAAAAATACGAGAACTCCGGTGCTGCACTGACCGTCAGCTTGCGCCCCAAGATTGAGGGGAAGGGATATCGTTATGCCGTGGGGGGAATATGGGATTTCCTAAGCCTTGAGTCTTGCCCTTTATGGGTTCTTTCTGGGAAAGGGGGCAAAATCACCGGGACTAAAACAAAGAAAATGAGGTCGTGGGTTTTGGGGATTATTTTGAGGAGGGGCTTAGGTTGTATGGGTAGATGTGGGACTGGGTATTTGATCGGCTAGAAGCACTGGTGCGGATCATTGTGAGTTGGTTTTTCTGATAAATTTGGTGGCAAGATATTTTGGGGACTTTGGTGATATGTTGCTTTTTTTTTTTTTTTGTTATTTTCTTCTAAGTTCTGTGAGAAATGCTGAAACAAAACCGTTTAAAAGCTTGAGGACATAATTACTGCTAAATGAAACAGTAGTATCGAAACCGCATTTCAGTCGTTTATTATCAAAACCAGCTCAATATCTTTAAAAAAAAAAAAAAAAAAAAAACAGAAGAGATAAAAAATACTTCATGCTCTGGTCTATTAAATGTTTTCCAAAAGATTCTTTTTTTTCGCTCTAAAAGCATTCGGGGTACTGCTTGATTTTATTTTTAGTTAGCAGAGTTCGCGCAATCATTAAAAAATACTAAGGGGTTCCGACTCCTGCTCGTTGACACTCACTAACCCTCGAAGATTGCTTCACAATCTCATTTGGTTCGAGAAGATTTTGAGCACAAAGAATCACATTTAAATACGCGTTACGATTAGAACAAAATAAAAATCCCGCTCCTCTTCACGTAGAAAATAGTGTTTCAGTAAAGATCTCACCATAATTAGAAAAAGATTAAAATTCGACTCTAACCCGAAAACAAAAAGAACTTGAGAGTCACAAAATTATTTTTAAAAAACTGTTTCAAAGAGCACCCCTCCCCCAGGTTCCAAACGCGTGCCAAATTTTTGCAGCTACAGGTGCTAAGAGACTCCTGAACATAACAAAAATTTTCGTTTTGCCCGTTTAAAAAGTCGCTTTCGAATTCGTGGCCTCTATCTGCTGCTCTAATTAGTCGAGAAAAGCGGAACAAGTTCTATCTGATGTAGGAAAAGAAAATCTCTTTTGAACGACATAGAATGTTAAGGGGTGTGAGAAATCTTTCATCCCTTTAATGAGCATTTTACATGACATTTTAGCTTAAAAAATATTTCCAAAAAACTAAATTCGAAAAAAAAAGTTAAAAAAAAAAAAAAACTTTGAAAATCATGTGTTGAGCTGGTTTTGATACAAAACGCCTCAATTGTACATTTCATCGAAAACTCATGGGTTGGGCTGGTTTTGATAGAAAAAGCCTCATTTATACTTTACATTGAAAATTCATGGGGTGAGCTGGTTTTCATACAAAACTCACCAATTATACTTTTTATTTACAATTTATTGGTTTAGTTAGTTTTGATACAAAATGCCTCAATTGTATTTTTTACCGGAAATTCATGGGTTGAGCTGGTTTTGTTATAAAACGCCTCCATTATACTTTACATTGAAAATTCATGAGCGGACTTGGTTTTAATACAAAATGCCTCAACTATACTTTACATTGAAAATTCATCGGTTAGGCTGGTTTTGATACAAAACTCTTCAATTATACTTTGCATGAAATTAACAAGAACAAACTCACGCACCTGGCAAGTAATTTATGTATGTTAGGTAGTTTTTCTGTTGGATCGTTATTCCCTTGATATTAATCTTTTATTAATTGTTAAATAACGAAAAAATGGAGAAATGAGGTTAAAGAAGTAACATTTCAATACAAATTGGATTAGTTAATGATGCTTAAACAAAGTGGCAAAGAAGAAAATAAAAAAACATGAGTGATAATTGCTTTTGAAAATTGCATGTTTCTCAGTTTGTAATTAATTCAGTTAGTAATTCAAAATTAATAACTGTGCAAACAAATACTAAATTTTATGCTTTTATGAAAACAAAATGAAAAATAAACATTCTGACGAACTGAAAACAAAATGTTCATGATTACATCTTGTAAAAAATGCTTAATTAACATTTTTTAACCACAGAAATTTAATTTAAGCAGGCGTCTTGAAGTTATTATTCAAATACAAAGATCGTTAATAATGCAAAATCACCCATAAACGTCCGATCGATTTTATGTAGAACAATAAATAAGGGCAAGTTTAAACAGTTTAGAAGCAAATAATAATGAAAGTTGAAATTAATTACGTATTGTTCGTATAAATAAAGAAAGTCTTACATAAAATTATCCTTACAGGAGACCAGCGGTCTTTAGGATTAAATTTAATTATCCTTACTCTCTAAGACTTCTTATTAAACACGTTCCGTTGTAATTAACGAATTGTTTTCTCATAATTCTCCGGTCGAGATGCAATAAATAGAGATTTGGTTCATATCTCCAGAAAAAAATGTTCTGGAATTTTTGCTCAAGAATGGGTTTTACGGCAAATAAAAGAATAAATTATCTCATTTATTGCTGTATTTGTCTTCCTCGTTAAAAGTAGAGAACTAATCAATATGTGTCGTTTAATTAAAGTGAAGTTTCAAAGTCTGAAGTGGCAACGAGCACGTTTTTAATCTTCGTGAATGATGTGTGTAATTAGAGTGGAAAAATATCGTGACATTTAGAAATTTTGATTGAGTCGTATTGGATGTCGAATAGTTTCTCGAGTTGCTAAACAAAATACTATTATTAATGCCAGTTATGTAGAAATTTGAGATTTATTTATTGTGATTAAGGTATAAGGTTTAAAAGAGTTTTGCATTGGTAAAAAAAAAGTTGTTAAAAAAATTAGTTTGAATTAGGTTGAAGTTAATCTTGAATTCAAATAATGTTTTTCGCAATCACGAATTGCGACAGGATCCTATTCGTTGGTTTTCTTGTTTAAACTAATGGGTTTTATCGCAACAATAATTTGAATTCAAGACGTCAAATTCAAATGAAAGCCATGAGCTGGATGCTGCATGGTATTGTGCTGGACAGTTTTCGCATAAAAAAGAATTTTGTGAAGTCGAGAAGGTTGTTTATAAATAATTCGATTCAGAAGTATATGGACGCCTGCATTATAAGCATAGAAAAATAAAATGAAAGAACGCGGACGTCATTCAACTGCCAATTGAAAACAATAAGCATTTCGTCGTTGCTCAAAATAAATAAATAAATAAATAAAAATAAAAAATAATTTGAACTTTGACATCTTGAATTTAAATTATGTTTTTCGCAATCACGAGTGTGTGTGTATGTAGGCGTGTGTGTTTGTGTATGGGTTGTTGTGTGTATGTGTGTTTAAGTGTGGGGGGGGGTGTAGGTGTATGTATGTATGCGTGTGTGTATGTGTAGGTGTATGTGTAAGTGTATGTGTAAGTGTAGGCAAGTAAATGACGCAACCTGGAGAGGGTTTTCGTTAGATGAGCAGCATCGTGAAGCGGCCGGCCGACGGTGGTGCTGCAGAGGGTGCAGGCGGGAAAATAAAATGATAGGACCTCAAAACTGTCAAGTGAGAACAATAAGCAATCGTGATTGCTCGAGAGAGAGAGAGAGAGAGAGAGAGAGAGAGAGAGAGAGAGAGAGAGAGAGAGAGAGAGAGAGAGAGAGAGAGAGAGAGAGAGAGAGAGAGAGAGAGAGAGAGAGAGAGAGAGAGAGAGAGAGAGAGAGAGAGAGAGAGAGAGAGAGAGAGAGAGAGAGAGAGAGAGAGAGAGAGAGAGAGAGAGAGAGAGAGAGAGAGAGAGAGAGAGAGAGAGAGAGAGAGAGAGAGAGAGAGAGAGATGAATTCGTTTGAATTTTGATATTTAATAAAATATAATTTAAAATATTAATTCATATTTTGTTTTTTCCGATTTTGTATATCCCGAGTTAGAGTTATTGAGATTATTAGTCCCGAGGTATTGAGATAGTACACTCTTCATTGGATTCACTGGGGGTCATGGACGTCAACATTATAAGCATGAAAAAATAAAATCAAGGGACGCAGACAGGAGGCAGACGGACGTCATTCAACGGTCAAGTAAAAACAATAAGCAATTCGTAATTGCTCAAAAAAAAAAAAAAAAAGATTCGTGCATAATTATTTTTTATCTTGATCCTTATCTCATCAAGTTTTTTCCCTCATGGGTACAGTATTATATAAATGCATAAATAAAGGTGGCGATAACATCGAAAATTGAAAATGGCGTCTCTGAAAGAAAGAGCACTCGAAGCTCCACTTAGGGGTTTAAGGGTCAACCTCCACATAGTTTTTGTATTTAACACATATTGCCAATACCAATATGAGCGTTTATATCCATATAAGGACTACTCTGACTAAAACATCTCCTTCCAGACGGCCAATGGGGTTGTTTAAGTCAGTCAAAAGTACTACTTTTGGTCACTAAAATTGATAGAATTAAAAAAAAAAATAATGATGACGTGGACCCAGAAAATACTTTCATTTTCCCCACAGTTATTTTTTATTAGTTTTTTAAAACGTCCAATTTTTGAAACAAGGCGTGGTCTTGATGACGTCACAAATGATGCACTTTGCCGCATCTTTCTACAGCGATTCCACGTTATGATAATCAATCAGCGAATTAAAATTGCGCTCCACGCTTGCTATCAACCATATCGTTGCAAATACACGTGAGTAAAGATGCGAATTAAATATTTTGTTCTGTGAATGGCAACATTGAGTGGCCTTTCATCATTTGTGATGTCACACGACAGAAGTGTAAACAATGAAAGTGCAACGATTTAAGTAATTTTTTTAAAATATTAATCTTAAACAAATTTTTAAAAAGTGGTCAGATCCGATGTTTTTAAGCATGCTCTTTCAGAAAAAAAAAATACTTTTAAAATTTTGGAAACGACTCCATTCTTGCTGCGCACGTACCTGGCGCTCAGTTAAAAATTGTCTAAATCTTCTCGCTACTACAAAAGGGGCGCACCTTACAGCAGAAATTAGTTACTGGAGAGAGCAAGTCCAAACATTGACTTAGGAAAAGCTGAGCCAATGATCCCAAGTCACGGGATTCAACAATGACGAATGGGCGGCACGTTTTATGTAAAACTAATGAAAGAAATCTGACTCATTCAACAATTACCCATTTAGCTAGAATCACTGTTTTTCACATTACACATATCCACTATGGCCCCACTTCACCTCTCTCAAACAAGGGTCTCCAAACCGGAAATCTCGATCTGGAATCCCACGGGATTAACAAAAGCAGTCTTTTCTAAGAAACACAAATTCTTGTATTTTACATTAAAATTTAACTTTCAGAAGAAAAAACAATCCCGTGGGATCGCGCGGGATTGGCTCCTCACAATCCCGACCATGGGATTGAGGTCGGCGCGGGATTGGAAAACCTGTCTTAAACCCTATTTGGGAGTACCAACTCTTCTGCAATTTTCTTGGACAAGTTGCCAGTATTTAGTTTACAGCCCTCGTATTAAGTTGGCAGGATTTACAAAAGTTTCAAAGCAATTAAATTAAGATTCAAAGCATCAAAATTTAACTTTCAGAATAATAAACAATCCCATGGTACTCGTTACAATCCCGATCCATGGGATTGAGTTCGGCGCGGGATTGGAAAATCTGTCTTATCCCCTATTTGGGTATGCCAACTCTTCTGCAAGTTTCTTGGACAAGTTGTCACCATTTATTTTACAGAACTCGTAATTAAATTGGCAGGATTTATAAAAGTTTTATGGTTCATGCGTTTTTGTAAACATTATTAATTTTTCGCTTGTTTTCATATGAAACAAATTTCGATACCAGTATTATTTCATATGCATATGCATTCACTATATGAGATTTTCTACAAGTATCGCTTTTTCACGTTTTTTCCCCTTGACCGAGCCCGTACACCAGACAAAACTTTAGAGCAGGCACAGTGCCAATGATCAGCGCCATCTAGAATCCATCATAATACTCCATTCTCACAACTACTAGTGGTTGAAATTTTCTTGAAATTAGAAGCAATGGAGCAACAAGGGAGGATATTATTATTTTTAGTTCACAAGAATCTCTAAAATAAAAAAACTATTGATTTCATTGATTTGATTAATTTATAAACATGAAGTACATTTGCATTTTGATAAAATGAAGTACGTAGATGAGAAGAGAGAACTATGGAATATCATTTACATTTCTGAAAATAACTTCTTAGATTTTTGAATTAAAAGCCGCAAATCATCTTGAACTGTAACTAACTTTAATGAGCTATTACTTGCAAAAAAAAAAAAAAAAAAAAATGTTTCCAGGGGGAAAAAAAATTAAAAAGATACAAATGAAGGCTAGTATGAAATATAGTTGGGTAGGGAATGCCTTTTCACGCAAGGTACTTGATAAGGATATATATTTTTGAAAAGTTATAACATATATATTACAAACAAAGTTCTCTCTCATTTCTTTTAAAACAATTTGGCTATTATGTATAGTACAGCGTAAGTTTTCAACGATGCATTCTTAACACATAAGAAGTAGTATGCATTCTGAGGATATTTTTTTCTTAGAGTGTTTCGTTTTAAGCACATTTTGCAATATTTGATGATATTCTATCAAACTTAATGAGAATTTGATTTTTGTTTCATTCTTTGTTCACCAATGAAGAACAGTTTTGTCATCGAAAAGGGCAAATTATACACACCCCTTCTCTCGCTTGACAAATTTTAGAAGGCACAAGGGGGAAATTTTGACTTTGTAACGGTTTTGCCATCTCATAGATTCAAGGAGTAAAAAACAAATATGATTTTGTTCTTTTTTTCTTATTACAAATTAAGTTAGTGCAACTTGAAACGAAATAGTTTTAGATTTCTAAGCTAGCGTTAAAATTATTTTAGGCAATACATAACGAAGATCTGAAAGGCTTAAAATCATGGCTTACACGACCATACTTCGTGGTCACTTGCTTATTAATTTTGTTTGGTTTACTGAAACTAAGTAAAATATGGAAAGGTTATCTCCTTCGTCTTTTCCTCCTCCTCTTTTTCTTTTTCTTATTCTCCTTCCCTTTTCTCCTCCTCATCCTCTTCTGCTCCTCCTCCCGCTATTTTCATTCATCTTCTTATCCTCTTCCTCTTCTTCTCCTCTTCCTTCACAAGCTGAGAAAGTTTCAGTACCGTAAATGCGGGCTCCTTTGGCCCTAGGGTCCTTCTTTGGTCCAAATGGAGAAAAAGATACAACGTTCTCTGTCTACCATCAGTGCGCAATTTTTTCAACATATTTTAACATATTCCACTGGAGATCAGTCCCCCCCCCCACACACAAGAGCTCAGTAATGTACATCAAGTAGTTCTACAACTCTGCTCAAGAACCAGTACTAGTGGTTCTGTGTTTCTTGTGCTGACATGTGTTTTAATAAACCCTCAAACTTTTACGTGTAGAAACAGTTCCACATAAGCTAAGAGTTTGTTAAATCCCTATTTATGAACACTATTTAATACTTTATGTAGTAGTATAGTAGTACTTCTCATTTTTGTTGGGGTTTTAATTAAAAATATCACAATAACAACATATACCGTAAACTAAAAGTTACGACCTACCTTGGCCCAGCATAAAAACTTGAAACAATTCTTCAGGTAGATTTCGAAAAAGAAAGAAAAAGTAAGAAGCTAAAAGTACAACTCTAAACAGGAAAATCACAAGAAAAAACCTGAAATTCCCAACAACGGATAAAGAGAGCGATTATAGACTCAATTCATCAAGGCTCAGTAACATGGCTTTTACTATGAAAGATGCAGAGGAACTAAAAGTTGTAGCAGGTTTAGCAAAATCTGATCCAGTTGCATCTACTTAACAAATCTTGTTAAATTTGTTGAAAAGTTGACTAAAAGTTGACAAAAAATTTTGTTGCTGTAAAATGGAATGGACTCGGGTTTCCAGAGATAGCTATTGATGTGGGAGTAGAAGGAGCGATGGAGGAGGGAGTGATGTTAAGAGCATGGAAAGCACCTGAAATTTTTATCAGTGGCCGCCAATTTAGAATCCTTTGTTTTACGAATGGAGCTCTGTTAATAAAATTATTTAACCTCTAAAACTAATTAAAAGATAACTGTTCTCCGTTGGAAATTTCCGAGACAATAACTAAGTATGCATACACTTTTTAATAAGATTTTTAATTTCCTTTTAATCAATTATATAAGACTCAAATTTCTTGTAAAATGTATTTTTCTTTTAAATGAATAGTGTTTCATACGTACACATGTCTTTCTATGACTCTAGTTCGTTCTACAAGGATTTTAAATAGGGAAATTTACTTTGGGTCAAAGTAACCCTAACGCAAGGGTAACATTGGTCCAAATGAATTATATTTTAAATGGTAACAATACTTAGAAACAAAACAATCACTAATTAAAAATCAAACTATGAGAACTTAACTAAGAGAACTTAAGAGCGCAGATGAGTGAATCAAGTTTCCACAACTTGGAAATATGAATAGTTATAAAATGTGTGTGTGTGTGTGTGTGTGTGAGAGAGAGAGAGAGAGAGAGAGAGAGAGAGAGAGAGAGAGAGAGAGAGAGAGAGAGAGAGAGAGAGAGAAAAGAATGAGAAAAGTTCCAAAATGTGGGCCAAAGTTGCCTGCGTTTACGGTACCACTTCAGATTCTAAGCAGTAACGAAACTTGGGGTTGGCTGGAGTGGCTCCCGCAAGGGGCGGAGCAGCCGGTAGGGTGGGCGGCATTTTGACTGATTTGAAAAAAAAAAAAAAAGGTTTTTTTTTTTGATCATAGATGAAAAATGCTAAAAATAAAAAAAAAAAAACTTCACAAGAAAAAAAGCTAGAGGGAGTATATATATATACATACATAACATCTACTGAGAAGAAACATTGAGAATCATTGAAAACAATTCTAAAAAAGAAAACAGGGAAAAAAATTACAATGCTGAATTCTATTTGTCAAATCAATAAATCAAAATGTTCCAACAAAAAAAAAGAGGTCACAATGACCTCCGGTGACTTCCCCTGCGTGTGTGTGTGGGGGGGGGGCGCAATTTCTTTAGTTCGCCAGGGGCGCTAGACCCCGTAGTTAAGCTACTGATTCAATGGGTGCTTAAATGGTGGGAGTTCAACCGAATCAGCACATTTCTGTTCCTTCCTAGTCTTTTCTGTTACATTTTAAAAGCAATAATACAAGTATAAAGTAGCATAAGTTTTTCTGCATATTCGTTCTTAATGTAGCTTAGTAAACCTTTTTTGTATTTTGGTGGATGAGAAACTAAAAACAATAGTTCAAACTTTTAATTGCAGATTTTAAGCAATTCTTATCGGAAATAAATATTTATGATATTAAAATATATTAAGGGCAGAAAAATTCTTGTTTAGAAAATGTAGGAGAATTTTTACTTGCGAGATTAAAAAGAGCTGGTAAAGTCATTCTTTGGAAAAAAAAAATCTTATTTTAGTGCAATATTTGACGTATGTTTGATGAAATTTCTGAATTTAATAACGTTTTTAACCGTAAAAAGAGACGCTTTTCCATAAAATTTCGTATTTCGATTATTTAAATCGTGTCTCTCTCTTGAGTTTTCTATTAAATTAAATGTGCATGAGTAAATAAAACTTCTTACTGGCTAAACAAAATTGAAATTTGATTTTGAGGGACATAAGGCTATATTAAACTTTGAACATTGCCTGTTGCATCATTTTGCCTTGAGCATTTACTGTTTATTTGCGATGAAGAAAAAACTGCAAGTCAAAGAGAACTTTTAAACTCAGGATTCTATGAAATTTTTTTTTTCTTCTATGAATTAAGTGTAAATAAATAGGTGGATAAGAGATGTTGTCCATAATTTAAAACTTTGAAATTTTCATTTAATTCTCAATACCCTCACTTATTAATTATAAACTCAGCCAAAGACATTCATGAACTCAAGCGGTTTTTCATCAAATTTCAATATAGCAGGCTGATTTACAGAATCATGCTTCATTGACTTTAAATTATGTCTAAATGTTATCTACATTCTTTGTTTTAGATCCGATAATCAAGCAGAAAATTCTAGAAGATAGATGGCGCAACAGTTCTGCAACTCTCTGTACCGGTAAACACTCGAAGGATACGCTGCAAACCTTCAGACACTTTTTGATCACTTTTTCAACATATATACTTGTTCCCAGTTTTTTTTCAACCGTTTGAAGCACATTTTTTGAATTTTCAAAACACTTCTTACAACACTTTTTAGAAGACTTATTGGGTTCAGCACAATTTTTTACACTTTTAAGAATGCATTTGAAAACATTTTTGTCCCTTTTCGAACACTTTGTTGCATAGTTTTTGTGACACTTTTTGCAGCACCTACGGAGCCCTACTCATTTTCTGATCACCCGGGGTGATCAGAAAAACAGTATACATTTGAAAAATAAATAATGCACCGAATAATGCATATAGATAGGCCAAAACTGATCCAAATGCTTGAAATGACATTGGGTTTTATTATAACCATAAAAAAAAAATGCACAGCCTTTTTTGCAGGATGGGGCTTTACCCCGTACTGCTAGACGTGTGTAAGATCTCTTGCTCACGTCTTTTGGTGATGATCACGTGTTGAGCCGTTACTTTCACCATTTTTGGGCTCCAGGTCCTCTGATATCACTTCACGTGATTATTGGGGATACCTGAAGTCAACAACATCACGATCGGCCGACATCAATAGAGATACTGAAAGACAACACCCAACGCCATTGCTTCATCATATTTTTTTCATGGTTACAATAAACCTCGTGTCAGTATTTAATTGTGTGTCAATTTTTACCCACCTACATGCCTTATTACGTGTATTATTAATTTTTCGAATGTGTACTCATTTTCTAACAGCTGTAATCGTACAGTTGTTTCTTATTTCTTAGGAATTCCACTATGTTTTGATAATTTTTATTTATACGCAGCAAAGAGCTACTGGGTCCACTTCTTTTGCACGTAAAAATAGAAAAAAATAGTCAAACCATACTTAAAATTTTAAAACATAGATGTCAATTTACATCACAAATATGTTCTATACTACAGTGTTTCATTGTTAACCTAAGAACAGCTTTTCCGAAAAAGTTTTTAAAAGTAGTAGACTTTTTCAACAGGAAATACTTTATTTTTAAAGAGACATACATACATTTGAGTCATTCAATCGCGAAAAAGGCTAAGGAATAAAGCTTGTTACGAGCGTTAAAAGGCTTTTCTGATTTTCGTCGAGTTTTGCTGGTTTTGCATTTTTCGTCATGTATTATTCATCGAAAGCTTTCGTTTAGTGCTCAAGAATGATGAGGTCAAGAAGGTTTGAGCATTTTCATCAGCAATCATAAACTTTTCACGTAACTTATTGGGTTAACTTGTAGGGTGAGGATATTCTTAACTTGCAAGGGAAGGAGTAAGAAAAATTAGCAGAACTCACAAATCAAACTATTTTTTTTTACAGTAAATCTATCACAATATGAAAAGATTGAAGGTAAATTTTAAATATTGTTGATAAACGAAATATACTTTTGGCAAATTCTCGCAAAATAAACTTGTGCCGATTTAGTTAAGCTTTTAATTTTTTGAATAATTAAATGTTTGTAATATGTCGTAAAACTAAGTCCAAAGAAATAAAATGAAAAGCTAAAATGAGAAGAAATATTAATTAATTCGTTGTATATCACTAAAAAAAGATCATTTTTCACTGTCATTTTCATAGACTGCCAATTTTAAATTGTTTGAAAGATTGTAAAAGTCAAAATGAGCAAAAATATGCATTAATTTGCTACTTATCGCTGAAAAGTTGCTAGGAAATTATCATTTTCAACAAATTTGCCAGCATTATGGCAGATATTTCACTTTGAAAGGAGCAACGCACTCCCCTTTATTGAAAATGAAGGTAAATCGTCAAAAAATATTTTATGTTACATCAACTTTGAGCCATCTGCACCAATAGAAAAAAGAAAATTTTAATCAATAAAAATATATACATCTCTAGATAACTTTAGAATTCAAATTATAGGTAGCGTTGTGTGTAACTTGAAAATAATGAAAAAAGTGTAGCAATAATTAAACATCAAAAAAGGAGAAAAAAAATACAATAGTTATTATTAACTTAGGTTAAAAGTTACTTGAAGCAGCACTTCTAAATCTTTTTGGTTAAATTCGTGAAATACGTTTTTGGACCGATGAAGTTTTTTCCTTTTTTTTTTTTTTTTGAAAAAAAAATATTTTTCTCCCAGAGACCATTGAAAACTTGCATAACATTCTAAGAACTTTTTTTTCTTTTTTACAAAGAAATAATAAATACAGAAAAAAATTACTTAATATTCTAGAAGTGTGAGAAAAAATATTTGAGTGCAAACAAAAAAAAATTATTACAATTGTACAACAATAAAGAAACGTTTGTATAAAATCAAAGAAAATGACGAAAATAGTCACAACATTCACGTAAAAAATATTGTATTGCAAATTTATTAGTATTATATATGTATCACTTTTTATTGAGTAACTTTTTTTTTTACATGGACGAATGAATGTCTCTGAGATCCTGTTCAATTTTTCTGGGGACCGATGCCGGTTCACTGGACCACTAGGTTAGAATCGCTAATTTAGAGCACCGGTTGCCAGCACTGGATTTTTTTCACTGTCTTAGTGTCTACAAACCAAATTCAAAATAATAGAATACTTTCCCTTTTTGGAAAAAAGTTTATTCTAACCAAATATAAGTGCAAATTAGGTATTTAAATGAACGTGCTACCTTTGTTAGACTTTAAAGTGTGCATTTCATTTTAAATATACTCAGTTAAAAATTATCTTAGACAGAATAATCCTAAAGTTTATAGTGAGGAAGATTTATATTGAGTCAAAAAAATAGAATATTCAAATTAAAGGGGAAAAATCACTTTCAAAAAAAAAAAAAAAAACAATATCAAAATTAGAATGCGTAATTTATTGCTGGATTAATGCTTGAATCCTTTCTCACGCTGATTCTACCACCTGTTTACATTAATAGTTTCTGACACTGTTTCTATATCCTCTTCATTTTGGCAACGAGCTCAATTTTGTTGGCGTGCACTAGGTCTTGAACCGCTTTCCTTAGATTTGATGGTACCACAAATTTTTGATCTTATTCAGATTGGTAGAGTTGCTTGACCAGTTTAATACCAAAATTTATCTTTCTGTTTAAAATCTTTAGAGATGTGACACGGAGTAGAATCTTGCTGAAAAATAAAATGTGTCACTAAATGTGTAACCGCTGTGCCTCAGATAAAATATCATGCAGTGTTATTGATAAACAGCGAAAGTGACGCATTGTTTTATTTTAAGGCATATAAAACTTTCCAATTTAAAGCAGCCCTCATGCACCCACAAACCAAGAAAGATGTGTCAAAATGTAGAGAATGTCTTACACAAGATTTCTCATACTTTTCTTTTTAAACGTCAAACCCGAACACCTTTTTTTGTTCACAGATATTTCAAAAAAAGATTCATCACTGAATATAATACTTTTCCAACCTTGTTGCTCCCGTCTGAGCTTCTCTTTGCTCCAGAAGAGTCGTGCACGTTTCTGCTTCATATTTATCTTTGGTCTTACTTCATAGATCTGCAATTAAAACTGCAGTTAATGCAACCGTCCAAGTGTAGTTGGCGTGGATTAGATAACTATACATTCTGTCCAACACTTATGGACGTAAGAAGCATTTTTCAACGATTATTTAGGACAATTTACTTTAGTTTGGGTTAATTTCTGCCAGGTGTTACAACTTGTCTACCGCGTTTACTTCGGTTGTTTTTTAGTTGGTCAGCCCTTCTATATTCCTTTAAAATCTTAAATACCATAGATTGTAAAACGTTCATTTGAATTGAGTTGGGTAACTTTTTTCTAACTTTAAGAAATGATACAATATGTAACTTCGATATTTTAATATTTATCACCTTGACGTCCCATTTTGAGTAATAAAAGGCTTTTAAAAGAGCGTAAAATTATCCGGGCGTCAAGCTCCATGCTTGTGGCAAACTATAGGCTAACAGGTATGCAAAGATTTTCGCTACTTTTTAAAATTTACATTGAATGAATAGATTATTCTAATTTTTTGACACATATAAATAACCTATCTATTTTTCTAATGTGTTAATGATCCATAAATTGTTAAAATAATGTCTGAAAAGCTGTTTAAATTGATTTACCCATTCGTGAATAACGAGTTTTAGTCTTTTTAATTTGCATGAGTTCATTTTTCCCGACTCAGGGACAAGTTTTGTTCAAACAGTCCTGATATTCTATTATTTTGAATTTGGACTGTATTAGCTTACCAAAGTTAGAAGTGTTTTTCCTCTTTTTAAATTTGAATGATTGGTGACAAAAAAGTATGCATTTAACTAATCGATAATTGAAAAGCATTTTAATTAAAAAATAAACAAATGTTTTCAGTTTCAGATTTTTTAAGTTTTTCTGCGCATGAAGTCCTGCTTTTATGGAACAATAATTTACAAATATTTCAGGAACATTGTTGCTTGATTAATCTTTAGCTTCCTTAAGAAAAACAAGTTCTAATTATGAATCTGGAAGATATATATTTATGTCAGAGTTGTATTGAACTTAGCTGTCCTTAAGGACCAGCCGTGGTCCTTGAAATTAGCTGTAACTGCACCTGCGTCCATATCCGCAAACACTTTTTGTGCATTAAACGCAAGGATAACGAATCATCAAACTAAAACTCCTTCAAGGAATAAATTGAAATTTTATTTGACTAAAGGATTTTGCAATCGTGAGATAAAACAAAAGAACTAAGTCAATGTTTGATCTTGATTTTTATTTGATTAAGAGAAGTTCCTAAAAATAATCGAAACTCTTGAAGCATTATGTGATGATGTTTTCTCTTCGCAATGAAAAGAGAGGAAACTAAATGTTATGTTTAACTTTCTACTGTTAGTAATCAACTTCTGTTTGTTTTTGGTTGAAGAAATGCTTTAATAGTTTTTAAAAATTCCGTAAACCAATGAAAGTTTTGTTCAGCAGTAAATGTTGAGTAAGCGAAAAAATTTTCTATTTATACTATAGTGATGTTTCTTTTTAAAAAAAGTTTGCAATTTCAAAAATGCAATTTTAAAAGAAAATATTGCACTCGGTATCAAAACTATAGACAAAAGTTGCATTTGGCTTAAAAAACAGAAATGGGGTGATTTTTGTTTTCATATATGAGGCACTGAGAAGCAAAGGGATGTAAGTATACATTTTCAAGTTTTGAGTAAAACGCCTTTAAAGATAATATCCAAGGTAGGCTTTCATTGATTTTTTTTTTCTATATCATGCTGTATAGCAGCAACTACTAGGGCTACTAGTACCATCTCTTGCCCCAAGACAGAGGTTCACCAACCATGTGTACGGGTTATCTCCAAATTTTTAATTTTGCCACTTCCATCCCTTTGCTTCTCCCTTCCTCATATGTAGTATATCTATTAAACACGAAGTAAAACACAAGTAATGGTTAATTTATTAGAAAAACAACAAATGCTGAATTTACTTAGAAAAATACAAAATGTTGTGTTCCATTACTATAGACAATATTTGTTTTATCGAAATATATGTAAGGTACAAGTACAAAGTGACAATTGTTAGTAGGGGAATGTGGGACAAAATGAAATTGCGGGACAAAGTGAAATGGTGAAATATTTACTACGCTTTTAGCGCCATCTATCTGATAATATTTTAACTATGTAGTCACACATGTAATCTATTCCAGTCAAGATAAAGCTAACTCTGAAAATCAAAAAATATAAAAATAAAAATAATTTTCAAAAATTGATACTCATATTGTAGTACTTCTTTGTAAGTTAAAAAAATATTTATTTTGTTATTAAATGATCAAGTTCTTGTTATTAACCTTTTAAATAATTATTGAGACCTAATGATATTCGGTTCAGTATTTATTTGTTTTACATTAGGCTTAGTTGTGTTTTATATAATTTGTACAATTTCCAAGTGCATGTGGGGCGAAATGGATGGGGCAAAGTGAAACAACTCATTTCGCTTACTTATTCAATTCTTTATTAGATTACTTGCGTATTTATTTATTAATTATTTCATTTACATTCCATAATTTAATAATCCCACTATTTATTTATTCATTCGCTTTTTCTAATTCATTCACTATTTTATTCCCTAATTTAACCTTTCTCTGATATTAATTAATTAATTAATTTTCATTTGTTTATTTTTTCCTTTTCTTTTTATTTACTGATTCATTTGATCAAAAATATCTTTAATAATCAAATAGAAAATATTTCATTCGAAAAAAAAAAAAAATCATTTTCCACTACGCCCCATGAAAATAAAAAAAGAAAAATTTCCATCTTTTGTTTTGGAGGTACAAAATTACTGCCAAAAATAAAAAATGTTTTAAAGCAAGGTATATTATAAAATATATTTTTCTTTCTTTAGGACCCGTAAATTTTAGAAAAAAATTTCAATTTATTCATATTGAAAAAAGTAAGTGATCTTAACAATTAGCACCACGCTCCATTATTTAGATGTGTACCCAATAACCCTTAATCACTTCAAATACACCATTTTGCATCAAAATAACTAAGTTTTGCCTCAGTCCAGGGCCAGTTTATATCATGTTTGCTTTTGTGTTGATTTAAGTTCCTTAAACGAAAAGCATTTTGGGCCATTGTCCTATACATTTCTTTTGCTAGATTCTCCTAACACGTTCCCCATCAGATTTCAGTCTTCGTGAATGAACTTATTTTCATTTTTCTTTGAGTACCAGCTTCATCTATCGTAACCAGCTCTAGTTTCAGCCCCATCCGATTTCCTGATGTATTGACCGCATATAGTAGTGGTAATGGTGAAAGGGGGCATGACCTTATATCAATGGTCAAAGAGGAAAAGAGGAAGGGGGGGGGGGGGAGTGCAGAGTCTACAAGTTTGAGAACCTCTGTTCTAGCAAATGAGCCGTGGTGTTAGTAGAAAGCAAGGTAATCTTTCTGGTATACTGGTGGTCAAGTACTTAAAAAAAGGGGGCGTGGCAAAAGTACGCGAATTCTGCATTTTTGAAACTACTTTGACACTGATTTAAAGAGGAAAATAGGTTATGCTTAGTAAGATGATGCTGTTAATTGACAGCCTAGCCTCCATGAAATATCTTAAAAATATACAAGCAAAATCATAAAATCACCAGTATCAAAAACCAATAAAAATGTATTCATATGTAGCCACTAATTTGGGAGGAAGGGAGAAATGGTTTTTGAAAACATACGAATAAGTCTCTTAACAGAAGCTTTTTGATATTTTCATTTTCTTTTTTCTTTTTTTGACTTGATGCACTTTTTCGAACTTACAAAATTGTAGTTTCATTTTTTCTGTCTTTAAAAAAGGTATCATTGCCATACCTGTGTTTTGAAAAAAATAAATATTTTTTGTTTGTTTTTGCTTAAAAAATGATATTAGTATAAGCAACTTAATTAAAAAAAGATTTTCTTTCAGTAATCACTATTGGAAGTTTTAGAAGTTCTTAAAATTTAAGAACTTATTTATTCATCTATATTTTAATTTTCATTTGCTTTTGCATTTAATGTTAAAGCAAATGAAAATTTGCAAACTAATTAATTTCACTTCATTCAAGTCAAAACCAAATTAAAACATTTCGCGGTAATATGTTGCTGTGTTTACAAACTAGATTATGAAATACATTCAAAAGGTTCTTTATGTGAATTTCGAGTTCTATTCATTGAACAATTTTATTGAATTCTAGAAACAAAATGAAAATGGTTCTCTCAGAATTTTGTTAAAAGTTCTTACGTAAAAACTAATATCCTTTGAAAAGATGTTTTTTCGAGTTTGAATAGTTCAGTAATGACCCTTAATAAACTGTCTCTAAGTTCCGCATTTCGAACAATCTTGGTCAAAAAATGTGTATAAATAATCAAAAGAAATGTACTTTTATCAGATTACTTTAATCAAAACTGTAATTAATTTACAGTAGGAAATATTAGAAAAAGTTTTATCTGTACAAAATTAATTTATTTACAATTTAAATTCTTGCTCTGATTTCGAAATAGAAATTATTTGTGTAATGTTTTTCCTTTTTGAGAAAAAATGCTAATTTTTGTCGAACGAAGTTGCTTTATTTTACGTAAAAAAGAATGTTTAAAACTTTTATGCAGCGTGTTAAACTTTGAAAAATTTAAAACTTTTAGTTCACGATTTTTGCAAATCTACTAATTGATTTTTGAATATTGAATACGGTTCAGAGAGCTCAGGATAAACATAATATCCACGTTCATCACTAGCACAGTCAAAAATGCCTTTTTGATGGGTTTTTTTGAGCAAAAATACCTCCTGCAGGGTTTTTTTTCAATCAAAAATATTTCTAGAGGGTTTCTTTTTGATCAAAAATACTTTCTGAAAGGTTTTTTTGAGCAAAAAACCTTCTGGAGGCGTTTTTTGATCAAAAATAACTTCTGAAAAGGGATTTTGATCAAAACAGCCCTTTCATACGCATAAACTGCTGTACTAGAATTTGCAATTATGGTAAAACCAATGCCTCTGGGAGGGGGGGGGGGGTTCACCCCCACTAAACCCCCTTCGCTGCGTCTCTGACGTTCATGTAATTGTGGTGGAAATGATCATCTTTCAAATTACATTAATAAAGTTTTTTATTTGAAAAGTTTGTTTTTTTTTTTAAATATGAAGCAAACTGTTTTGATAAAATCTGTACTATAGATGAAAACGTAAACTGTTTCTTGTGCAATTTTATCAACATGATGATAATTTTAAATTAGGTTTTGAGCTTTTTTGACACCCGACAAAAGCTATTTCCTTATAAATAAAATAGAAAATCCTGCTTTTGAACGTTTACATGTTTTATTGGTAAGCAGCTTCTTTAAAATAACTGTAGTGTAGCTCCCATAGCTTGATGCTTGACCTTAGACGTGTTTATTGATGTTTGGGTTCAAAGGGAAGAAATTACTTGATTAGCATAACGCCAGCAATAATCACCGCAATGCAAATACTCTTTTCACCCGTGTTTTAACAAAAGGAGTCGTTTAATCCTTAGCAGATCCGAAGCCAATTGAGGCTAGGATTTAAACAAGGGTGAACTCGGAAATCATTGTTTCTAAAAAGAACACATTTTAAAATGTTTGTTGACTCAACAGATTTGATGATGAACTAGAAAATAAAAGGCGAAATAGAAAAATGAAAAGCTCTGTCATGTGAAGGAACGAATGTAGAAAGAATGATTTAAAAAAAAAAAAACAACAAAAATCATCCAAAGTCTAATTTACCCTTGTTGCACGCCTAGCCTCAATTGATCAGAGTGAGGCTATGATAGCTCTGTGATCAGTAAACGTTTACATGTTTCGTTTCTTAGTCACAAGCTTCTTTGAAGAAACTAGTAGTTCTATGATCAGTAGCCACATACATATTCTACCACATGACAAGTTAAAATGTTCAATTATTTTATTGAAGTACCTTCAAATAGGGTGACTTGATGCCAGCATGGAGTAAGATTGTGCGTTTATCATATGTACCAATACCGATACAAAGAGCTTCCTGGCCCGTCCTTATACCGGTCCCAAGCCCGGGTAAATGGGGAGGGTTTTGCGATGGTGAAGCATCCACGCATGTAAAACTATCACTCTTTACTTACGCTTGAGCAGATCTGTATCTGCCCAGTGGCTATAGAGTGGAACAGTGAGCAGGCAATGGGTGCCACCGGACCCAGGTCTGTACCTGAGTCTACGGTGCCTAGAGTCGTAAGTGGTTGATTTTCGTTCCCGTCAGGGTCTAGGGAGCCATGGCCGAAAAGTCAGTAAAGCCCCAGATGGCAGTAGCAGAGCGGGGTTCCCTTTTGTGTAACGCAAAAGACAAATCAGAGTGCAGCACATTTCCAACCTTCTATCAGTTATGAAAACTGCATCCTAGCTGTTATAGTTACAGCACAATCTATGTGGCGCAATCTAACCTCTGCTGTCAGAAAGTCATCCCATTTGATTATAGCTTACATTTGTTAGTAATGCATGTTAGTGTAATGTACCTCAAATTTTCCCCATCGAGTGATTATTTTTTAATTTTTATGAGACATTTAAAGAATGTACGAAAATTGGAGACGATTGAATCATAAATGAGCGAGATGTTACGTCCTGAACCTTAGATTGGCCTTATTTTGAGCTCTTATGCCTTATTTCAAGCTGTTAGAAAGGGACAGCTCAATTTTGGAAACACGCACACACACACACATACTTGTTACCACACTTCTGGTAATCTATAAACCTTACTTTTCAAAGATTTTGCCTTTGTGGTCAATGTTATGTTAGAATTTGCCTCTATGAGACCGATTTCACTGACATTTTTATAAAGTACACAGTTACCAATTGTACCACGTGCACTTTTTAACGATTTTTTAAAAATTATTTTTGTGCACTTTTTGAAAATAAAAAAATAATGAAGCTATATTTAACATTTTTGCATTTTCTCTACTTTTCGGTAATAAAATTAGTTTCTAGTGCTAGTTGTACTTTAAATGAATACGTTTGAGTTCTTCCCATAAACTCTAGTATAACTTTTTTGTTGCTAAAACATGCTATTTTAAAGTCCTCAAGCAACGACGTCAATCAACCGACATATAGACAGATTCACACGTACCCATTTTATGAGAGAATTCTCAAAAATTTTACGTCTCACTATTTATTAAATAACTTTCCATATTTTGATAGTATTAATTTTTTTTTGTGATACATTTGTGATACATTAAGTCTTTTTTTTATGTTTTCTTCGGCACTTTTACGAAAAATTAATCTAAAAAAAAGAAATACATTTTAACATTTTTGCCTCTACCTTAAATTAATGAATAAACAGTTTACTACTCGTACAATGCTTATCAAATAGTATTTAGAATGAACAAATAAATGAAAATTAATTTTAAAAATATCATTGTACATTTATTAAAAGCTAACTAGATGTTGAAACATTTCTATTCGTAGGGTTGTGAACTTTCAAAAATATTCGACATATTCAAGATAATATACATTAAAACAAATCATGTTGAATACATCTTTCACTTAACTTGAGCAACACTTCGTTGAAGCAAAGAAAGACGTCTCGATAAAAGAGCTCTTAAGAGTCTTAAAAGCCTTTTCTGGTTACCTTTATATTTTGCTGATTTTGCATGTCTTCTTTCGTCGTGTTTTATTTACCGACGGACAAAATGTCAGTTCAAAATCAAGCGAGTTCGTGAAGTCAAACTGATTAGCTTTCGATTTTTTCTCAAATGAAGAGAGGTTTAAAAATATTTCAACATAAGCATGAGTAAACTAAATTTTATTCACGATTTATTTTATTTTAGGCTAGCGGTATCCGCACAGCTTTGCCCGTAGTAGAAAAATTAAAAGATCATTTGGTTCACCTGTGCATTTACAAATAATGGATGAAGAAGTTTTCCCCAATATTCAATGTTAACTTGCTTGTCCATGTTATGGTAATTGGCTCGTTCATGTTATGGTAATTTATTCGTCCATGTTACGGAAATTCACTCAGTAAAATGGGCTTAAAATTGAAATAGAAAAGAACGAAAACGAATTTTCGGAAAATCGCTTCGAGGTGCTTATCCCCATGCTCCAAACTAATTCTGTGCCAAATTTTCATGAAAATCGGTCGAATAGTCTACGCGCTATACAGAGAGTAACAGAGATCCTGACATCCAGAGACACAGACTTCCAGCTTTAAAGAAAACTAGCGCACAACTTTGTTGAACAATGACTACAGTAGCCATTTTTAAATTCAAGGTGTTAAAAAAATATATTAAATAACATTAAGAGAAATGACGTGACAATTACACATATTTTGTACTAGACTGCAAACAAACGTTTCGGATTTAATCTGTTTTTTAATGCATAAAATTGTTAGCTTATGAATGTAAAGTTATTCAACAAAAGTTTTTGAGAGAGGATTTTATATCCATAAGTCCACAATTTGCTGTATAAAAAATGGGCTTACTTGAAACCCTGTTGCAAAATTTGAGAACTTAATTGAATAATTTCTGCGGCTGTAACAAAAGTACCTCTTTGATTCTTAAGCGCATTATCTCTACATTTTAAAAAAGGTAACGTCAAAGAAACTGAAAGGAAGTCTGTGGCGGGCCTCGGTCCAGGGTACCCCATAGATCCTACAGCATTGAAATTTGGTAAAAAATTACTTCGAGACCCGGGGTTTGCATCTGGGGATTTTGTTTTTAAATTTCGAATTAGTTTTTTTATAATTTATTTTTTTAGCTAAAATACGACGTAAATTGCCTATTAAAGAAATGGAAGATTTCCCAAACCCCTTAACAATCTATGTTGTTCAAAAGAGAGTTTTTTTTCTGCATCAAAGAACGTTTGTTACAACTTTCTCAATTAATTAGAGCAGCATATATAAGGCGTTCTATGAAAACAGAAAATCCTAGGCTCAACTCAATTCAAGCCTTTAGCTAAAGAGCAAAATATATTATTAGAGACCACGAATTTAAAAGCAACTTTTCAAGAGTACAAAGCTGTCGCTTTGCAATGCTCAGAGCTCCTTAGAACTTACAGCTTTGAAAGTTAGTAGAAGTTAGTTTAAAACCCGGGAAAGAGGTGCTTTATTGTTGGTGAACGCAAACGAGCAGGGTTCGGAGCCCCCTAGTATGCTTATATAAAAGGAAATGCTACTGTGAATATGCTTATTTACGACTAATCTCATTGTAGTGAATACTCAGACGTTAATAAAGCATCCCGTAGATATTTTTATGCAATTGAAGTCAACGGAAGTGGGTGGATAGTCGGCAGCAAAGTTAGTCGATTCACACTTTGTGGTTGCTCTGAACAACGTAAGCCCTGTGGGGCCTTGAGTTATCATTCTTAAAAATGAAGTGTAAGCCAGAAGAAATGGAAAAAAATTCATATGGTGGGTACGCGCGTTCGCCGTTTTCAGTATTTTCACTAAAAAATTTAGAGTCAGACATCACGCTTGTTATTTTTTTCAAATGTTAAAAAAAATTTTTTTTGCAAAGTTAATGAACAAAAATGTAGTGTGAAACAACCGTGTTTCGCGAGACTTAACTTAATGCGAATATGAGTGCTTTAAAATGAAAATGATTTTTCACTTTTATAATGTTATTTTAAACTCTGAAAATACCATTAAACTGCATTCAACTGAAATTGCAATATACAGTGAAACCTGTGTATAACGATACTGTCTATAACGACAACCTGTCTATAACAATATTTTTTTTGTCCCCAACAAGATGTCAGCATGAATAATCAAACTGTATATAACGATAACCTGTCTATTACGATATTTTTTTTAAAGTCCCAACAGTATCGTTGTAGGCAGGTTTTACTGGAACTAGCAATTAAAAACCAACTTTCAGTAACCTAAATTAACTACACACATGAAATATTTCCGAACTACTACTTACTTATATTAATACCTAAATTTTAATTGAATTACCTCTGTAAATTTCCTAAAATTAGATTTTCCTTTTTGTAAATCATATAGCAATAAAAATTTGTTTTGTTAATTACAACTCATACGAAAGTCTCAAGAGTTATTTAATCTGAACTTTAATTAAATCATATTCCGTCATAGTCTTAAAAAAGTTTAATTATTATGCCATTTAATTTTTTTTCTGCCAATCAATCAAGTAATATTAAATTTCAAAATTAATATTTGTAGTTCGATAAACTACTTAGTGAAGTTTAATTTTTTAAATTGCAAAATGTCAATGGCATTTTGATTAAAATCAAAGTAAACATGGTTATAAAGAAAAAAAAATTGCAAACTATTGCATGTACATGTTTTGGGCCCATAAAAAAATCTCTTTATTAAGCGCAGAAAGCTTAAAATGATATCTATGGAAGATTTTGCAGTTATGATAAAGTCACTACTGCGGGGCTTTGCTTTATCTACCTTGTTTTTATCATTTTGTTCACTACAGAGATCTTTTTTATTGCTAAATACAAAATAGTTAGAAGGAAAAAAACCAAATGAGTGGTTAAATTCACTATTAAAATTTCAATATCTACAAATATATTATAAAATAATACATACATTATTCATATCAAGTTTTTAGAAAAAACAAAATGCTTCTGATTTAATTTTCAACTGCCTATACAATTCAATTCATTCGCGTATAATTTCTGCAGGATAGCTGTTAATTTTTATAAAAAAAATCTATCGCGTATCAATCACATAAATAAGTTAATTCTATTTCGCAAAAATTTAAATTTTTATCCCGAAAACACGTAATTGCAAATTGTTGTTAACATTTTTTCTAACTATCATCACTAGCGCAACCAGAAATAGTTTCTGGACGGGTTTTCGATCAAAAATAGCTTCTGGCGGGTTTTTTTTTTTTTTTTTTTGATGAAAAATATCTTCTGGAGGGTACTTTTCGATGAAAAATACCTTCTGGAGGGGGTTTTTTGATCAAAAATACCTTCTGGAGGGGGTTTTTTTTGATCAAAAATACCTTCTGAAGGGATTTTTTGATAAAAATACATTCTGAAGGGGATTATTTGATCAAAAAAACTTTCTGAAGTTTTTTCTTTTTTGATCATAACAGCCCTTTCATATGCATAAACTACCGTATTAGAATTTGTATTTATGTTAAAACCAATGTCTCGCTCTGAAGAGTGTTTTCACCCCCCCCCCCTCTCTCCCTTCGCTTCGCCACTGACTACCATTACGAACATAACATAACTAAAATTTTAGGTTTGGAAATTAATTTTATCTTTTACACATTACACTATTTTGATGAACAAATTTTACGTTTTCTAGAGTAGTTTGCGTTCTCGTAGTACATTTTCGAATGAGTAGAACAAAACAGCTTTCACAAGCGAATTTCAATCAAATATTGTATAATAACATTCACCATCTTAGACTAACAAAAACTGGCAAATATTTTTAGTTATAACTAATAATTAGTGAAATTTAATATCTGTAATTACTTACAAAAATATTTTTTATTGGTTTATTTAAGAATAAATGTTAGTATAATAATGGGGTTGTCAACAACTGTTTCAGCAATAACATTTTATCTCTCTCGAAATATTAGCGGTGTTTCTTTGAAGATTTTTACAATGATCACTATAACTACATTTAATTTTCAAAAAAAAAAAAAAAAAAATTGTTTCGTTTTTAACGACTGCGCGTGCGCAACGCAAAGGACGGTAATGTGTTTATAAGTCTATGTATATATGTTTGTTTCTATGTGGCGTTGTAGGGGGCTAAATGTTTTGGCCAATTTTGGTAATTCTTACGTCAATCGATTTGTCTTAACTTTGGAAGTGTTACTAAACACTTGACAGTAATCAAAATTCACCATATCAACAAACAGTTGCCATTTTGGCAGTTCGGGATCGTGTCGCACGCTACGTGCGTGCGACACAGCGTGCGACAAATGCAGGTAGCGTTTTCTCTGCCTGAATTTTTTGTTTACTCTAAATCTACTAATTCGATTTTCATCTCTAACATGTTGCTTTGTTTTTGTCGTGATTCAGGGGACTGAGTTTGTGACGTGTAGTTTCTTGTTATGATGGCCATTTTTCTCTCAAAACGCAAAGAACTTGAAAACTTACCAGTATGATGCTATATGTGCGCTCGTTTGAAATTCGACTTAAATAGGAAAGAATGATATCCGTGTAATAATTTTTTTCTGGTTCCATGATATGAGTTAAAACGTGCATATAACTATGGAATATTGTTTTAGTTTATTTTCGGTTATCATTGACAAAGTAAAACTATTATTTTACCAATTAGACTTAAATTGTAAAGAATGACATGCTCAAAATAATTTTTTTCCTTGGATCCACGATTTGAGTAAAATGGGTATATAATGGGGTAGTTTCCAAAATTTTAAAAGTATTTTTTTTTCTCAAAGAGCATTTTTAAACACATAGGATCTGACCAATTTTCGAAATAATTTGTTTAAGTTTAATATTAAAAAAAAAAACTACTTAACTCGGTGCGCTTTCATTGTTTACGCTTCTGTCCTATGATGTCACAAATGATGAAATGCCATTCCGTGTTGCCATTCACAGACCAAAATATTTATTTCGCATCTTTACTCATGTGTATGGCAATGATTTGGTTGATAGCAAGCGTAGAGCGCAATTTTAATTCGCTTCTTGGTTATCATAACGTGGAAACGTGGTAGAAAGATGTGTCAAAGAGCATCATTTGTGACGTCATCAAGACCACGCCTTGTTTGAAAAATCGGGCATTTTAAAAAATTAATTAAAAGATAACTGTTGGGAAAAGAAAGAATTTTCTGGTTCCATTTTATTCTTTTTACGTATTCTATAAATTTCAGTGACAAAAAGTACTACTTTTGACTGAAGGAAACAACCCCATTATGGAACCTTGTTTTATTTTATTTCCCGTGTTTACTGGCAAAATAAAACTATTATTTGACCAATGGGAGGGAAACAATCAAAGACTAAAAGTATTAACAAAGGGTCAAAGTGGCTGTTATTTTAAGCACTGCAAAACATGAAAGATGTTTAAGAGAACATAAATTATGAAATCGTGGACCAAGTTTAAACTTCTATCATAAGAACTAATTGTTCGCGAACTTAAACAGATGACTTACTTACTGCTTTTAACAGAAGCAAAATTTTCTTTTTATGTTTAAAAATATTTTATATTTGCAGCCGAAAAATGAAAAGGGGGCGGTGGACTTTAAGATACTTATTTTTTAGTTTTCGCACTAGAGACTTAAGGTTTTGTGTGCATATGTATTTAAGTATAAACATATAGAGTATCACACACAAAAAAAGAAAAACCAACGCTTACTTATTTTAAAATTAAAAAAAAAATCTTTTTTGAAAAATTTAAAATGATCCATGCGAATTAAATTTTTTACATTTTTGCTTAATTTTCTCATTTTATTGCATAAAAAATAATTACTAAGAAAAATTGGTATAATTAGTAAGTTCCTTAAAAATAAAATTTTTGAGAATTTAAAAAAAATACTTCGATAAAAATTCCCCGAAATTTCTCTTGCTAGTAATTTTTAGTCAATTTTTTAAAATCTTCCTGAAGTTAGATTCTATAATGCATACCAAGTTCTAATATTTGGAAAAACATGAGGCTAAATTTTGAATTTCGTGTACTTTGAGCGAAAATTGTGTCGCATAGAGCATTCTGTAGGTATGAAAATTGAGAAAATTTCTTTTCGAGAAAAATGCAATTAAAGCATAATTTTGCCTTTACCTTAAAATTTACTTTGCGAAACCTCTTTGTCAGTGTTTTTATTTGTCATTGAAGCATGTTTTATTACAAGAACAAGATTTATAATAATATTTTAATTGAAATGATAGGAGCGATTATTAAAATCTAACTTTTCTTCCTTTGTTTACATCTTAACAGACGAGTTTGACAGGAGTATCTCATAAAAAATCGTTTGGTCTGCAAACTTTATGCAATCGTAACTTTGATAAAAAAATGCTCAAATGTTATACGGTTTTTTGAGTTAAGAAGAGAAATGTTTGAAGTACAACAAAACACAAAAATCAAAATTTTGATCTTTTAGTCAGTTTTCGCCGAAATCAAGGTCTACCGTCCCCAACTAATCAACAATCAGCTCTAGAGAAAGTAGATAATGAAACTGTGGCCCAAGATAGGTGCTTTAAAATTCTATATTAAAAGTTAATTATTTGCGAACTTCAATATATAATTTTTGATAATTATTTACTGAATGTAAAATTTGTCTTTTTTTTGTTTAAAATAACCTTATAATAGCTGCCGAAAATTGGTTAACAATCAGCAGTGAGCTCAAACTCCCAAAATGGTGTCTGATGGTAACTTTCTGACTTTTTAACATAACTGTGCTACCGTGAAATAATTAAACAACAATCTTTCAACGTTAACACGGCGTCAGCTCTACATTTTCCTACCTTAATTCAATAATTTTAAAACCTTAATTATTTTAGAAATTGGAAAAACATGTTTTAAGTATTAATAACGGAGGAATTTTCTTACCGCCACCCTCCCCCCCCCCCCCGCGAAAAAAAAAACTAGTTGGTAAAAAACATATATACTACTATTAAGCGTGCAAGTGAAATAAATCTTAGTGCACAAGTACAGGCGTCTCTCGTACAACACGGTTAATTCGTTCTCTTTAGTATCGAACTCATGTTATTCAAGACTTTTTTAAATATAAATTTTTTACTTATTTTTTACACTAACTAATCATGTAGGGGCAAAGGGGGCTCATGTGAGCACAGGGCACATGTGAACATGGTATGTTTTAGTAGGATAACGTCAAACAAAAAATCTTAAAAAATTCTAAAGTAATGGCAGTACTAGCCTTACTTCTTAACCAAACTTCCAGAACAAGGAGTCAGTTTATGTTCCTGTGGTGACAGCTTCATTGTTTTAGCAGATGCTGATGTAGTTTTATCACTGTCTTCTTCATGTAAAAACATCTTTTATACTAATAAGCTAAATTTAATTATTGCAAACTGTTATAGGAACATTCACGTACATTTATGGCAATGTTTAAATTTTATAATTAAATTAAAAATTCTGTTTTTTTTGAAAATTAATTCTAAGGTAAATGACGGGGCACTTGCGAACACAACATGTAGGGGCACATATGAACAGTTCCCATATCCTCTCCGCCACATAAATATTAGTGTACGATTCTTATAAGTGTTAAAAGAGATGTAAAGGTTTTTAATTATTATTTTGCTGCAATCAGTTTGTAAATCTATTGTTAATTATTATTAGATAATTATAGATACTTATTTTTTTTTCTTTTTTATTTTTTGAATTCTTAAATTACTAAATAGTTGGACAAAAAATTAGCGCTACATAATATTTACAAGGAAAATAAAGACAAAATATGTTCCTTTAACTAAAAACTGAAGCTTAGAATAAGTTTAAAATTCATCATCATCTTCGTGAAGCTTAAATGCACTGTATAACAAGGATAAACTTTATATAATAAAATATTCTTTGTATTGTTTAGTTTTATAGGATTTTTTCTTGAAGATCCAGTGACTAGAACATGCTATGAAACTTTAAAATTTGACATTGAGCCGAGTTATAAAATTCGGATAATATATTTTGTTCACGAGCCGCGGGAGCGTCCCGCCCCGCCAAAGAAACCAAACGTCAGCAGCCAACAGAAGCAAATCCACCGCCAAAGACGAAAGAAAATAAAAGCGACCAAGAACAAGCTTACACGACAGAACAAGTTGGGATTTTTGGGTTTTTCACCCCTCTGCATCTCAGCTCCATGAAAACCTCCGGAGTTGATTTTTGGTACACTCAATCTCTCGTGGCTCCTGACGCCGTAAACCAAAATACAATCCCCTGGACCATCAGGGGGAGGACGTATTAAAGTTATAAAATCGCTATTCAAAAAAGTTTTCGCTTTCTTTGACAGGGCTACAGCCCAGACGAAAAAAGGAATCAAGCTGAAATTTCGCACACACATTCCTTGTGCCCTACTGATGTGCCTTTTGTGCCATTTGACCCCCCTCCCCTTCCCCCCTCGTTTTTACCTCCCAAATTGTACCTTCCCGGGGTTATATCACAGCCCCCCCCCCCGGGGGGCTACGGTAATGATTTTTTGTATACATATTCTTGGAGGACCATTGAGTACATATACAAAAATTCAACCCCCAGGAACATCATGGGCCGGAGAAATTGAAGTTTGAAAATCACAAATTTTTCCTAAATTCTTATGTACTTACTCTCAGCTCATAGGGTTTGTTTATCTCGGACTGCAATTGCAAGATTAGAACAGATCTAACAGTTATTCCAAAGTTGTCTTAGGAAATGAAATTCAATTAAGACTAAAACATATCCAACAGTTGCAACTAGACGTTAAACCGCGGATATCACAAATTTGTCACAGCGACTGCGCATGCGCGCAGACTAAGCTCATTGGGCTTTCTGTTTTCAGATTCTAAGTTGTTTGTTTATACTTAAGCAGAGAAACGAATTAATGAATGAGATTAGAATGCTGTCCCCCCCCCCCCCCCCAAAGTTTTTCCGATACGAAATTTCCTTCCCCCTGTTTTTCAGTTTTGATATATTTATGGGGGGAAAAATTTTAAATGTCGACGCGAAACTGGGGATAAACCATCATAATATTTTACGTGACAAATTATATGAAACTGTACGCATATGAATACGGCACATATAACTTTTTAATTGAAAGCGAAAAATAGCACTTTTTTATTGGTTTGCTTATTTTCTAAATTAATGGATTTTTCACAAACAACACATAATGAATTGAAAATATATGAAAAACGTGTGTGGATATCCGTGCTTTACAGTAATTTGTTAGGTGAAAAAAATTTTGCAATTAATTTAAGCAAAACTTTTAATGAGCTTAATCCGCGCGCAAGATGCAAATTTGGGATATCCGCAATTAGACATCGAGTAAAGTTGTATAGATCTTCTGACACATTCAAATTTAAAATATTAAATGGCTTAGGTTTTTTTTTTTGCTCGGTGATAACATGCGTTATTTCGTTTTTTAAATGAACTTTTAAACAAAACTATGTATTAAACAAGACAAAGACTTCTATCAAGAAAAAGATAAATCACCAAACAATTAAAATTATCCCATAAAACGTAAAATAATCCACGATTTAAAAAAAATGTAATTAAACAAAAAGTGAAAAGCTAGGTTAAAATAGCCCTCAAGCTGTAAAACATTTTAAGAAATCTTCATGAAAATGTTGAATAATCTGTCAAATAAAGAAACTGTAATAGAATTTATTGCGAAGTTGTAAAATACTCAAAAACAATATAATTTAAAATATAGTATTTTATTATCCAAGAAGTTTTCTTTGCAACAGAGAGGATACAAGGATTGCAATAAAATTTAAACCGTCCAATTCTCGCAAAATGAACATAGAATCTTAATAGTCAGAAAATAACTTGACGTAAAATTAGGCTAGCCATTATTTTTCCTTAAAAACACAAAACAGCGTTGTTTCAATTGAAAATTTTCAAGTTCTCAATTCTAAAAATACAGACAAAGTAATAATATCAATGCAAAAAGATGTGATATCTCATCAAAAACAACCCTGTTGTTAAAATTTCCCCGCCAAGAAAACCTTTAACTTTTCCGCACTTAAAAGAAAACCTGCATCCTAAACCCAAAAACCCTCAGCCATAAAAAGTTATGATATCTAGTTTGCCCGCCAAGTATCTGCCAAACTATCATTCTCCCTCTTCTCCTTTTTCATCACAGCTACTTCCATTAGAACCTCCTCCCACCTTCAACTCCTCAGGAATATGGATAGATCTTTTGAATTGTTTATCTTGTTTGGCGGGAAGCTTTTCAAAGTGAAGTGGTTACTTGGTGAGCAAAAAGCTTCTCGCCAAACAAGATAAACAATTTAAAAGATCTATCTATATTTCTGAGGAGTTGAAGGTGGGAGGAGGTTCTGATGGAAGTAGCTGTGATAAAAAAGGAGAAGAGGGAGGATGATAGTTTGGCAGATACCTGGCGGGCAAACTAGATATCATAACTTTTTATGGCTGAGGGGTTTTGGGTTTAGGATGCAGGTTTTCTTTTTTGTGCGGAAAAGTTAAAGGTTTTCTTGGCGGGGAAATTTTTACAACAGGGTTGTTTTTGATGAGATAATGACGGTTACTGTACAATTCAAACTGACACAGTATAGGTTACAAACTATTGAATGTAATAGGTATATACGTATATGCTTCATTATAACGAATTTTTCGTTGAAATATGATGGTCTTCCTGCATTTTTCAATCGTATTTACATGTGCCCCTCTAACAATTGAAGACATTTTTTAAAAATTCCATGAAGTAAAGAAGTAATGCCTTTAAAAATCTGAAAAAAATCCATGGCACAAAGGAAAGACTATTCAATCATGGGGACCTTTTCCCGTGAGAAATTGATAATATTTTCTGAAAAATTAAGAAATGAAAAAAAAATTTCACATGTGCCCCCTTTTTCTCACATAGTAAAAATTGTGTCAATATGTATTGTGTTGCATCGAAACCGTATTTCGTGTTATATCGAAACCGTGCTACATGAGACTTAGAAATAACGTGTTATATCGAAACCAAGTTTCATAAAAACAAAGTAAAAACTTATTAGAGTTATTATCAAACATTGAAAGAATGCATTTAACAAAAATGAAATTCCACCTTTTTTAAAAATAACATTCGTGTTGTGTCAAAACCATGAAGTATCAAGTTTCGTACCGTGTAATGTTGGAACCATGTTATAATAATCGCAAATTTGGTACCGTGTAATATCAATACCGTGAGACGCCTGTATATGTTTAAAAGCCGATGCATCCTGCATTTTCTAATGTGTATAAAATTTTCAAAATGAACAATTAAACTATATTTTGTCTGATGAACAACTACTTAATTATCCATTAACTATGCGCGTCAGTGGACAGCATTTGGTCCACTTTATAAATTCGACATTTTAAGTTTGTCTTTATAGAAGCTGCCAAGAAAGTTTTTCGTACATCTAAGCATTGTATGTCTGATTAATTCAGGAAACTAAAATAACTGTTCTTTTAAGAACACTAAATCCTATTATTAGTTTAGGGATATCGTAAACAATTCGAAAATTCATTCTTCAAAGGAGGCCAGGAAGAGAATTTATCTCAAATTCTCCTACAGTAGAAGAAAAGCCGTTTAATTACTGTTGGTTTGCCAGTGGTGCGTCTAAATCTCCCACCTATCCCTGGAGATCCACTAAATCCACAGGATGGGCACTGTGATTGTCAGCATTAGCTGCAACTGCACCTGCGTCTATCTTTAAAGCCGATTCCTTTGCTCGAAGTGTTTGATAAGGATAAAAAGAAGTGATAATTTATCCGAAGGAATGAGATTTTGTGAAAGATGTTTGTGAGGTGCATTGCATGTTGATTTTAATCATGTCTATAATATATTTGAAGTGCTTGACATTTGTGATCAAACAGCTGAATAACAGCTGCCTACATCTCTACTCAACTTTTCGGGAATGATTTCCACTATAAAGGAAACTTTTGCATAGAAAAATAAACTTCAAATGTATGGGGATCTTCTTCGATTATTAAATGGATCTTCAAGTGGATATTTGTTCAAAGAACGCAAAACTTAGCCAAAATCTGTGTCTTAGTACAGATTCATTTTATCGATTTTAATTTCATTACATTTTTGACTCCAAGTTTAAATTCTAATCCCAAGTAAAATATTTCTTGCATCAATCGTTTTTCGTAGCCCTATTCTTGGATCAAGGTATGGAAAATCCCTACTCCCTTCTTCCCGAGTATGTGTCCCTCGTTGAGCACTGATGCACTGTGTGTAATTTTTTTTTATCAAAGCATACAGTAGCTCCTCTACCACCATTCGTATATCGCTACCTGGAATTTGGGTCTTCACCGTCAAACACTGGATGAGTTTGACTATCTTGCTGTGATCTCAAATTTTGTGGTACAAGTATCGGCAGTCACGTAGAATCTCTTAATACTGTTGAAACAATAACGCCCCCCCCCCCTCGTATGATCTAAAGCCCTCGATCGTAGCTTATAAGTTACAACATGAGGAGTCGCTCGTCATATTGGGGCTAAACTCCAACTGTCTCCCTATGTCTGCTATGTTTTGCTTCTTGACTGTGGTTTATTTTTTTCATTCCTTGTTAATGAGTATTTTTAGATCCTTAAAGTAAACATGAACCTTATACAGCATAAATGAATATTCAATTTTCGCTTGAAATGGAAAATTAATTTTGCTATTAAAACATTTTAACTGACAAAGAAGTAGACTTTAAAAAAAATTCTGCGTCTTTGTTAGAAATATAGTTAATCTATTCATTTTTTTTCAACAAAAATATTTAAATACGACATCCACTCCCTCGCAAACAAATATTGATAAATGAAGAAACCACTCAGTATACCACAAAAAAAATATGACATGGCTCTGTCTTCCCCTAATTACTACCACTTAAAAATTGTAACATGACTCTAAAGGCACAAAATAAAACTCTGCCGTTTGAAAAGAGAAATCTATTTCAAACTGAATGTTTTAGGTGCTTCATAGCAAAACTGCCAGTTCCTGCAAAACATTATGTTTTTGTATATCAATGGGTCGCAAAATATCCGAAGTTGACAAATTTATACCAGCCTTGCTTTCTTCCACTCTCCCAAACAAGTGTTGACACATGAAGAAACCACTTAGTACCTCTTAAATTTACAACATGGCTCGATCTCTCACTATTTAGTATCACTTAAAACTTATAATATCGCTCCATAGACACAAAATAGAACTCAGCCGTTTGAAAAGCAAAATCTGTTTCTGACAGTTTTTTTGGTTTCACAACAAAGCTGTCAGTTTCTGCAAAACGTTATGCTTTTGTATATCAAACACTCGCAAAATGCCCATAGTTAGAAAAATTATACCACTTTCGCTTCCGTCCAATCTCTCGCAAACAAATCATTAAGCTTTAAAGAAACCACTCAGCCCCACTTAACAGGGGGGGGGGGGGGTTACAGTACCTCAAAAATAACCAAACGATCAAAAACATTTTAATTGCTTATTTCGAAACTAAACACTAGTCCAAACACAGGGGAAAAGTTTCATTGCTTTAGTTCAAATATTCAAAAACTTATGAATGGTTTTAGGTCATGCTCGCTATGTGTTCTTATGCAAAAAGAAAACTTTAAATTGATTTTTCTCGATGATCGTTTTTTTTAAGTTTTCGTATCATAAGAATCCCTAAGGATTTTTTTCTATTAAAGATACAGCTTTAAAGTAATACTTTTTGCAGTTAAGATAATATCTTTAACAAAACTGTGCATTGGAAAAGCATTTTATAAATTATTCAAATGTTTAGAGCATGTTATACCTTTAAAAACCAAATTTTTTTTTCGAAAAAAATTACGATTTTTTCCGTAATAGATCACAGAAGATTTTCTATTAAACATAAAAGCAAATGAATGCACAGATTTTTAGAGATGATGATTGTCATCGTTTAGCAAAAAGATTTTTTTTACATTAGTTTAAAAACAAGAAAGCCTTAGGGATTTTAAAAAATTGAAATTTTCCTAAATGTTTTGAATTTTTAAAAAAAGTAAGCATTGTTTTAAAGTTTTTAAAAAAAATATTGATTACAAAGTAAGTAAGCATGTTATGGTTTCAACAAAATATAGAATTTACTTAAATTTAAAAAAATTGCTTGAAAGGTACTGTGACCCCTTAAAATTACAACATGATTCCAACTCTCACTATTTAGTGCCACTTCACAATTGTAACATGGTTCCGTAGACACAAAATATATTTCTACCATTTCAAAAAAAAAAAAATTAGCGGAAAAAATATTGACTGGAATTTTGTTAAAACTATTTTTCGAGTACGAAAGTGGTTAATTAAGGATGAAAACTTTTTATCCTTTCTGCAGCGAAGAGGGGATTAATTCTGTTTAAATCAATGAAATTTGCTAACTGCACAAGTTCTTTAGAGATTTTTATAAGTCATTACAAAAGTAATGTAAATATCAACAAAATCTGTGACCTACTTCCCCCAATTAATTCTAATTTGAATTCCGAAACTTTGAATTCAAATTATGTTTTTCGCAATCACGAGTTGCGATAAGACCCTACTGATTAGAGTTATTGTTTCTAGAACCCCCCCCCCCCCAAGCATGTTCCTCCTCCTGGGTGGTTACGTGTGTATAGTTGTGTGTGTAGGCTTACGTGTGTGCACGTAAGCGTGTGTATGTGTGTAAAGGCATGCGCACGTAGGGGAGTGAATATGAGCATGCGTGTGTAGGACATGGACGCCACCGCCCAGCAAAAGTGGATTCCGGTGGACAGTGCTCAGGACCAGCCGCGCCACCGCCGGTGGTGCTGCAGCCCTGGTCCAAGCTGAAAAAGGAACCGTAACGCCAAGGACTGTCAAATGAGAGCAATAAGCAATCGCGATTGCTCAAAAAAAAAAAAAAAAATCAGTTTCCAACTGAAGGTTTTTAAATTTTAAAAACAAAACAGCCAGTTTCTCCAAAACATTACGTTTTTGTATATCAATCACTCACAAAATGCCCAAAGTTAGCAAATTTATACCACTTTCGCTTACGTCCACTCTCAGGGAAACAAAGTATTGAGATATGAAGCAACTTCCTTCCCTCGAATCTGACGAGCATTTAAAGATCTTTCCTGGAGCACCAGCTGTAAAAATGTCATCAAGATCATACTTGTTTTCGTTTTTGTAAAAGTTTCTTTCTTAATCTCTCATCATTTTATTCTTTTTTGTATTAAATGTTTGTAAAGACTGTCACTGTAAACATTGACGTTTGCTTACCTTAATTTAAGAATCCAAAAGCTGAAAGAAGTTTGTTAATATTTTAAGCAGGTGTTAGTAATTATTTCTTGTTTATGGAAGGTGCTAAAGTAGTTTAGAATTTGATGCTTTAATGCCTCGCATTCTCGCGTCCTATAAAATTGTTGTTTTCTTTTTTTAAGAACTGTTGTTTGAAACCTTGATTAACACCTTTTAAAACCAGGATAGATGGCTCTTTTTATGATAATTTTGAATATCACCAGTGTCAGAAAAAGGAATTTTTCACAAAACATGATGTATTCATCACTCCAATAAACTATAGGGGACGCTGAAGCAACTGTTTAATGGCGGATGAAAAAGGTAAAACAAACAGATGCCATAACTTATAACTTGCTTTGAAGCTTAATGAGTGCCAGTAATTTTTCATCGTGTTTGTGGGAAACTTTCTTTTTTATTCCTCCGAAATTACATTACACAACAAGCTGTCTGAAGACTATAATTTTCCCCAAAGAAAACACGTGGAACGGAATGTTTTACCTTTCTCTTTGGTATTGTTAATCACCGCAAAGTAGCGTATTCGAGCTCTGGAGTTGCGAATTGTAAAAGAAGCAAAATGTGCGTAAACTCATGTACGAAAGGGGTACGTGCGGTTATACATCTAAAATTCCTTTTTTTTTCACCCTTAATTGGTTGGGTGACATTTTTGAAACGTAAGTGATGAGTCGGGGTGCATGTTACCCCTACATTATATTTCTTGTGCGCACGACAAAACTTATCGAATTAAAGTAGGGATATTTCCAATGATTTGTGTATTAAATAAATGCTAACTGAAACAGTAGAAAAAAGAAAATATGCTTATACATACACTACTGGCCATTAAAATTCCTACACTAAGAAGGAATGGACAGAATGAAACAAAATTTTGAACACGTGATGGAAACATTGACACTAGAAAATGATTACAAAATGAAAGCAAAATGATCATTTATTACTGAAAAAATCCCTCATAAATGGAGGTTAAAGTACCCCGTTGCTCCACCTCTAACATGAATATAAGAACCGATACGGTTGAGCATTGAGGTACAGCAGTTTCGTACGATGTCTTGCTTCTTCTCGTACCACAGTTTCTGTAAATGCGCCACTAATTCAATCAAACTTACAGGCTGTCCAATTTACCGTCTCTAGTGATCCCGGAAATGGTCGATTTGTGACTAATCAGTGCATCGCGCAGACCAGAGAAAGTGATAACGTGGAAGAGAAAGTCCCTTGACACGTTGCTGTGTCTGACCAAGCATTGTCATGTTAAAAAATGGCCCTTGGGAGCCCCGTCGTGAGTGCAAGCACATGTGTATGTGTTTGATCCAATGAGTGGTACGTTTACAGCAACTGTAGTACGAGATGACGTAGGGTATCGTAGGAGATGTTATGCCTCAATGCCCCGATTGTATCGCTTCGTACATCGTACATTCACGCTAGAGGTGACTTAATAGGGTACTTAAACCTCCATTCATTTGAGATTTTTCCAACAATAAATTATCAATTAGCTTTCATTTTGTAATCACTTTCTAATATCAATTTTGCTATCACGTGTGCAATATTTAGCTTTATTCTGGCAATTTCTTCTTGGTGTAGCAATTTTAATGGCCAATAGTGTATAAAACCTTATAAGTGAGCACTAGAAAATGTTTGAACACAAAAGTCCAATTCTTCTGGGTTGCAAAACAGTTCCTCCCATCAGTTAAGGTTAGCCGCAGCCTTAATAGTACATAGTAGAACGTAGTCTTAATAGAGAGAAAAAGTTCTATGTGTTAAAGAAGTTCTGTGTGTATTCTGTTAAGTTCTGTGCCAGTTCATCTAGTAGTGGAGTAAAACCTGCAAAGTTGATCACCCACGCAATTTGATTACCTGTCTAAACTGACTGCTTTCGATAGGATATATGATTCATATAGGGGAGGGTGGCCCAAAGCGGGTAGAATTTCGAAGAACGCTCGAAAATTGTAGTTTTTGGATTTTTATCAAAACAATTTCGGTTTTATTTCCTAGTAGGGTTCTTGAACTTCAAAATAAAAAGTGATTTTTGTACTATTTCAAACCCAATATTTATTTATTATCAAACTTTACAAACATTTGAAAAACCTGCTTTTGCCCTACCAGGGAACCCAAAGCAGGTAAGCTTAACTAATTGTGATTTAATACATTTGCCAATCAAATATGAAGTTATAAATGATGAACATAATTGACTAGCTACCAAACATTATTGAAAAATATATAAAAAAGTTGTACTTGTCCAATTTAAAGTCACCACATTTGTTTAGAAAGCATAAAGAAACAACTGATTAAATTAATAGACCAATTAACTGCCATCCTAAAAAATAACTTTTTAAAGTTTTATGAAATAGGAAATCTAAGTCAGCACACGAGTCAAGAAATTATAAATATATATATGATTAAATCCTATACCAGCTTTGCCCGAGGGCACGTTTTTTATTTAAATAATGATAATCTCAAATTCAGAAAAGAAACAAACAAAATGACTACCGCAGTTTCTAGGTGGAAGGTATCAAAATAACGTAATATTATTGACAACAAACAAATAAATAAATAATCTCCGACTAATCACAAGTTACAAAACTAGTTTTATTCTTTTTTTTTAGAAATGTATCATTTCTTTATTTTAAGCCTGGCTGCGCCACGCCGCTTCACTGCTGCTTCGGTGGTACTGATTAAAACTCGGAAGTGTTCATGTAAACACGACATACGTATGTATCGCCTCTTACACACCATGGGGGAGGGACATACGAAGGCCTACCAGCTTTGTGCCACCATCCCCTTACTTTCAAATATATTCAATCTAATATTTGACGGGTTTATGAATCATATATACCTATGTCTATGTCTAGCTCTATAAGTTGACCACTAGTTTAATTTGGGAACATTTCTATGATTGGGAATTTGGTGTGGCATTCAGAATTTTGGCAAGAATAATTTTCTTTGGTAACCCTGTTGCGTTATGGCAACCCTATTTGAATATACATTTTCCTGTTCTTTGTTTACTTTCGAGGCAACAAGAAGCAAAGGGATGTAAGTGGACATTTTCAAGTTTCGAGTAAAACGCATTAAAAAATAACGTCCTAGGTAGGCTTTCATTGATTTTTTTAAAAATGAATCATGCTGTACAGCAGCCCCTACCAGGGCTACTAGTACTATCTCCTTCTCCAAGACAGAGGAGAGGTTCCCCGACTATTTGTACTGGTTATCTCCAAATTTTTAATTTTGCCACTTACATCCCTTTGCTTTTCACTGCCTCATATGCAAAAAAAAAAAAAAAAAAAAAAAAAAAAAAAAAAAAAAAAAAAAAAAATTCCTCGTGCAGGCATTTGTGTCAACAATTTTACGCTAAAGAATAATTCCCAATCATTGAAACCTTCCTTCTAAGTTGACCAATGAAATACCTCACCGCTAGAAATTTTGATATGACAAGAATAATAAAAATGACTTGCGCCTGAAACTTAAGTAAGAGTGGTGACAATTGTTTTAACAACTAAACTTAATAAAGAATTTTTATTTTGTCATGAACTTTGCTTTATCATAATTCACTATGATTCAAACAACACCCATGCAATTATGGCGGATATATCTAAAGCTCAAACGCTTACTTCGCTTTTACAAAGTATGTGAAACAAGGAGAAAAACCCCAAAACACTTGAGAATTATTTTATCAGAAAATATTCGCATAAAACATTAAAAAAAAAAAAAAAAAAAAAAAAAAAAAATACTTGATTCGCAGACTGTATAAAAGTAAAAGAAAGGATACTTTTATTTACTTATTTATTTATTTTTTTTGTGTAAAACACGTTTTAAAAAATATACATTATTAACTTTACAACTATTTTAACCCATGAATGTCTAATCTTTAAAAAAAAAAAATTCTGCAAAATGGTGGATTCCTCTAATTTTACTTCCTATTTAAATCATAAGAAATAAAAAGTAAACGTTTAATATATTAAGTATTGGTAATGATTAAAAATTTGTCAATGTTAGGATCTCACAGAAAGTGAAGAAATACTTTGCAGCAAAATACCCTACCCTCATATTATGTTATAAAAATACCTCACTGTTTAAGCAGTAAATTTTTACTTATTATAAAATACCAAAATCTAGACATTCTTAAGCATGCAAAACAAGCGAAACGTACATGCACTAAATGCTGGAAAGAGAAATATATTTTAAATTTACCGTCAGCACTAGCGCGGCCAGGTCTGTCATTTCAAACTTTTCCGGAATTGAGGAAGGGACAAAGAATACATACTCAATGCAATTTCACCTTAAAGCAGCAAAAACACGCCCACTTACATGTAAAAACATTATTTTTTTGTCGTCAGGGAAGGGGGAAATTGACCTCCTGCCCGCCCCCCTAAATGGCGGGTTTGAGCACTGCCATATTAACGAGTCAAAAATTAATTGTGTAGAATGTTTAGCGCGTATTTCATTCGTGATTTGCAACAGCCGAGCTCAACTTTTCTCTCATAGTATTTTATAAGATTAAATTCGGTACGTTGCCAAATGTCAACATGATGCGGCCCGTAAGGGAACGCATCACAGTTTATGATAAGTCAATGCATATATTAATCATCAAGTATTACTTTTAAAATTAAAAATTTAGGCACATGTTTGTTGAAATATTATATTTTTTTTAACAAAATTGCTACTCCGTCAAAGTGATTCTTACTCTTTTGGCAGACAGCCCTAATGGCGTCACAGCTGGCCTTCTGACGTCAATCGATTATAGAGAATATCGCGAACCAAATGGAGGCATCAATCTAAGTGACAGCGCTCCTATTTGAATGTTAAAAGATTGCAAAACTCGTGAGAATGAAAGTAAATGGGAAACTACATTTTGATCGAGTAGAGAATTTTACTTTTTTGTCAATTTTAGCGCCACATGGCCGATGTGGACAAACATTTTAAATTTGGTGCTACGCATGTGGTCCGTAACAAGAAACTTAAAAATAAAAAAATAGATAAACGGAGAAATAAAATCTTGTGCATAAAGTTTATTGTAGTTGCACATACAAAAGCTGATTTTTAATTTAGTTTGTAAGGTATAGATAAAACTAGTGAGCTGTAGAACGTAGTCTAATTAGTTCTTATATGAGAAAAAACTCTGAATAAAAATACAATAAGCTAAAATTTAAGCAACTGGCAATTTGGAGATTATCATAACACTATTATGAGCCTTTTATTTATTGAATCCGTGCAACTCGAAAACATGAATACCTGTACGATGTATTTTAAGCAACTAATTACTCACACTCATAAAATTTAATTAATTATAATTTAAATTAATTATTAATTTTGTTTGTAAGGTATAGATAGAACTTGAGAGCTGTAGAACTTAGTCTGATCATTTCTCATATGAGGGAAAAAACTGTTTGAGTAAAAATACAATGCGCTGAAATTAAAACAACTGACTTCTTGGATATGAACATAATACTATATCGTCGTTTCAGAGCAATAGTAAGATATCTTACGGTTGTTTCTGGGATTAGATGTCTTACTGTTGCTCTGAGGTGGCGACATTAAAAACTTTTTAATCATTTTATATTTTATTACACTTATTAGTCGCACTTACAAAAGTTTGATTATTAATTTAGTTTTGTAAGGTATAGATAGAACTTGAGAACTGTAGAACATAGTCTTATTATTTACTATGAGGGAAAAAAACTGTTTTGGTAAAAGTAAAATAAACTGAAATTTAAGTAACCGGCATTGTCAATATTAACATAACACTCTGTTAAGATATTTTTGATTATTGAACATGTGCTACTCGAAAGCATGCAAAACTGTACGATATATTTTGTTACTATTATTAATTACACTTATGTAAAAGTTCGCTTATTTATTTAGCTTGTTATAAATAGAGCTTTAGAGCTGTACAACTTATTAAACGGTTTGAGTAATAATACAATACTCTGAAATTGAAACAAACGGCAACACGGATATTAACATAACACTATATTAAGAACCTTTTAACTATTGAATCTGCCCAGATCGAAAACATGAAAACCTGTAAGATCCAAAAGAAATGCAAAGTTACAAAAAATAATCGGAAAAAAATGTGGGAGGGAATATAATTCTGCTGAACTATATGTTCTTCTCTACTTGAAAAACCTCTTGCATGTTTACTCGCTTAAGTCAAGTTTCTAGTGACTAAAAAAGGTAAAAATATATCCTTTATTGAGGTGCAGAAAAAGTTTGGAAATATTGCTGGTTGATTTTAAAATTGTGATTAAAAAGATAAAGATGGTAATATTTGGTATTTAAAAGGAATTATAAGCGAAATTTAGTTGGGGAAAACCAATTCTGGCAGAGTTGTAATGCTCGGATCAATTTACGCATAGCCTTCATATTACTGTCAGGTAAGGTTTGCCCAACTATAAAGAGAAATTGATAAACTTTTACTTTAAAGACTAGCGTCATGAGAAGTGTTTTTCCTAAGAAAACGAACTATATACAAGGTTTTCCATCAAGGTGAGATACACTCTTAAACGAGATTCGTCACTCGAAGGACATAAAATATCACCGAAAAACAGTATCTCTGCGACCTAATATTTTTGAGAAAATTCCGAGAGAAAAGTATGATGTCATTACTACTGTACGAGAAAAAATCTTTTGATAGAAATATGGAAATCGGTTTTGGGGTGCGTAGGAAAATGTTAAAAATACCAGCATTGAGGCAAGTATGCATACTGTAGAATGACTAATTGTCAGGATTGTGGATTCGGAGGAAAAATGGTAGCCTCCGACTCCGAGAATTTTAGAGCCTTCGACTCCGATTACAACTCCCTTACCCCAAAATCAGTCCGACTCCTACTTGAATCCCCAAGTCTGGCAGAGTTGCGGCATTTGAGGGAAAATGACCTGTTCCCACTCCGACTGTTGAAATTTTAAACCTTCGACTTCCGACCCCGACTCCTTTATCCAAAATCAGTTTGACTCCGACTTCGGCCCTGCAGTCATGTAAATTGTACCCGTTATTTTCCTTACAGCGTATATCACATCATACATTCTCTCGTTTTTTTTTTTTTTTTTTGAAAATCATAAGTACCTACTGGAGATACAGTTCTTACAGGATTGTTCTCCAAGTGAGGAATCTAGCATTGGTTGATCTGGTCTTGACGAGACTCCTTCTATGACCGTGAAATTTATTTTCTAAATAACTGTCTGCAAAGTCAAATTAAAATTATGAGACATATTATTTTAAAACATCTGAACATCCGTCGCGAAAAAGACGAATGGGTGTATCTCAAAACAATCGAAAAATGAGTTATAACCACCACAGAAATGTCCAAAGTCGATTTTATAGTCTGACCAATGGGCGTATCTATACAGTGGTGGACAAAATTATAGACTCAATTTTTTTTTCTTTTGTTTCTATTACATCATGACTCAGTTTAAATTATTTTCATTGAAGTAAAGGTGAATAGTTGAAGAAATAGTTCTAAAATTAGTACATCTTATCAATTAAATTAAAAAATTCATAAAGTTAGAAAATTTGCAAATTTAATATTTTATTATTGCGTGAAACCTGGACAAAAGTATAAACTCGGAGGTAAAAAATCCAGGATTGCGAGAAAGTTTCGTTCCAAAATGTTAATTTAACGCCATAGAATAAATAAATGTTGCCATCAGTAATTGCTAAAAGTTTTGTTTTTGGAAATTAATGAGAAACATATAAATGCACCGCTGGACAAAATTATAAACAAATTTTTTTTTTCATTTTTTTCAATCATAATTTAATTTAGTTAAAAAACGTTTTGTTCCAGTAAAGATAAATAACTGACTAAATAGTCCTAAATTCAGTATAACTCATAAACTTTATAAAATAAATAATTAATTAAAAAAATCTCAACTTTAATATCTTTATAATACATGAAATCTGGACAAAAGTATCAACTCAAAAGTAAGAAACTCTGAAGTTTGGTAGAATTTTATTCAAATACTTAATCATTTAGTATCCAGAAATGAACCAATGCTAAATTACAAACTTACAATACTGCGTAAACACAATTATAAGCTGACAAAATTTTATTTATTTATTTATTTTGAGTTAAGTTACATTTGCAATTACTTCAGTAAAACAAAAGCACAGATTTAGGAAAATGTAATTTTGCTATTAACATGGATAAATTGGAAAAAAAAAATCAATATTTGAAATGTTTTAAAAATTAACACTGCATTAAATATAGCCATTAGTGTAAACTACAAACTTTTAAAAACGAGTTGGGCCCTCAGTTTTCTGAATTACCTCGAATATGCGGCTGGGCATGTAGATTTCACAAGAGTTTCCAACAGCTGCAGTGGCATATGGTTCCTTGCTGAAAGTATTGTCCTTTTTAATTCCTCTGTGGTTTGGTACTGGTGCCGATCATAATAAACTTTGCGAACCATGGTCCCCCAAAGATTTTCAATCGGATTAAGATACGAACTACGAGCTGGCCATTTGATAACTTTGATACCCCACGCTTGAACCATTCTTTTGTACTTTTCGCTGTGTGTACACTCGCGTTATCTTGCTAAAATAACCAGTTACCTCCAGAAATCAGATGAGCAAAAGGTAAGAGATGATCTTCCATTATTAATTGGTAATCTTCAGCGTTCTATCTTCAATTAAGAAATGCCAATCCTGCTTTACCATGCTGAGAGAGTTATTTATCTTTACTGGAACAAACATTTTTTTAACTGAGTTAAATCATGATTGTAAAAATGAGAAAGAAAAATGAGTTTATAATTTTGTCCAGCGGTGCATTTATATGTTTCTCATAAACTTCCAAAAACGAAACTTTTAGAAATCACTGATGACAGCATTTATTCATTCTATGGCGTTAAATTAACATTTTCGAACGAAACTTTCTCGTAATCCTAATTTTTTTACCTTTGAGTTTATACTTTTGTCCAGATTTCACGTAATAATAAAATATTAAATTTGCAAATTTTCTAATTTTATGAATTTTTTAATTTAATTGATAAGATATATTAATTTTAGAACTATTTCTTCAACTATTCATCTTTACTTCAATGAAAATAATTTAAACTGAGTCATGTTGTAATTGAAACAAAAGAAAAAAAAAATCTAATTTGAATTCTGAAACTTTGAATTCAAATTATGTTTTTCGCAATCACGAGTTGCGACAAGACCCTACTGATTAGAGTTATTGTTTCTAGAAATGGCTCCCCCCCCAAGCATGTCCCTCCTCCTGGGTGGTTATGTGTGTATAGTTGTGTGTATGCAGGCTTAAGTGTGTGCACGTAGGCCTGTGTATGGGTGTAAAGGCGCTCACGCGTTGGCGAGTGTGTATGAGCATGCGTGTGAAGGACATGGACGCCACCACCGAGCAGAAGTGGATTCCGGGGGACAGTGCTCAGGAACAGAGCAGCCGTGTCGCCGCCGCGCCGGTGGGCGGTGGTGCTGCTGGTCCAAGCTGAAAAATAATCCCAACGTCAAGGACTGTCAAATGAGAACAATAAGCAATCGTGATTGCTCAAAAAATTTGAGTCTATAATTTTGTCCACCACTGTACAATAAATAGTGAAAAGTTACAGTCCCTCCTAGTAGTGGCAGTTCTCAAGCAATAGAGTAAACTGGAAATCTTTAAATCGGTTTTCTGCGAAATGCTTAAAAGTAAGATACACCCATTCGTTTTTTTAGAACATTAGATCTAAAAACAGAACATCAGACGAAACATTAGATCTAAAAACAGAATATGTAAAAAACATAAAAAAATCATGTTTTTCGCAATCACAAATGTATGTGTGTTTGTGTGCAGGCGCGTGAGTGTATATAAAGGTGTGTGTATGTGTGCGGACGCGTGAATGTATATAGTATATATAGTAGTGTGTGTGTGTGTGTGTGTGTGTGTTCAGGCACGTGAGTATATAGTGGTGTGTGTGCAGGACAGTGATTGTATATAAGCATATGTGTGTGTAAGATATAAAAGCAACCGCAAAGGATGAGAAAAGTCCAGTGAATAGTGCTGTTGGTGGAGACTGTGCTTGCTGTAGCACCTGCAGAAGCCGATCGACGGATGTACTCGCTGATGACCAGTTCCAAAAATCAAAGAACGTCATTCAACGGTAAAGTGAAAACAATAAGCAATCGTGATTGCTCATTAAACGATTTTTTGCTAAAACACTTTAAAATTCCAAATGCGCGGAGCTGTTTATAAAATGTAAAGCGTCAACAATGAAATTTATTACAAAATTTAGGGCAAACAAATCCTCTCACTTAATCGAAGTGGCTAAATCGTTTCAAGCCCTGAAATATATATAATTATATTTACCGATTAAAACAAAATTGTATTTTCTCAAAAGAACAACAATAAATCCTTTCGCCAGCAGCAGGATTTTCCTGACGTCTTAAACGTAGAAGAGTTATCGCTTTTTAAAACGTCTTTTATAAATCAACGCCGAGGCTTAGCAGAAATCGAGACAAATAAAAAAACCAACAAGGGAGGGGGAAAAAAAACATCCCAACGCCTGACTTCGGTGATTAACGCCAACGAGCTGTGAAAATCAGTGAAGGGAGGAAATTTTGCTCAATTTATCTTTCGTGAAAGGCGAACTTGATAAATGATACCATCCCATTGGAAGATGCTGGTTTTAACCGTACAAAGGCTTCAATGGATTAAATACCGCCCTTGTTTATAGTTACAGATTGCGATGATATTGATGTATTGAATTTAAGTTTTAATCGTTGAAGTTTGATATTTCTATTGAAGTAATCAATCTTTTTGGGCTCTTGATTGCTTTATTGGGTTCGATGTAAGTAAACGTTTTGCTTTTTATAAAGCAAGAAAAATATTTGATAATTTAAGGGATGTTGTCCAAGCGAAAGTATGATGGAGTAAAATATTGGGCAGTTTCTAGTACATTACATTAATAGGAGACTTTTTTTTGAGCAATCATAGTTGCTTATTATTTCATTTGACGGTTGAATGGCGATCGACTTTACACAATGTTGCTTTGACAAAAGCTACGAGAGCAAATCAAAGTCTTTGCGCCTATTTTTTTAAGCCAAAATATGACTGGGAATACGAAACGAATATGTCATTCCCAGCAGTGACTGTTCCTTTAACCGTACCAGCCGTATTTGCTTTTTGCTCGGAAGAGCGGAACTGTTATCAGTCATTTAAGATGACAGTCCGTCTTCTGACGTCAACAGCTTATGAGCAGCGAAGTGTTAGTCGTTTTCTATAGAGCAAAAGAGACAAACACCCCTTGTGTCTCTTCAGGTGAGTATCCAAGAGAGACACTTTTCCCCTTGTGTGGGGAGCATTTTCCTGCGAATTTCTATTTGCGTTTGTCCCTTGCTACATACACTGTTAAAAATTTTCCAGAAAATTTACTGTAATTGTTACTGGCATCCATGTTGCCAGTAACTATTACCGTAAAAATCAAATGTTACTGTAAAATTTAATTTTTTCCTCGGTATGCCATAGCAACCAATTGGAGCTGTAATCGCTTTTTTCTCCGGTATAAATTACAGTAAAAATCAGCGATGCTGTAAGTCCGCCATTTTACAGTAACAATTACCAGAAAATCTTCCTGAATTTTAACAGAGAAGAAAACGAATAACATTTCGCTGTTTATAAGCTGTGGACGTCTAAAGACGGACCGTCATCTTAAATAACTGATAGCAGCTCCGTTCTTCCGAGTAAAAAGCAGATACGGCTGGTACGGTTAAAGGAACTATCACTGCTGGGAATGTACATATTCGTTTTGTATTCCCAGCCATATTTTGCCTCAAAAAATAGGTGCAAAGACTTTTTGATTTGCCCTCGTATTTTTTTTTTCTGTGACTATTCAAAATCCTTACAAGTGTTTACATTTATTGCGCGACATACAGTGTGACTCAGTTGAATGTGTGAGAACTCGTCAGAGGGTTATGAAGCATCTTGACGACTAGAAAACATGTAGCAAAGCGGGATCGGAAATGCTTTCTCGACTTGAGAAATTTCAAATATTTCAGGAGTGTTCCACAGTGTTCCGTTCATCTAAAATGTAAGGTGTGCATTGTAGCCAGTGGAACAAACATCGAACACTTTCTTTCATCCTTCTACCTTTCGCTTTTTTACATGTATTATTAAAAAGATTTTTCACTTATAGTCTTTTTTTATGGTGCTTTTGTGTACATCACCGCTTTAAGAAGGCGTTTCCGATCTCGCATTGCAAAATGATTTCAAGTCTTCAGGATGCACCCTAACCCTCTTAAGAGTTCTGAACCGTTTAACTGCGACACCCTGTATATGTATGGTCTCATTTTGTATGTTTTTCATTTAATTGTCATGCCGTGGTGCGAGTTTCATTGTTGATGACATCAGGCGCGTAACTCAATCATTGGCTATTACTCATATGAGGATATGTGTATTTTTTTACGATTAAAACCGAACCTTTTTACTTCCAAATTAAAACATTTGTTTAATAAAGGGGAGGAAAGAAAAAAAAAACTTTTGTTTTATTGCCATTTTAGTTTTGATTATACTAATTTAAGTATTTTTTCTTGGGTATTCTAAAACAAGCAAAAATTTATTTATGGAGTATTTGTTTTGCTGTAGCACTACAAATACTTTAGTTATTTCGCAGATGCCTCACGCTTAAAAAAAAAAAAGAAGAAAAAAAAGTACGAGTTAGAAATTAATTAAGAATCTCCCCGAAAAAAACCCTCTTTTTTTCTAACTATACTACGCATTTTTATCAGTTTTATGCAACAAAGGAATAAAAAAAAAGTATTATTTTAAACTTGTTTTACACACCAATGCCTCACTTTTATGGAGTCTTTATGTTTCCCAGAAGATTTCTTGTTTGCCCGCCCCCTTCCTTCTAAGGCAGAAAAAAAATCTCTACTTTCGGAAAATCTTGGCAAACTTTTTATAATGTTTGCGAGAAAAAACTATGGAGGCTTTATAAAATAAATTATATGCTTTACTGGTCTTTTAGTTGTAGCTGTGAAGCATGAAATGATTATTTTGATTAATTTTGTGCCATCCTGTTATGAAGTTTATACTAGACACTGACTTATTTGTGAAAAAATAAATAAACAAAATCATTGGCAAAACCCATTCATAAATCAAATGTTATCTTTAAAATATATAAAGTAAGACTAGCTAATTAATATGGTTAATTTCAAAAACGACGAGAAATAACTACAAATGGCAAAGAAAATGTTGCGAATAACTATGCTGCCTTGGGCAGGCAAACGGCAATATCTGCAGAAATGAGTTTTTGAGAAATTGAAAGAAACACGTTTTGGATTCAACACTAACATTAGGGAAATGAAGGAATAGGACGCAGTTCAGACTGAATTATGGAAAAACAAATGCCGACTAGAGATGCACACTCCCCCACTCCCCAAATTTCGAAGATTTGAAACAAACATGTAACTTAGGGGAATATTGGGAATTTCGAGAATTAACAATATCCTTCGTTTTACTCGTTGATATTAGGGCTAGAGCAAATAACTTTTTTAAATTTTCTTCAGTTGGTATCATTTCAAAAAACTATTGTAGGGGTGACCGGGGCACGTTTTCGAGAATTTTTTTTCAATGACTTTTCTAATTTTTATGTTTTAATCTAGGAAATTTTAGACATTGTGGTTTTATGAAGTCAAAATTTATATTCAGTTGCTGCTCAGCTTGTATTTTTAAACGTAAAAAAAAATTGTTTTTTGAGTCCAAGTCGGTTGCGTCGGGGTAACTTTGCGCATCGAGTGCAGCTGTCTTCTAGTTTTGCTTCGATAAAAACTTGTAAATTTTAAAGCAATTTCAAATTTTTGTTTTGTTCTGCCCATTATGTTTTTTTCTTTGTTGCTTCTAACTGCTCTTGTCTGAGGGCTTCTTTAATCGGCATATCAGTTAGGAATGTGAGCATCCTATTTTTTTTCTTTCTTGGTTCCTAAGATTTGGTTCTACTTTTGAAGATGGTGTAAGTTGGGGTAGTCGACATAGGACGAAGTGCAGAGCCTATTGGGAGAAATACTTGGATTATCGATAAGCCTTTTCATAATTTTGACATCAAATGTGGTTCTGTTTGTGTTTTGAACGTAATCTCTTACCATTTTTAAAGTAAAGAAAATGTGTTACACGCTAAATAATGTATAAGGTTAAAGCTGAACAGGCATGAAGACAGCAATATATGATTGTAAGCTATAAGATACAAATCTGTTACTCAATCGAAAATGAATGGCGATTTACAAAACTAAATAGCCTGAAAATACTAAAAAAACGAGACAGTATGAACCGAAAAAAGCGTTAGGAGGCAAGTTTAGAAGTAAGACACACTAAGAACGTGCGTAAATGTGCTCCGATAGTAATGCGCAAATTTGGCCCGGCTCCAGGTTTGGGTTGATTTTTAAGGTGCAAGAAAATTTAATAACATTTCCATTTATACATTACAAGTCTCAAAAAAAACGAGCTGATGTGTACATCACATGACTTCTTTTTACTCCAATTTAATGTAATTTCCCCATTATTGGCAGTTTTAATGTAATTCAATTGTTACTCTCTAAACATCACTAACAGTGGCCAAATTGACACCTAATTTAAAATTTAAAAAAAAGTCGCCAAACTTGTCGCCAAGTTGGCAACAAAATTTGGCGACCAAAAGACTGGCGATATGTCACCAAGTGTCCGACAAATTATAACACCACTTGAGTTTACATCGAAATTAACAATGATTTCCCCCCAAAAAGGGGCAAAAACCCCTTAAGAACATCCGTATGCAACCAAAAGAGAAGGTTCACAACTAGGCTTTACTAGGAGTCTACGTACCAAATTTCAACTTTCTAGGACATACAGTTTTTGAGTTATGCGAGATACATACACACATACGCACATACATACATACATACGGACGTCACGAGAAAATTCGTGGAAATTAACTCGGGGGTTCTCAAAATGGATATTTTGGGTGTCTGTGGTTCCTAGGCATATATCCACGTGTGGTCGGGCCGAAAAAAAAACTCAACATTCATTCACGGGTGAAAAAAATGGAAATTAAGGCCGATTTTTGAGTGAAATTTTTTTGCGAATACAATACTTCCTTTTTTGTAAAAGGAAGTAAAAAGGATAAAATTCTGATAATTTTTATATATTTGTTTAATTTTAAGTATGTATTGTTTATTCACAATAAGCTTCAAAACGTTCAACACAAAATTTACTCAACTTGGTAAAACATAGAATCCTTTCCGCATGCTTGACCGAAGCTCGACTGATGTTAAAAAACTTGTGAGAATATTTACTAGGGAGCAGCATCGATCTGTTATCTGTCTGCGTAATCGTGCTCCGGATTACCCTAGGCTTTCAGTAACAAGTTGTTGCCTTAGTAGAATTGAATAAAAGCTAAATTACATTTGGTAAAGAATATTTTCTTTTTACATTAAAACTTAATTCAAATTTGTGGTTTATGTCCGAAAGGAAGAGTATTAGCAATGCCTGGTCGTTTAACCGGATATTATTATGCATGCTGTGAGATGTTATAAGCGAGATGATGTACAACAAGTCATGTACAACATTCGATTTCCTTAAAAAACTAGTCTACATCAAGTTATTTTTTCAGTCACAATATAAGAAAGAATCTTCTTGCTATGTAGGACCTCATTACGATTTCTTCGCTCCTAAAGGGATGATATCACTGTAAATACTGTACGCTTTCATTTCAAATACATTACAGGGTCCTGGTTCTGATGCTTAGAATTTTGAAATAGAATTACTCGGTAGCCATGAACTACTTTTAATTTGTATTGACCAATTCCATTGTCGATATATTGCAGACGATTGTTTCGCTTGAGTGAAATTAAGTGCAAAATTTTGCCGGAAAGGCAAAACATAAACATTAGAATCAGAAATGTATTTCAATAAGTATGTTTTGACAGCTAAAATTACTTAAGTCTAAGAATTTTCACTGCCAATTGGTACGGAACATTTTTTTGGATTTGAGCAAAATAATAATATTTTGTCTGATTATGTATAGAAAAGTTCATAGACTTCAACTGCAGAATAAATTTTTGTATTATCGTCATATCTCTAGTGAAAATTTTATCAAAAAAACAACAAAAAACATGCCCTCTTATATGTAAAAGTATTAAATTTTCGAAGTTAGAGGGAGGAGGGTTGCAATTGTTCCTTCCCGCTTGTGTACTGATCTTCTATAACTTTTGAACTTCAGTGTACAAAAATGTTAAATGGGCTATGGTTAAACACTTTTTTAACCTTTTCGTAAAACAGCTCCTCAGTTCATTACAATCCGTATATCTGAATTCCGCCAAAGGCTATGTTTACATTGAGAAACCGGGTGATTGATTTGATGACGCCAGCGGTAGGTTTGATGAATTCACAGTGGGCGTTCAAAGGATGTTTTCATTAGTTTTCATTAATCGGTAGCTCCATTAGAGCGCGCGTGATTAGTCACTGGTTAACCACAGTTGACTGGTTACTCTGTGCGAACATAGCTATGGTGGAATCTCCTTATTCTGCTATAAAACACCAGTAAATTAAAACTAATAGTGGTTAAGTTGGACTACTGAAAATCAAACGCAAAAGAGACTCACATAAACACAATTTGCAGTTAGACCACTATTTATCTGAAGCATTTACATATTTGTTTAATTTTTGTTATTCTTGCTTCTCTAAGTAACGTTTTGGAGAGGAGGCAAAAGCGACGAGAATGGAGAGGACTCGATTTCTAATTTCTCTTATTTTACAAAAAAAAAAAAAAAAAAAAAAAACGATAAAGAAAAAAAATTAATTTGAATTTTGACATCTTGAATTCAAATTATGTTTTTCGCAATCACGAGTGTAAGTATGTAGGTGTGTGTGTTTGTGTGTGTGGGGGGGTATGTGTGTTTTGTGTAGGGGTATGTGTATGTGTGTGTAGGCATGTGTGTTTGTGTCTGTGTGCAGGCATACGTGTGTGAGTAGCTGTGTGTATGAATGTGTGTGTATGTATGTGGGGGGTATGTGTATGTGTGTGTAGGCATATGTGTTTGTGTCTCTGTGCAGGCATGAATGTGTGGGTAGTTATTTGTATGTGTGTATGTGTCTGTGTGTGTGCATGTGTAGGTGTCTGTATGTAATTGTGTGTGTATGTGTTTGTGTATGTGTGTGTAGGTGTATGTGTGTGTATGTGTTTGTGTATGTTTGTGTAGGTGTATGTGTGTATGTGTTTGTGTGCATATGTGTGTGCGTGCACGTGTGTGTGTGTAGTTGTATATGTATGCGCGTGTGTGTAAGACATGGATGCAACCTGGAGACGGCTTTCGCTATAGGAGCAGCATCGTGAGGAGCCGATCGACGGTGATGGTGCAGAGGGTGGCGGTGGGAAAATAAAATCAAAGGACATCAAAACAGTCAAGTAAGAACAATAAGCAATCGTGATTGCTCAAAAAAAAAAAAAAAAAACACTGACAGCTTTTTACGAAGCGGCGATGTTTTTAGAACATACTCTGGGTACTCAGTACCGTATAACAGGCAAACTATTTTCAAAATTGTAATATTTGAAAAAGTTCTTAACAAAACGAAAAGCGAAAAAAAAAAAAAGAATGAAATTATTTTTCAGTCCAATCTGTAAAAACATTTTTAAAAGATTCTGCTTTCGAAAGCTTTTGCAAACTATTCAATAGGACTTAATTCTTTAAAAAGCCATTTTTTTCATCGGAGGCTACGCAAACGTTTTTAATTCAACTCATAAAAATTCCATTATTGGAATTAACTGCCAAAACGAATTTTATCTACCTTCGGCAGTCACCTTTATAAAAACAATTCCGCTTCCTTCAAATACGGAAAATCGGTGGAAAATATTTGAATAGGTTATTTCCGCCTGTGTTTGTTCAAAATTATTCACCGTAACAAAAGAAGTTTTTTCATCCTCTCTCTCCCTTCTAAGTTGGAAATAAAAGATAACACCTCACAATTAGAAGAGAAAGACGTCTTTTCTTGCGCAACGTTTGAGCGGAATTTTCCGGAAGAGTGAAAAGGGGTTGATGTCTGATTTAAACCTCTAATAGGTTTTGAAAGTAATTTTAAACAGTAAAAGTTTTTTTTTTTTTATAAATTGGAAAAGAGTAAATCTAGCTTCAAACTCGTGAGATGTTTCAAATTAAAATATATCACCCTTCTTCGAATGTACTCTTTTAGATACATTTCTGTATCTGCGCTTTTGAGACTTAAAATTAGAATGCATACAGTATAATTTCGTTTATCCGGTCTCCAATTTTCCAGATCTCTGTTTATCCGCATCAAACTTGTAAAATTGGACAAATTATATTTACGAAAAAATTATTTTTAAAATTATGATTGCAGGAACGAAACTAAAAATACGGCATATGTTCGGTTTTTGCTTTGATTGAACTTAACACTCCTGCATAGAACGTGCAGTAAAGTGCAGTAATAATTTAACAAACAATAAGACTTACTCGAAGCATCAGTCCACCACTGAAACTGAACTATAAAGGATAAAGTGTTTTCGAGAAACTGGGGTAGATACAGACTACCGATTTATGTAATGTCATGCTGAAAAATGACCTCCTTCTTATCTCTTAATAACGAATCAATTTTGGAAACTTCCTGGGTGTCAATAAAAAGAACCAAATCGGCCACGAATTATGCACAAATAGGGAAAAAACGTTATAAATTAATTTCAATAAGAAGTAGTGTTTCAAATGGTTACTTAAGTTACGTTTGATGAATTAAAATGACTACTGCAATCGTTTACATTTTATTCATAAACTGTATGAACACAATGTGGATGTATAATAATAGTCTCAACTTTTGATGCAAAGCATTATTTTTTGTTATGATAAAAGACAAGTCAGCTTATTTTAGAACGTGTTTTGCTTATCAGCTGGATTATCCGGATTTCCGTTTTTCCAGATTGCCTTTGGTTCCAGTTAATCCGGATATACGAAGATGTACTGTACTATCCAGTGTCCAACCAAGGATTGTAAGGTATTGGCAAATGTCCAGTTCAGACGAGCCTATATGAATGAGGAGGAAAAGTAAAAATATGAAGCACATGTTTCCCTCATTCGAATGAGACTACTTAATTTAGAGGCTAACATGTACCTGCAAAAGCTGACATCCCTAAAAACTAATAAATGCGTCCATTCCTACCTGTAAAGCGGATGTTTGCCTTTCCATACGATCCGTGTTACGGTGAAAGACCGAAAATTTTAAGTATGGGATTTCACTGGTGGTTCACTGGAAACATTTGGTCCTTTAATGATGTGTTTGGTTTGTTGGTGTTGATATTCACTTGCTAATGTCCATATTTACCAGATTTCGAACTTTCACGGTAACATATATAATATACACATAGATAATTTCAAATACTGTCTCTTCAGATGACAATACTAGCTATTTTAACCAAGAGCTATTCAGCAAAATTAGAGATCTTTCTAAAACACGTGATTTTCAATGGGGTTGTTTCCTTCTGTCAAAAGTATTACTTTTAGTCACTAAAATTGATAGAATAAGCAAAAAAAAGAAAAAAAAAAACATCGATCAAGGAAAAAAAATTTCATTTGCCTAACGTTTAATTTTTAATCAATTTTTAAAATGCCCGATTTTAGAAATAAGGCGTGGTCTTTATGACGTTACTAGTGATTTACTTTGGTAGTCTACTATACTGGAGCGTTGAGTGCTGACGCTTGCTCTCTACAGCGTTTCAACGATATGATAATTAAGATGCGAATTAAATAAAATTGCGCTCTACGCTTGCTATCAGCCATAATTTTGCCAGTATATGCGAGTAAAGAAGCGAATTAAATATTGCGCTCTGCGCTAATGGCATTTTATAACTTGTAGTGTCATGTGTAGAAGTGTAAAAAAATGAAATTGAATCCGCGCACCAAATAAAATAATTGTTAAAAAATATTTACCTTTGTCAAATTATTTAAAAAATGGTTAAATCCTATGTTTTAAGCATGCTCTTTCAGAAAAAAATACTTTTAAAATTTCGGAAACAACCCAAGTTTCAAATGAACTGCATTTAAATTATGTACATATATATGTTGTGTGTACTGTTTTAACTAGTGAGTTGTTCGTATCATAGAAATAAATATTGAAATCTGATAGAACATTTTGCTTACAGAAACTTAATGTAGAACTTTAATTCCTTTCACTATTTTTCAGATCACCAGATGTCGCCTTAAGCGTCTTTAATAAACGCACTTATATCATATTAATGGTAACACTAGCGAATCGAACTGCGCAGTACTCTCCAGTCAGCCATTATCTATACAACATGTTTCGTTCTACGCACTACCAAAGGTAGGCGATTATGTATTATATATTTTAGTTCATAATGTTTTTTCATATGCAAATATATTCATCACATTGTATATAATCATTGCTTTCATTAAATATATGGATCGAACTTGCGCCTGGTTATTAAAAATAACATTTGATTATGAGACTGAAGTGATTGAAGATTTTGATGTTTAGTATTTAACTTCAATTAAGTAAATTTAAAGTCGTAAATGTTTCAAAATGAAACTTAACCTTTTGAAAAATAAGTATAACTTTTTCAAATGGCTGACTTAAAAGAAAAAAAAAAAGGCGCAAGTGTAAAAACTAAAAAAAGAAACTAGTTCTTTAAAGAAGAATTTTTTTTCTCTATAAGTATTGTTATTGTGTATTTTAAATTGTGTTCACATATATCTTTCAATTTATCACAATGGCTCAAAAAGATGCTGTGTATATTGACAAACTTATTGATGGCAATTATTCAATTTGGAAGTTTAAAATGGAACAACTTTTAATTAAAGAAGGCTTATATGATGTCGTGTTCGAAGCAAAACCGGAAAAAGTAGATGAAAAATGGAATAAAAGTGATAGAAACGCTAGGGCTTTAATTTGCCTAAATATTAGCGATTCGCAAATAATTCATGTCCTGCATTCCAAATCAGCACAAGAAACTTGGGAACACTTGAAATCCGTACATGAGAGAGTAAATTTAACAAATAAGTTATTTCTTCTTAGAAAATTATATTCTATTAAATACTATGAAAACTCAAAAATTCAAGATCATATTACCGAAGTCTTAGAATTAACGGAAAAATTAAGAAGCATTGGCGAAGAAGTGAAAGAAAATAACTTAATAGCGATTCTGTTATGTTCATTGCCAAATTCATACAGTAACTTAATAACTGCGATAGAAAGTAAATCGGAAGATGAATTAACTTTAGAATATGTAAAAGGGAAATTAATAGACGAATATACGCGTAGAGAAGAAATGAAACAAGTTCATAACAAAGTAGATTCTATGGCTTTGAAAGGAACCAGTAAAAGATTCACGAAAAAGTATTGCGATATTTGTAAAAGAAATAACCATTTTCGAGATCAATGCTATTATTTAAATCGACAAGCAAGCGGCGCCTCTCGAGATTCGAAGCCGAAACAAAACTACAAAAATAAAAAATTTCACTAACGAATGCAGATTCCGCAGCGCTCAAGGTCAGTACAAGCCAAATAATTCCAAGGCGGAAGTAAAATATAAAGAAAGAAGCAAGTGTGCTTGGGAATCTGAAGCCATAAATAACGGGAATGAAACCAATGCACTAAATAACGGGGATACTTACTGTAGTGAGTTAGATGAATCGGTTTTAATAACAAATGAATATTCTAATTTAGCAGAAGATACTGAATTTCTGATTGATTCAGGTGCCACTTCACACATGGCGCGTAATTTAAATCTTTTCTGTCAGCTAGATAAAAGTAAGAAGCAAAGTGTGACTATTGCGAATGGGGAGAAACTAAAATCTCAAGGTATTGGTGATATACGTTTCAAAGTGAAAACTTCTGACAACACAATAAACAGAATCAAGTTGGAAAATGTTTTATATGTACCAGACTTAGATAGCAATTTATTATCTGTAAAAGCGTGTACTGATAATGGTTGTGTTGTTAAATTCGAAAGGGATAAATGTACAGTTACGAAAAATAATAAGATTATACTGAAAGGAGAACCAACTAATGGTTTATTCAAACTGGATATAATTAAAAGCGATGAAAGGTCGTTTACCGTATCTGAAAAAGATGGTACTTGCTCGGATTCAAACTGTATTTTAAAATGGCATCAAAGATTAGGCCACAGAAGTTTTGAAGCGATCAAGAAAATAATGAAGGATGACTTAGCAAGAGGAATACAAATTAAAAACTGTTCGCATAACTTAGATTGTTCAACATGCATAAAAGCTAAGTTAACGGAGAAACCATATCCTAAGAATGCTAATTCTAGATCAGAACAGATTTTAAATTTAATCCACACTGATTTAGCAGGCCCATTTGAAGTTGAAAGTTTAGGCGGAAAAAGATATTTTTTAACTTTTATTGATGATTATTCGCGGTATACTTATGTGTATTTTCTTTCTTCAAAAGATGAAGTTTTTGATAAATTCAAAGAATATGTATCATCAACAACTAATAAATTCAGAATGAAGATTAAAGCAATAAGATCCGACAATGGAAGAGAATACTGTAACAAAGAAATGGAAAATTACTTCAAAGAGCTAGGAATTTCTCATCAAACCACAGTTCCTTACTCACCGTCTTCTAATGGAACGGCTGAACGCAAAAACAGATCTCTACTTGAAATGACTATTGCTATGCTTATAAACTCAAAGTTACCAAAAAGTTTTTGGGCAGAAGCAGTTTCAACAGCAAATTATCTTCAAAATCGATTGCCTACAAAAGCAGCTCCGAAGACCCCTTACGAACTTTGGAACGGACAAAAGCCAAATTTGGGTCATTTGAAAGTTTTTGGATGCAAAGCATACATGTACGTTCATAAACAGAAACGGAGGAAACTTGATGAAAAAGCAATAGAAGGAACCTTTGTAGGATATGATATGAGAAGTAGAGGATATAGAATCTATACAGGTGGAAGAAAAATAGTAGTAAGCAGAACAGTAAAATTTTCTGAAGAGATACATGAGTCGAAGGAAGGAGCAGAAGATTATTACATCAATCAATCGGATTTAATTCACTTTAATCTGCCTCAGCAACATGAAGACTGCAGTGAAGAAGTGTTAGAAAAAGAACATGAGCAAACAAATGAAGGAGTAGTAGAAGTAGAGGAAGAAGAAAATCTTCAAAGAAGATCAAGCAGAAAAACAAAAGGTATTCCACCAGAAAGGTTGATATACAAGGCTGAAACAAATCTTCCAATGTCACATGAAAATAGAGATCCACAATCTTTTGTTGAAGTACTGAGATTACCAAAATTGGAGCAAGAAAAATGGTTCACAGCTATGAAAGAAGAAATACAGTCCTTAAAAGAAAATGATACCTATGAACTGACCGAACTACCTGAAGGAAAACGTGCAGTTGGAAACAAGTGGATTTTCAAAACTAAATATGACGAAAACGGTCAAGAAGTGAAATGCAGAGCAAGAATTGTTGTAAAAGGTTTTACACAAAAGTACAAAATTGATTTTGATCAAACATATTCGCCAGTCGTCAGACATACAACAATTCGCACTTTTCTTAGTTGGGCAGCAATTAACAAGGCAAAAGTGTATCAAGTAGATGTTAAAACAGCTTTCCTGAATGGTAAACTAGACGAAGAAATTTATATGCTACAACCAGAAGGGTTTGAAGATCCAAATCATAAAAACAAAGTTTGCAAGCTAAGAAAATCAATTTATGGTTTAAAGCAAGCTGCAAGATGTTGGAATATTGAAATGGAAAAGACATTAACGAATCTCGGATTCTCACAAAGCAAAGCTGACCCCTGTTTATTTACAAAAGGAACTAATGAAGATAGAATAAATCTAATCGTTTATGTTGACGATATTTTGATTACAGCAAAAGAAGAAAAGTTAATCAAGAATATAATAGGTGATTTGCAGAAAAGTTATAAAATAACAACACTGGGAGAAACCAAATATTTTCTAGGCATGGAAGTTAACAGAAAAAAAGACGGAAGTTTTATGCTCTCACAGAAAAATAAAATCGATCAACTTGTGAAACAGTTTGGATTGGATGATGCTAAACCAACCAGCACACCAATGGAAACGAATTATTACAGTTTGCAAAAAGAAGAAAATCTTCTAACTTCGAATGATCAATACAGGCAAGCTATTGGAAGTCTTATGTTTATCTCGACTGTTACACGTCCAGATATAACTTCAGCAGTTCACATACTTAGCAGAAGATGCAATAATCCTACCCAAAAGGACTGGAACGCAATAAAGAAGGTCATCAGATATTTAAACTGTACAAAAGAAATTTGTTTACAATTAACAGCAAAATCAGCACCAACTTTGACTGTTTACACGGATGCAGATTTTGCACAAGACCAGCATGACAGGAAATCAACATCTGGATACCTGATATTTCTCGGAAACTCACTAATTTCATGGGCATCGAGGAAACAAACTACAGTTTCATTATCGTCAGCTGAAGCTGAATATATAGCTCTGTCAGAAGCAATGCAAGAACTTTTATGGCTGCTAAAACTCACAAACGACTTGGAACTTTCTCAGTCATTGCCAGTAAAAGTGTTTGAAGATAACCAATCCACAATAAAGCTGGTGCAGTCTGAGAAATTCAGTTCACGAACCAAACACATTGATACAAAGTATCATCACATCAAAGACTTGTTCAACAGAAACATTATAGACTTGGACTATCTTCCAACTAATGAGATGCTTGCAGATATAATGACTAAACCTCTTCCTAAAGTAAAATACCAGTACTGTAGGGGTAAAATGAACCTGGTTTAAGTTTCTATAACAAAACCAGGGGATATGATAGAACATTTTGCTTACAGAAACTTAATGTAGAACTTTAATTCCTTTCACTATTTTTCAGATCACCAGATGTCGCCTTAAGCGTCTTTAATAAACGCACTTATATCATATTAATGGTAACACTAGCGAATCGAACTGCGCAGTACTCTCCAGTCAGCCATTATCTATACAACATGTTTCGTTCTACGCACTACCAAAGGTAGGCGATTATGTATTATATATTTTAGTTCATAATGTTTTTTCATATGCAAATATATTCATCACATTGTATATAATCATTGCTTTCATTAAATATATGGATCGAACTTGCGCCTGGTTATTAAAAATAACATTCTTTAAGCACCAACTGAATTTTCGTATTTACTAAAGCAGTTTTGAATACTGTTTCTTTTGTTTCAGTTCAATATTTTTAACCAGCAACATGAAAAGATTTTTAATCATCCGATATTTTTTTCCAGCAATTTTTAACAGTATCTGTAACTTTTTGTCTGAAGAAACAACCTTAGAATTTAAGTTTTAGAAATCAACTATGTCATACCACAAATTGAACTTAAAAGAAATACTACAGAGCAGCCAGAAAAAACTGCAGGAAATTCATGTTTTCGCAATATAGCAAAATTACAACCAATAACTATAATATCCCAAAATTGTCTCTGTATATACAAAAGAGAGAGAATAACTAAAACAAAAAATAATTTGAAAGATTTGGTTTAAAACTTCGCAATATCTCATGTTATGAAGTTCTAGTTTGAGGTATTAAGAAAGTCTTAGAGATCGAAACCGAGCGCGGAACTCAAAGAAAAATTTAACTCATCAACAAAATCAAGATGTTTGTCTACCAAACAATTAGCCCTACTCACCCACAATTGACAATGAACCTACTTGCACCAGTACGAAGATCGATCTCAAAACAACAATTTGCACTTTTAAAAGTGACGTCGGAGCCTTAATTGGGAAAGCAATCTAGTTCCCAAAAGATTCTGGAAAACCGTTTTTTCGGCAAGAAAGAGAGGAAAAATATTTCCCTGAACAAGATTTAGTACTTAAAAGAGTGCAAAAGTTTGGAAGGAATCTTAAAGACCAAAATCAGCTATTAATTTAATGAAGATTTTTTTTTCAATTGAATCCTTTTTTCGCTGCTTTGTTTGTAATCTTAGAGGGAGATGGTGATTTTTTTACTACACATACTCTCAAGGACAAAAAAAGCAGGGACGCTAATCCGCCATGGAAGACCACTTAGCATTTCTTTTGAAGACCACTTTGCCTTTTCAAAGATTCTTAACATCCTTACTGTTTTGATCATCAAAATGATGGAATAAAAAAAGGATATGGGTCGTCCTTGCGAAAATGGTACAGTTCATGTCCGAGATTTTAGAATTTTATCAATCAATTTTAATAACCACCTTTGTTTCCTTAAACCCACTTTAAGTAAAAAATAACAGCCGCGTATGCCAATTCAAGTTAATTTAAGACAAGTTAGAAATAACTTTTGATAATAGTTGATGCACAATAAAAAAAAAAGTACCTCTGTTTAAATACAAATTCCTCTTTTGTAGTTTAAATTCATGCAGTCTTGACTTTTTTGCAATTGTTTTTATAAGACCTTCAATTACTGGAAACCAAGCCAGGATGACTTATGCTGATTTCCTTTTAACCGCGCAATATGTAAATTTACCGGAGTTTAGAACATTAATGGGATGTGATATTGAGCTAACGGAAGCAACAAGGTGATACCAACTTCGTTTCTTGTAGAATTTTTTTGACTCCTTGGTGAAAGCGCTTGGAGGAGGCGCCATTCTTCTATGACTGCTTGCATTTTCTTCTAAGCATAGAAAAGCTCAGATCAGCTGACTAAGGGCTTGATTCAACTGTATAAAGGCTATAAAGCATATTATTTGACCCACGGTCGGACACTTAATACAACCCACGGTCGAACCGAAGATTGAAACCTTCTCATTGGTTGGAGAAGGATTCAACTGGTAGCTTGCTGTCTGGTGTGGGATTAGGGTTGACGGTGAATCAGGCGATACATGACGTCCAGACAACGTGACACAGCAACATCGCAACATCTCACCTTACACCACACAGCAGCGAAAGTCATTCCAAGATTGTAATCTACACATTTCTGACTGAAATCAAAATGCGTTACATCTAAGCTATTATCATTCTTAGAGTAAGTCAAGATATCACGACAGGTAACACTCCCCAGTATTTTGAAGTTTCACGCATACACTACAGCCATTTTCAGAGAATTGTAAGAGGTAATTACACCTTTATAGCGAAGTGAAATGTAAGAGTGAAACTTTTTAACGAATGTAAAACCTTTTACATTTTTTTTGCATTTTCATTTTGTTAAAATAAAATTAGTAGAGTTCTTGTTCATATAGTTCATTGTTCATGTTACAATGAAATTGTTCAACGGCATTTTCTCAGCTATACAGTTTGTGATCTTAATTTTCATTCACCAACCCCTCATATAAAAATGAATAATGCTGTGAGCATTTTGACGCAAAATTACACTACGTCCTTGAAACTGGGGATGTTATTTTTAAAAATAAATAATGGATTTCCAATTTAAATTATATAATGGTGATATTTTAGTCCAACATGATTTTGACCTCGTTCATACTTGAGTCTGCTCTCTAGATCAATTGCAACTTCTAAGGGGACGCTTCCTGCGGGTTGAAAATCGCTGCTATACGAAATTAACAACGGTAAAGATGTTGCAAATTTTGAGTAATTTTTCTCTCAAAATTATTTATTTTAATGGCTGAAGAAAAAAGGATTTCCTAGCTGAAAATAAGTCAAGCGACAAGGTAACTCAACTAGTATATTTTTTTCATAAAATGTTTGTGAATATATATATATATATATATATATATATATATATATATATATATATATATATATATATATATATATATATATATATATATATATATATATATATATTTTGTGTATTTTTTTAAACAAAGTGTTTCTTGTTTATTTAAGGGAAAACTCTGCATGAATGTTCATCGTTATCATTCCCTTTTATTTGTAAGTTTATTTCTAACTTAATTATTAAGTTGGAGGGGTTTCAGTCCCATTTGCTATTTAAATAGCAATTTTGAAGTCAAATAAATTTCTTTAAAAACTAGTTCTTAGATTTGCTGTTATCGTTAACTATGAAATGAAATATTAATTTCTCCAGTAGAAAACATTTTGAATGAAATTATCTAATCTTTTTATCTAGAGTCACGTAGCTATCTGGTACCCAGGTGTAGTTGCAATAAAATTATATCCGTCGTCATTTATTTTAAAAACTCGTACTAAATGAAAAAACTTTAACTGTCTGAAACAGTTCCGTTTTCTAAACTTTTACCTTCATTTCGTTTTACAAGTTGAACTGTACCATTTCCTGCTGACTCCTGCGGGTGTGCGAAATGAATTTTAACTACCAGCTTCGACGTAATTTCAGCTTCAAAGAGAGGAGATCTGTCTCTAGTTTGATTATTAATTATTTTAGACTGATGAGTTCATAGCAAGGACGAAACTGCTGTCTCAGGATGTCAGGTTAATGGTATATTGTATGTGTTTTATTACTGTAACATTCATTGATTAATTAATGTTAGTTCCAATTCATAATAATACAAGTCAAATATAATAATACAAGTCAGTTTCAAAATTTGACACTCATTCTGTAATGCTTTTTGGTATATCAAAAATAAATTTTGTAATTATAAAAGATTAAATTTTGTGAAACTAACATTTTGTATGCTAATTAAGATCTCCTGGTCTTCATTGCAGTATTTATTATTTTTTAACGCCGTGCTTTGATTAAAAATAGTAATATACTTTTATTGGTACAAGCGGGGTAAAGTGAAAAGGTTGATATTACTTTCTTTGATTTTAAATGGTAAATACATTTTTATTGGTACAAGCGGGGTAAAGTGAAAAAGTTGATATTATTCATTTATTCAGTTATCTATTAAGGAATTTCACTCATTAAGTAATTAATTCATTAGGAGTTCTTCAATTTTTATTCACTTATTTTCCTATTCATTCCCTATTTAATCATCTCGTTTATTCATTTTTACATTAATAAATGAGTTAATTTATTGATTCGTTTATTAAATCATAATCTACTTATTCACACTCATTTATTTTGTTATAAATTTGGAGATAGACAGAAAATTTTTATTTAAAAAAATATTCCAATTGTCACATAGTCCCATGTATGAGGAAAAGTGATAATTTTCCCATTTTTCTTAAAAGCACAAATTTATTGTCAAAAATTAAAATCAATATTTCAAAACCTTTTATTATGAAATGCACTGTTCTTTCTATAAGAAATGTAATTTAAAAAATAAATTTCCCTTTTTTTTAATTTTGAAAAACGTAACTTATCTCATTTATTTCACTTCCCCCACACTCTTCTAGTGATTTTAATGGGATTGTTATTAGTATAATGTTTTGTGCATATCAAGTTCACATTTTTACATCGACCAGTGGATCTGTGTCGGTACGATGACAAGATAAGGTCTCCGCTGCCATTCTTTTCATCGATTATGTGCTTGTGGTTAAACATGGCGGAAGGTACCTGCCTACCACCTAAGCCTACCAATTCGTTTTTCTTAGCTAATGAAGTTTTCTTACTTTTACGCACAACAGCGCTTAATTGTGCCAGATGTTAGAGTCTAGTTTTTCTTTGCATGGAATAAAAGCAATTTCCCCTAGTTTTCAATTTAATTCTACTTCTATTTTTTTTCAGTAACAGTTATACATTCTGTTTTTGCTTTGTTTCGTTTCCTACAAAGAAGAAGAAGCAATTACCTACAAGGCAAATTTTATTATGCAGAAACTTCTGGCCGTTTCTCCCACATTTATTTGAAAAATATTTATTTATTTATTTTTTGTGCGAGCATATTTGGCAAAGAATTTTGTACAGAAGTAGTGTAGATTACTTCAAGTTTGGATTAGAAAAAAGTGAAGTAGACGAAACGTTAAAGACCTTTCGAAGGTTTTTGTGTAATTTTAATTAAGTCAGGAAACGGGTTTTGTGACAACAAAATACTATTTAGCATGCGGGAAATTCAATGCGTTAGACCGTATTTATTACTAATTAGAAATGCCTTGAAAAATATTATAAAAATTACTTTGAACAAAAAGTTTTTTGGTTAAATTTATAGTGGAAATGCGTATAATCATAAAAAAAATACCAGATAGTTTTTCTCATAGTTATACTTTAAGAAGCACCATAAAATCTTATTAACATAAAAAATAGTATGATATTTTCTGTTTGACCGTCTGAAAATTCTAAGCTAGTCGCTTAATTATAATGCTGGTGAGAAAATAGAGAAGTTGTCATGAAATTCATTTACATTCATTCAAACTTAAAACTATACATTAATTTTTTTTTCGAAATTTTCCTAGAAAATAATGGACAGCTAATGTAATTAATTTCTGCCAATAACACGTCTTGCAAAAACGAAGAAAACTTCCAGCTAAGAGTTAGAAACCTTCCTGAAATTAACCAGAAACCTTTTTAAAAAACTCTGAAACCTTCCCAATCAAAGTCAGTCAGATTTCTAGATTTCTGCATTAACTCAGGAACCTTCAGTGAAAACTTATATATGTATATAGGAATCGCTTGGAACCTTTCTTATCTGTCAAGAAAGCTTCTAAAGCTAAAATGTCCGAAGGTAAAACAGAATCTTCGGGGAGACCTTTTCTTATTCGTAAGGTTTGAATTTCTGCATTTATTATTAGTCAAGGGTATTTCTTACATCAAAATGTATATAGGCCGTCATCTTGCAAAATATTCAATTAATGGGAAAAATTGCTAAATGCATGCTTTTTGCGCAGGAAGCATTAAGCTTTCGCTTTATGCAAAAATTATATTTAGACAGCGAACTATTTTTCAAGATGGAAAATTTCAAAAAATGAACTGATGTACACATAAAACGAACCTGATCTTTGTAGTCATTTGCTTTACAGTAAAAAAACAAAACAAAACGCAACAACATAGGATTCTGAAAAATGACATAAAATTGCTTCACAACCTAATTGTGGGCAAGACTTAAGTTTTTTCTTTTTTATTTTTTTAAATGCGTGCTAAAGTCAAAGATTTTTAATAGTGTATAACTTATGCATAAACTCCTCACGATTTCTTTAGTATTTCTTTTATTCCGTAAGAACCATTTCCTTAAAGTAATGTGAACAAACTTTTAACAATCGGCGTTTAACAAGCTTTGTAGCTAAAACCAGTGAAAAACCGGAAAAACTGTACATTTTCCCTTCATTGTTTTAAATAAAAATAATCAATACATTTCATGACCTGCGGTAAAACTGTAATTTTTGTATCACAGGAGTAATAGTTAAAAGACTTCTCAACTTTGCAGTAAATTTGAATTCTTAGTCTTAAAACAACGAATACAATTTAACGGTAGAAGTATACTTTGGGATTTTCCATTAGAATAACAAAAGTAAAGAAATACTCATAACAATAGAAGTTAAAATAAAGTTACTACAACAAGCAATCCATTCCTATTAATATCTTCTTAAGCTTTTTCTTTAAAGAATTAGGAAGGATTTCGGTCCATTAGAAATATGTGTATCCCGGAAAGAGAGATCAGAAAAGAACTTACAATTGGAAAAATGACTGCCTCTTCATAAATTTCTCGAAAACCTACTCTTTTAGTAAAGAAAGACTTTTAAAAGTCTTTGCCTTACAGAAGCCGTCTCGCCGAACATTCAAAACTAAATAACATTAAAGGAAAACCGACTTCGGGATTTGAGAGGCGATATAAAAGCTTTGTTTTATACTTGTCGTTTTCTTTTTACAGCCTGGTCATAAAACGTTATCTTACTTACATTCTAGCGTTTTATTTTATGTCCGTTGGCTTTATTCGAAAAGGTTTCTAAATCTAGTCTCTTTGTGTCTTCAAGTCTTAAATATCGGCTACATATGTTTCTAAGTCAAAAGAAGCGTTTATAGATAAAACACTGGCTTTTGTGGAAGAAAGTGAGTTGTATCAACGGAGCTAAGTTCGGTTTCTAAATCACGGAAAAGTCAATATTAATCTAAAAAGATTAGACACCAGTTGGTGTACCCGTCATCTGGTGAGTTACGCATATTTAAAACCTGCGGTTGTAAACATAAAAAATTAAAATAGAAAAAACTTAATCTATTAATTTCACAACTAGTTCAAAATATATTTTAGGAAGAGCTTTATTCTTGGTACGGTGTTTTTTTTTTTTCTGCTTTTTAAAAAAAATAGTTTAAGGTTAATTATTTTTTTCAATACATATTATATGTGTGTTTGTGTGTGATTTGTTAGGAGGAGAGCTGCTTAAATAGAGGCTTTTTTCCTTCTAAATCAATTATTGTGCCTTCCTTTTTTAAATAGAAATCGAAAAGACACAGTGTATGAACTTACTAAAATTTGGAGCATATATTTTTATTGAATATATTTCTCAAAATCTGAATGAAATATCATGTAATTTAAATGATTTCAAATAATGCACTTAGTTTTCAGATGATTATGAGTAACTGAAATTAAATGCTTAAAAAATGTTCGAAAATTTAGATAATTGTTTTTTTTTTTTTTTTTGCTTCTTTCTGATTCAAAAAGTTAAAAAATATGATAAATGAAAAAATAAATACAATTAAATAAAGAACCGAAATTCAACGATTTTAATTCAACTAATTTCTTACAAACTTTCTTAAAAACAAATTTCTATTTTGTCTCGGTGATATTCATAGATTCAAAAGTTAAAAAAGTAAATTTTAAATTTTATTTCTTTTGGTTCAATAAATAAAAAAAATTAAAAAAAGTTAAGCAAATAAGTAAAGAAAAAAGTATAGCTAAGTCAATTCATTAAATTTAAAACTTTTAAAAATTACTTTCAAAACTGGCACTTTTGCGCCGTTCCAAAAAAAGAAAAGAATAAATAAATGAAAAATTAATTAATAAAAATAGAATAAAATAAAATAAAAACAATGAAATAAAATAACAAAATACAATTTATTAAATGAATAAATATCAACATTTAGGGGAAAAAAGTTTGTTCCTGTTACATGCAAAACCATACGAAAATAACTGTTATGTTTTTCTCTTAAACCGTAATGTACATAATCAAATTTAGCGCTTGAACCTATCGAAACTTGTCGATTTAATTATATTCTTCGTCTTCCCCAATTTATCGTTTTACTGATGACAGCAACATTTAACAATATTATCGATGCATCTGAGCTTGGAAATTACGCCGACATTAATATAATATAATGTTATCATACCAAGGGGATGACAACACCGATTATTGATTGCCGAACTTAGGGCTTGCGTTCCATTCAGAAAGACATCAAACACTCCGGACAGCTTATTTCTATAAACATTATTTCTGATTTTTAAGACTCATAATAAGTAGCTGCCACCGTTGATTTATTGAAATTTATTCTTAACAAAATTGAGTAACTCTTAATAAAATGTGTATCAAAAGTAAAATGTTTTTGAAAGTAATTAAATTTTTCTTTTATTAATTTCATGTATCTGTTACCGGTTATTGATGAAACTTTGCATTGTATAGAATGCATAGTAGGAGAAGCCCACGCTCTATTAAATGCTTTGTAAGAAATGTTGGCATTCTGTTGAATACCTGCACTGTGAGAAAATTTCCGGGCAACGTTACTGGAGTTCACAGGTTTCATCAAATTCATGTGAAAATCAAGTATCTTTGAAAAAAAAAAACTTCAGTTAATACAAGTTGCATGAATGTGGACTTCTCACTGTTGTGAAAAATATTTCTCGCTAGTAGTAGGAAGATACACTACAGGGTGTCCGAGAAAAATCCGTACAACTTCAAAAATTTATTGAAAAAGAAACAACAGGGTTACAGCGAAACTAATTAGTACATTAGATAGAATAACTGAAAATTTTTTTTTCTGCAGTATGTTTCTGACCATATATGGCGTTACATGTCACGCAAAGGAATATTAAAGCATTTAAGTCATTTCAATGGCGAATCGCGTGAAGAAAGCTCAATGTGTTGCGTGGTTTATCGAAACAAAATCCAATACACAACCACAACGGAACAAAACATCCAAACAGCTGTAGCTACTGTTGATGTTAGCATGCTGAAACGGTCGTGGATGGAATTGGATTATCGTCTTGATATTGTTCGTGCTACGAAAGGGTCTCATGTAGAAATTTCCGAAGGTAATAACTTAAGTTATTGGAAAAAAAACTTTTTGAGTTATTCCATCTAATGTACTAATTAGTTTTGTTGTAACCCTATTGTTTCTTTTTCAATAAATGTTTAAAGTTGTACGGATCTTTCTCGGACCTCCACATCGCCAAAAGTAATGGGACACTTTCAAAAATTAATTTTTCCACGGATTTCTCGAGAAATGAGCTACCTGTTCTTTTATTACTTTAAAGGTATGCTTCAGCTGTCATTTTCTTATAAAAAATAAACCACCCGTGCATTTAGAAGATAAGCAACAATTGGAGAAAACAAGAAAAGGTTGTTGGCCATCCTTCATTGTAAACAGCTGGGAATAAGCAATAAATTTTAGAAATAAATGTACGAACTATGTAGCCATCACCCATTACCAAATTTTCAGAAAATTTGGCAGCATACAAGAGAAACATAATGCTACAATTTAAAATAAAATATGAAACATTTGATTAAATATGAACGTTTAAAGCAATTAATTTATCACGTCGCATGCGCAAAAGATAACAATTTACAACTTCACAATTAAATACTCGAGTAGATCAATAAACTTACTGTAAAAATCCAGTTTTAAATCTTCAAAAATTTATAAGGATATCGGCGATCTAATCAGCCGATTTTCTATAGTTTTTGGACTGGGGTCGTTTCTAAAATTTTAAAATATTTTTTTCTGAAAGAGCATGCTTAAAAACATAGGATCTGACCATTTTTTAAATAATTCGACTCAGTTTAATATTTTTAAAAAATTACTTAAATCGGAGCGCTTTCATTGTTTATGGCTTCTGCCAGTGACATCACAAATGATGAAATGCCATTCAGCGTTGCCATTCACAGTGCAAAATATTTGATTCGCATCTTTACTCACATGTATTGGCCACGATATGGTTGATAGCAAGCTTAGAGTGCAATTTTAATTCGCTGCTTGATTTTCATAACTTGGAAACATAGTAGAATGATGCGGTAAAGTGCATCACTTATGACGCCATAGAGACCACGCCTTGTTTGAAAAATCGGACATTTAAAAAAATTAATTAAAAAAAAAAACTGTTGGGGGAAAATGAAAATATTTTCTGGGTCCATGTCATTTTTTTTTTCTTTTTGCTCATTCTATCCATTTCAATGACTAAAACTGGTGCTTTTGACTGAAGGAAACCACCCCATTGAAAGTAAATGACGAGTGAATCAGTGTAAAACTGTAAAAAGTAGTTTATGATTTAGAACTCGGACTTTTATGCTTAGCACGGCAGTATAGCAAAGATCAAAATTATTGCTCACAATGGGTCACGTGTTGACTAAAAGTTTTAGTATCAGTCGCCGCCGAATCGCCACTTTCCACACTTCCACCAACCAGTGTTATTAATAAACGTTAATTTAGCGACTGAGCTATAGTAATCTTTATTTAGACTTATGATTTTTATGTTTACGTAGCTATTTTAAAGCTAATTTGTTGTTCAGTTACTGTATTGGCATACGCTTATTTTTACTGGTTACTTATTTTTCTAGTCACTACTTGGTGTGAAGAAAATGGTGTGACTAGAAAAAAAGAGCGTCATTGACACAAATAGAATGCATGTCTAACAAATGCTAAATGTAGTGTTTCGTTTTTAATTTGCGCTTTTTTTCCCTTCATGTGACAGCTTTCTTACCCCAGATGGTAAATTTCTAACAATCATTTTTATTGTAGATTTCTTTTCTCCGTGTATAGGGCAATGTACTTCTCATGTACATTGACTGATTAATTACCAAAAAGTTAATTAACATGTATACACTTAATGTATGCAGTATATAAGGTCTTTCTAACTATAGCTTTGTGGGTGTACACAAAACGTATTAACCAAGTTTCAATGGCATAGATCCACACGGTGTTCAGACATTTAAAAAAAAAAAGGAAAATGAAAAACATCTTCTGTGTTTTTAGTTGCGGCGGTTTGAATGAAATTTTCTTCAACCTTTGGTAAATATTCAACGATTGGTCTTATTCGAAAGAGTTCATTTTTAAAATAAAAAGTATTCAAGAGATTGCAAAGAATGCATAAGTATTTTTTATTTTAGCTCGTTATTAAACGTATAATATGGCTCTGGAAAAAAGTTGTTTGCGCTTGAAACAGCTCATTTATGTTTGGGCTGAAAGAGAAAAATTCATTGATTTATACAATGTCAGGAAAACCGGCTTGTCCCTATATTATTGCCCCTATAACTTCATTGAGAACTAATAAACTGACTAGGACAAGCCTAGTTCGGCCCAAAGTGTCTGCTGCTGGTCGTCACATTTGTATTATAAATAAAATTGTTTAACCTTCGTCCCATCAAAAGTTAGCTCATCAGAGACTATAGGTACAGCAAGTAGTTACTGACAACAATATCAAGTTTAGTGTTTTTAACCCGAGATTGCTCGCGTAGGGTATGACATACCCACCTCTTCGCTTTCAATCAAATTTCTCCCCACCTTTTTTTGGAAGTGGACGATTCCTTGAGTAGCTGACCCATAGGTCATAACCTCTAAGGGGTAGAAACAGTGGGGACATTCTAAAACTAGTTTTTTTTGGAATTGACTTCTACGGGTGTATCATACCCTGCGTGAGTATTTCTGCTACAGTTCTGAACTAAAGCATACGCAATGCTTCCAAGAATCTCAAAATTAAAACTAGGATCTATTGAAGACATTGCATTCCTTGCTAAAAAAGCAAAGTCAACGTACAAAAGCTGCACTGAAAACCCCAATATAAAGAAAAAAATCCAAATTTCTGTGTGAAAAATGTGACAAAAACATTTGCACGGACCATATGGCATGCATTTGCAAAAAAAATGTAGAAATTGAATGCAAGTCTTTTAAGAAAGTATTTTATAATTATACTCTTTTCTCTTATTTGCATTTTCAACCGTTTTGAAAAAAAAAAAAATGAGCTCGAAAATACTAAAAAACCTCCACAGGTATGAGATACCCTGCGCGAGCACTCCCGTTCGTTTTGGTCGCGCGAGCAATCTCAAACAGATGAACACAAAATTTCCTGATTTTACATTTTTAACGCTAAATATTTTTTTTTCTTTTGTAAAAACTGAAAGATAGAGTTAATGCATCTATTACGCGTAAAAATTTCATTAAAACTTCACGCCGGTTTTTTCTTCCTAGATAACCTTATTCTTACTTAACAGCTCAATTTACGTCTGATCTACGTCATTTGGGAAGTAACAGATTGACCTTATTATGAGATTTTTTATCGTTAAATAAGCTTTGGAAAATTCTGGCTCAACACTAATTTAGTTCTGACTTTGATATGTATAAAAAGATTACTTTAGTTTCACCATCAGTAATGATACATTTCAACAAAACCAGAGAATAAAGGAAAAGAACGAAGTTTACATTAAATAAAAGAAATAGTCTTTTATTTAATGCAAAAAAGTTCTTCAGAAATAAATGATTATTTCAATGGAAAATTAACTTATTTTCTTCTTCTCATTATATGCACTACACGATTTTCTTTATTCGACTTTTAAATTGATATATTAATTTTTACTTCGAAGAAAAATCAAATTCTCGGAACGAATTGCAAAGAAAAATTCTTCATGAACTTTAAATATTTATCATGAGCCATCTTTTAATTAAATCCAGGAAAAAATCATACTATTTAATCCTGGGAAACAATAAAAAAGAAAAAACCTCCACCCTTCTCCCTGGACATTAAATTGCGAACTATACCCATGCTATTAGCGACAAATGAAAAAGATTAGTAAACTTAAGCGAAAAGATGATGAAAAAAACGCCTAAATTGTAGGCAGTGTTTCAGTTTTACTAACTGGCCCCATTTTTCTCATCGCAGTTTGACGTTAATGGTGGCATTAAGCTCTTTTGGCGATAGTAGCAATATTAAGGGAACTCGATTTCAGGCCATATGTCGCCAAAACGAATTTGGCTTCAGCTTTGTTTGAGGTAATGATACGGGTTTTACTATACTCAGCTGACACGTCGTATGAAGTTCATTTTTATAAAAAGGGCGCCGATAATTTCTCTTCTGATGAGAAAAGGAAGTACAAGCTCATTTTTCCGACTGAGCCCCGATGTGGGTATGGATTTGGATGGGATTGCAGCTAACATGTTCTCAGATATAATGGGAAAAGTTTTCTGTCCGGCAATTTATAAAGGACTGGTATTTCAGCAAGGCAACACAGTAAAATGTAGTTAGTTTAAAACTAAAGAATTAAAATTAATTTGAATTTTGACCTCTTTAATTCAAATTATGTGTTTCTCAATCACGAGTGTGTGTGTATGTATGTGTGTTTATGTGCGTGTGTATTTGTGTGTAGGTGGTATGTGTATGTGTGTGTAGGCATGTGTGTTTGTGTCAGTGTGCAGGTATGAGTGTGTGGGTAGTTGTGTGTATGAGTGTTTGTGTGTGTATGTGTTTGTGTATGTGTGTGTAGATGCATGTATTTGTGTGTGAGCGTGTGTGTGTGTGTAGTTGTGTGTGAGCGTGTGTGTGTGTGTGTGTGTGTGTGTAGTTGTGTATGTATGCGCGTGTGTGTAGCATATTGACGCAACCTGGAGACGGTTTTCGCTATGGGAGCAGCATCGTGAGGAGCGGTCGACGGTGATGCTGCAGAGGGTGCTGGCGGGAAAATAAAATGATAGCAAATCAAAACATTCAAGTGAGAACGATAAGCAATCGTGATTGCTCAATAAATAACATTTTGCTGAAAAGTAAAAGTTGAGTACAACGTTAAATTAGAAAAACTTGAAAATAATTTCAAACATATGTTTTAGGTCTACAAGGAACCTCCTTTTCAATGCAAAAGTAGTGATTTTATGGATGAAAATTTTGCTTTTATCGGATATCTTTTCTTCCCTAAGCTTACTTCATAGCGCTGTTCCGGTGGAACCATGACGCAACTGAGAAACGTGTAACTTTACAGTAACCAAATATACATGAAACAACCTCATTCAATGAAACATTAATGAGTTACTGCCCTTGAGGCTAAAAGTTGAAAAACAAATCTGTCAGTGTTCCTCCGTGTGAGTTGCCCACTTTTGGACCCAGTGACGACAAAAACTCATTTTCAATTAACTTTGCAGTTACTTCAGTGTTCCACCGATATGCTCGTGTCTGCAACTATTGGCAAAAGTTATTAATTTTAGCGTTGAAACTAATCTTTTTCTTGCAGTTAAAAATAGCAATTTGAATTTTATTTTTGTACTTTTAGAAAGTTCTATTTATTTTCGTAAACGTATTTTCATACCATGGGAAAATAGGATGAAGTACACATGTAAAAAAAAGTTTGTGAAAGTAGTTTGCTGCTGCAAATTAAAAAAAAAAACTTAGTTATGATGTAAAATGTATTTTTTTTCTTACGAGTAGGATTCTAACGAGTAGGATTTTAAATTGGAAGACTAGCATTGCTCGTCTGTGCTTTTAAGAGTCTAAAAAATCATTTGCAATTTACACTAAAACGAAGAAAGAACTTGGCAACAGCGGTACAGTATTGAATCAAGGACAAAACAAGAGAAAAGGCCTGTCGTCCTTCTAGAAAAGTGTTGCCCAATAGAAAACCTTAAATATTCGTATAAAATTTCATCTTTTAGCAATGTACTAAATTTGTCACTTGAACGAAAAATTTATCTAATCCATCGTTTAGTAAAAGAATTACGCTAAAGTTTCTACTCATTTGCCAACTATATTTACATTTTATTATCATTACTAGCTGCGTTGCCCGGCTTTGCCCGGTCTAACTTGAAAATAAAAATTGTGTCTAGTGACGTATATTCAACATTTAGGAGTAAAAAATAAATAAAAAAAACATCATGGTTTCCTTTCTAAACAATGACGACAGATATTAAAATAATTTCAAGAAATTAAATCCGGAAAGATGAATTTAAAATGCGAAACCATGGAAACACAAAATAAAATAAGTTTAAGAATTAAAATGCGAAAGAAAATGGTTCACAATTTGAATGGAATCGAGATTTCTGAAACTTGATTTAAAAAGGCTTGTAACTTTTTCTCCTTTCGAGATAAAAGCTTATTTTTTCGACCATAGGTCGAGATAGGTCTGGAGTAAAAAAGGTCGCTTTTTCCAATGGAATCAAAAAGAAAGCTGTGGGACAATTCCTTCACTTTTTATTTATTTATTTAATGAAGAAAGTAGTACTTAAATTTCAGCTAAGCCTAAAAAAATTCGAGCTAAAAACGCAAATAACTCCCGCTGTAATAAAATTAGAGCATTGAAACAAATTGCGTACAACGCAGAAAATTCTACCCTTTCTAACGATATGTAATTTTAACATGTGCAATTAATTTTTCACCCCCATATTCTTGAATTTATATGAAAATTGGGCCTAAATTGGAATTAAAAAAGAACTACTCGTCGAATTTTTTTCGAACAGGTCTGCAAACCTTCTCAGGACTTAAAGGAACAAACTGTGAAAATTTCAGCGAAATCGGCCAGGTAGTTCTTGAGTTTTGTGAGTTCAAACACACAGACGCTTTTTGGAAACTTCATTTTATACTATGTAGAGATTTGTTTGTAGCGTGGTTTTCATTGTTAAATTAATTTTTATTCGCTATTTTTTCTATTCCTTTCACTTGATTGATGTTCCTACTATTTAAGTAATATTTTGTTTTTATTAAATACCTATTATCATTCCTTTCCGAAATTTGATTCAACAATATTTTTTTTCCTAAAAATAAAGTTAAAAAATAGTGCATACTTATAGTTACTACCTGCTGATAAATATTTATTTAATGAAGCAAATGTAGGGCAAAACTAGTTTGTTCAAACTATTGAGAAAATCCTAAGTGATAAGGCACAATTTTTAAAACACAATTTCTATTAAAACATTTTTAAGTATCACGTTGACATGTATATCTAAAATATTTTGTGAAAGGCTTGAAATTCTCAATTATTTTCTTCACTTTCTGCTAAAAAGTAAATCTAAACTAACAAAAATTAATGATACCAGTAATACAATATCTAAAAGCAATTTCTCATTTTCATTGCGTAACATTTATTAACAAACGGAAAAACAACTCGGAGTCGGAAGTATCTTAAGCATACACTGCTCGACATTGAAAATGTAATACCAAAGAAGGGGTGTTCAGAAATTTATGCAAATTGTAGATTAGACTTACATCACTGAGTTATGTACATCACTGAGTTATGTAAACTAGTGTTCGCCCAGTGCTCGAAATTCGACCATATTCATAAATGAATATTTGAGAAACCTTGTATGAATTTAACTATTCCCAACATTTTTATTTCTACTTTTAATTTTTTACTGCATATCAGGAAACATACAATTTTTATACGTACACACAATAACAAAAGGTAATAATTTATTCCAATTTTGCTTTTTGTCTGTTAATCTCAAAATAAATGGACGGAAGGGTATATTTCGGTAATGGGATCGTTTCCAAAATTTTTAAAGCCTTTTTTCTGAAAGAGCAAGCTTAAAAACATGGGTTTTAACCATTTTTTAAATAATTTTTAAAAATTTAATATTTTTTAGCAATTATTTTAATCTGTGCGCAGATTGAAATTCAGTTTTTACGCTTCTGCACATGGCATCAAAAGCGATGAAATGCCATTCACGGATGCCATTAGCGCACAGCTCAGATTATCATAGTGTGGAAAGGCGGTTGACAGCAAAGCGTAAACATTTAGCACGGCAATGGAGTAGCACGCCAAAGTACATCACTTGTAACATCATAAAGATCACGCTTTAATTCCAAAATCCAACGTTTGAAAACTGTCGAGAAAACAAAAGTTTTTTCTGGCTCCACGTTATTTCTTTTGCTTATTCTATCAATTTCAGTGACTAAAAGTAGTACTTTTGACTGAAAAAAACAGCCCCATTGAGAAATTGGTGTGGTCGTCAAATTCTTGGCTTGATTAATTTTATTTTGGATACCATGTTGCTTTGTGATGCTTCCTTACTCTTTGTTTACGTATGCAAAAAAAAACATTTTTTGCGCTTTCATTGGAAACAAAAAAATTGACGCTAGTGGATAAAAATCGTCGATAATACAATTTTCGAAATATTCCCGTATGAAATGAAGCATCAAAACTCAGTTTATACGAAAAACTTCTGTGTGAACACTATAACTTATAAAACGTCTACTATTACTGAGTAAGTAGCTTCTTCGTCATTAGAAATATAAATTTCTAAGTATCAAATGAACGAACTCTAGTCGTAGCAACATAAAACTGTACATTCGAAAACACTGGACGTCGCAACAATAGTAAAATTTAAAAAAAAGGTCATTTTTGAGATTTGTTTATGGTTGAGGGCGGTGCATAACTGATGTCACACTTTTCAACATTTTCGACCCTCTCCCCTCTTTGTTTCGCAGTTCACCATAGTTCACATGTCACGTGTTTTTCATAAATGTTCCCATAAAAAAAGGCTTGTTGTCACATTCTCTTTATTGTATGTCCCTCTTGTCATTTATTTCCTCCCCCTTGTCACGAATGGTTAATTTCATGAACCCCACCTTAAAGAGGGACTTTATTCGTAGTCAGCTCCTTGCAAATAGACATTTCTCTACTCTTTTTTTTACGAATGAAAAAGAAAAATATTTCCCTCGTTGGCATTTTGGTGCCAAAAACTTTACACCAATGGATAAAGTTCGCCAATTTCACAATTATAAAAGTCTTCCTGAATGAAATTACACCGTAAAACTCCTTTAATACGTAAAACTTCTGTATGAACAATATTATTTGTAAAAGTAGGCATGACCGTTGTCGTTAGAAATATAAAATTTTCAACAGTCAAATGAATGAGTTATACCCGCGGCAATATAATTGTCCATGCGAAATCACTGGACGTCTTAATAATACTCCAATTTTATCAAAAGTTTCACCTTGAGATTTGTTGTTAGCGATAGCAAATGCAGGTATTATTGTGAGAAGAAAGTAATTTTATCGAAACTAAAAGCCCTCCCTAAATCACTCGTAAAAGGATTTATTTAAATATTAAAATTGCGAGGACATAATCAAAATGAAAATATTTTTAATTCGGAACTCCAGCGCTCGAATACGCTACCTTGCGGTGATTTACAAAACTGCAAATGAAACTAAAACATTGCCACGTTGCGTTCCACGTGTGTCTGTTGACGTAAACACAGGCAGTTTGTTCTGAGCATTTATTAACGCAATCGATGTGTCTTAGTTTGCTTTCAGCTACAGAAATTAATTCGTTCCTTAGTAGTATTCTCGAGCTTCTCAAAATAATGTTAGTTTTCATTATTTCCTTAATAATTGGTGAAAGCGAAAATTCTGGATTAACAAACTTGGATAACGTTATACAAGGTAAAAAATTTTGTTGTTTTGTATGAATTTGTAAGAATATGGGGGTTTTTTTTAATCTTAAATTAATTAAACTTACCATATTTTACAGCAGCATTTAGTTGGAATGGACAGTATGCAAAATATTTTCTTGAATATATTATCGTAGAAATGAATAATTTGTAACAAAATGAATAACCGAGAAAGAATTTACTTTATTCCTTTTATTCTCAGCTGAAAGGTTTCGCCAAATTTGTTTAGGGTTATAGTTTTAGTATAGTGCGAGCAAAGTAGCCTTGGCGAGATTTCGCGTTTTTAGTTAAACCATTTTTAATTTTTATCATGAGTGGAATAAAATGGTAGTAAGATTACAGAATTCGATAAGTGAAAAGAAATAATGGTCAATCAACTGAAAAGAAAACTACCACCATATATAAACTGTGAGTACACATTTTATTTATTTTGTTCTGAGTGAATTTGAATAAATATCAGTTTTTCAATTCGATGAAAAAAAAAACGAACTTAACAACATTGACTGGACACTTTTCCTTAACCTAATTCCACATAAATGATTTAAATAACCTTTGTTACTACAGCATCCTACTGAAATAGACAGTATGCAAATAAATTTTCTTGAAAATATTTATCGCAGAACAGATTGAAAAATCCAGAAAGAATTTTAAGAATTTGAACAATAAAAAATAAAAGTTCGCCAAAAATCTGTTTATAGGGTTATAGTTTTAAAATTGTGTGAAAGAATAATGTATCTTGACAAGATTTCGCATATCAGGTAAATCATTTCCATGACGAATGAATTAAATGCATGATTTCTTTGGATATCCAATCATATAGTCATAGAAATAAATTATCTAGTGTTAAACGTTACTCTTGACAGTCTGCCACGTATGTGCACTATGTGACAAAAATGTCAACAAATGCCGGAAATGTCACGAAACTGAACTTAATATGTACTAATGTATAGAAAAAACGGTACAAAATGAAAATGCCGTTCGAAGCGAACCAAAAATTTATGAATTCCGAATTCAACATCGTGAAAATGGCTGCTTCAGAACAACTTACTGTGTGTTCTGCATTAATTGTTTACTTTCGTGATACTTTTTGGTTTCTAATCTCTTTCGATATGGGTCAGAATAACCAAAAGACTTTGAAAAATCTTTTCAAATGAATAAAGCGAAAAAATCATACATACGAACAAAAATCACAACACTTTTAGCATTTTCTTCGTTACCACATGCGTTTGTTTTAGTTTTTAAGTCGGCCATTAGACAGTGACTGCAGTGCCCCCTATAGTTCCTTGGAGTTCCGAATGCTCATAGTTACCCAAAAAGCCATAATAATAAAAAAAATTGCAAGTATTTCATTTCTATATGCTCAAGAGAGGAATGGCAACACCCCAATATTATCCAGCGATTTCTTCATGCTATCTATGTCTCGTGAAAAAGCAAAAAGAATAAATTTTCACTAACTTTTAATTGCTTCTAGTGCATTTTCTAGTCATCTTATCGGTTTTCCTTTTTTTTTTTTTTGCCGTAAACGGGGGGTAAACGTTTTTAGAAGTAGTTTTCACGAGCTTTCCAACCATACCAAGCTCAAAGCTCTAAAGTGCATTTTTCGTGTAGATAAAGCGGTTTAAAAAATGAATTAAACCTTAATGTTTCACGCTTTTAACAATGAATTTCAACAATGGAAAAGAAATAAAATTAAAATTTTTGAGTTTCGCTAACTAAAAAACGCTTATAACTTTTTTTTCTAGTGGATTTAGGTTATTGGACATTGGGCGCCCTGACAATTTTTTCGTTAGGAGTATTTTTTAAAGACCTTTCGAACCATATCAAATTCGAAAAAATTGAACCATCCATTCGCGTAGAAAGAGCTATTTAGGACGAAAATGCGTTTTTTTATTAATATCTCCGTTAATTAGCGTTCGATTTCAAAAATTTTTATTGATGACACTAAAACTCGGCAATAGCTACTGAACAAAAAAAGAATGAAGGAAATCGGTTCACAAACAGGGGAGGAATCGGTACCGAAAAAAAACAGATTGATTATCTATATATATAAAAATGGACTTTGGTAAATTTGTTCCCTAAGATTTCTGAAACTACTCGGCAGATTTGGCTGAAACTTTCACCGTTTGTTCTTTTTGGTACTGGGGAGGTTTGTAGACCAGTTCGATAAAAATCCGATTGATAGTTCCTTTTTTATTCTAATTTGTCCAAATTTTCGCATAAATGCCCCAATATAACGGTTAAAAAATACGTGCACATATTAAAATTATGTGTCCATCGAAAGCGCTTATTTTTCTGCTGAAGATGGCATCTGTTAGAAAGTTCTAAGTTTTATGAAAAACGAGTTATGGGCTTTTTTTGTTCCATGTTCGAAGGCTTTCCTCAACCCAATTCATTATTTAGTGTATCATCTCAACTCCCAGTTCATAGTTAGAATTGTTGAATGTTTTTGTGTTTCGTCTGACTGTTTGAGGCTTTTCTCAAGTCAAATCTTAAAGTAACGTTTTTCTCCCAAGATTGGCTAATAATAACTATAGATTTGATTGATTATTTTCCATTTAATCGGAACTTTAGTGTAATTGATGAGTTTTTTTTATTATTTGTGCTGACTGGATTTTTTAATCATTATCCAATCTAACAGCAGAAACCTCGCCGAAATTTATGCAGAAAGGTTTCAGTAGCGGATGCATTTGGCAGTTTTTTCAACTGACACGGTTTTTGAAGTCAAAGACTACGTAATAATGTTTGTCAGCTTTCACCATGTAAACAAAATATCGTCAATCAAAGAATCTTTAAAAACTTTTTTTACTGTAAAATAATCCAGCAACTAAATTAGGCAAATCCATAAACAGCACAGAAACATCCATTAATGTGACTTTGTGCACAAATTCAAACCATCGCCAAATTTTACTACTTATTTTGGAAACATTACGGATGAATTTTTTTAGCGCCATTTTATGTTGACCAAAAGTATCTTAGCATATGGCGACAATATCTCTTTAACAAAAATAAGTAACATACCGTTTTACAAAGTAAGGAGGGGGAACATTATCCAAGGTATCCCAAAACGATTCCCGCAAATTCGGTAATATTTTAAATCGCACCAAGAACCCACAATAATTGAAATTTTCGAAAATAACTAAAGCAAGTTTAAGGGGATCACGGGAGCGCGGCTACATTTTTTTAAACAGTTCGTTCTTCAATAGACATACAGAGAAGGTAAGACTCAATGTAAAAAAAAATAAGCATTAACTGATAAATCTTTTTAAACATGTGAAGTTTAATTTCATATTTCGGAAATTCTTCCAATTTGTATACGCTTAAATTTCGTGTTTTCGTTTCTAAATGAGTACTATTTTGCTCTTTTTACTTACTGCTACTTTAGTTTTATGAGTAAGGAAGAAGCTAGATTTTAAGTCACGTCAAAAAGATGTTTTAAGTTCTTTCACTTAAAACAGAAAACAAATGCAAGTAACGATTGTTTCTGATAATTATTGCTAACCCAGGCAACGCCGGGTATTTTTGCTAGTATTTCTATAATAAAAATTAGTAAGGAGGGGGAGTGTTATCGAAAGTGTCCCAAAATGATTCTCGCAAATTTGGTAAGATTTTAAACCGCACCAAGTGCCCACAAAAATTGAAATTTCCCAAAATAACTAAAGCAAGTGTAAGGGGAGCACGGGCGACTACATTTTTTAAAATAGTTCGTACATCAATACCCATACAGAGAAGGTTAAAAAAAGTACTAACAGATAAATCTTTTTAAACATGTAAAGTTTAATTTCGTACTTCGGAAATTCTTCAAATTTGTATATGCTTAAATGTCGTGCTTTCGTTTCTAATTAAATACTATTTTGTTCTTTATACTTATTGCTATTTTAGTTTAATGAGTAAGGAAGAAACTCGATTTTTAATCACGTCAAAAAGGTTTGTTTTAAATTCTTTTGCTTAAAACAGAAAACAAGGGCAAGTAACGATTGTTTCTCATAATTATTACTGACCCAGGCAACGCCGGGTATTTTTGCTAGTTAATATATAAAGATGATGTGAAATGCGCAGCTCTCCGACGCACGTGAAGTAAGATATAAGCGAAGGAACTTGCAGAATGGGCAATATTCGTGTCGTTATTTCTGACTGGAGAATTATCGAAGAAGTTTTGTTTTTGTCTTGGAGGACACGTGTAACACGAGAGAATGCCAGGCCGACGTAACGAAGGCACTTCCAGCAGATAGACAATTTTACGAGGGGTATGGTGATCGGACTGAGAAGGGGAGGTTGGTTCGTACATCAAATCGCAGCTAATAGCCACATGGATGCGAGCACAATGCATCGGGTGTGCTGAAGATGGTTGGAACAACGAAATGTGGCAGGATTGATGGGTGCAGGGGCAACCAGAGTGACGTCAGAACGCGTGGATCGACGCATCCACCGACAAGCTGTAGCAGACCCACAAGTCACTTGTTCCTCGATTCTGCAGCAGGTGCAAGATACTCTGAATGTTCCCGTGTCAACTAGAACCATTTCCCGTCGTTTGGTCGCACGTGGTCTGCAATCACGGCGTCCGCTAAGAAGAATGCCATTGACCACACAACATAGACATCAACCTTTAGTATGGTGCCGGACTAGAGCGACGTGGATGTCAGAATGGCAAAATGTCGTGTTCTCAGATGAATCCCGCTTCTGTTTATCCAGTGATTGTCGCCACATACATGTATGGCGTCGACGTGGAGACAGATCTAATCCGACAGTAACTGTGAAACGTCCCACAGCACGACAACGTGGCATAATGGTTTGGGGCGTAATTGCGTACAATTTCATATCACCTCTAGTTCGTATTGAGGGCACTATGACGGCCCAACGATACTTGGATAATGTGCTGCGGCCAGTGGCAATCCCTTGCCTTCAAGGGCTACCTAATGCAATTTTTTAGCAGGATAACGCCCGACCACACAGTGCTCGCATCTGCCAACATGCTCTTCAAGGCACACATATGCTTCCCTGGCCACCATACTCTCCTGACCTGTCACCAATCGAACATGTGTGGGATGTGATTGGACGCCGTTTGCAGACTCTGTCCGTGTCTCATTTAGAAGACGAACTGTGGCAAATGGTTGAAAGGGAATGGAGAGCCATCCCTCTGGACGCCATCCGCACCCTTATTGACCATATGCCTAGACGTGTTTCTTCGTGTATCGCTGTCCGCGGTGGTCCTACTGAGCCGACGCCGTTCTCGCTCTGTATTCTGCCTATCATTTTGAAATTAAGACCATTTATTATTCCTTGCTAACTCTGTCTTTTTTCCAAATTTCATCACTTTCTGACCACTTCTTCTTGGTGTTGCATTTTCAATGTCGAGCAGTGTATTAGTCCACAGCAGATTTAAAACCTATTTTGAGGTTATCAAATTTTGTTTTTGAATGTTTCAAGCAAAAAAAAAAAAAAAAAAACAATGATGAATATTTGTGTTTCAAAGTATTTGTTAATAAATGCATTATACAAAAATATTTTTGATACATTCAGCAAAGGAAATATAACAAAATGCATTGTGGTTATAGTAAAAAGTACTCTCTTTGTATTTACGTAAACCTTCTTTTAACAGGTAGTAATCGCACTTGCTATACGCGTTATTGGGACTATGGGAAAAAGATATTTGCAATAGCATAGCACGGATTAATATTTTCACCACCAGATGTGAAAGAGGCGTATGAAAAAAAGCAACAATATAATAGCAAAATTATTTTCAGCATCACAGAAATTTAATGTGCTTACGATTTGCAAATCACATATTCTCAGCGTATTGTAACGTAAAGTAAGAAAAACAATGTTAAAAAAAAGCACAAATTTACCATTTTTTTAACGTTGTATTTATTTATCTTGTGTTGTAACTTGTTCAACAGTAGCACGAATTCAATTGTAGCAACTTGGCGATGAGAACTGCAATTGAGGCAGTGAAAAGCAAAGGATTGTAAATGGACATTTTCAAGTTTTGAGTAAAACGTGTTTAAATTTGTGGTCCTAGGTTGATTTTTATTGAAACCTTTTATTAATACATACTGAATAGCAGCACCTACCAGGGCTACTTGTATTATTTGTTGCCTCAAAACAAAGGAAAGGTTCACCTTCCATTTGTACTGGTTATCTCCAAATTTTTAATTTTATCACTCACATCCCATTGCATATCAGTATCTCAATTGATATAGAAGAAAAAGAAGACCTCCGGCGGTAAAATTTAAACCAATGTGTTCTTATTGGAATTTGTTTCCTTGGCCCATTAAAAATACATTCCAAATTTCAATCACGTATGCTTACTGTCTAGTCTATGCAAGTCTAAATAGGATATACGTTAGTGTAACTAACTTGAAATAAAAATATCATATTATTACGTTAAATCGTAAAAATTTGCATGTAACTGCATATACTTTAGGGTGGAGCGAAAACGCTCGAAAAAAAAAGTTTCTCTTAGTTAATTAGCCTGTATGCGGAAAAGTTGCCACCTATAAGCGTAGTAATGCCACTGAAATTTCAGCTTCCTACGGAAATATCTTTAACTGCCCATTTGCGATTGAAATTTCTAAGAAATTGTAAAATTCAAGAAGTTTTACTTCAACTCTTTGCAAGTTTTCTCTTAGGAAAAAAAACAAGATCTGATTCGGAGGAGGTGGCTGCATACAGAGGTAAATTACACCACCGCCCTTTGTTTTCAAAAATCTAGGTTAATTGTTTTCTAGAACTCCACAATATTGACTCTTAGTTTCAAATTTAGGTAGTGAAATTCTAGATGCTATCCTTGATCGTATAAATCCGTCTCGAGCGTCATTTCCACATACGGCTGCTGATGCATCAGTAACTAATTTAACGCAGCGTTCTACTGCTTGTGAATGACACGGGTATTTTAAAACAGTAATATCCTTATTAGGAAAATCCAAAATTATCTGGTTCAGTTCATTATCTGAAATAGATTTCGTAACTGGTGGCTTAGTAAGTGTAACTGAATTCCAGTCAATCAAATACATATAGCTATCTGCGTTGAAATTTACTACTGGAATCTTAAATCTTTCGAACATTGTTAACGAGTTTAGCCATTTTTTCTACATTTTAAAACTCTTTGAAGGCCCAACTGTCTCACGTGAGTTTGCCTCTCAGACAGCATTAATAGTAGAATGTTCTCTGGATGTCTGAAGTACACGTTTCTCTGCAGTGTTCTGTGTACTATGTTCTTAAGCTCTTCATGCAGAAATCAAGATTTTTTAATGATGCTGTGAAAATGTTGACTACTACGCCGACATGATGATTCAGATTTAATATCAAGCCACGTACATACGTATACTCTCATAACATATTGTGTTAAAAATTTCAAATTCTCCGATGGATCTCTTGTTGAAATATGCAGCCGCAAATTCTATTTGCTGTCGTTAACCATCTGGAATGATTCATTTTTCCAGGATTCTTTCGTGATAAGTTAAATGAAATTTTTCCGTTTGAAATTCCAGTACAAATTTCGTAGAGATATCGTTGATCTGTACTAAGTTCATTAAACGCAATCTCAGGCAACGTCATTTCTACTTTTTCAAAGTTAACTACAGTCATCTTTTCACATGTGATTCCCGTTTTTTCCCCAAATTCTCCACAATATCACTTAAGGCCTGAAGTTTTTCCGTCCGAATGTTGCAGTAAATGGCGTAGAGGTAATTCATTAGTATGTAATAAGCAAATAAACCACTAAGCAAAGGCCGTCCAACAGCAAGCTTAATTTGCCTTATGACTCCATTTTGAAATCCTGTATTGGCTATTGTTCCGTCGCAATCAACAGCTTGTAACTTAGAAATGTCAAAATTTTTCTCTAAAAAAATTAATATGCTTGATTTAATGTCATTAGAAGTACCAGAAACAGGAGTAACGTGGCCAATGTACTTTGACACCGGTTCAGAAACATGCTCTTCTGTTATCGTCCTTCTAAATGTCGATTTTCCTTCCTTAATTTGAATTAAAGTTTTGTGTTTTCGACCGTCGAAGTATATTCCATTTTCTCCTGATAAAGGAGCTCATCATCTTTCCTTTTCAAGTCAATGCGGTTTTTATTTCTTTCTCTTCTTATTTTACTATGATCTACTATTTTAGAAGGATCTTCTTTCGTAATTATGCCTATATCTTTTAAAGCAGCATTTATAAGAATTGACGATGATCTATCAGACACAATTTTGCTTTTCTTTTTAAGGTGTTTATAGTCAAAAACCGTATCTTCGTTTTCATGTGAAGAACTTGAAGAATCCGAAATACGTTCCACATCAGAAGGAGAAAGTCTACGACCTGCGCTTTCCATAATATCTCGCAGTTGAGCTTTTTTAGCCCTTTCTGCTGATTTTTCTTTCCATTTCAATCTTTTTTCAATCATTTTGCTTGCTTTAATATCAACATTTCCAATGACCATTTTACGAAATGTTCTTTGATCAGTTAAAGAAAGTCCTTGCATTTACATGGTGAAATATCAAACAGATTTTCTTTACCTAATTTTCTAAAAGACACAGCATTTTTTGAAACATTTAGTTACACCTTCTCTTTTTAAATGTCTCTTAGCATTACGATATTTCACATGATACTTTCTTACCTTAATATTTATTTGTTGATCCGTACAGTAGGAAGAGAACTTTTCCCCCCATAAGCATTTAAGGTCTTCCATTAAACGGGAACACACATCAGCAAAAGAAGGTTCCTTTCTATTGCTTTTAAAAAAACTTCTTGACGTATATATAAGCAATATCTTATAACATCTACATACGTAGGGAGAATATTATCTTTAAAGATTTTTGGAGCTCCAAGCACTGGACAAAAGTCTTGTGATCGAGTCTTAGGCATTTTGAAATGCCGTAAGTACTAATAACTTGAAGTACTCACTAAACATGAACAAGAAAACATGACTATCACATTATATACACTTAATAAAACTCTCTGATGATAGAAAGACAGCTAACCTAAAATAAAAAAAGCAACTGACTGTCGTGAACTAAGTTAGCGTTAAGTAAACATTAGCCGGCTAGGAAGAGCATGCGCAAGTGCAATGCACATTGGAAGACCATCTTGGAATTCCCAAGGTCATTCAAGTATTCATTAACTATTTATTTTATTCAATAAGGTTTAGTCTTAACCATCCATAGCTTCAAATGAGATATTTTATGTTTTATCATTCCATTTTTGTCATCTTAGTGCGAAATTAGATAAAATACTTAAAATTGATAGTCAAATGGGCAGCTAAAAATATTATTTGATTTAGCTGAAATTTTTTTGATAAATAGACTTGGTAAGGGGCAAATTTCCCACACACAGGCTTTACATGTTTCGTACTTTCATTTTTTCAGTCCACACGTGTTTCGGATTCACAAGGAATTCCTTTTTCAATGCAAAAGAGGTGAGCTTATGGTTATAAAATATCGCACCTTTTGCACAGAAAAAGGGGTTCTCTGAAACTAAGAAACACGTGTATGTAAATCGCTGCAATTTTGTGCTATTTAACCTTGTTTAATTATTATCTTTTATTTATCAACTCAAAGGTATTTCTTTATTTCTTAAAACCACTTTGTATGCATCAACGGTAATCCTGTTTCATGGCAGTAACACCCATTGTGTAAAGAAAACATATTTACAGAACTTCCATACGTTATAGGGAGATCTCCTTTCTCTCTTTTTCCTCATTGCTGGGGGAAAAAACACATTACTTCCTCATGATGGATACATTTTCCAAGAATGCCTTTACAGATAAATCTTGATTATTCATAGGAAGTTTATGTTGTCAAATTATCCTATATTGGTTTTGTACAGAATTGCAACAAACATATTGTAAAGAAATTACGTTTTCTGATTCGTTAAAAAGCAAAATTGTAACTTTATGTGTGTAAACTTTTTTTTTTTCAAATTAAATAAGTATCATCAGGAACTTAATTGCTCGGATTAATCTGAGCATTTAAAAGCAATAAACTAATCAAGTGGTAGGCGTGGGTCTCTGAGGGTGTTATCTCTCATCTGCTTCTCTCTTTTTCCTTGGTCCATATGACACATTTATCAAATTTCAAATACGTTTATTGGAACGACTTTAAATAATTCAAAACGGGGTAACTTGAATTATATCCATCCAAGTATAACAGCCAAAACTTGCATCAAAACACTGCTATAGGTTCAATCTTATTAGAAAATAAACTTACGGTTTAGAATCCAAGATCTATACTTTCAAACTCTACCGCTAGAGAAAGTTTTAAATTAAAATTTCTTTTGAAAAAGGAAACTTCACGAGAAAAGCAACATTTTTACATAAAACCCCTTTTTCAACGTCGAGTGGTTAAGAAGGGGAAAAAAAATCTTTTTAAATCTCTTCATTCTTTTTGCGCAAGAAAAAAGAAACATAAATAAATCAAAGACAAAAGAAAACAGCAATAAAAAAAAAGCTAAAATCACAATAATTTTTTCACTCATTTTTCTTTTCTTTATTCAGCTGCTCGCCATTTTTCTTTTCTTTCTTTTACTCAGGCGCGATTTCCTTCGATTCCCTATCCATCGATATTCTTTCTTTTCTTATTTTTTCCTCTTCTATTTCTTCCATTTCCCAAGGCTCGGGAGAGTCTTTTCCTGAGGAAATCAATGTTCCGAGGGACTTTTCTTTTCCCTCGTTTCGCACACTACCCTCCTCCACCCCTCCCCTGAAACCGATCGTTTCTTTACCGGCCGGGGCGCCAGCTGTGACCAGGGCTATTCTGAGCCCCCGTTCAGAACGAACCCCTCTCGACCCATTCGTCATAAGTTAACGTCCCTTCCATTTTCTTTCCAATATACTAATAACAGATTATTATTTCTCTCATAATAAAATCTCTTTTTAATCGGGAAACGTTTAAGGATTTCCACAAAATCAAATCAAGTCTAGGGTTTCTAAGATTGCCGACGATTTAGAGAACTTAAAATTTTATTTTTGCTAGATTATTTGCGCGTTTATTCGATCTTCACTAACAGATATAATGTCGGTTTTGATGAACGTGATAGAACGTACATACATGACTACATGCATACCCATATGTACATGAAGCACGTCTATGCATTGGTTGTAACAACATTCGTCATTGACTGTAGATTAAGAAAGAATTAGAATAGATTCAGTTTAATATCCCTTTTGGCCATATTCTGTTCGTTTTGGAGGAAAACCTTTTGTTTGAAAGTTTTATATCCAACTAGTTTAGATTTGTAAGTATTCGTGCTCTGAAATTTTGATGTTATCCAAGGAGGCTTTAGGTAAATGTGTAAAGAATGAATTTTTGGAAGTTGCATATAGTGAAGAACGATAAGGGAAAAAAAATGGAAAAAAGCACCTTAAGATCTTACGTAAAGGTTTGATTTATCCCGAGTTTCGTCGACACTTCAAATTTCCTCCCCCTTTAATGTATCAAAAGATACGATTGAACGCGAAAAACGGGGGGGGGGAGGGGAGTTGGTGAAGCTGGGGAGACACCAAAGGTTTTGATGCTATAAGAATGATGAAGAAAATACAATGTTGGATCTCGCAGACAGACAACAATGGTAACAGCTGATACCAATTCAAATATGATGCAAATATTTTATCTAATTAGAAATGCGAGAAACAGATTTTATTAGTTATGTTATGAAATTGAAATTAAAGTACATATAACTAAAACGCAAAAAAAAAAAAAAAAACATTAAAATGTTTATTATTTATTTTGGTAGCATAGTCTTGGACTTTTTTTTTTCTTGCTGGACTTTTTAATATTAGTTACATTTGTATGTAAAGTTTGAGACAACGTTTTGACTCAGACAACTCAACTGGAAATTAATAAAGTTTTAGACAAAAAACTTTATATTCATCTTTTAAAATTTTATTTAATCTTTCTTTTCATTATTTCCTCTAACATCTCTATTCTAATATTGCACCCTAAAGAGCTGTAGCTGAAAGTGAGCTATCATTAACAAATTTTTAGTGCAAATTACAACGTATGTTTTGCTTTAATTTTGACAAAAAATATTACTTGGCTTTCAGTAAATAGTTTTAGATATTTTATGACAATACATCCGGAAAACAATAAAAAAAGATTTTTTTTTAAAGCAATAATAGAAGGTCTCTGTTTACTCTCTCACAAACTTCCCGCAAAGTGAAGAGGAAAAAATTCTCAAATGTAGTGTTGACTACTGAAGTGTGAAATAGGTATGAATGCAAGTAGATGATATTTGACAGTAACTCAACACTAGGTTCTCAACTCAATTCGCTTCTTACTTGACGGAAGGTGGTTATGATTTATTCATCTAAATATTAATTTTATACAATTTTCTTTCTCTGAAGGTTCGAATATTAAATCTTTGTAAGTTGCGACTGGAAGTGAGATACCATTAACAAGGTTTTTTTCGAAAATTTTAATCTCTCGGTGCTACTTCGACATTTATTTTCATCGGAGATTTTTTTCCAACCTTGGTTCTTATATGTTATATCAAGAAACGAATCAAAAATAATTCTTTACTTAAAAAGAAACAACAGGCGACGCTTTCTTATATCTCACAAACGTCTAAGGTAGATGATGGGCACTTGATATCACAACAGTTAGGGGCACTCGTAAACAGTTCCCATATAATCTCCGTAATACCAATCTTAGTGAAAGGTGTCATTAGTACTAAAACCATGGGTTAATATTTATAATTGCTACTTTTTGACAGTCAGTTTGTATATTTATTGCTAACTATTATTATTAAATATTTGCTTAATTATTTTTGTATATATATATATATATATATTACTACAGCAGAGTGGTTAACTGAAGTATGAAACAAGTATTCACACAAAGAGATGAGGCTTAATAATAACTCAACTCTTGGGCCAACTCTATTCGCTTATAATCATGTAAGGTGGTAACGGCCTTATTTATTTACATATTTATTTATTATATTTTTTTCTCAGACAGTTCTGATTTAATTCTCTGTAAGTTTTGTCTGAGAGTGAGATATCACTAACATTAAAAAATCATAATTTGTTTTCTCGGTATTACTTTAATTTAAAAAAAGAAAAAAGTTTAACCTTTTTGTAAGTCCAGGGTTTACACAGTAAAAATTAAGGTAGTATCTCCAACTTTCACCAAAATATTAAGTGGGATTTTAAAAAATTAAAGTAAGAGCATTTTTTTTAAATTGTTTAAAAAAATTATTTGATTAAAATATTTGTATATTATTTAGCACAAAACTTATTTAAAGAACATAACAACGAAATAAAACGTTTCATTTGTTTGCGAGACTAAAATTGCACCTTATTATTCTAGAGATCGACTAATTTTTCCAAAGAAAAATTAACATTGAAATATCTTAATTTCTGCTACACGGGCAAAATTCTTTTTTTTTTAAAATCAGTCATATACTAAATGATGTGCTAATGAAGTACTTTGAATTGTTACAAAAAATGTGTTATGGCCTCCCCTCCCCCCCCCCAAGAAAAAAATTAAAAAAAAGAAAAACGTTCAAAATGGCGATTTTGTACACGAAAGTATCTTGGTACAGCTTTGATACAAAATGAGTTTAAAAAAAAACTGTTTGATGAAACTAAAAGCAGAAGATAAAATTTAACTTCCAAAAGCTGTTTGAGCATTCAGTCGACCAATTTATATTGACTATCTCCTTAAAAGAAATATGAAAAAAAGAAAAATCTCAGAGCAGAAATTCCGCAATCTTTTTTTTAACGTATGTCCGCTATTGGTGATGATCAGCGGGAGCAGCCCGCATAGGCATATACACTGCTCAAAACAATTAGGGGAGCACGGAGCAATCACACAAAAGTGAAGAAACTGTTGTGAGGTAGCCTTGCAAAGGCATAAAATGGAGTATATATGTGTATTAAGATGCAATACAGCAAAAAAGAGGCGGAAAACATTTGACTGGAAACTTGACTCCGCTTAACAGTGAAACGAACATGAAATTATGAATCTCCACCATCGTCTGCTACAGTTCTTTGTGTTTGCTCGGATTCTAGTCCCTCGATGAAACGTCAAGCCATGGAATCCAGTAAATTACAGTGTCGTTGCATTTTCCAATAAAAATAAATAAATAAATAAAATGAACGGTTGAATTCTACCGCTCAGACAATGAAAAAATGGGCTTCTGTCACATGTATCCGTTTTCTGCTTTTCGACGACAGAAAAGTTGATTTGCTTCCGAAGTTTACGTTTCATTCTAATGTTTTCTGAAAACCTAAAAAAATGGAATCTTTATTAGAAATTAGTTTCCGGAATAATATTTTTCTCAATTTTGTTAAAACCATGTGTACCTCTATTTTTTTTTTTTTTTTTTTTTTTGAGCAGTGTATATTAAGTGGGATTTTAGAAAAAGTTGCGGAAATCACGCCATCTCCCTCCCTATCGTAAACTCACCAAGCCTTTTTCTTCCTTAGGCGATTTTTCCCCACAGGTCTAGTATATTTTGCTCCACAAGCCTGAACAAAAATAACTCGTTTTAAGAGACGACAACAGACGGCGCTGTCTAACCTCCCACAAACGTCCCACATAGTGAGGAGTGAAAAAAAAAATCCCCCATAGTGGCGTTGCTTACTGAAGTGTGAAACAGGTATTCACACAATCAGATGAGGCTTGCTAATAACTCAACTCTAGGGCCAACTCTATTCGCTTATTACTTCACGGAAGGTGGCAATGGCTTATTCCACCCATCGTCCCCGCTCCATAATACGGAATAGACAGATGATGTTCAACCTTTCATTTTTCAAAGGAATTTCGTTAAAACTCGCTTGTTGGAGGGCTCTTCAAACCCCGTCTAGGAGGAGAGGAACACTGGGGAAAACGCCTGCGTTTCGTCAAGTGAAAATCTGGTTTTTGAAATTTAGTTGTGGACTGCAAAAGAGGAGATTATAGTAACTAAAACCGTGTTGTTTTCCTGGGTGAAAATTTGATTATAGGCGAACATTTCCGAATAAACTGGTGAAGTTTCTTGCGCAGTTTGATTTATTTTTGTAGATCCTCGCAAGAAATGAAGTGATGGCTTTTTTGGTTGTTATTAGATTAGAAAGTAATATAGAGTTGTAAGTGAATTACAAGATGAAAAATGGGAATTGAATTACGATAAATAAATGTTTCGTAAACTCAAAGACATTTCTGTATTTCTATTCTTCATTTTGCTATTAGGTATGTTTGAAACCTTTTAAGAACTGAAATTTTGATTAGAAAAAAACAAATCAGTGTTACAATTATATTTTTGGAGCATGCTTAAGAGCTTCCACTCTAAATATCGTATTTCAAGAAGCGAATCATGAACGTGTTGAAAATTAACATTATCCAGTCTTCGGGAGCATACCTCTTTTTAACCGACTTCAAAAAGGTGGCAGTTATCAGTTCATACCGTATGTATGTTTTTTTTTTTTTTTTTTTGTCCGCTCACAGCGTCTCACCTAGTGTACCGATTTTGATGATTCTTTTTTTAATGGATAGGGGATGGCTCAACTTAGGTCCCATTACTTTGTTTGACCATATTTGTCCTTTAGAAAATAAGTTATGGGCAAAAAACCATAAATTTCATGCAATTTCCCTATTAAAAGATTAAATTTAAAACCCATAGTTATGAAAGTTTGGTGCCATACGACAGTAACATTAATAGTAATTGTAATGATAATTTCGGATGAAGGCTTCTCTGAAGCAAGCATCAAGTTTCTTCAGGGGGATATTTCGAAAATAATCGGGAATCTGGCGCTGTCGTCTCATTTTTGGCGTAAATAATTTTATTTTGGTAACCTTGCTGATTTAACCCGGGAGAACTCGCGGTATTTTTCGTCACACGAACGCTCGCGGGGGGCTCCGTAGGCCCGGAGTAGTTATTTCAGTAAATTAAGTTTGCAAAATAGAAAAAAAAAGTGTTTTTAACACTGAAATATAAATAGATAAACAGCCTCTAAAATATGTTTTAAAAAGTAAGGTTTAGGAAAGTTTTATGATACATGAATCTAAATCTTCTTCTAAGCATGACTGATGATCGCTTTGCTGTTCTGTGTCAACTTCTTCATTATCTTCATTAAGGGAGTTCTCATCAGTTTAAACCTCAACCAACAAGGTCTGCAACCTCTTCATTTCATCTTTGTAGCTTAAATAGCGATGCATTTCACAACCTATTCCTTTATATTCACAATCTGAAATGAAAAGCGTGAGCGCTCGCTTCGGGCCTCTGAGGCCCGAACCGGATTTTTCTGGGGAAAACGGGGAATGTACATTCCTGAAAAGCATGTGGTCAGTATGTAGGTCACCTCGAACGCAGCTACTGTGAACCTCATTCATTTACGTTGAAGAGGTGATTTTTGGCAGCGTAGTTTTGTTATGACCGGGCCTGAGAGGCCCGATGCGAGTTCTCCCGGGTTAAGTAACAATATGTGAATCATCGAAATCTTCCCTTCTTCAGTGCTATTGCCCCATAGTGGGGGTAAACATAACCTGGAAGCGAGGTGATGCAGTAATTAGGATCTGCTTAGCCTTCACAATGCTACCATTAGGTTTGCCTCAACAACAGTAGTATTTTTTTTGTTATCATCTATGCCAATAACAAATGATGGGGGCTAAGTAAGGAAATACAGAATTGCATCATGAGCAACTTAAATGCTGTGAAATGTAAATTAGTTAGGAAAAACGTAATACTTAAATGGTTATAATTAAATTAACTACACATTAATTCCAAAGAGGAACAAAGATAAGTTTTTAGTGCCAATCGCTTAAAGTTTTACGCGTGTTTATAGTTTTTTTTTTTTTTTTTGTATGGAGCATTTTTATGAAAAAAATATGGTGAAGTTTCGTGATGGTAACTTCTTACTATTTCTGAAATACCTACATTTATACTAAAAAGAATGAAATAAAAAAATTTTGAAAAAAAAAATAGAACGACTTCAAATTTGCTCTAAAAAGTGAAAAATAATTAATTTTATTCTTTAAACACCATCGATAATGCTTTTAAACATAATTTTTGAAGTTGGCGCAAAAACAATAGATAAAATTGTTCACAGCCATAACTCAACTACAACTATAAATTTAACCAGGCCCAGTTTCTTCACTATCACATAAAGTATGCATTGATGACAACATATTTGAATAACGATATAAATGTTTCGTTCGTAACTTTGGATGCTTTTCTGAAAAAAATATGAACGAAGCATGGTTACACTGGATTTTACGTTTTGTTTTTGTGCCAACTTCGAAAATTATGTTTAAAAGCATTATCGATGGTGTTTAAAGAATAAAATTAATTATTTTTCACTTTTCAGAGCAAATTTGAAGTCGGTTCTATTTTTTTTTTTTTTTTTTTTTCAAAATTTTTTACGATTTATCTTGATTATTTTAAAACCCGCGTGGATTTTTTTTCTTTCTTTTGGGAGCGGAGGGGAGGGGGGTGGAGCAAAAACTTAGTGTTCTTGAAAAAAAAAAATATTAATTTGAATTTTTGGCATCATGAATTCAAATTATGATCTTCGCAATCATGAGCGGGGGTGTGTATGAATGCGCGTGTGTGTTTGTGTAGGCGCATGTGTGTGGGTGCTTGTGTATGTATGCATGTGTGTGCGTGTTGTGTATGCAGTGCTGTGTGTGTACGCGCATGTGTGTGTAGGCGTTTATGTGTGTATGTAGGCACATGTGTTTGTGTCTGTGTGCAGACATGAGTGTGTGTATGTGTAGGAGTGTGTGTTTGTGTCTGTGCGCAGGCATGAGTGTGTGTATGCGTGTGTGTGTAGGATATGGGCGGTTTTCGCAAGAGAAGCAGCATCGTGAGGCCGGTCGACGCGACGGTGGTGTTGGCAGAGGGTGCTGGTGGGGAAATAAAATGATAGTAATTCAAAACAGTCAAATGAGAACAATAAGCAATCGTGATTGCTCAAAAAAACTACAACATACGTAGTTAAATTAACATAATGTTAATTTGTGCTTTATTTACGTTGGTTTTCAATTTATCATTTTGTTATGCTTCTTTCTCTTAAAAGAAAAAAGAAGGAAAAAACACTATTTTGTTGTAAAAATCAGAAAACAAAAAGTCTTCAAGAACGAAATTTAATCGTAGTGACAAACTATTAAAATCATTTAATGGAAATGAAAACACACGTGAACATATTATGTTTTAATAAGATACCTTCAAGCAAAAAATCTTTAAAAATTCTCAAGTAATGGCAGTACAAGCCTACCTCTCGGCCAAACTTTTAGAGCAATGGACCAGTTTATGTTTCTGTGGCGACAACTTCTTTGTTTCAGAAGATGTTGCATATAATTTTAATGCATTAATTATTGCTGTCTTCTACCAGTGAATACATATTATAAATGAACTAATAAGCTAACTATTGCAACACTGAACGAACATTCAAGTAAATTTATGACAATGTTTAAATTTTATTTACTACATTAAGAATTATTTATTTTTGCAAGTTAGTTCTAAGGAAGATGATGGGCACTTGTGAACAAAGCATCTAGGGGCACATGTAAACAGTTCCCATTTTCTTTTTGAAATGTTGAAATTAGTGTAACGTTTTATTAGTGTTGAGAACATTTGTAAATAATTATAATTATTGCATTTATTTATTTTTACATTTTTTTACTTTTATTATTATTATTTTTTTACTAAATAATTAGTCAAAATCTTGGTGTTATGTAGCACGCAGACGAAATGAAAAGAAAATATTTCCATTTCATCAAAAACTGACGCTTAAAATAGTATTAAAATGCAATTAACAGATCTATATATTTGGAAGCAAATATTTTCATAATGACTAAGTGTGTGTCTGTAACTGTGCGATTTAGGCTGACACATTATAAAATACAAACCCTTCAATATATTTTTTATATACTTATAGGTTCTATATTGAAACGTTTCCTGTTGAAATATGATGTTTACCCTGCATTTTTAATAGTGTTCATAAGCGCCGCCGGCTTGTTCACTTGGGGCACATGCAAGCAATTGAAGACATTTTTTGAAATTACCATAAAGTAAAGAAATATTTAAAGAAAACGAGCTGATGTGTGCCTCACATGACTTCCTTTTACTCCAATTTAATGTCATTTTCCCATTATTGGTAATTTTAATGTGATTCAATAGTTTACTCTCAAATATCACCAACAGTGGCCAAATTGAAACCAGATTTAAAAAAAATCGACAAATATGTTGCCAAGTTGGCGATAAAACTTGGCGACCAAAAGACTGGCGATATATCGCCAAGTGACCGCCAAATTGTAACACCACTTGAGTTTACATCGAAATTAACAATGATTTCCCCCCAGAAAGGAGCAAAAGACTCCCCTGAGAAACACCCGAATGCAACCAAAAGAGGAGGTGCACATCTAGACCCCACTAGAAGTCTACGTACCAAATTTCAACTTTCTAGGACATACCGTTCTTGAGTTATGCGACATACATCCGCACATACATACATACAGACGTCTTGAGAAAACCCGTTGTAACTAACTCGGTAATCGTCAAAATGAATATTTTGCGTGTCTATACGTTCTTAGGCACTTATCTACGTGTGGTCGAGTCGAAAAAAAAAAACCCCTCTATATTCATTCGGAGGTGAGCAAAATGGAAATTAAGGTCAATTTTTGAGTGAAATTTTTTTTCGCGAATACAATACTTCCTTTTTTGTAAAAGGAAGTAAAAGTATCAAGAAATTCCATGACGCAAAGAAAAGACTATTAAACCATAGGGACATTTTAGCTCTAAAAAATTTCTACTATTTTTTGAAAAATAAATACTTTTTTTTTTGCGCATATGTCCCCTTTTCCCCTAAATAAGGATTTTAGGATATCTGGTTATAAAGTATCTCTTCTCTTTCAGCGAAATCCTAATATTACCAAATATTTAACCATTAACAATACTTATATTAAAAGATGACTTATATCCTATGATTTAAATCGGAAGTACTTTTACTGAAACACTTCGTCTTGCATCGTATTTCTCACATTTTTCAAAAGTACTCTCTGAGGTAAGGGAGCACTAAGTTAATTCATGATTTTTATTTATTAATTTTGGATAATTATGCAATTTTTTAGGGTATTTTTAACTTTTTTTTACAAAGCAGTAATTGGAATATTAGTTTTATACCGATAGCGGCAATAACAGTATTAAAATGGAAACGTGGCATATGAAAAAAAAAAAAAAAAAAAAAAAAAAAAAAAAACGAGCTGATGTGTGTGTGCATCACATGACTTCTTTTTACTACAATTTAAATTCATTTTCCCATTATTGGCAATTTTAATGTGGTTCAATAGTTTACTCTCTAAATATCACCAACAGTGGCCAAATCAAAACCAGTTTTTTTTTTAAATCGCCAAATTTGTCGCCAAGTTGGTGAGAAAACTTGGCGGCCAAAAGACTGGCGATCTATCGCCAAGTGTCCGCCAAGTTATAACACCACTTGAGTTTACATTGAAATTAACAATGATTTCCCCCCAAAAAGGGACAAAAGACCCCCTTAGGAACTTCAAAATGCAACCAAAAGGGAAGGTGCACAACTAGACCCCACTAGCAGTCAATGTACCAAATTTAAACTTTCTAGGACATACCGTTTTTGAGTTATGCGAGATACATACGCACATACATACGTACATACAGACGTCACGAGACAACTCGTTGTAATTAACTCGGGGATCGTCAAAATGGATATTTCAAGTGTCTGTACATTCCTAGCCATATATCCCCGTTTGGTCGAGTCGAAAAAAAAACCCCAACATTCATTCGGGGATGATCAAAATAGAAATTAAAGCCGATTTTTGAATGAAATTTTTTTCACGAATACAATACTTCCTTTTTTACTTCCTTTTACAAAAAAGGAAGTATTGTATTCGCGAAAAAATTTTCACTCAAAAATCGCCCTTAATTTCCATTTTGCTCACCCCCAAATGAATGTTGAGTTTTTTTTTCGATTCGACCACATGCGGAAAAGTGCCTAAGAATGTATAGACACGCGAAATATCCTTTTTGACCATCACCGTGTTAATTACAACGACTTTTCTCGTCCCTCTGTATGTATGTGCGTATGTGTGTATGTGCGTATGTGCGTATGTGCGTATGTGCGTATGTATCTCGCATAACTCAAAAATGGTATGTCCTAGAAAGTTGAAATTTGGTACATAGACTCGTAGTGGGGTCTAGTTGTGCACCTCCCCTTTTGGTTGCTTTCGGATGTTCCTAAGGGGGTCTTTTGCACCTTTTTGGGGGGAAATCATTGTTAATTTCGATGTAAACTCAAGTGGCGTTATAATTTGTCGGACACTTGGCGATATATCGCCAGTCTTTTGGTCGCCAAGTTTTGTCGCCAACTTGGCGACAAATTTGGCGGAGTTTTTTTTTTTTTTTTTTTGGTTTCAATTTGGCCATTGTTGGTGATATTTAGAGAATAAATATTGAATCACATTAAAATAGCGAATAATGGGGAAATGACATTAAATTGGAGTAAAAGGAAGTCATGTGATGCACACATCAGCTCGTTGTAAAAGGAAGTAAAAAGAAATTTCAGATCCAAGTAACACTCAATAACCATAATTTAACCTGTCAGAAACATTTGGCACTCGTTAGTTCAAAACAGTTGACTATAACCCTGAAACTAAGTACCCAAAAGCAAGGAAATATTCATGTCTTGGTATTTTACCAGAATATCGATATGTAAAACAGGATAATATTATGTGTATGGGAATTTACTTCATAAAATATATATTTCATATGTGCAGCTATTTGAATGCAGAAAAAGTGATACAAAATGTAAAAGTTTTCTTTAAAAGATTATTTTATATTTTGCTCAGTCGCGTACTTCACACTTTGTCACGGCTTACTTGTCATTTTTGTTGCGGCGTTACCAAAATATGTTTTTAGATTTTTCTACAAGCCCCATTTTAAAAATTTGGATATCATAATATTTTCCAAATCCTTTACATCTGCCGGCGCACTCATATGCGCTTTATAACATACTTATAAATTTAATTCTTCGAGGTAGTTTAAAAATGTACGAACAAATTGATTAGGTATGCAGTGTTTATTGCAATGACACCTTTATTTAGTGAGATATTAACTCTGTTTTGCCATTCCACGGAAAACTGTAATTTTTTCCCGCACGCGACGCTTCATACATTTCATTAAAAACAATAATTTAAAAGAGTAATGGGCAAAATTTTGTTGCTTAAATCACAAACGTATGTCCGACTTCAAAAACGAAGAATTTCGTCATATTATTATTTAAACTTATTTCTTATTTATGAAATATGGTAACTTTCACGTGTGGTGAAAATGACAATTTTCAGAGGAATGGCCATATACAGGTAGTTATCAAAGTAATGGAAACACTCTGTGACAAGTGTGTTGGGAATCGCTACTGTGCCACAAATGTTCTGTTGATAAAGGTGCCTTCTGACTTGAATCACTTACACTGGTGAATCCAGATGGTGATTGAGTTCTCTGGTCATTTTTGCTGATATTGTTCGCTTTTTAGGCATTACAATCCTCTTTAATACCGTCGGTTTCTTTTACTAGGCTTCTCTTTCCGTCCACTATTTTGCTTTGCCGAGCTTGTCGTACCGCGCTGTGTGTACGCTGTCATAACTTCAGATACTGTACCTCTAGAAACACCAAAAAGTTGAGATATTTCAGTTACACTTACTTCAGCTAGACGCACATTTGACCTCTTATAAAATTTGAGAGGTGCGATATTTCACGCGCTTGAAAAAAATCCAAGACATCCAGAACATCAATTAATCCACCATATGCTACCAGAATATGTAGATTGCTATCTATTAAAAAACCCAGATATCTAGTTTTATTCTTTATTACGTACGAAGTACATTCAAAAATGCCACTTTTATTCACAGGTGTTTCCATCATTTTGATAACGACCTGTACAAAGTCTTTTTTATACGGTTTAAATTATTACTTCTTAACAAATGAGATATGTTTACTTTACGCTGAAACCTTAGTTTTCAAAATCTACAATTTGTTTCGTCATTGCTATATCCATAGAGCAAAAATATTAAGTAATGCATACAGCAAAGTACAACAGGTTGGCATTGTATGTCCCGCACGTGACGCATACAAATTAATTAGATATAAAGTAGTAAAGTTATCTATTAAAAATTATATTGTGTCAAGAGTATCTTTGTATCAAATGTAAAGATTAAAACATGTGCTTACTCCTGTTTAGTTAATCTATAACAAAATGTTGGGAAAATTATCGAATCGGATCGTCCCACACGCCCACACGTGACAGTGAAATGACCCTGTTATTTTTTATTCAACATCATTTATACATAGGTTAGTAATTTAAATTTAGTTATGATAATCTACAAACGAATATTTATGGATTGCTAACTAGAAAGATCGATTTATTTCAAATACAAAATCATAACGCATAGCAAATTCTATCCGTGCTTAATAAATTTAAATTATGATCAAATATATCCTCATCGTCGTAAACGTGCATGAAAGGTTTTAAGTGAAGGGTCCGGTGATATTGAAGCTGAGGTTAAATATATGGGTTATTACACGAAACTTGTCAGAACTTGAGGAAGTTTGCGAAAGTACCGCTTCAATAGCTCTCTTGGTAACGGATATTATGCGAAAACGTTTTCCTGCTCGGATTTTCTGAAGAGGATGCTCAGATTTTGACCGTTGAAAATTATGATAAATCCTTACTTGATACATGTGCTTGTTTTTCTAATTTTTTAGCTTAGTTAAATCAATAAAAATTGAAGCCATACAGTCGTTTATTTTTATGTAATGCATATTTTTTTGAATTTTAAGGGGTGTGAATTTTGACTTCAAGAGAGGGATTTGTATTTAAGGGGAGTCGGGTCGGTACATGGTAAACGCGTAATAATGAATTTTATAGCCTTTATGTACCTTTCTCTCAAAATGTTTTCATCATAGAAACTTTCAAGTTTCGGTGTTTTCTAGATGTGTCTAAGAGTTTACTGAAGGGAAATCTTAAGGCAGTTCTGTTTATTTCAGAGTTTATTAAATTTTAACCAATAGTATATTTTGAAATGGAAAATGAGATCGCTTTGACTGAAAATACAAAACACCGAAACAAAAAAACAGTCGTTCAGGAAAAAGGGTGAGTATTAAAGCAAAAAAAAAAAAAAAAACCTTGACTTAAGTATAATTATCTAATGTTGGGTGAACATTTCAAAGCAATATGTAAAGTAATTTTCTAGAAATTATGTGTAGAATCTTATTTCGCATTGAGCCACTATAACGTAATTCTTTGCGAAAAAAAAAAAAAAAATCTGATATAACTCAAGAGCCCTAATTTTTCTCTGTACCTGACAAACGTTTTTAAGCTCTCCTGCACAGTAAGGATAGTGTAACTAACGTTTGTTTGGCTATGAGGTACAATATTTACCCCTGACATTACCCCTGACCCCATAAGGTCCATAATATATAATTTAGATTCACATTTGTAATTTATATCAATTAATTTATTTGGAATACATTCCATCTTTCAAAAAATCAATATTTTGATCACTGAATTTTATTTAAACTTTTAAAAATCCTTTAATTATTTTAATGAAATAAACTGACATATTAGGAATGCGTGTTGAAATAAAAATAATAATTTAAACTTCCAAACGTAATTTTCCGTATCATTTAGTTAAAGGCTACATTTCTCATTCCATTTGACGTGTTTATGATTAATGACAAAAGTAGTCCAACTTTCTTTTCAAAATCATTAAATTTTCTTCTTAAAGAGGCCCAAATCCTTTAAAAGCAACGTTTAATTAATAACATTTAAATGCTGTTTGGACGATATAAAACAAATAATTCGCGAGACAAGACAACAAAAATTTGATAAAATTTAATTGTACTCCACTGAATTTTCATCTTCCATAAACTCAAAACTATGAACAATTACAGACAACGTTTATTATCCAAAATAAACGTTCTCCAGATAGAGGCGAAGTCGATTTTTGTATCGAAAACGATTCATCATCTGCGTAGAAGAAGAAGAAAAGCAATAAAAAAAAATCAGAATTGCTGCCAAAATGGAATCAATAAACTTTGTGCTTACTGAAGCGGGGAAGAATCCTCATCATCATCATCGCCACTTCAATCTCAAATGCCATACTGGAGTTTTTTTTCGAACACTTGGTGGATAATTTTCAATATTCATAAATTCTTTCTCGCCATTAAAGCAGAAATTCGTTTTTGTTTCTTTTCTATTTTGTTCCTATCTTTTTAGCTTGTTTTCAGTCAGGACGTTTGTTCATTCGTTTTTATTATTCTTTTTGTTCTTTCTGCATATGTGCGTTTTTATCGATTATTTCTTCTCACAGTCGATAATCATCGATGATTTATGCTGTAGCATTTGTTCGTGCGTTATTTAAAATACCGAATGAAAGACGTTTTTGATATTGAACTTTCCGGTGATTTTAAGCAGCTATTAGTGGAACCAATTACTGACTAGAGAATTGAGAAATGAAATTGGGAATACGAAATTTTATCGTTTACTAAGCATATTATTATTATTGTTTCTTCAAATATGTTAGATGTGCGTTTTCGCACATTATTAATCATTTTTTAACAAAATGAAACACTACTGCTAATACAAGACTTCTTCATAATATATAAGCACGTAATTCATTATTTATCATTAGTAAACACTTAAGTAAGTAAAAAAATATGAGTTCTTTTACCACGAAAGAGTGAATAAAAATATCTGAAGTCCGTTGTTTGGAATAGTTTGCTTTCGGTTAAATGTTTTCCACTGTATTAGAAAACATCGATCGAAAATCGTTTTATGTGCAAACAAATTTGAACCGACACTTTCTGGATTGGCAAATAAGGTTTCAAGAATAATTATTTGGTCTTTTCTATTCCAAGGAAAATATTTGTTAATTATTGCGAACATTAAAATCATATTTCTTAAAGTCAAAAATTTCATAAACCCTTAGTTTAGGTGCATTTTCAGCTATGTTGAGTGTAATATTAACATGGAAAGTAAGTTGTGCAGCCAATTTATGGAATAGCAAAGTTAATTTTTGTTAAAATTTCACGCCAGATAAAAGTTTCTACTTTAACTTCCAGCATTGCCAAAGAAGATTTCAAAGGTAATTGATTGAATTTTTCTACTTGGGGAACAAAAGTCGTTATGTCAATCCGTAAAATCAGCGCACAACTTTGATCAAGCGAGAATAATAACAAATTCGTTATTGCTGATAAAAAAAAGTTAGTATCACCAATATGATCATCCAGTGGTATTCTGAAATCTATCTTTTCATCACTTTGGTACTGACTTACAAATAAATAAAACTTTTGCAGTATGGTAAGTGGTTGTTTCCTGAAATTAGTGTTGAAAGTATTAGGTCAAAGTTTTAAAGTGCTATATATATCTCTACTAATAATAAAACTGAAAGTCTCTCTGTCTGGATATCTGTCAGGATCTCTGTGACGCGCATAGCGCCTAGAGCGTTTGGCCTATTTTCATGAAATTTGGCACAGAATTATAGAATGGTGGTGTGCACCTCTAAGCGATTTTTCGAAAATTCGATTTTGTTCTTTTTCTATTCCAATTTTAAGAATATTTTTACCGAGCAAATTATCACAACGTGGAAAAGTAAATTACTAAATTATCATAACGTGGAACCGTAACATAGACAAGCAAATGAACATAGCCATTGGCGAGAAATTCATCATCCATTGTTTGTAAGTATACATGAGAACCAAATGGTCTTTCAGTTTTCTAGTACGGGCAAAGCCGTGTGGGTACCACTAGTCAGTAAATAAGGGGATAGTGAGTTGTAACTTCAGTAATTTTTAAATAAAATCGTAAGCGGGAAATAAGGGTTTACTTACTTAATAACACGAAGTGTATGGCGTAAACTCACTTTTGCTATTTAGTACATCAAATTTGAAAAAAAAAAAAAATTATTTTTTTAAGTCCGCCAAAAACAAAAATATTGTGAACTGCAATTGAATCAAAACGACCGAGCACACCGATTGCATTAATAGTGTTTAAATGAAGAATTACGTTATTTTGTTTGAGAGTAAATGGATGCCTCCTAAAATAGGGTGATTAAAAATATTCTCAAATTTTGAATATTTCTAGCGAATTAAATGCTAGTTAGAGAATGGAAATTGTGCCTTTAGTAAATTTCAAATAAAATATGAATAGTAAAATTGGATTTTTTAAAATTTAGTAAAACGCAGGATGGGATAGAAACTTTCATATCGCTATTCAAATATGAGGATTGCTAGTGGTAGGTAAAATAAAGTTTACTTAGTCACTTTTTTTTCCTAGTCGAAACAATTTTCTTTTTGTAAACCCCAAAACGAGCTGATGTGTGCACACATGACTTCCTTTTACTCCAATTTAATGTCATTTCCCCATTACTGGCAATTTTAATGTGATTCAATAGCTTACTTTCTAAATATCACCAACAGTGGCCAAATTGAAACAAATTTCTAACAAATAAGAAAATCATCAAATTTGTCGCCAAGCTGGCGACAAATCTTGACGACCAAAAAATTGGCGATACATCGCCAAGTGACCGCCAAATTATAACACCACTTGAGTTTACTTCGAAATAAACAATGATTTCCCCCCAAAAAGGGGCAAAAGACCCCTTTAGAAACACCCGAATGCAACCAAAAGAGGAGGTGCACAACTAGACCCCACTAGGAGTCTACGTACCAAATTTCAACTTTCTATGACTTACCGTTCTTGAGTTATGCGACATACATACGCACAAAGCACATACATACGTACATACAGATGTCACGAGAGAATTCTTTGTAATTAACTCGGGAATCGTCAAAATGGATATTTCGCGTGTCTATACGTTCTTAGGCACTTATCCACGTGTGGTCGAGTCGAAAAAAAGCACTCAATATTCATTTGGGGGTGAATAAAATGGAAGTTAAGGTCGATTTTTGAGTGAAAATTTTTTTGCGAATACAATACTTCCTTCTTTGTAAAAGGAAGTAAAAAAATACTAACAAAATATTAGTTTCGAATTCCTACACTGCATAAAAATATCAGTTAAAATAAAGGTTAATATAGCTACTAATTAGTGGCATTACATTAGTTATTCCAATGGGGTATTGTTTCATTTTTTAGAGAAATATTTTCTTACAACTTAAAATTGTTGATACCACATGTGGTGTTGGAGAAAGTGGCAACCGGGCATTGAACAATATCAATAATTTTAGTCGCCATTTTTTTAAAAAATTTTTTAACTTATAACGAGTGCCAATCTCAAATCACGATCTTCATGTCCATTCCCAACAGAAAAACTCAAACTTCGGTTGTTATAAAAAATATTTTTTACATAACTACCGAAAAATCGAAACCATTGTGAACTCCAATTCAATCAAAACGGTCAAGCGCACTGATTCGATCACCCGGTGTTTCAAATCAAGAGTCGCGTTATTTATGTTCAAGTTAATGTGCCTTATATAAAGCCGTTATCCGGAGCTCCTTCCCTTTTAAAGGTTGGCTTGTTCCGTTACTATTGTTTAGGGGAGCCATAAAGCACTTTCCTATCCGCGCCATTGAATCCGGCGGTACTTCGGTCTTCGAAAACAGAACGCGGAGCTCTGGTTTCCGAAGAGCATGGAGGAATTTTACTCAAGTGTAAGACTAAGATTCTAAGAGCTTTTCGGAAACATTTTAAGTTTTAGTAGGATTTCGCTGAAAGTAATAAAAGATGGATTTCTCTTAGAGCTTTCTCGCGTAAGGACTTAACTTAAATTTGCTAATTAACTAATTAGGACACTTACTAACTGCTTAAAACAAAGGAAGGCATGATAATAGCGAAAATCAATCGTATTTGATGTTGCTGTAAAGTTTTAGTTTTATTGAATTATGAGTTTAAGTTTTTATTCAGGGAAAAGATGGATAGGTTAACTGATTACGTCTTTTATAATTTAAAAAATGGAGTTCAGTTTTATTTCACCATTGTGTCTATCTTCAAATATTGAAACAAAAATTCGCAAAAAACTCTTATTGTTCTTGAGAATAAGTGCTTTATCAACGTTGAGTTTTCACTTTATTCATATTTCCGTACAAGGCTTATTTGATGATTTAAATTTATTATTAGAGTTAGTCATGGAAAATGTAGAATATATATATATATATATATATATATATATATATATATATATATATATATATATATATATATATATATATATATATATGCAGTTGGCGGCTCTCTGTTTAACGACTTTCAAGAGACCAAAAAAATCGTCCTTAAATAGAATGCTTTTAACACTATAGTGGACCATCTGGGACCGTAAAAAGCCGTCGTTCAATAGAGCGTCGTTAAACAGAGAGCCAACTGTATATAGTATTGAATTTTGTCAAGCTGCAAATATAATAAATTTGGTGATTGAACATTTATCAAAAGCAAATACAACAGACTTTTGTAATTAAATTTTATTGTCAAGAAAAACCTCTTTTTGTCTTTCCAAACGAAGGGCATACACGCCCCACCAGGGACTGGTTTGATTTTTTCAGGGGGCAGTCCGAGAATAAGTTATCAATTGTTTTGACTTCAAGTGACTTACTTTTTTTTTTATTGTTGGCCTTTTATTTCTTTTCGATCTCAAGTACTGTGTGAAAGCTTCTTTAAGTCACCCTAATTTATCTTTCAGGATTATTTTTCGTCAAAAACCATTCACGTTTTGAATAGCATGTGATATTTAATTCCGCTCATAGGCATTGGGGAAGGAGTGGGTAGGGGGGAAGTAGCATCGGTATTTCGAATATGGAGTACGATCTAAAAATAGCTAGGAAATACCCGCTACGAAATCAATAATCTGTAACAACTATCTGAAGCATTTCAGTAAATGGTTTATGAAAGAAAAAAATCAGCAATTTTTACTTTGAATTCGCTTTTATGAAGCTCTAAGCAGAAAGTTCAATTGTATCTAAATTTAGCCAACAGCGACGAAATAATTTTCGTGATTTTTCAATAGTAAGCTAACAATAAACCGAATTAATTTATTTCTGCGCCATGCTGTGTTCCGTTTATTGATTAGCTGTTTCCCGAGATAGGACCAACCAAATCAAAGTACTAAATAATTCGTATGAAAAATAAATATAGCTTGCAGGATATTTCGAATCGAACTTAACACGAAAGCAATAGGAGAATGTCAAAATGTTCACATTCATTTGAAATGATGAATTAATTTTAATTAATTAGGGATTTATCAAAAGATGTAAGCTAAATGAAAGTTTTAAAAATTAATGCTAGAAAATGAGCTTATTTATTTTTTAGCTATTTAAATATATATTTTTTTCTTAATTTAGGGTAACATTTAAAATAGCCTCTTTAAAACCTCCCAAAGCCTTTAACAATATTGGATAAAAAATGATACACATGTGCAGACAGTTTCACATTAAGTCTGTTAAAAGTAGCCTAAGTATACATTTTGTTTGTGCGTATGAAAACAGAAGACCACGATGTAAGACGGGAACGTATCTTTTTACGTTTTAAACACTTCCTGAAATCGCAAAAATAAAATAAAAATGCCTTTTCATTCAATAATGAACGAAGTTTCCTCTATACGAAACCAATGGGGTTGTTTCCTTCATTCAAAAGTAGTACTTTTAGTCACTGAAATTGATAGAATAAGCAAAGAAAAAAACATGGACCCAGAAAATTCTTTCATTTTCCCCAATAGTTATTTTTTATTTATTTTTTTAAAACGTCCAATTTTGCAAACTAGGCGTGGTCTTGATGACGTCACAAATGATGCTCTTTGGCGCATTTTGTACCGCAATTCCAAGTTATGATAATCAAGAAGCGAATTAAAATTGCGCTCTAAGCTTGCTATCAACCATATCGTTGCCAATACAAGTGAGTAAAGATGCGAATTAAATATTTTGCTCTGTGAATGGCAACACAGAATGGCATTTCATCATTTGTGATGTCATCGGCAAGAAATGTAAATAATGAAAGCGCACCGATTTAAGTACTTTTTTTTTAATATTAAACTTAAACAAATTATTTAAAAAAATGGTTCGATCCCATGTTTTTAAGCATGTTCTTTCAGAAAAAATACTTTAAAAATTTTGGAAACGACCCCATTGTTGAATGACATTTTAATAAAACATAATGTTACCTATATGTGAATTGTTTTTACCTGTTGGAGCTATCCTATTATTGCTCGAAACACATATAAAAATCCAAAAGAAGTTCCGATTTTCAATAATCATCTAAATATTACTTGGTTCTTATAAGAAAACAAAGAGTCTTGCGATAAAATACCCTTTAGTTTCAAAATAGTACGATACGTTATTGAAGACCTATATCGTTCTTTTCCTGATACGTTGACTGTTACAGCACCTTTCATTTAATATCTTGTGGAATATTAATAGGAGATGCCTCGTACTATTACAGAATGAAAGATCAGAGGTTTTATTCATACACTTCAAAGTGAAACACTTCTTGACTTGATTCTTTGCTATGAAGTTGTGTCATTTCGGTTTAGGCATAATTAAGTAATTCTCACTCAAAGAATACTACATCGCAGTCGAGCATAACTCTATGCTTAGAACGTATAAAGTAAGAAACTAGGAAAATAATGTGCTAAATTCGTAAAAATATGAACAACAACGTAAAGAAAGCAAAAAAAAAAAAAAAAAGAGCTTATGGATTAATAGATATCCGAAAACATCGAAAATCTTTCGTCTCGGTTACCGATTACACGTGTCTGTAATTTAAAAAAAAATGTTCTTATTGAATATTTGTGATTGTTAATGTTTTTAATTTTTTTAGGCACAAATATAGAAAATGGATCAAGTTCATTTCGACTTGATTAACTTTAACTCTGAAAGAAGTAGATTTCCAATGTGAAATATTAAGTTTGTACATGAGGTTTTAGAGCTAAAGCGGATTAAGTCGAAACGGGCTATATCCACTTTAGATAATTGATGGCTCAATTATTGAGACATTCAAAGTATTTTTTTTTCTGTTAAAGCATTTTTCGTTCGTCTTCAAACGATATTCTCAGGAACAGAAAAAAGGGAATACTTTCAAAATTATATTACTTTCACCCGTGCAACTTTTTTGATATTGTGGGATGAAACAAGGCCTAAATATCCCAAATATAGCCAGATATCTCTATGCATGTGCTTCACAGTCACAATCTATTACCATGGTAACATTTTCTTTCTTCTCTCTCTCTAAACATCTATCGAAAAGCCGGCAAAGGAGGAACGACTTTGAAAGAAACGGCACCTAGGGTTCAGGGCAGTTACCCCCTGAAGACCTTTTCAGTAACAGAAGGTGCTGTCTGATCCAAATGTTCCCTATTGTTCACCACCCACGTGCACGCTCATATTATTCGGTTCGCATCCACTCTAAACTTTCCGAATGAAGTTACTAGACCCGTTGTAGAGGACTTCTAATGAGATGGAAGTTTTAAACACATCGTTGTTTGCGCTTAATACAAACATTTAAATAAAGGAAGAGGGTTGGAGTGTATAAGTGAGATAATTTTATGAATAAATGAAAATTGCGGATTTCTGTTCTCGCTTCGAAGCACTGGGGTGATTTTGGAATGTAGTTGGTGCTTTGTTTGGATGTTTGATAATTATATTTGTTGGACATTTATGATGAATATTATCTGTATTTCTGCCTTTTGTTATTTTGTTACGTTTTGTTAGTACGTTTTGGGATGTTTCGACTTGGAGAAACTAGAATAATAAGTATCATTTGGAATTTATTAAGCCTTTAAAGGCTTTGGGAATATGTATACATTGAATTCAAAATTTATTTTATAAATTATCAAATACAAATAATTTATAAATTACTTGTCAAACACGCACAGAGCATCTAATTTCCAATGTCTTCTCTTCAGAATGAAAAGAAAATCTTATGGCAGAATAAATAAAGATGTCAGAAACTTAGCGAGTTTCCGGCATGGTTAGTCTAAAAGTTTAATAAATTAAAAACAAGATTTTTCTTTAGTAGCATGGAAATCTCAGATGAACCATAATCATCATCATATATATCATAGCAATGTTCGAATAACGCTGACGTCTCAAAAATGAAGCTCGCACCACACCAAGATAACTTGATAATATTTTTTGGTAATACTTGTGACATGCAGGGAAATGCTTTATTTTGACAGGACTGAACTGGATCCGGTGACTTAACTGTTTTACTGGTCATACTGTCATTTTAGGCGAATAAATAAACATAAAAATGGTCAACAATGAACGCTATCTACTGCAGTTTAGGGCTAATCCACTATAGTTAGGGTTAAAGTTTCAACTGTCAAACTATCCCCAAACAGGCAATTGCTACGTTCAAATGTAGAAGCAAATTTTCACCCAACATGCATTGACGGGCGATTTTCTAGTCTTCTTTATAATTTCCTTTAAAGCTGTCCTTTTTTCATAGAAGAAGACTAGTTGAATTGGGGCCATTTCACGGGAAAGTTCATTTTGTCTCGCACGTAACGAAAACTTCATATATTTCATTAAAAATAATAATTTAAAAGGGTATTGAACGAAATTTTGCTGCTTTAAGCAATCATACATCTAGCATTATTTATTAAGTAAAAAATTTCGTCATTCCCTTTTAAAATTATTACTTTTTAATGAAATTAATGAACCGTCATGTGCGGGACAAAATGAATCCTTTTTCGCGGAATGGCACATTTCCGCCTTTTTTTTTTAAATAAGTTTCACCAATTGCTTATAGTTTATGTATACTGAAAGAAGTATTAACAGCAATCATCATTTTTTGAGTAAAAATTTTAACAAATCAAAAAGCATTCCATATTCGCCTCCAATGCAATATTCATTAAAAGATGTCGCTGAAACACATAGCATAGCATTGAAATCGATGACAGTATTAATGAAACCAGAATCATTCGATACAGGTTCGTTCAATGAAACTCAACTCATTGCGAACCTAACAATGAATAGTTCCATCGATTTGTGCAAGTGAATTGGACGCTGCTATCAATTCAGTTGCATCGCAATACTCTTTTGCTCCTGCTTTTCTTGCAACAAATGTTGATAACTAACTTTCCAAAGAAAAGGGACATCGTTTCGTATAATGACATAGCTTCCGCAATTTCTTCTTTCCCTTCGACCAGCCCTTACTTGTTGATGTCATTAGGCTTAACGCTCTTCGAAGAAAACTCCTGCAAGCCAAATAATCGCATCTCCCAGCGAAGGCGTTAGTTCCCCTCTTTTTTTTTTCTCTTTCTCTCTCTCTCTCTCTTTTATTTCTCATTGCGTTTTCCTATGGCACTTTTGTTTTTTATAGTTCTCTCACCTTTTTAACAGCTTCGGTCCCTCGTTATTTTACCTGAAAGGTGAGAAAAGAGAGAAAAATGGGGATTGTTGCCATAGTGACGGCGTAAATCTTTCTGAAGCAAGAGCAAATGAAAGATTTGGCTTAAATCGCACTCGGCCAAACTTTGCCTGTCATTCAGATAGTAATTATATATAAAGTTACACTTACAGGTGAACGTGCAACAAATATTAAAAAATCAATTGGTTCGACTTCATGTATAATTCAGAGTAACTGTGATTGCCAATCAACTAGCTTAAATATTTATAAAACTTTCTGTAATAGTTACCTGTACGTTAGCTTATTTTTACAACAGTAAGGCAACAATTTTACAAGTTTGCAATATTTTACAAATAATTTCCCACAAATCAATGAACGAACAGGTCATAACTTGTTAAAAAAAAAAAAAAAGTTTTAAAAAGTTTTTCTTATACGAATGGGGTCGTTTCCAAAATTTTAAAAGTATTTTTTTCTGAAAGAACATGCTTAAAAACATAGGATCTAACATTTTTTTAAATAATTTGTTTAATTACTTAAATCGGTGCGCTTCCATTATTTACATGTCTTGCCGATGACATCACAAATGATGAAATACCATTCTGTGTTGCCATTCACAGAGCAAAATATTTAATTCGTATCTTTACTCACGTGTATTGGCAACGATATGGTTGATAGCAAGCGTAGAATGCAATTTTAATTCGCTTCTTGATCATCATAACGTGGAAACGCGATGGAAAGATGCGCCAAAGTACATCACTTGTGACGTCATCAAGACCACGCCTTGTTTGCAAAATAGGACATTTTAAAAAATTAATTAAAAAATAATTGTTGCGAAAATGAAAGAATTTTCTTGGTCCATGTTATTATTATTATTATTATTATTATTATTATTATTTTGCTTATTCTATGAATTTCAGCGACTAAAAGTACTACTTTTGACTGAAGCAAACAACCCCATTTGCAACATCATCTTCGTTCCATGCGACTCCAAGAAGGGTTCGGCTTGAGAAACGTTTTGTTTGTCCACTGGTTTGATGTGCTCATTTACTGGGTCGATACCTTTTTTTTTCTTAAATTTAAACCTCCTCCCCCCCTCCCAAACCCTCATCTTGTAATGTTATGTATACGAAATGCTAAAGTTTTTACGATAGTATAAATTTCTGAACATAAAATTCCACTTAGGTTTCATTTACTGGTCAGACTGCTCCTTTCGTTAAAATCTACAGATTTACCCAGCATTTTAATGCATTTTTGGAAGAGAGTAATTTGTTGCCCATTTTATATCAACTGTAACTGCATGCACAAATATTATCTAACTATTAATACTTTATGGTTTCCTTCGTTACAAGTTTCAAAAATACATAGTCACCATCAGCTTTTGAAGTTTTGCACCTGAATTATGAATTTCTTCTAGATTATCAAAATCGTCTTACATTTCCTCCAAAGAAATTTCTTCACCAGAGTTGTTTTCATTTTTATATCGTCACTATTGTGAGGGGAACCACTTACTCCAAAAAGGAAAAATTTACTGCGTAAGGGGAAGTACTCCTCTTCGACACTTATAAATGGTTTAGAAAAAATAAAAAATGTAACAAAAACTAACCCGGAAACACTAATTTGAAAGATGTTGCTTGAACTCGTTTAAAAGATATTTTTCTTAAAATTAACATAGCATATAGCCGCCGGCCTTGTCTAATGGTCAGAGAAGTCTGATTGCGACAGGAAGGTCCGGGTTCGAATCCTGGCACTGTCATGGACTCTCTCTCCATTCTCTCTCCTGTCCTTGTCCTTTCTTTGGGTAAATGTGTTGTTGTGCTGAGAATGGTTGCCTACCCTATAAACGGGTCCTAATCGCATGTATGTTCTGTAGAAGTTGGAGTTCACACCAAATTACGACACAGTTGAAAAAGTGAAGCAGCGCACCCCAAATTTCTAGCCTGGCTGGCAAACGACAACAACATGGCATAAGTTCTATAACTCGGAAAAAAATTGCATAGCCCAAATATATATAGGAAACCAATCACCGTGCCACAATGTGACATGATCAATAAAAAAATTACCCTGATCAATTTAAATATTTGTAGTTCTTGTCACGCTGACTCCCCTCTCTCCCGTCCATGTGCCGAATGCCCTGTTTTGTGTAGTACTATTTCATTGTATTATTGATCTTTGCTTACTTAATATTTTCTGAAAGTTCTTAAGAAAATGACTTATTTTACTTAATTTGATTAATTCATAAAATTGGCAGACATTTCTAGCGATTTGAGCATGAATTTCTTTTTCAGCGGACAAAGAATCGTCGAAAAGGGCAAACGATTTGTCTAACGACACAAGAATCCTTACTTAGTGCTCACCTGTTTGAATTTATCTTTTGTTTGCTCGACATTAAATAGAACACGCGCAATTAAACTATGGTGGTTTAAGGAGTGTTTAATGTCTTGTTTTGTGGTGTACTACCATCAGGTTATTGAATGCTTACTAAATCTCATCTTAAAGTTCCTTGAAAAGTAATTTTTTTTAATTTGATAATTTTTTATGTCCTTAAATTTTTCTGTTCTAACAATGACGGGAGAAAAGAAATTGAGTGAGATGGGAATGCAACTTTGATAGACAATTGTAACTTGTAGCTCAAAAGACAGAAGTTGAGATCACATGTGATTACTTTATCATAAACGAAAATTCAATCATGCGCCGATAAAAAAAATGAAGTTTATAATTTTTTTCTGCAATCACAAGCTAGGCTTAAAATGTTTTGTTATAAATTTCACTTGCAAAAAGTTAAAATGCAATAGGTAAATTTGTTAATATGAAGGTATCCTTTCATATGGGAAAATTTCTTTAGCCCAAAACATATGACTTTATAGTAGAGCATTTAGTAAAGTATATGTATACTTATTTACTGAACTAAAGTAGAAAATGCCTGAGATTTTAAACATTTTAATTGTAATAGGTTGTTAAAAAAACGTAAAAAATATATTAAAAATAATTAAAAATAACTATAAAACTTTAAACTTTTACAAACTTTTAAGTTGTCAAAATAAAGTAGCTTTTAGGGTCGATAAGTATTTTCAAACATTTATGGATTTTAGTTTTTTCAGCATTTTTTTCACTTTTATTTCTGATAAGTAACACCTGTTATTTTTAAAAGTTCTTTGAGTACTTTATTATTACAATTCAACCCTTCTATATTTCCCTAATTTGTTTCGTCTTTCAAATTAACTCATTTAACTCTTGAAATTAAAAGGAAAGCAACATCTTTATAAACTTTATGAAAACGCTTCTTCACTTACTAAGCTTTAATAATGAGAAAAGAAGCATTTCATCTTGCATAGTTAATTCCTAATTTGTTTAGTTTAGAGCTAATTAAACGAGGTTTTAAACCTCAAACTAACTAATTTTGTAGAAAAAAAAAGACAATATTTTTTTTCTTTAATTCTGAAATTTTTAACAAAACGTATTCTATATTTTGTGGCAGAAAGAGAAGTATTAATCTAGGTAGTTTAAATTAGAGCTATTATTCTGTTCTTTATTAAAACAATTATCTCGCTTTAATTACTTTAATAAGGTTTTTTAAAATTTAGGATAGTATTAGTAATTATGTCATTAAAGATCATGCATTATCATTGCAAGAAATGCAAGCAGACAGCTAAATTTAAAAGAATTGTTATCTTCCAAATGAAGATAAATTTTCACAAGATTTAGTCCAAAAGCATTAGGAACACTTTTATATTATTATACAAAAGATTATACAAATACAAAACTTTGAATATTAAATTATTAAGCTAACATAAATAAATTATTTCAGAAAATAAGTATTGCTTTTTTACGAAAAAATATATGTCTATGATTCTCAAAGCTAAACTTGGTGAAATAATATTGATTAGAAAAAAATATATCAAGCAGAACATACTTCTCTCCCCCCTTTTTATTAATGTGGTAAATTCTCAGCTGGAGTTTTTGAGAGCAATCAAATGACTTTCTATAAACAAACAAAATTATTGATGCTCTCTTCCCGAACAATTTTTAATGAACTCCCATCCAAATCAAATGAAATTAATAGCACCAAATCCAGTCTTTCAAACAACACAATGCCACCACAACACCTACGGGCACTCCATTTTCTGATTAGAAAACATTCCAAGCATGAAATAGCGAATTCTTAATGAAAAAAATAAAATAATGCATTGGACAGCGTCTTTTGAAGAAAAGACCACTTTTGTACCGATCGTGTTGAGCCCCAAGCAAGACAACCTGAAATTAAAGTTCCCGTCGAGGAATTCCTTTATCTTTTCTCTCCCGAAATAAAGATGATCTAACCCAATCCTTCCACAACGTATTGGAGGATCGATGACTTCTACCTGTGAGGATTGCCGCGCGGTGGCGCTGCTAACCGCATCGGACCGTGGACCTCGTCGCCTCTTTTTAACTCCACATCGTCTGCTGGAGATTCACTGCCAGCTCTTGCGGCTGATGACACCGGTTAAGGGATGAAACGGCAAGTGCCGGAGTTTGAGAATTCCCGCCAGGACTGTGTACGGTTTTGAGAAAGAGTGGGAAGGAGATTCTTGGTGACCTTTTTTCCACAGATGGTTCCTTTCCCTGGTTGGAGGATGAATGATTTGAGAAAAGTTTCCGAAAACTTGGAGAGGTGTCTAGGGACTTCGGGGGCCGCATTTCTCATACATATTCTAGCATCATGAAACATTTTGTGGAAACTAGGCAGTCGTTTTGGACTGAATATTAGTTCAGTTCAATGTTTCCCAAAGGTATGAGCGACCTTAATTTAAATTTGCTTCCATAGATGTTCCGAAAAAGCTGAAAAGTAATAGCAGAAAGTTTTACCAATTCATTACTAACACTAAGCTTAGCCGTACAAATTTAATTACATCATTAATCGAAACGTCCATGCCAAAGAAATTTGTGTGCCAATTCATTTCAATACGTAACTCAAAAAAGATAATTCAGCAAAATATTTTTTTAACAGACATAGAAGAATATCCACTTACTCAATTGATATTAGAAACAGACTGTTGTGCATCATAATATCTGCAATAAAGGAAAAGTTTTTGCTGTGAATAAAAATGCACATCACGTTTCAAGCTCCGAAATTACATATTAATTTATTCTTTTGTTAACTTAAACGAAGCGCGGTAATCTGCAATGATACATCAAGATGATTAATGTTTTGAACGGAATAAGAGAATTAAAGCACGCCATTTTATGCGAAATATGACAGCAAAAGCTGAGAGAAGTCAGATTAAGAAAACATTTTCTTATTTAAAACTCTCTCACGAATCAATATTTTCGCAAAATAATGGGCGTGCCTACTTGTAGTATATGCTTCTCCCATCCTGACTTTAGATACAAATGCTGTGGAGTATGTTTCACAGATTTATTAAGCGCGAAAAATGTGCCAAAGCTCATTCAAAATGTAGTTTTCGCAAAGAATCGTTTTCGGTAGATTAGAGAATGCAATATCTACTATATGTATTTTGATCTTAAATATGACTTTTCATTAAGTTTGAAAATTATTTATTAATATTCAAGGAAAACAATGAATCAAACATATCATTAAAAGTTTATGAAAATATACCAGAACAAAAGCAAGAAGTATACGTGTACCTGTCTTAAAATGAAACTGTTAACAAATTTGATTAATGTAATTTAACAGAATTTATCATCAGTAAAGAAGAAATGTGTTTTGAACATTGTTACAACAGTTTTATCGTTTAAGTTCATCCGTGTTTTTGTGGGATATGTAATTACCTTCTTTGAAATATATAGTGTGTGATTAAGCATTAAATAATGCATTGAACTATGTTGGAACGTAGATGTAGAAGACGTCGTAGTTTGCGCAGTGTTTTGCTTTTCGCTGTAGGTTTTTGTAGCTTATTCGCATGCTTTTCTTGGTATACTTTGCTCTGTTGTAGGCCAAATGTTTATGGTGAATATGTCATCAACAACTATCCTAGCTACTACGCCCCAAGTTTAGAAACTCAAAACCAATTATATTCAAGCAATAATAATCCCCAGAATATTCAAGCTACCACTGAAAGCGATAATTTGAAATTTTTTCCATCCAAAATGCCATCTCACGTTTCAGAAACAGTATCCAGCAACACAACCAAAGAACCTTTTCATTTTGAAAATGATGTGGTTGACAGCCCAGCAACAGACAGTTTTGGCAGCACAGAAAAGAGTTATCAGTACATTCGTTCGGAAAGTAAGACTTATGTTCCGACATCGCCTAGTGAGCCACTATCATCAATAATATCTCCCCATTCTCTCCCACCAACAATTGAACTTGACCGATATGCAGTGAAAGCATGGCTTCCTAGAGGTATCAAAGAAAGGGTAGAGTCCAACAGTTACGAATCTTCTACTGAAATTACGGTGTCTACTCTGGATGTTTTTCCCGCGCCGTACACCACTACGCCAACTCCTGTGTACCAGCAAGGAACACCAAAGAGGACAGTAATCAGTCCACCCGTGAAAAGATTGCCACAGGCTTTGATCATCGGAGTCAAGAAGTGTGGGACAAGAGCTTTGCTGGAATTTCTGAGGGTTCATCCAGATATTAGAGCATCTGGTCCTGAAACGCACTTCTTTGATCGTCACTATCAGAAGGGCTTGGAGTGGTATAGGTAAATATATGAATTATTTACTTTGTCGCAAAAAAAAAAAATTAATTAACCATTTTTTTCAAAAAACAGAAACTCCGATTTTATAAAAACATTTATCGTCGCTACAAAGCAACGGTAGGATATCTTACTGTTATTCCTGGGATCAGGTGTCTTATTGTTGCTCTGAGGCGCGATATACAGTCGAATCTCGATAACTCGAAGCTTATAATTCGAATATTTCTTTACCTCAAAGTTTTCATCGGGTATCAAACTCTTGAGACTGTTTTGGAAACTTCCCATAACTCGAACTAAGAATAACTCGAACGTTTTAAAAGGTTTTTTGGGATTTTCGAGTTATCGGGAGTTGATTGTATCACTAATTAAACTGTTCAATAGGGATTACAAAATTTTTAACGGAAGGAAATACGTACACATTAATATAAATCTACTCTCATTAAATATATAGTGAAATCCGGTTACAACTAATACCACTATAACGAAATATGCGTTTCAGCGAATTAAATTATCAGTCTCAATTTAGTTTTCATTACAGTGCTTGATTTAGGGTCCCTTGAAGCTCGTTGTATATCGAAATTTCACGTTGTAATCCTTATTGAAAAGTTTTAGTAAAATGGTAAAAATGCTTTCTCGAAGTTTTATAATTTGGTATTTGGCGGATTTATGAAATAAACAGCTCAAGTTGAGTGACGACAAAGCTTATAAATTCACACGGAATTCGTCGATTTATGTAATTGGTAAAGACTAACAATAGTAGCATACAAAAACATTTTTAATTTTATATTTAGTTACGCAAAAACATATTATTATCAGCTTTTAAATAAATTGCAAACTGCAAATGATAACTATTTTTGCTTTAAAATAGCTAGGATCTGTGTCACGGTGAATATGCATAACTTTGAATAACAGTCTATAAAATAATGCATATTAAGTGTAACGAAATAAATATTATACGCAGAGCTAGCTCCTTGACGCTTTTTTAAGTAGTAATATTAATTTTGGAGATGTGAAATTAAACGAAAACAGTAAATACTATAATAGAGAATAATTACAAAAGCGACATACGTTCTAAGAAGGTGCAAGGAAGGTGCCTTGCAAGATGGTTCCAAAAGAAGGCATGAGCGTGCTATTTTGAATTTTAATATTTGGAACATTAATGTTAAATATCAAATCGTTTTAAATTAAAAAAAATATAAACAGCAGTTGAGTGAAAAATTTAAAATCCAAATATTATCAATAAATCTAATTTCAATGGCGCTAAATTTTTGTTTTAAATACTAAGCGTAAAAATAGGCTTGGCTAAATTTTTGAGTTGTATTCCTGATTTTCAATGAGTGAAATACGCTTGTAAAGCGATAAAATGTCTCTGATTATACTGCCGTGAGAACATAAAGGGAAATGAGTTGTTGAGATATTTGAAGAAACGTTTTTGGTTTCCACACTAACAGTAGGGAAATGTTGCAGTTTGACGTTTTGTTTGTGCTTCACTTTCAGTGGAAAACAAATGAGCAAGCCTGTACAATGATCATGAAAAGTTACAATAAATGACAAAAATGCAAAAAAAAAAAAAAAAAAAAAAAAAAATAAATAAATAAATAAATAAATAAATAAATAAATAAAATAAAATAAAATAAAAATAAAAACTTTGTAGAAAATACCTTTTAGTTTCCCACGGTAGTGTATATGCATTACGGTGGTTCAAGAAAACTTTTTTTCAGCTAGAGTCCAGGCCACCCCCTATTTTATTTAGGTTTACTATTAGTGTTAAGCTGTAAAACTTTTAGCTTCTTAATCAAATTTTAAGAGAGTGCTTACTGACCTCTTAATTTAACATTAGCCGTAATATAAAAAAAGCCACAAATTTAGAAACATTTAATTTTCATATTTTTTTTTCTTTTTTTGTAAATAATTATTTTAATGCAATGTATATGCATTTTACTAGTGTATATTATAATATGTAGCATTGTTTTTCCAGTTCAATATGTTTTTTTTACCCGTCTCCCCATACGTATGAAGTTTGAAGGTGAGGGTTGAGCCCCCTCTTTCAGTTGAAATAGGAAGCTAAAATTCTTCCAGTATATTAACATCCACAAGTCTAAAAATATTGACGGGTGGCCTGTTATCTAGGAGAAACTTTTTTTACATGTATTATTGAACCACCCTGATAGGCATGCGTATATTTTCTTGTGTTTGCATGAAAGCTTAAGACATAAGTAGCATACGATTTTAAAATTGCTCAACTAAATATTACCCCTTTACATACTTAATTTCCAAAATGAAAGCCGATTTTTGGCCCTTCTTCTCATCCTCTTCTGTAAGCCTCGGTGGAAGAAACAGATACGCGATTTGAAAAATAGTTGTTATTGTGGATGTTTACAGTGGGCCGTCACCAGTTATTTCAACTTGGATGTATACACCCTTTTAACAAAGAGTCTTTTCACTATAAGTATTTTGTATATTTACTTTTCTGTTAATATTTTTATTTTAAACGAGGATACAGTGGTTCCTAACTTTAAAAAGTTGTTTTCGCAGCACCAGTTTTAAATTTTTTTTTTTAATGCGGTGGATAGGAACCGCATAAAAAAAGTCCCACATAGAAAATAACCCAAAAACTTACAAAATTGTAATCTTTAAACGAAATCAAAACAAACAAATTGATGATAATTTTTGCCGAGTAGTCGGACAAATTTTCCGAATAAGGAAATTTTTGGGAAGTCACAGTGACTTCCCATCGGGGTGCTTATGACTTCACTTGAAGAAGAAGTCACTCACTCGTTTTAAAAGTTATTTCGTCAATTAATTCCCAATATGATTGAAATTTTATTGTAGCGCACAAAAAAAAAAAAAAAAAAAAAAAAGGAATCGCACAATAAAAAAAAAAAATTACACAGACAAAAAAAAGACCGCACTATAACAGGTTTGGATGTAATGTAATTTTAAATGTAATTACTGTTGTCAGCAATTTAATTGTATAGTTATTCAATATCTCCTACCCAATTTATCCGACCTTATAAGGATGGATTAAGCAAAATGTCCTTTTGAGTGCGTTAAACTGTTGCACTGCATTAAAGTGCAACGGAAAAATAGCAATGAATATATTGAATTTTATCTAATTTTATCTAAGCAATGAATATACTTAATCAACAAATGTTGTTTTAGAATTGCACATGAATAATTTAGGAGAACAGTGAAATCTAGAGGTTTTTACTAATCTGTTGAATTGAGCGCAAACTCTCCTAGGTTTATCTTATTGCTATATTTGTAAGTTTTAATTGGGCAATTGCTAGGGACAACTGACTGGCAGTTTTAGAGCAAAACAGTAAGTACTTTGTGACGTTCAAAGCAAAATATTCGTTGTGAAAACTATCTTTTCTACTGGATTAATATATTTTTTAAGCTGAGTTTAATGGTCTAATTGAACTCTTAAAACATATTTTGGTTGATAAAAAAAAAAAAAAAAACTGTGAAAATTTCGGTAACTGACTGATATTTTTAAAATTACCATGTCAATAATTCTAGAACAGTGCTGGTATGTTACTTATTTATTCATTAATCTTTTTTATAAGAATGATAATTAAAAATTAAAAAAAAAAACTTACAGCGATTTTTAGAAGTTATTGCTAAAAGTAGATATTTACATGGGTCGTGGATGACCTAGTCAGTGAATAAGGCACTATTACACTTTTTTTTTCATTTAAATCATATTTTAGCACAAAGGCTACTTTATATAGTTGATAAATTCATAATATCACATGTCAATATTTTTGGTGAAACAGGTACTGCAATAAACAGCCTAAACATGAATGAGATAAAGAATTATACTCGTGCTGAGTTATTATACTTTGTCCATGTTGTTTTACGTTATCAAATTCTGTGTCAAAAAGAAACAGAACGAAAAACATCAAAACTGTTTCAAAAAAGAAAGGGGGGGAAAACCCTTCGTTATTTCGATTTTACGAAAAATAGTTGTAACGAAATTTTAAAATTAGTTGTAAAGTAAATTTAAAATTCGTTGACATATTAAGAGCGAAAAAAAAGTCTGAAATTAGTCTATATAGAAACAATTCAAATTGCAACTTTAGCACTAAACGCTATTGATTTTATACAGGGTGACAAGAAATAACTTAGACACACATAATTCACCATAACTTTAATGCTAATGAAAATCTTACAACCAGAGTTCAAAGTAAAGATGGATACATTATTTCGTCTAATATATTTACGCTTTTTCAAAGTGGCTACCTTTAGCCTTAATACAGTAACGTGTCGCAAAACTTTCGGCTATGGGCCGTTACTCACTTACTGGTATTTTTTTCCCATTCCTTGTAAAGATTGTCCCAAAATTAACGCAAAATTTGAATTTGCCGCCTTTTTTGCAATAAATTGTGGGCAATCTTGAAAAAAGGACAATTTGACAGCTAAGGGTCTAGGGTTATTACAAATGGAGCGTTTTCGATTCTATAATGCGTTTTCATTATCGAACAATTATTTGAAAAATAATGAAAGTTTGGGTGGGTCAAGCAGTTTACTGTTATTGGCGCTCGATATCGCAATTAGGTAATGCGCAGGTGGTTGTGGGATTGCTGACATAGACGTTTGACTTCAAATAACCCCATAGGGAGAAGTCTAATGATGTAAAATCATACGATCATAATACGATGTAAAATCATACGATACGACGTACAGTTCATATCATCGAAACGAGAGAGTACACGAACAGGAAATTCCTTATGCAGTGATTGAATTGTTTCGCTGACTGTATAATAGCATAACACTCCATTTTTACTAACCCTAAATTCCCAGCTGTCAAATTGTTCTTTTTCCGTGACTGCCAACAATTCACAGCAAAAATTGTGGCAAATTCAAACCTTGCATTAATTTTGGGACACCCTGTATAAAGATTTCTTTAGGGATGCCAAAGTTTTGAGAAGTTTAGCACACAACCTTGTCTACACGATGAATCAAACAGGAAATTCATTGGGTTCAAATCTGGGGAATACAGTGGCCATTCTTGAGCTCCAATGAAGTCCGGAAAATGTGTCTAGCACCAATCTAGAGTGCCTGTAGCTCTGTGTGAGAGTGTGTTATCCTGTTGGAAGGTCCATCTTTTGTTTCCAAAGAACTTTTGCGACCAAGGTAAGACAACATCTTCTAAAATGCGTTTGCGATATGTTTCTTGACTAATTTTAACCCCTGATCAACAAAAACAAGTGCTATTTTCCGCTAGCACATATACCACCCCAAACCATTAAATTGTGGTCGTTGACGCAGTTCAACAGTGCAAGAAGGTCCTGGAGACAAGGTTGTGTACTAAACTTCCTAAAACGTAGGCATCCCTAAAGAAATCCGTATCCAAGGGATGGGATAAACTATCAGTGAGTGAGTTGCGGCCCACAGTCGAAAATTTTGTGACACGTTTAAAGCTCTGTATTAATCCTAAAGGTAGCCACTTCAAAAATTTATGAATATATGAGACGAAATATTGTATTCATATTAATTTTGAAGTTTGGTCGTAATATTTTCATTAGCATTAAAGTTATGGTGTATTATGTGTGTCTAAGCGGTTTCTTCTCAACCTGTATATTCAGGAACGAAAATAAATAATTCACTTGATTTTTAGAATCACGGCGAATACAATAACTATTTCATTAAAATTTAATAGTTATATTAGTTACGATTTTATTTAAAGTCTTTGTATGTAACCGATCCACAGTATTGACTAATGTAGATTGCTTTTTTATCAGTTAGCGTCCGTGTTTTATGTAGCAAATATTTAAAAATATGTATAAATTTCAGTTTTTTTCTTAAAAATAATTATTAACAACAAATAATGATAATTAGCATATTTTAATTATCTTAGCGAACGGTCTTTTCACGTATCATTTATATCTTTTGAGATTGAACTAAATAATAACAAAGCCTATTGTTTGTTTTATAGATAAAAGTGATGAAAAATATCTTCAACATATAAAAAGAGTGAAATTAAGTTTACAAAACATCCATTCATGCCAAAAAAACGGCAATGCAACTAAAACCTATACTTGTTAAATGCAATCGAAGAAGTCTAACTAAATGGCTTCTTCGAGGTGCTTTATACTCCAATTCATGGTGCTTTACACCCCAATTAATTTTTTAACGTTTTCAAATGTGATGTATGGTCTATTTCATTACCAAAAAAAGTTTCCCTAAAACTCGCGATTTTGTAAAACCGATATTAAAGTACTGAATAATTTACCATAGAGATCATTTCACTTGGATTACTTGAAGTACTTCAAATAAACTTCAAATACTACTTTAAATTACTTAAAAAATACTTTAGTCATTAAGATGAACTACTTTAACCATTACCATACATACTTTAACTATCACGATAAAACACTTTAACCTTTAAAATTGCAATTTTCTGTGAGAGAGTTGCAACCCGTCAATTTTCATTACAAACTACATATATCACCTGCATAAGTGTTTTCCCTTCATGGAACTTAAATAAAACATTTAAGCAATTCGTATACAAAGATTTAAAAACATGAATAAAAGACTTCAATAATTTCTATATGAAAAAGTGTCGACCTATTTTTCAGTACATAGATTTTTCCAGAAAACAACATTTCCAGCAGCTGCATTCCTTATTTGCTTGCTGCAGCAAATAATGCATAGGGCAATGCTTTTAGTTCTGTGTAATGAGCTTTCCATCATTGATTTTCCGAAAGATACATGGAAATCATTTTCGATGTTCTCCTGTCGTTTCAGACTATTTCATTCAGTTCATTTATTACAGGGCGATTCTACGTAAAACTTGCATTTTTTAAAAACAAAACTTTTTGTAACATTTAAGGCACAAGATGTTTCTTCTGTTAAGGCACAAGTAACAGAAGATGTTTTAATCTGGATTATTGTAATTTTAGGCCGTATTTAATGGTATAATTGGGTTGCTCCCAAGATTTTAAAAGTACTTTTACCGAAAGAACATGCTTAAAAACATGGGATTGAACCATTTTTTGAATAATTTGACAAAAATTAAAAATTTTTAACAATTATTTTAATCTGTACGCCGATTGAAATTCATTTTCTACGCTTCTGCACATAACATCACAAAAGATGAAAAAACATTCACTGATGCCATTAGCGTTCAGCGCAAATTATCATGTCCTGGAAACCTGACAGCAATGCGTAAACATTTAGTGCGCGAATGGAGTAGCGCACCAAAGTACATCCCTTGTGACGTCATAAAGACCACGCCTTACTTTCAAAATCAGAAATTTGGAAAGAAAAACTTAGAGCTCAGAATCATTTACGTTAAAACCACCAAATTTTTATTTTATCTCCAGTTTAGTTTAAGAATTGTGAAACTATTAGCAACGAAACTTACCAAAATTTAAAAGATGAGACATAACTTGATCAAATTAGTTTTATCATTCCCAAAAATGTAATACATTTTTATACCAGGATAATGTAATCTCTCTGACAATTTAAGTATCGTAACTCCAGAGAAACATGACGTTAATCCTCTTTAACCAAGAGATTTTACTGGTTTTACACACACAAAGAAATACTTGCTGCTCAAAATCATATAAATTAAACTCAACACAAAATCATTTCGCCTCCAGTTTAGTTTGTAGATTTCTGTATGAAACTATTAGCTACAAAACCAAAATTAAAAAGATGAGTCATAAGTTGACCAAATTACTTTCATCATTCCTGAAAAACGTATTACATTTTATTACCGAAACAAGGTAATATCTCTGATAAGCTAAGTACCACCGCTCCAGTAGAACATGACGTTAATCCTCTTTAACCAAGAGGTTTTATTTGTTTTACACACACAAAGAAAAACTTGCTGCTCAAAAACATTTCCTTTAAAACCCCTTCGCAAAATAATTTCATCCTCAGTAATGACGCATGTTAATAATGGGATCAGAAGAGCCCTTTCAAATTCGCAGGTGGGAGAAAAAAGAAGAGAAAAAAGCTCCCAGAAGAATTATCAGATTATGTCTTCAGTCGTTTTCGTAGCTTTCTGTCCTGACAGATTAATCTCTGTTAACCGTGAAATGAAATGACTTTAAAATGCTAAATTGGAGAAGAAAATTTCTAATGCGACTAGGAGTTTGAAAGAAATACGCATTTTATTATGGTCAGTAAAAGTGGAAGGGCGTTTTATTGACAGTTTTTCGTATGTTGCTAATTAGAAATCGTTTCATTTTTAAAAAAAGGGATTAAAGTTTAATAAAATCTATATGCTCGATATGTTTGAGAGAAATGTTCTTTTCGAGTTAATGAAGGAACAGTTTTTAAATTAATATAAGCATGAAATTCATTTGGTTTCAAATTCCATAGGGGATGGTGGCTCAAAGCGTGTAGGCCTTCGTATGCCCCCCCCCCATGATGTGTAAGCGGCGGTGCATACGTATGTCGTGTTTACATGAACACCACCGAGTTTTTATCAGTCCCAGCGAAGCAGCAGTGAAGCGGCATGGCGCGACCAGGCTTAAAATAAAAAAATATACATCTCTAAAAAAAATAAGTTTTGTAACTTATGATTAGTCATAGACCAGTATTTTTTTTAATTTTTACTGTCAATAACATTACGTTATTTTGACACCATCCACCTACAAACTACGATTGTCATTTTGAGTTTCTTTTTTAAGTTTATGGTTATAATTATTGAAATAAAAAACGCGCCTTTGGGCAAAGCGGTTATAGGATTTAATCATATATTTATATATAATTTCTTAACTCGTGTGCTGACTTAGATTTTCTATTCCGATAGGATACGTATAACTTTTAAAAGTTACTTTTTAGGATGACAATTAATTAGTCTATTAGTTTAATCAGTTATTTCTTTATGTTTTATAAACAAATGTACTGACTTTAAAATGGATAAGTACAACTGTTTTATATTTTTTTATATAATGGCAAGTAGCTAATCAACTATTTTAATCATTAATAACTTCATATTTGATTGGCAAATTTACCAAACCACAATTAGTTAAGCTTACCGCTTTGATCTCCCTGGTAGGACAAAACTGGATTTTCTAATGTTTGTAAACTTTCATAATAAATAAATATTGCGTTTGAAATAATACAAAAATCACTTTTTATTTTGAAGTTCAAAAACCATGCTAGTAAATAAAACCAAAATTGTTGCGATAAAAATCCAAAAACTACAATTTTCGAGCTTTCTTCGAAAACCTACCAGCTTTCGGCCAACCCCCTTCCCTATATATCTTCAACTTTATTTAAAGATAAATCTGGTAGTAATGAAGTTAATTGAAACAAGGGTGACCAGACTTGTGTGAATATAAAAATCTTGTTATTTCTATCTCAAGCGTTTTGTGGGGTAAGAAAAATATTTAAAATCGTCCCTCCCCCGCATCAATATCAAAATCTGTTCAAAATTCATCAGTAAAATTCTAACATAAATACGAAAAAGCTCTGTTTCCTGAAACTTTAAAAAGCAGTATTGCGAGTAATCATCGTACTGTACGGTATGAAAATATTCGAGGTACGCAGCGACAAAAGATGGTTCCAATTCCCTTGATACGTAAATTTTTGTCACACTTGGGTGCAACGCACGCAAACGAAAAAAAAAGCTCAGATGCGAATGATTAGATTATGTCTACAGTCGTTTTCGCAGTTTTCTGCCTTGATAGATTTATCTCTGTTAACCGTAAAATGAAATGACTTTAAATACCTAATCGCAGAATAAACTTTTCAAGCTAGTTAAGAGTTTAACAGAAATACGCATTTATTATGGTCAAGGAAAATTTATAAGCTATTTATTGTTAGTTTAAAAATGTTTTACTTTAAGAAAAAAATATTATATTTTAATAAAATCTCTATTTTCGCTTTGTTTAAACTGAATTTACTTTTTGGATTAAGGAAAAAAAATGTTCTGTGATTTTATATTAACACGACATCTGTTTAATGTTAAAAAATGGATACTGGCAGAACGTAAGCATTATTATTAGTGAAATAGTTGGTAAATGAAACAGGCTAACCATATTTATGTTAATGTAAAGGTCTTTCTTTATTATTTGATTTGTTTCATTAGGAAAAAGAAAACGTTTGCTCCTTTTGTTTTGTCAAAATATAATAGAAATTGTATTCAAACCTAAACAGTAAAATCCTTATAAAGTGAAAAGAAAGTTGACTCTCAAAGCATCATAATGAATGCATGTATACATATTGTTCAGTAATAACGTCACATACACCATACTAACGAGAGTTTCTTTCTCTTTTAAATGTTAAAAATCTCGATTTAAAATTTTAACCTTCTATTTATTCGCAAAAAATAAACATTTTTACTTAACATGCAGAGAAAATAGAAGAAAAGTTTCTTTTTAGAAATTACCTAGTATGAAAATACAATTTCTATTCGAATCCTTCAAATGACAACCATTAACTAACCATTATTTTCTTCGTTAAAATTATTCCTTTACAAATTTCTTGATGAAAATTGTAAATACTTTACCAAATGTATACTAAATTACATAAGTGAGGAGTGCAGCTATAATAACATTTGAACATTACCTTTGTACATTATTTGTTCACATTTTTTTTCATTTGTTTAGCTGCTAAACTGTCACAATCATATCATTCTAGAAACACAAACGATTAAGGCTTACATTTCTAATAAAGCACATAGTAATACATTATTTCATAAAATTAAAAGGCAATAAAACCTTAAGCGAGTATTGAAGTTTATAATAAGAATACACCAAACCATAACAAAGATAATAGCAATTATCAGAGCTCAAAAAATATCAGTTACTTCTTGTTTCATCTTGTTTTCGAAAAAGGCCTATTCAGAAATTTTCATGCAAAATGATTAAACAAATAAAAAATAAATAAGTAAATAAAAGTAGAAAGAAAAAATAAAAATAATTTCAATAACAATAGTTTTTTCTTCAGAAGTAAATATTTCTCAGTTCATTTTGGATGTATATTTTGACTTTGGATAGAATGTCTGGTTTTATTTCTAACTGGATAAAACAATTGCTTTAGAAAACGGGCCTTTTTTTTTACATAGTAGTAATGCATAAGAATTTTGATTTATGCTGAGATGAAATCAATACAACACAAAAATATAATACAATGCACTACATTAAATTTGACTCATTTCTAGAAAGAAACAATATAAGATCATATCAATTTACTTCATGACGTTAGAAAATATGACTTCGTATAGAAAACGTATGGGAACTAAAAGGCTCATAAATCAAAATCAAATTTTTCGCAGAAGAACATTACTTACGTCAAAACTAGGCTGAACACATGGGATCACAGGAAATTTTTGCGCTATAATTTATGGAAAGAAAAATAAATAATCTAAAAGTTAGGATTTCTGTTTTTTATTCAACTAGTGCATAAGTTTTCGGAATGATCGTATTTTTTGAATACTTTAACAAAACGATGTATTTCGAACTAGCATGCAGGATACTATTGTAATTTTTATTGTACTGACTGAATAATTATTTATACAGTTAAAGACAACATTAAATATAAAAAGAGAAAAGAGAGAAAATAGAATTACAATTTTCTTATATGCCTTTTCTTATATGCAATTTTCTTAATGCGCCAAATAGTATTTAGCGCATTATTCAACCACCCTCTAGTTGAACTTTCTAAAATAAAAAATCAAGACTTCATTCAAAACCGGATTACTTCTTTTACGTTTTGACGCATCCGAAATATTTCAGCAATCTGTAATCGAAGAAATTCTTTAGTATTTTCAAATGTAACATCATTTTAATGCTTAGAAAAAAACTACACGAGATCAAATTTGTGCTTTAGACTTCTAAATATAAAAAACTATGCAGTGTTTTTCTATTTGTTTCCCATTACGTAAAGCTGAAGAAGTTGTCTTATGCTCAGCCATGAATATTACACAAAATGTTTCTATTTCTGTACAGCATAGAGCATGCCACGAAAGAGTGCAAGTGACGGTTCATATCTTATATAATCAAAAACTGAGCGTATGTATCTATGTACGTACCTATGTATCTATGTAGTCATCTATGTCCAAGTTTCTTCTCTCGAACGACAGTGAACTGACCATTGAGACAGGTATCAACGGTTTCGTAATCTTCCCGTCTTTATGTTTGGCTGTTTAACATAATCCTACGATAAGAATTAGCGGAGATATCAATTCGCAACTTCGATAAACTACAGGGGGCGCTGCAGCTACTGTCTAATGATGGATGAAAAAGGTAAAACAAACGCATGCCGTAACTTATAACTTGCTTTGATGCTTAGTGAATGACAGTATTTTTCCATCGTGTTTGTCGGAAGATTTCTTTTCTATTCTTCTGAAATTACATTACACCACAAACTGTCTGAAGTCTGTAATTTACCCCAAAGAAAACACGTGGAATGGAATGTTTTACCTTTATCTTTAGTGTTATTAATTACCGTAAGGTAGCGTATTTAAGCTCTGAAGTTGCCGAATTAAAAACTATTAATTATGACACTTAGATTTCGACATAAAATCCCTATTTTTCGATGGCTTTCCTCCATTCAAATTATTATTCAGTGCTTCACCTCAACTTTCCGCAACAATGATTTTATTAAAGTTTGTAGCGTGAAGAAAATCATTGAGACGAAAGATCTGTTGCCCTTTTTTGTCTCGAATATGAGCAAAATGTTCTGGGTTTTGTTTCAATGGCTTCTCCTGTAATCGGAAGATTTAAAATGTTTACTTTTTGGTTATTTTTCCGAAATCTGCAGCAAAATTTTACTGATTTTTTTTTCTCTTCAAGCCTGATTGTTGAACACGCGTCACTTGACGTAATTTTTATTTTCGAGGTGGACCATGCAAAGCCGGGTGACGTAGCTGTTATTTCATTAAAAAGTAATAATTTTAACGGGTAATGACAAAAGTTTTCGATTAAGAAATCACATATAAGTTTTTAAATTGTTAAGCAGAAAAATTGTTCATTTATTTGTTAAAATATTATTTTAATGAAATATGTGCGTCATGTGCAGGACAAGGACCGTTTTTCGTGGAATGGCTATGTACGGTTGGGGCCGATTATATTGCGACAATTTTATTACTGCGAATGTTACGCTGTAAGCACTCGAATTTATTGTTAAATTTCTCCTAGGACGTTCGAGTCAAATGTAGTTATTTAGGTACAAAGTATTTTAGGTGTTTTAACTATTTACATTTATATAAGATTTAAAACCAGCCGGTGTTCAACTTGAGTTTCATTTTTTAAAGTTGTAATTTGTTTTTAAAAATATGTAGAGATTACTTTTCGTACATTTTATTCAATTTTGGTATAAATAAATTTGAGATTTTTTTCTTTGAAAAAAGTGAAATATGAATTTCTATTATATTTTGTGGGTAAAATCTTTGATCTGAATTTTATACAAAAATAGATTTTGGTCCTTTTACTTTTTTTTTTCTTCTTAATTCGCTTCACTGAACTTATTACTACTATTTAATTTTTTCAACGTCAATGTTAGGAGTCCCTCTTGTTATATAAGTAAAAATTAGTGCAGGAAAAACGCAAAGATCAAAGCTCTACTGTTGGAATATTAATTACAGAAAACACAGTTTAGAAGACTACATTCAACTTCAAATCTAAAGATTGACCTGTTCACGGAAAGAATATCGCACATAAATGCGAAGTCATATGTTCCCCAAAGGAAACTCAGCTTGTTCACAACATAATTACTACCGGTGTATCACTGTCACCGGTAAATGACGGTCATGTAGGCACTCCTCCCACCCATTCATAATATATCAATGGCTGGGGAAATGCAGAGGCAAAGCCGATGTCTGGTTACGGAAAACGGATCCAAAGTGAAGTACAATTTCATTAGTGGCTCCAGATACCGCCTTTGCTTTTTCGTTGAAATCTGTGTTGATGCCGGCATTCAAATAATGTAGGTTTCTTGAAGGGACGTTTTGAGGATACTATTGTGTGTGATTGTTGTTGGAACTCATGGGAGCTTAAGTAAACGAAAACTTTGAAATGTCTTTGATGGTGGATTTGTGCTGCATTCACAGTAATATGGTTGATTTCAGTTTGATTTGATAGGAAAGCTTTATGGACTTAGTTACCTGGTGATATGTAATGGTTGCATTCGATTGTTGAAATAAAAATGTCTTCAAATAAGAAGATGCGAATTCCCTTTTAAATGCGCACATTTCGCACACTTAAAATAAGAATGTTAGTAAGAACGCATATGCTTGATAAAAATAAAAATTATTTTTGAAGACAAACGTTGAAGTGTTAATTGTAGAATACCAATTCATAAACTTTGATTCATCTGGCAATCTGAAAAAAATAAATAAATGAAGGAGTACTACATTTCTTGATCAAAGTACCACAGGCATGGAACCTAATGTTTATGGAATGCCCTAAATGTTTTTTGTATTTTTTTACGCTTCAAACAAGAAGTTCCGGGCAGAACCAGACGAGCCTACTTTCCTGATTACCAACTTAAATTTTCTAACTTGAATGAAATGTCTCCCTCAGTTGGATTTCAAGCGTAAATCCTTTCTAACGTAACTTTTTTAGAATCATTAACATATTTCTGTAAACTAAATGTGTCTTTTCAAAGAAAAAAAAAGTTATTGAGGGAAACCACCAATTGTTGATACTATATTAGCAGTTGGCATCGCGCTAGTAATTGACACTTAACAAGAAAAAATAAATTAACAACAGGAATTATTAAACTGTAAAAAGATTCAAAATAATGGTGTTTAACTTTGCAATGCTTATCATCCAGGTTGAGCAGGTCATCAAGAAACTGCTCAAGAAAATTATACTAAATGATTGAAAAATATGAACTGTTGTCATCAGAAGATTGCAGTGACACTGGTGGCACGATAGTTCGCATTGCGTCACTAGAGTGCTATGATACACAGGCAAATTCTGATTTTTTGGCTCCTGAGTTTCTTTTTTAGCTTACTTTCCCAGTAAAAGTCAGAGTAACAAGAAAAAAGCGCGAAAGAAGGCTTAATGCATCTTGAAAATATCGCAAAAACAACAATAACAAAAAAAGTAAAAAATTAAAAATTAAAGAAATATCGAAAAGCTAAAAATTGTAAAGGGAGGGAAGAGACTTGTGGGAAAGGGGGGAAGAGAGATGGAGGAAAATGTGTGTCTGTCAGCCGGTCGGTCTGTCTGTCCTCCCAAATAACTTTTGAGTGAATAATTCGATTCGAACAATTTTTTTTTTGTTCAAAAGATCTCGGTGAGGACACTGCATTCCTCTATTTAACTTTTTTATTTGAACTATTTTTCGTTCAATTTTGAACAGTACAAAAAAAAAAAACATGGGGAAATTCAAGGCAATTTCGAACTTAGAGTCGAATTTGCTTCAAACTTGTAGGAAAAAGCTTTTGATGACCCCCCCCCCCTGTATATAGGATATCTTTTGAATTTGAGCACATTTCCGTTCAATTTCAAATAGTTCAAATCCCTTAACATTAGCGCCTGCGGGGAAACTGAAAGTCAATGTAGATTTCGCACTTGAAGGCGGAATCACTTCAAACATTGTTGGAAATAGCTCTTGACGACAAACTCCTGACTCCGAGAATTTTGGGGCACCTGACTTATTTGCGGAAACTTACCTTTTAATACAGGATTTATAAGAGCTTCAAAATTTGCCTTGTAATCTAATGTTAAGATTTTTTGAATCATTGAAAAAATGTCTTTGAAAAAAAAATCTAGCAAAATTTTTCGCACACATTTTGTGCCAAACAAAGTGAATTTTCACGCCTGTGAAAATTCATTTCGCTAAGTATTTAATAAAAACAAATCCACTGTGTGGTAAAGAATTTATACAGGTCTTAAATTCGTAGTTTCTAATGTTATGTTCTTTAAACTGTTCATAGTTGAAAGAAAAACTGTTTAAATCAAAAAATAAAATTTCGAAATCAGGGCTTGATTTAGATTTTAAAAAAAAAGTACGTTCGAATCTGATGGTTTCTTTAAAAGTTATTAGGTAGGGAGGAAGAGGATTGCAAAAAACAGGGATCCCATCCGAAATACTTAAAACTAGACAAAGATTTCCTCATCTTAATATCCAATTTTTTAATTTGTCAATATTCAATTCTGTTCCTTAGAGACAGAAGGACGTAGTCCAAAAATTGCGATTTTGTGTTTATTAGTGCATTGCATGTAGAAGCCTATTCCGCATCGAGCCTTGCGAACGTTATTCTTAAAACGAGCTGATGTGTGCATCACATGACTTCCTTTTACTCCAATTTAATGTCATTTCCTCATGATTGGCAATTTTAATGTGATTCAATTGTTTACTCTCTAAATATCACTAACAGTGGCCAAATTGAAAACAAATTTAAAATTAAAAAAAAAAATCGCCAAATTTGTCGCCAAGTTGCCGACAAAACTTGGCGACCAAAAGACTGGCAATATATCGCCAAGTGTCTACCAAATTATAACACCACTTGAGTTTACATAGAAATTAACAATGATTTTCCCCCAAAAAGGAGCAAAAAAAGCCTTTAGAAACACCCGAATGCAACTAAAAGAGGAGGTGCGCAACTAGACCCCACTAGGAGTCTATGCACCAAATTTCAACTTTCTAGGACTTATCGTTCTTGAGTTATGCGACATACATCCGCACATACGCACATACGCACATACATACGTACATAGAGATGTCACGAGAAAATTCGTTGTAATTAACTCGGGAATCGTCATTATGGATATTTCACGTGTCTATACGTTCTCAGGCACTTATCCGCGTGTGGTCGAGTCGAAAAAAAAAAAAAAAACATTCATTCGGGGGTGAGTAAAATGGAAATTAAGGTCGATTTTTGAGTGAAATTGTTTTGCGAATACAACCTTTTTTGTAAAAGGGAGTAAAAAAATATTCTTTTCAATTTTTTACCGGGGTTAAAAGATCGCGCTTCCCATCCTTTGCATGCGCCAGAAAAAAGTTTTTCCTCTCTACTGCAAAATTTTCATAATGTGACTTATGTTCCTCTGGTTTTGAGGTACAGAATTTTCCTTTGATTTTTCAGCAATATGTTTACAATACAGCCTTTTTTCATGCTTCAATTCGTTTTAAAAACTTTTAAGGAAAAATTTCCCTAAAACGTTCTCTAATACCACAAGAATACTAATTTATATTTATAGATTAAAATATCGAGTCTACGATGATCACCAGACTGAAACACTTCTGTACTCCTTGATTGGAATTGTGCGCTCTAGTTCATTGACCTTATAGCTATCCTGATTAAAGGAAGGGCTAATTAATTTTGAAATCATGAGTTGCGATTTGGATCGTAGGGATTGATTAAAATCTCATGACCTCAATAACTAGAAATACGGCCGTGTGGCTGATTGAAGAGGAAGCTAAAAACTGATACCGAATTTTACGGTTTTCTTTGTTAGACTGCATTTGTCAATGCTTTTGTCTGACACTGAATTTTAAAAATTAAGTTTTTATAAAAGATAAAATTCTACAAGAAGAAAAAAAAAACTTTTTCCAATGTTTGGCTGCTTAAAATGTCGGAAGCGTTCCTTCCGTCATGCAGTAAATAAATAAAAAAATAAATAAATAAAACTCGAGGAAACACCAGCAGTCCACACAGAAGTTACCACATGAAATCGCCTAATGATCACGCTTGATCCAGGACACATTTTATTTCAATGGACAGGATGCTTCAAGTTTGGCAGTAACCAAAAAAAAAAAAAAAAAAACTAACCTAGGATAAAACTCAACAACATAAATAATTTAATGTAACAAAAGCAATTTAATGTTTTCGTCTTTTTGTCTTCTTCTTGGATTACCTTAGAATTTACTGGAGCTTCTAGAGGTTTTTCGCGGCCAAGTTTGGTATAATTTTCATATTTCAATAGAACTTTTGAAATGGGTTAAGGGCAAACGTTTTTGAAAGCTTAAAACGACCACGTTATCATAACTCTGTCAACTTGAAAATATCTCGCTTTATTTGCAGACGGGGAAAGCTTTTTAAATCACACCTACCAAGAATATTTTTAATCAGAAATATCTAAAGCGTAGTCAACCATCTAAGCAAAAAAAAAAAAAAAAATAATAATAATAATGCAATTTATAACGTGATTTGAAGACGTTTCTGTTTGGTCACGTAAAAAGTAATTTAGTATAAATGTATTTCTATTGATATGCGCTTTGTTTGAGCCTGGATTTTAATGATACAAACAAATCTATAGATGTAAAAAGCCTTCTTTAATATAGAAGATATCTATATGTACCTACGTAAGAGCAAAAAAAGAAAAAATAATAATTTGAATTTTGACATCTTGAATTCAAATTATGTTTTTCGCAATCACGAGGGTGTGTATGTAGGCGTGTGTGTTTGTGTGTGGGGGTATGTGTTTGTGTGTACGGGTAATGTGTTTGGTGTGTACGAGTAATGTGTATGTGTGTGTAGGCATGTGTGTTTGTGTCTTGGGGGAGGGGTTATGTGTTTGTGTTTGTGTGCAGGCATGAATGTGTGGGTAGTTGTGTGTATGTGTGGGTGTCTGTATGTGTGGGTGTCTGTATGTATGCGTGTGTGTATGTGTGTGTATGTGTGTGTAGGTGTGTGTGTAGGTGTGTGTGTGTGTAGGTGTGTGTGTGTGTGTAGGTGTGTGTGTTTGTATGTGTATGTATGTGTGTGTGTTTGTATGTGTGTGTGTGCAGTTGTGTATGTATGCGCGTGTGTGTGTAACATATGGACGCAACTTGGAGACGGTTTTCGCTAGAGGTGCAGCTTCGTGAGGAGCCCGTCGACGGTGATGGTGCGGCGGGTGGCGGTGGGAAAAATCAAAGGAACTTCAAAAACAGTCAAATGAGAACAATAAGCAATCGTGATTGCTCAAAAAAAGAGCTGTTAATGCGGCAAAAATTGTTATGAGTACCAATGTCGTTCGAATTGCTGTAGTTATGCGTCTTGATTGTAGTTCGACAACTGATATAGTCTCATTAAGCTATCTTAACACATCTCAGCGTCATTTGGAAATGAATGCAATACTGTCAAAAACTGTAATGTTGCTCTGAAAATTCAGATGAATAATTAACATATACTTTCTTTTTACGAATTTTAGCTTAGCAAATGTCATAAGATTAGTCAATTTTTGAAACTGTTTACCAAAGCTAGTTCCGCTCAAAACATAATCGAACCCGAATAGTAATGAAACCAGCTTAGCGATGTCCAAATGTTGAACAATTGGTCTATTCCTAATTTGTTAAAAATAACAAAATTAGACTTAGCTTGCATTTCAGAAATAAATTCTGCCGTGAACAGGTAAACGGCAGTATTTGCAAAAATGAGTTTTAGAGATATTTGAAAAAACATGTTTTGGACTAACAATAGGGAAATGCTGGAATGTGTCCTATTTTTCGCGCTTTTTTTCAGCGAAAACCAAATAAGCAAGCTTGTACAACAAAGCTAACGTACAATAGATGACAAAAATGCAAAATAAATAAATAAATAAATAAATAATGAAAAATTTGTAGTTACTGCCCAGCCCACGGCAGAATGGGGTTGTTTCCTTCAGTCAAAAGTCGTACTTTTAGTAACTAAAATTGATACAATAAGCAAAAAAAAAAAACATGGACCCAGAAAATTCTTTCAATTTCCCAAAAGTTATTTTTAATTAATTTTTTTAAATGTCCGGTTTTTAAAACAAGGCGTGGTCTAGATGACGTCACAAATGATGGTTTTTGGCGCGTCTAAGTACCGCGTTTCCACTTTATGATAATCAAGAAGCGAATTAAAATTGAGCTCTACACTTGCTATCAACCATATAGTTGCCAATACACGTGAGTAAAGATGCGAATTAAATATTTTGCTCTGTGAATGGCAACACAGAATGGCATTTCATCATTTGTGATGTCATCGGCAAGAAATGTAAACAATGAAAGATCACCGATTTAAGTAATTTTTTAAAAATATTAAACTTAAACAAATTCTTTAAAAAATCGTTAGATCCTATGTTTTTAAGCATGTTCTTTCAGAAAAAAACTTTTAAAGTATTGGAAACGACCCCATTAATGTACATTCATGATTCTTACTTTTTATTGATTATTTTTGAGGTCATGCTATATTTTGCATCTATACGAAATCAATAAATAATTGTTGTGCTTTGCTGTTTCATCATTTAATCCAGCAAATGAATAATCTTCGTCATTCCATATTTCTCTTATGCATGAGCCTGTTATCTTTACTGGTTCTTTTCAGCGAAGCTACATTCAATTAGTATAATGCGGCACTCGTTGGTCTAGGTAGGAAAATTTCTGAATAATTCATTTGTGAATGCCTATCTGGTCTTCGAAGTAGATCTGTATGAGCATGGGGAGCTATTAATGATGTTTTTATACTAGATACCTGTTCTTTTTTATGAGAGCATTTCTGTACATAACGCTGATTTAAAGCTTAGATCGAAAGTAATTTATTCATTATTAAAAGAAAAAACAAGAAAATGATCGCCATCATGCTTTAGGATTTATGTAATGTTATTATAAAAAAGATTTTTTTTTTGTTCACAATCAGTTGCAACTTAAGATTCGCTAATTTTCGCGGATTATTGGCACAATCCATTGATTTCTAACATACTTCTGTTTGTGGAAGTATTTGGTGGAAACTTGCTTCTTCTCAAAAATGTTTATGTGCTCAGTACAACTATAAACGCGAACTTAAAGCGTGATCTACAGTAATAATAAAATACGACTATTTAGAAGAATTCGAAGCACGATTATAAATAAGAATTGAAAGTAAAACAATGAAAATACCTTGCATTTCAATTAAAAATACGAATTCAAAGCACGACTATAAATAAGAACAAAGTACAACTATACATGAGTACTAAAGCACAACTACAAATAAGAGCTCAAAGCACAGCTAAAAATAAAAACTCACCACACACCGTTTTTGCATTTTGGTTAATAACTAGACAGCCAAGGAGTAAAAGAGCGTGACAGGTGTCCTATAAATATTTTTAAAAATATTTTTAGATATGGTACAAAAATATGATCACAAAAATACTCAGCAATTGAAATAAACAATATTACGTCAAAGTTTTTACGTTTGTATGATTTTAAAATTTAAAAGACTCTCTGAATCTGTATTGTTTATTAATACCCACTCTTCCGAAGATAAGTTCTGGCTGCACTAGGGCTCACATATACATGGTGTCCAAAAAATCCTATGCACATTTTAAAAATTCATAGAAAAAACAAGAAATTGTAGTATGAATATGCGGTTTGAACCATAATACTTCACAGGTTCAAGATTTTTTACGGCATCGTAAATAAAAGGAGGGGGATGGAAGAGAAAAAAAAGAGAGAAAAAAAAGAAAAATTAATTTGAATTTTGACATCTTGAATTCAAATTATGTTTTTCGCAATCACGAGTGTGTGTATGTAAGCGTGTGTGTTTGTGTGTGGGGGTATGTGTTTGTATGTACGGGTTATGTGTATGTGTGTGTATCTGTGTGCAGGCATGAACGTGTGGGTAGTTGTGTGTATGTTTTTGTGTGTGTATGTGTGGGTGTCTGTATGTATACGTGTGTGTATGTGTTTGTATGTGTGTTTGTGTGTGTGTAGTTGTGTATGTATGCGCGTGTGTGTAGGACATGGATGCAACCCGGAGACGACTTTCGCTATAGGAGCAGCATCGTGAGGAGCCCGTCGACGGTGACAGGGTGCGGAGGGTGGCGGTGGGAAAATAAAATGATAGGAACGTCAAAAACAGTCAAATGAGAACAATAAGCAATCGTGATTGCTCAATAAAAAAGGTGTAATTTTTAGTAACTTACTGTGACGGCACTATCGTCGCAGTAAAAAAAAGCAAGCGTAATGTGAGGTATTTAACCATTTTATTAAACAGAAAGCAATATGCTTTTCATTAACATAGTTCAGTGTGTGTACCTTTTGTGGATATGGAGCGATATTGAGTATAGTTTAGATGTGGTTTGAGCATCATAAGATGCACGCATTGAACTCTGGTGATGAAAGGTATTCCTTTTTCTCTCTTTAATAAAATGATTGAATACCTCACATGTCTTTTGTTTTTCTTTTTGTGACGATACCGTAAGTTACTTATATAGTTACACTTTTTTCTTTTTATATTTTTCATTCTCTCTTTTTTTTTTCTTTTTGCGATGTCATAAAAATGTTTTGAACCTGTGAAGTATTATCATATAAATGTGCAAAATACATATTCATATGATAATTTGTTGCTTTTCCACGAATGTTTAAAATGTGCCAAGGACTTTTCGGACACCCTGTATATGTTTTGCTCTATCTCCAGCTACATTGCAATTACAAATAAATAAATTTATTGCTTTAATTCTTTTACTTGATCCAACTACTGAAGGTATATATAGGTACACACAAATCTGTCCATTTCGTAGAAACAGAAATTTTGCAGATGATCCCTACGGTGCGAGAAAAAGTAAAACGGCTAAACAGAGGTAGAAAACGAACCAGCGGAAAGTCGATTTATATTCAGAGGTATCCATGAGGGAACTAATGCGTCCCGCAGGTATCGTTTGCTACCGCCTGCCCTCTCCTTATTTTAGTGTGAACTCTCTTCTTCCAGATATGCTCCCTCATAATGTCCACTTTCGTTTATTTCATTCTATTCTCTTTTTTTTTTCTTGAAATTTTTTAAACTGCGTTCTTTAAAGAAAATTGCGTTATCGGAAGGGGAGAACATTTGGGAAAAAAGTTGTAGTTTTTTTTTTTTCGTGTGCAAGTGCAAAATAGCGCGAGAACTTTAATCAAAAGGGCAAGTGGTTTAAAGATAACGATGCGGGCTAGTTAAGGGATAAAATATATATTGAAGTTCTTTTGGGGATCACGAAAACATCAAAATATGCTTATTAACTTATTTGTAAAACTTTTATTTATTTAGGTATTGTTCTGCTCATGACTAACGTTCAATAATCTGGTATCATAACTTTCTTTTTGAAATAAAATTTTAAAAACCATAAGTTATGAAGAAAAAAACTGAAGTTTGCACTGTTTCAGAAAAAAAATATAGTAGGGTAGACCGAGGCACGTTTACGCAGTGACCTTTTTTCAAAACGAATTATAACTGGAGAGTCAAAAGTCGTAACAGATTGATGTTGCTCTCTAGCACCTATTCTCACAAGTTTTTGAGCATCAGTCGAGCTTCTGTCTCGCATGCAGAAATAAAAATCTGTTTTTGAGTAAGTTTTGTGTTGAACATTTGGAAACTTATTGTGTATAAATAATATTTAGTTAAGAAAGAACAAATGTATAGAAATTAGCAGAATTTCATCCTTTTTAAGATTTGTACTTGTATGGACTGAAATGTTATTAAACTTTTTCTCACGTTAAAAATAAATCCAAACTTGGCGACTCACAGAGAGGTATTTGAGACAAAAAGATGGCCAAAACTCGAAATTGTCAACTTTACTGGTTATTGTCGGTTCTGAGTATCAAAAGAGGTAAATAAACATGACAGTAACTTAAAGCGTTCTTTTTTCATTGAAATGAACCATAAAAATTTACCAGCAGTCGGAATTTAACACTTTCATGATTCGGTTGTCCTTGTTTGGCACCATTAAACTTTTTCAACAAACCGTCATTGTCTTATTTTTCGCGTTGAAAGTGATATTAGAAGAAATATTCACTATGGAAGGGCTCGAGCAAGGTTTGTACTCAATTATTCATCAATTTACATGTATATATATTTATTATTTCTTTTAATACCTTTCTTCAAGCCTCACAAAGACACATCTCCCTCTTTTTTTTTCTTTTTTGTAAGTGAATGTTTTTAAATATTCTATTCTCACTCGTACTACTTCCAAGTTTTCCTATAATACTGCCTATTTTGACAATCTGCAACAAAAGTTTGCCCCAGTTTTCACAGAAAGATAACAAAGCTATAAAAAGAGCTATTAATTTCTTTAATTTTCATTTTTTGGGTTATTTTTGGGTTCACAAGTTTCATTCAGGTGCATAAATTGAAAACAACTACAGGATTTTATAAATTAGACTGTAGGAAGACAATTTGATGGTATGGACATTCAATTTCAGACCCAGAAATAAAACGGGGTGATATTTTTCAATTTCGATATTTTCTTATAAGAGAAATATATATAATTTCAGCTGGTTTCATTTCTATTCGCTTGAACTTTGCGTCAAACAGCCTTTATGTATTGTCTTTTATTATAATTTGTAGTTGCTTTTGAGTCGTACACATGAATGAAGCCATAGAACCTAAAGGTAATCGAAAAAGCTCAAAATTATGAAAATAATAATGTGCTCTATTTATACTTTATTATTTTTTCGGGCAAATTCGGGAAAACTTTTGCTAAAGACTATCAAAGCAGGCATTCTAAAGTAACATACGGTATAACTTAGAAGCTGTACAAATGAGTACAAAGTATTTAAAACCATTCATTTACATAAAAATTAAAAAAAAGTGGATGGGGTTTTTGTGAGGCTTCAAGAATTTCATTAAAAAATACTAACAGTCTTAAAAAGTTAAAATTGATAAATAATAGACTATACACCTTCCCCAAGCCAAACCATAATAATTTTTTCTTCTAACATAATTTTAACGCGAAAGATAATACGGTGAAGGTTTATTGAAAATCTCGAATGTAGTAAACAAAGACAAACGAATCATCAAAGTGCTAAGTTCCGACTGCTGACAAATTTTTATGGATAGCTTCCAATGAAAAAAGAACACTTCCACATAATGGCGTGTTTATCCACCTGTTTTGAGACTTAAAACCGACACCAATCGGTAAAGTTGACATTTCGACTTTTCGCCAGCTTTTTTGCTCTTTACCCCTCTGTGCGACGGGAAAGTTTACACATTGACGTCGGAGCACCTTTTAGCACGTTCTTACGGTGTGTTACTTCTAAATGCGACCTGACGCTATTTTCGCTCCGAACTGTCTCAAAACTTTTTAGTATTTTCACGCTATTTATTTTTGAAAATCACCATTTATTTTTTAATTGAGCTAGAAATTCGTATCTTATAGGTTACAATCATGTAGTGCTGTCTTCACGCCCATTCAGCCTTTACTCAATACACTATTCAGTCTGAAATAAATTTGATTTACTTTAACGATGGTAAAACATTATTTTCAAAATACTAACAGAACCACGTTAGTTGTCAAAGTAAATATGCGTAAACGTGCCCCTTGTCTGGGGCATGTTTACGCAACCGACTTGGGCTCAAAAAATTTTTTTTTTAACTGTTAAAAACACAAACTGAGCAACAACTGAGTATACCAATTTTGACTCCATTAACTGCATCATAAAATCGTCATGTCTAAAATTTCCTCAAGTTAAAACATAAAAATTAGAAAATTCATTGAAAAAAAATCTACGTAAACGTGCCCCGGTCTGCTCTATATGTTAAAGCAGTTAAAATAACTTTTACTTATTTACTCATTTGCTAATATTAAGATTCTGATGTCTCAATAATATCAAAAAAATATAATTTATGAATTATTCGTATTCGATAATTCATGAACTTAGGGATATATTTAGGAATATATATATATATATATCCTATAACGGTAAATACAATAATTTAAGGTAGTTTTCACTACGCCCTACTTGAAGCATTTTGACTTTGTGAAAGGTTTCTCAATAGTAGGTTATTGATTGATTCAGGTTGAGCGGTTATCTTTTTACGCTGCCTTGAGTAGGTAAACAGCAGTTTTTGCAGAAATGAGTTTTCGAGACATTTGAAAAAACGTATTTTGAGTTTAATACTAAAATAGGGAAATGCTGGTATTAGACGTCTTTTTTCGCCCTATTTTGCAGCGAAAACCAAATAAGCAAGCCTGTACAATTAAGGCAAACGTACAATAGATGAAACCTTGCAAAAAAATAAATAAATAAATAAAAATAAAACGAAAGAAAGAATATAATGCAAAGGAAAATGTTGCAGTTACTATCTTGCACTTATACCTGAGTATAGTACTGTAAACCAATTTTTTCGCAATCATCATAAACACTTATATTGTGATTAACATGTGATTGCATATTTTGGCGCTAATATTATTGGCATGAATCATTGCATGCTTATATTTGAAGTGATTTGAAGTGGCGCAGTGAAGAAAAGGTTAGGAATCACTTTTATAAAATTGAGTTTACGCGTGAATTGTAAGCTATAAAATACAATAATATTTTGAAGACCTTCAAAAACTTTTTTTTGGTTCAATAATAGACATATCTCATAAGATACTTCCATTACTAAGTCGCAAAATATTCATTAAGTATTCTTTTTTTTTTTAATTCTTCAAACTTTAATTGCATTACATTGAGTAGAATCATGATCTTTAAAATTTCGCGTTGTCAAGCAGGGATCGAACATATTTGAAGTCTTGTAGGGTGTTTTGTGCAGCTATTATAGGTTTATTGAAAATGAAAGTGTCCTTTAGTTTCTCAAAGTAGGAGCTATACAAAATGAATATTTTTTTTCTTAGAAACGTTGTTGGAGGTGTCATTAAATCCTAACCGCAAAGTATCCCCAAATGCTTTTTCGGCAGAATAAAAGCCTCTAAAAGCCACTTCCTGGAAAGTTCTTTGAGTCATTGCACCGACATCAATTGCTGAAGTTCAAGTACACACCAAGATACTCTATTCAAAGACCGTAGTTGGCTTCAATTATGTCATCAAAGCTTTGAACCCTAAGTTACAGACAGACGCCTGTGGTGTTGATGTTAATAACGTGGAACAAATCTATCCGGCAACACACGTCTACCCACGGGTACTTCATGTTATAGCGAGCGGTTCTCCACTTTGTGGTAATGATGCCTGCTCCTCTAAGTGGATGGAAAAACATTGTTATTAATTTAGAAACCCTCTCAGCTGCGTAGGACGTTATTATTTCGTAGTAATTTCTACTGAAATCGAGCTTTTTTTTGAGGAATTTTCGTAAGATTAGTTGGATTATTTTTAAAGCACTGAAGATCTATGTGGAACAGTATATTCGAGTTTTTGGTTTAAATTTTCTAGATTATGGATAGTTCATTGTCCCTTACTACTGTTGATATTTTTTCTGGAGCAAGAAATGTGTATAGAAGCATATAAAAATAAATACAGAATACATTTTTTAAGAACGGATTAATATCCATTTCTATTTTTAATTCCAACTGCTTTGAAATATTTTATATTTAAAATATGTATAGTGTTATTTTTCATATCGCATGTTTTAATTATCATTTAGTAACTTTTCACTACTTTTGTGCTTGAATATCTTAATGCTAGCAGTCTTACTGGGTACGTTATGAAGCATGAGATATCACTTTAGTTAGCTATTAAATAACTAAGTTGGCAGTTAGACTTGAAATTTCCATGACAATCCTTATCTTTGCTAGGTTCTAATTTTTTAAACAATATTTGCTCTTTCACTAAGTAGGATTATATCAACCTACCTAAACCTTATCCTGAGTTTGAGCAACTTCGTTCCGAAATTCTATCAATAATAAGTTTTATTTAAGTGATTCATTCAGTTTTATCAATCACAGTCAGCATAAATAAGAGAAAGCTTTTTTTTCCTTTCTGAGAATGTAAATGTGATGTATAAAAATATCAGAATTCAAATATCAAAACCGATTTAGAAATTCGAATCGAAGATATTTTCCTAATTAAAAACTGCTAATCCATTGGTACATATTTGAAATATCATCTTTTACAGAGAAATATATTACGTAATAAAGTTGCATTTTGATTATTATCTAATACGTTAAAATGTTTTCTGAAATCAAATTTTTTTGTTTCGATAAAATTATCTCTCTCTCTCTCTCTCCTTATATATATATATATATATACATATATATATATATATATATATACATATATATATATATATATATATATATATATATATATATATATATATATACTAGCTGACCCAGCCACGCGTTGCTGTGGCGAAGTAGTTGGATTAAAATATTCTTTTACTCAATATTTTAATAAAATCTAATTAATGTTTTTACTAAAGCTTAAAATAGTCTTGCCAATTGTAAAACAAATGAGATTGATAATTTACGTGATAATTTACGTGTTAGGCTGAATTAAGTAATTATTGAATTTAGTAAGTACAAACTAAATTTGCAGTGGTTAAAGCACTATACTTACGCTTATTAATTTTGAAAGTATGACTTCGGCCAAAAATAAAAGCGAAATAACTTGAAACTGATAGTAAATATCGGAACTGATTGTAATATATCAGAACGTAGAAATTGAACGTAAGCCAACATACTTTTTTAGAATGTACACTAAATTTTATTCATCTCAATTTATCTATAGTTCTATCAATATTTTTTTATACAAAATACATTAACTAAATTAAAAACATTTAAAAATTAAATTTTATAAATCAGGTAGATAACATTGACTTTGATCTATTGTTTCTATTATCTAAAAACTGAAATTTATCTAACCATTTAGTTGTGCACAATATTCTTGCTTAACCTGTCTTTTGCTAACACGAATAGGTATGATAACTTTCCCACTCGTGAGTAGGCAGTAGATACAGGGTGTCCTGAAAAAGAGAGACTGTTTTCAAAAATTTATAACAGGAAAATGGTTAATGATAAAAAAAATTATTTTTGCAGAAAATTCATGTGATGGACCGTAAGTTTCGCCCCCAGAGCTCCAAAGTTTAGTTCAAAAGTTTTTCAATAGATGGCGGTGCAGATAGTAAGCCTCTAATTAAAAAAATAATGATTTGAATTCACCGATTTTTCTTCCAATTGCGAAATGTGGTTGCAGCCGGCGGCAGGCATTTGGAAAATATTGTTGTGAAATTTTGTCATTAAAAACATTTTTCAAAAAACTATGATGTAATTTTCTGTCTTTCTTTGATTTACGGTTTCACATCTGCTGCGCCATCTATTGGAAACTTCTTGAACTAAATTTTGGAACTTTGGAGGACGAAACTTACGACCCACCACATGAATTTCCTGCAAAATTTTTTTTTTTTTTATCATTAACCATTTCATTGTTATGAATTTTTGAAAACAGTCAGTCTTTTTCAGTACACCCTGTCGTTGCCCATGAGAGAAACATGTTTGTTTCAAGTCCAAACCGAAAGTAGACATTGTTTGGTATTGAGATCTATTTATGGTATTTTCAAAAGCTAAATAAAACGGAAATTGAAGCCTTCCAAATGTGTTTGAAAATTATGACGCTATTAATCGCTCACGTGGTAACACAAAAATTTCTCCTTTAAACTTTTCCGTCAAAATCGTTTAAATTTTGATGAAGAAACTTGTACCTTTGTATAATCTAGGTGGGTTTAAACTTTGAAAAAGAATACTTGGTGAACGAATTTTCAACCGAAAATCGTCTAGTGGCATTCCTGGTATATCCAGAGAATTTAAAAAATCAGTTGGAATGTTTACGGCTTTGTTTTCAAAGACAACTGTATAGCCTTGTTCAGCATCAACGGTCAGCACAATCTGATTATAATTTTTTTACAGCTGCCAGTAATGGCTCATTATTCACAATAATTGTGGCTAAGACAACGTCATTGCACTGTTTTTTCTGAGTTGCAAAACAGTGTCAACTAAGTCGGTGACCAATCAGGTGATATCACACCTTAATGACTAAACAACAAATTTGAAATTTAAATGTATAAATCCTCAATCAACGCTAAAGCTTCATCATACATCTTTGGTGTAAATTCTAGTGTTGGACATCGGTGTGTTGTTTAACTCTATGGAGTACATCTTCAAGCATAAAATTTATATAGTTTCCCCACAGAAATGATAATTGTGTTGAATATTATGTCGTGAAAATTACCTTAAACAAATGACGAATACTGTTTCTCGTTATGCAAAACCTGCATTAGAAAATATAACTCCCAATGATTGTGTGCTACCAATAATTACAATTCGCGAAATGCATTTCGGATTTTTTTACAATGCATGTAAAATAGCGCGGAACATTGGTAAATAATTTTATTTCTGATAATCGGGCCAAACACATTAGGTTTTTGACAATGTAAAAGAAAATCAAAATCAGGGTCGTTTTTCATGGTTCAAGTGCTCTTCGTAGAAAATATCTTCGGTAAAATATACTCGTTGACCGTTTTCAAGATGTACTGCAAGAAGCTGTACAGAAGGGTCTCTTTCGTACATGAGGAAACTAAATTATGTCAGATAGCTTCGCTGCTGCTTATATATCCACTCATCGCGTTATTTCGTCAATTTCTTCCGTATCTCCTAACTCACATGCGACCTAATACGGACCTTTGATAATTTTTTAGAACTACAAAACTCGATATTTATATGAGCCTTATACGTTTTTAAAAGCAATGGTGAGTATGGAACTACACGCTGCTTATCAATTTCAACTTGATTTTTAGAATTTGACATTTACATTGAAAAGTGTGGGGCCTCTATACTCTTCTTTTCCACGGCGATATTGTTGATAACCATCAATATTTGTAACATAGTATCATTTGTAAATTTTAGTAAACTTAAGAGTAAAAGTTTTGAGGATGAATTAACTTACAGCGCCATCTATTATGAATTTACAGAACCAAACAATCAATACACAATATTAATGTATAATAAACATTTTATTTGCAATAAAAAATTATAAAAACCATCCTATCTTTTAAGTTGGACCAAATTACAGATACGTATGAAATTTGATAAAAATCGGTTCAGTAGTTTCGGAGTTTACCCCGAACAAACATCGTGACACGAGATTTTTATATATATAGATATATATGTTAAACAGAAAACCTTTTCTTGAATTGATGGTAAAAATGCTCAATAACAGATTCTAAAAACAAAAATTTTCCTGAAAAGGACAGGCACGCTTGAAAGGGATAATATAAAAGGAAGGAGAAAATATTTTATTGTTAATGATTTCAAATTGAATTCATCACATCATTTATCCAAAGTAGGCATTAAGAAAAGTGTCTTCTTTAACTTCAAACACTTGAAAACGTCTGGCAACAAAATTTTTGGCACATAGGATAAACTGCATCAACGTCTTTACTCGTTGATGTAGAGTAGCCTTTATGTCTTTACGTTGATGGGGGATGAATATTGGAACATCATAACAGTCAATATGGCGGTTTCCTGCACTACGTGAATTGAGCCTAAACGTAGCATAGCGCTTAGATCATTCAGTTTACTGTTTGCCCTAAACGAATATATCAAATATAACTAAATCAACACATTTTAACACATCTGTTAGATAATTTACAAATAATATTTCGTTAAAGCAAGTATTCGAAAATCAGAAAATGTGCTCCAAGCAGCGGATTAGACATATGAAACTTCCATAAATAAATAGTGTTCTTGACTACAACCAGAATAAATATCACCGGTGACAACACCTAGCGTCAGACCAGAAAGGGACGACATCGAGCACGGGGACAAAATATAACTACTTTGCCCTATTTTTGACTTTTAAAAAAAAGGAAGGCATATTGTTGCATTATCCTAGCAAGGTTGTGAAAAACGTTTTGCACTCTTCATCTTACAAAAAAAAAACGTTGGCACTATTGCACACTAATCGCCGTACCATTCATTAATTCTGATATTACCGTTTGCTATTTTGAAGCTATTTTGTTATATTAAGTTTGCTGGAATTATTCTTCCTACTATTTAATATCTAAGGAGATTAATTTCAGCACCTCTCCCCTACTTTTTAATAGTCCATGCAAAATCATAAAGATGGAAATCTTTATAATTTTATGCAGTGGGGAAGTACCAAAACGGGATATGCAATATACCGGCAGGCCGTTTATGCCATCCAGAGGCTTCGTCCTTGCTATGAACTCATCTGCCTGGAATAGTGAATAACCGAGCTTGAGAAAGATATCTCATTGAATCTGAATCGAACTGCAGTCTCTGGATGTGATAACCGGGCTGTCGGAATACTGCACGTAGTTCTGCCTTAGCCCTGCGTTAAGGGCAGTAACTTACTGCTTAATACAAAGAGGGAGTTTTCAAACCTTTAGAATTTTGCTACATTTAAGTTGCACTACCTTTATCAAAATAATTTATTTCACTTCCTACTTTTTATCTAGTACAAAGCGAAACTAAATGGTAGTATATCTTTGAACCGGGCTAATAATTTAGTAATTATTTCTTGATTAGCATAATTATACTGTTTTTCGTAAGCTGTTGTGCTGTTTTATATCAAACGTAATAATTTTTGAGTGGGATAATAATAATAAAAAAATAGGTGACTTAATGCTACTATAGTTGTTTTCTGACATATTCTTCCTACTGCGGTCTTCCCTACTGTGTAAGTCTCTCTAATGAAAACAACGGCAGAAGTGCGCAATAAAATTGGATTTAGAGGGAGGAAGAAAAAATACTTTCTTGGCGTTTCAACAGAAAATAGTGAAAAGGTGATTGGATCAGATTTTGTTAAATTGCTGTCATTTCCCCTCCTAGATCCATTCAAGTGCGAAATGAGGGACCCCCTCCCCCCGGTTTTACGACTAGGAGCACGGGAGAGGGATTTTTTTACAGGTAGCCTCGGGAAGTTACGCGGCTGATGTGAAACTTCTTGAATTACAGCGAGGTATGTGAACTGGAAGAAATGAACTATCTAATGCGATTCAATATTATGATTTTTTTGAAGAAAAAAAACCTTGAAATTGAATTAGGAAATTAAGAGGAAATATAATCTAGGGTAAAGTGAAATTGCGGTTGCTTTTTTCAGGAGTGACATTTTATGATAACATTTTTCAGTACTTGAAATTTTTTAACCTATCATTTCGAAATGGACAATCTGTCCTTCTCTTCCTATGTACAAATTTTTACATTGTGTTAAATTGACAATAATCATTTTATATTTTTGTTACGCCTAACGTTATGGTTAGGATTGCGTGGGGGGGGGATTCGTATACCTAAAAATACGGCCGAGGTCCTTTTGACCTTCTAAGAAGAAACCTGCATGGTGTTCTACATAATATTATATATGTGTAAAAAATAGTTAAAAATAAACTTTTTTCCGATAAATAGTTTCTTTAAAGGATGCAGAGATTTTAATGACATTTGATGAAGTATTAAGTAAGAAATTAAAAATCCTTTAAAACCAGAGCTGTTTCAGTTTCATTTCAGAAACTAGCGGCTAATGCTCCCTTTTTTGACTGAAAAAATATAAATGCTTCAAGTTCTCGCAATGATATATTCCAAGAGACATTTCTTTAGTTTGTGCTCTGTTTCAGCATCAATAAATGTATTTTAATTTCTTTTTTTCTCAAAGGGATCGAAATGACACCTGCGCACGCTTCTACGTATAACCCTTTTGTTTGGGTTTAAAAAAAAAAAGAATTTTCTTGAAAACTTTATACTATTTCACAGCACGATGATTTAGGAAAAATCAAGGAAGGATTAAGCTTTTTATGAAAATACAGAAGAGCAGTTACCAAAAAAAGTCTGCTTGTGATCAAAATTATCCCTCAAGTAATTCTAGTGTAAAAGTGAGGGCATAATGCTTAACTATAATCATTATATAATTCACTTCAATTTACAAAGGTTTACAGTAAATGTGATTTTACAGGAGATAAATTTAAGCAAAACAATGACTCTACGCCAAAATATTAGTCGCAAAAATTTTTATGCAACCTAGTTTCATAAATATAAAATACTCCTACATATGCAACAGCAGAAGACTCATTCTTCTAACAAGGTAAACTCTCGAAAGTAGCACCATCCTTTCTATAAACTTATTGGCAGAAATTTTCACCAGAAATCTCTAAGCGTTGGAGGTGTGTTTGTCTTGCAAGAACTCCGATACGTAGTTACACGAATAAAACGCTTCGTTACTTCCACCGCTCCGTATGTAAGGGTTCGATCTCGTGTTCTGCTGAGAAGCAAAGTGGTGTTTGGATTTTAGGGGCACGTTTAGAATAAAAATTTTCTCGTACTGAGTTTCTGAAATTGCCCAGAAATATTATAAGTTAATGCAGAACTTGGGGAAACTGTAAATGAAGATAAATCAAAGCTATTTTTACGTCCTTTCACAAAAAAGGAAGTATTGTATTCGCGAAAAAATTTCACTCAAAAATCGACCTTAATTTTCATTTTACTCACCCCCGAATGAATATTGAGGTTTTTTTCCAACTCGACCACACGTGGATAAGTGCCTAAGAACGTATAGACACGCGAAATATCCATAATGACGATTCCCGAGTTAATTACAACGAATTTTCTCATGACGCTGTATATACGTATGTATGTGCGTGTGTGCGGATGTGCGTATGTCGCATAACTCAATAGCGGTAAGCCCAAGAAAGTTGAAATTTGGTACGTAGACTCCTAGTGGGGTCTAGTTGTGCACCTTCCCTTTTGGTTGCATTCGGGTGTTTCTAAAGGGCTCTTTTGCTCATTTTTGGGGGGAAATCATTGTTAATTTCGATGTAAACTCAAGTGGTGCTATAATTTGGCAGACACTTGGCGATATATCGCCAGTCATAAGAATTGGCAACCAGTTTGGTTGCCAAGTTTTGTAGCCAACTTTATGACAAATTTGGCGTTTTTTTTAAAAAATCTGTTTCAATTTGGTCACTGTTGGTGATATTAGAGAGTAAACTATTGAATCACATTAAAATTGCCAGTAATGGGGAAATGACATTAAATTGGAGTAAAAGAAAGTCACGTGATGCATGCAATGCTGATCCTCTGCATGCACACAAAGCCAGAAACTGCAAAACGGGTCATTAATTTATTACACAAAAACGATTTTACACAAAATTTTACGTTTTAAGAATGGTTAAGAGTCCATGTTAAGAGTTACAGCCTGTAGTATCTCTAATACACGCATCGCAACTCTCGCTGCATGCGATGAAAATTTGTCAAATGGTTCGTTATTGCGTCATATCTTCGTCATCGCGACACTTGTATTACAGCTGCAGGTCGCACACTTCAACAACCACTTTAAACCTTTCTCAAAAACTAAAATGCTGAGTAAAGTCGTCTTTGCATAATTAATTTGTGACCTGTTTCAAATTCGTTAGTTTCTGGCTTTGTGTGCATGTAGCGCGTCAGCATTGCGTTTGCGTTCATATGTTCCTGACTTATTCTTGTTTCTTATCTTCCCCTTAACACCCCTTACAATTTTGCCCAATAATTCAGACTAACCCTGTATATTAAAATGAAGGGTTTAAGGGTCACCACCCAGAACCCTTTGGTTGGTTGGTTCTACAATCGATTCCGGTTAATAGGACCACATTGGGATGGGATTACTTTGGTCCTATTAACCGGCTGGTCCAATGAAGCGAACAGGACCTGTGTAGCTTGAACGAACATGCTACATAACATTTAAATGTCATTGTGTATATTGTGAGCCCACATTTATGGTGAGCATACAAAGAAAAAAAACTGCTGTTTGAAAAACTTTTCAGTTAAAAATAAATTAAAGTAAAGCTCTTTGCACTCGTTTTACAACAGGTTTTGAAATCGATACGGTTTTAGTTACATTCTTTTTAGTCAGTACGATTCAGTTCAACAACCAGAAGTAACTAAAAAAGTGAGAGTGAAAAAACAAGGGCCAAAACGTACTAATCGGCAATTAAAAACTTCAATGAAATGTAAATTACGTATTTTACAACTAATTTTTTTCTATAAAAAATTTTCATATCATTAAACGTGCTAACTAAATTGTAAAAATTCGAAACTTCAGATTTTTTTTTTCGTCTCTGCTGGAACAGTGTAATGGGAGTTTCGTTAACACTTTTTGTCTTGTTGATACTTCAGGATTTAATTGAAAGTTACGAGGTACCAATATTAAATTTTGTTGGTTTAACTATTAAATTCGTTGACCTACTTGAAACTCGCTTCGAGCGGGCGATTTCTAGACTCTTTACCAAATTGTTTTCATGATCCTTGGTCGATTAAGCGGGTTTTTGGTTCCTATAAGCGGATAATATCAGGCTTGTGCAATGGGGTTTGTTTCGGTTCTTTAATGTTTTGGTTCTAATAAGTGGATTCCACTGTATTGGATTTTATAGCGTAAGAGCCTCGATAGGTCAGAACCCTTTGTTTTAATAAATATTGCCAATTCTAATCAGGTAGTTGATACACATGTTAGGACTAATGACCCCGCCCCCCTCCCCAGAAGGTAAACTCTGGCTGCGTTAATGGCAGAGATTACTTGTCCAAAAATTATTATTTCTGTTTCTCTATCTTAAAATCACGCGCTATCTGAGTCGCTACGTTTTCCTATCCCAAAGCAAAACGAGCTGATGTGCGCATCACATGACTTCCTTTTACTCCAATTTAATGTCATTTTCTTATTATTGGCAATTTTAATGTGATTCAATAGTTTACTTTCTAAACATCACCAACAGTGGCCAAATTAAAACCAGATTTTTAAAAAAATCGCCAAATTTGTCACCAAGTTGGCGACCAAACTTGGCGACCAAAATGGCGATATGTCGCCGTGTCCACCAAATTGTAACACCACTTGAGTTTACATCGAAATTAACAATGATTTCCCCTCAAAAAGGGGCAAAAGATCTCTTTAGAAACACCCAAAACAACCAAAAGGGGACGTGCACAACTAGACTCCACTGGGAGTCTACGTACCAAATTTCAACTTTCTAGGACATACCGTTCTTGAGTTATGCGACATACATACGCACATCCGCCATGCAGAAGTCATGAGAAAACTCGTCGTAATCAACTCGAAAATCATCAAAATGGATATTTCGCAAGTCTATACGTTCTTAGGCACTTATCCATGGGAGGTTGAGTTGAAAAAAAAAACTCAACATTCATTCGGGGGTGAGCAAAACGGAAATTAAGGTCGATTTTTGAGTGAAATTTTTTTTCGCGAATACAATACTTCCTTTTTTGTAAAAGGAAGTAAAAAGTTAACAACTCAAATTTACGAAAATGATTCATGAACGGCTTAGCGGTCCCAGTGTAAATAAAAAAATATAATTTTTACGAAAATTCTAAATTGAGAAGTTTGTGTATTGTGAAAAACCTGAAGATTTACTGCGAAAAGCTTTACTACCGATCTTCGCCGGACGCCAAACAGAAACTTTAAACTAACTGACCTTTTTCGGGGAGAAATAATTGTCTTAAGAGCTAGAAATTTTTGTTGAAACTAGTAGTTTTTTTTCTTTTGAAACGAAAATGACTGAAACGCAGCAATGCATAAATAAGCATTGAAACGTAAAAAAGGCTAGCGTTGAAATGTTTTTGCTCTTATGGATTACTCGCCATAAGAGCAAAATCCATACTAAGAACACTCGCCATAACTTCCTATAAAAAACTGTTTGACTTTAAGAGTTTAAAGATAACGTTTTGAACAATATTAGATTTCGACTCTGGTTATCAACATTTCTAAGAATGTGTCAAAAGCTTCACCAAAAACTACGCTTCCATGTTGTAGCTTATTAACGAATGCCACCAAGTTATTTACCGAATTGTAATTAGATTTAATTCAATATATAATTTCTCCACTTTTAATGTAAAAGTACCAAGAGAGCATTGAGATGCGAATTAATGATATTTCACTGTTACTTCTCTCCTGTTCCTTTGCTGAAATAAAAAACTCGGTGCTATTTTCAGGCGGGAAAAAAAATAATAAAAACAGTCTCATTCTACTGCTAAAATTACTGTAAAGTAAATTGGCTAATGTAAGATAACTAGCACCAGTTTGTAAAGCTTTCCTAAAATTTTTAAGCTATGCAATCAACTTTGCAGATATTTTAGTTCGATGGGGTCAAATTATGATGACCATAATTATTTTTCGCATACCAGATTTAAAAGCAACCTTTTTTCAAAAATATTGTTCACAGTATGTCGACTTAACTTTTAAAAAGTTTTACTTGGCTAAAGATATTCAATTCAAACATAAATAAATTGCAGTTGTCCGCACTATTCTCTCTCCCCCCCCCCCCCACCCTTGTCCACTGTATCCACTCCTTCCCTTATTTAAGGAATCGGAGTTTTTTTATTTCTCCGGAAATATTTGTAATTTTTTTGCATTAATGAAATACTTTTTTAAAATTAATCGAATGTTATATCTTATTCAGCAATGAGTAAATCGTCGAATTCTATCAAAAACAAAATGTTAAAAAAAAAACTTTTTTCGTCATTTGAAGAGCTTATTTCAAAAAGACGGAAAATATTGCGGCTCATGCAATGTATTTACAATAAGTAGATTTTCCAAACTAAGTTCAATCCTATTGAAAGCATAGGGGGAAATTCATGTTTTTTTTTCCTCCAAAAAGAATTCAATCACAACTAAGTTTTGCGCCAAAATGGATTAGGTCAATTTCAGCCAATTGCGCCTTTAGATTACCTGGTTTGTCTCACGTGGAGTGAACGTAAAAAGAGTTCTCTCGCACACCCCTTCTAAAATAAAACCAATAAACAATATAAAACGAGCAAAACAATAATATTTTCAAAAAATTAGACATTTTGAAGTTGCTTAAAATTTTGGGAATTAATGAATTGCTCGAATGTTTGATTGTTTCACAAACAATCTTGCAACGAAACACCTAACGCAAGTGAACAATAATTTTTTTAACAGCAAGAAAAAACTTTATTTCTATTAGAATTTATTTTATAGCTTTTGATATTTATTTAACAGTATAAAAAAATAAAATTTCATTTTTTCATAATGATAGTAATAGCGAGGCAGAAATAGATTTTCAAATGAAGGTTAGTGGTAACAACTTTCCAAAGTTGTGTTTCTAAAATTTATGCTGCATTTAAAGGGAAAAAAAGTACTTAGATTCTTAGTACACTTTCGAAAGAAAGTAAGACAGTTCATTTCGCTATTTGCTTGAGCCCAAAGGGTTTAAGTCAGGTGGTTCTGTTCCAAAGAAGTTAAGTCATTTTTTTCTTTTTCTATTTCGAATGTTGTTAGATTGTTTTTTTTTTAATCAGATAATTTAATTTTACTTTCATCCATAGATTGCTTTAAAAAACTACTTTTTCCTTAAATTTAATAATAAATTTTAGATAACAAAATCACTTTTTTTTCAGTAAGGTAATAAATTGCCACGTGCAAACAAGCTCATTTCACATCAGCTCACACAAGCTCATTTTCATCTGTGCAAGAACATTTGCACAGCGTAAAATTCTCTTCAAACACAGATTCTCATTTTTAGAAAACAATCCCTATTTAAAATATTTACTAAATTTCTGCTCTACTGCTATTAAAGTACCAAAACAGAAAGTAAATAGATCAGACGTTGAAAAAAAAAAAAAACTCGTATGTTTCCAATTTAAATACAACAGATTACTATGAGACCAAAATAACAAGATTTACAAAGTTCCGTAAAAGAAATTCAGCTATAAAATAGGAAAATCGCGGGTGAGTCATGAATTGCTTTTTATGTTAAGGCATAATTTCATCGACAACCTGTCATTAATCTTGTATACAGTATAACTCGCTTATAACGAACGCGAAGGGACCACTATATTTGTTCGGTATAACCGAGTGTTCGTGAAAAACGGGTTCGTGTAAAAAATCATAAAAATTTATACATGATTGCTTTGTTAATTTCATATTTCTGTACAGTACCAAAGAAGTTGATTTTTTGATTTTAACTGTCTTATTGTCTCTTTCCTGTTATTGTTTGCTAGGAAAGTGGGGTTCGAAAAGCATCGTCATTTGCATCATTTGCTTCAAAATAGAAGTTTTTCTGCACTTAAGGAGCCAAGTATGTCGACGGCAATTTAATTTCAAATTCTTCACATTTGTCGATATAATGGTCACTTGCATTTTTTCCCTCTCTTGACTTTCAGCTACAATATCCTCAGAAGTAAAAATTCTCTTCAACGAATACATAATTTTTTAATGCTCCTGTACTCCACGAATTTCGATAAAAAAAGGCCATGTCATCCCTTATTCTCATGATTTATGTTTCATCTCTCAACTTACGGTTAAGTTCAAAATGTTAATGGAGTTTTTCCAAAAATAGAAAAATCTTTTCTTACCAGGAGGAAATCAGACACTTTATGAATTAAAAAAATATTTCTCTCTTCTAACTGGGTTTGTTCGTTAAAAGCGAGTTTTGTTCCCATAGACTTACAATTATACCAACCAAATGTTTTTGATTTCCTCGCTAAATCCGAGTTCTCGTTGAAACAGGTCTCGTTCTAAGCGAGTTCGACTATATTTCGAAAGAGCGTCGAATCACTTCGTGAAAAACATTCCAAAATACTTCGGTTTTCTTATTTCATTACTAAATTAGAATAAGTAAGTGCTGGACTTTTTTAAGGGGTCTAAGGACCTTTAACCTTCAAAATTTTTGACTTTCCGGAAAAAAAATATATGTTATACATCTTTTAATTCCAAACAATTTGATATCTTATTTATTACCATACACAAAATATTTTTCAAGTTATTGTAAAAATGCGTAACCTCTCCCCATAGGGATTTGTGTTAACAGCAGCTGTTAAAGCGTCTTTTTCTCAGGTGCCGGTTTCTTCAGTTTTCTCGTTTTGCGCGCATGATCTATGGGGAGAGGGTACACATTTTTACGATAACTTGAAACGTATTTTGTGTATGGTAATAAATAAAGTATTAAATTGTTCAGAATCAAATTATGCATAACATATATTTTTTCCAGATAAACGAAAATTTGGAAGGTCGGATAGGTGCGGACCACTTTCAAATACTTTTGCTTTTATGATACTGGTTCTCGCGCTTCTGGTACAATGGGTGACCAAAAACTCCGAGGCTCGAGACCAATCGAAGACGAATTGTCACACAGTGAAAGGAGCTTGATTGCTAAAACCCAAAAATCTATCTTTGCTACAGTATACTTTATCGTCATTTCACTATCTCAATTTTTACCTTATCATAAAAACCTATCGACTTCATTTAATCAAGTGCAGCTAATTTTTAATACTCATAAATTAACTCACTGAAACTTAAAAGTTTTTTTTTTTTAAATAGCTTCTCCCTTATTAAATAAGCAAACACAAAGAAATCATTTAACGCAGCCACATCAATTAAAACATCAGTGAATGCATAATGCCTCGAGCGCTAATTACATCGTAACATCACCTGGCCACCGTATTTAAAACGCCTCTCCGGACTTGGTCCACTTCTCTCGATCCTCTCGGGAGTTTTTAAAAAGGGGAGGGGAAAGGAAACCTTCGTATATTACATAAGGATCTTTTGTTGGAGGCGGACTTGGCCGTCGTACTAACGAGCTCAGCTTGACAAAACTGATATCGATTGTGTTAACCCAAGCGAATAACGGGGAATGTTATGAGGGACTATCTCCAAAGCTAAAATCGATTTTTCGATACAAATTTCAATTGGAATCGTCCCGAATATGGACTGCGTTTGTTGTTGAAGCTTTTGGTGGAGATCTAAAGAGTTGAAAATTGTTATTTATTGACTATCAGTACTTGGAGTTATTTATTGTTTATAATGAATGACAAAAGTTAGGGGACCGTTTCAAGTATCATAGGTATACATGAAATACGGACTACAGTAAAAGGTTTATTTCAAACGTTTTCCTCAAGAATGCATTCTCATGGAAACTGGTTAAAACTGTGCAATTTATTTTCAACAATATTGGAATATGATTAAGAGCAAAGCACAGCCAGAAAAAAAAGCAATATCTTTTGCAAAGTCAGAGAGGTGGTTAAATATAAAGGCAGTTAATTATTGAAAAAGTTAATTCAAATCTCTCTAGGAAATTAATTTTTATTGCCAGATTTTACAAAATTTAAAGAAATTAAATAGAGAGAATAGTTTGGACAAAGCAGATAAATGATACTGTTAAATATTACTTATTTATGTACTGAAGCTAATTACTACCTTACAACCTATTGCTTATTTTTTAAAGTAAAATAAGGCTCCAAAACCAAATAAAATAAAAATTTGTTTTCAAGAAAAAATTCTCACAAAATCGAAAATTTAAACTGAAACATTTAGTTAGCACTCAAATTGCGTTATGAAAAGTACTGTGAAACTTGAAAATTGGTTGTAAGAACCTTAAAAAGCTCTGCAAGAACCTTAAGAAGAAAAAAAAAGAGAAGTAATTTTTTAATAACCAGTTACATGGCGACAAATCATATTAGAGTCATTTATTTCTGGGTATAAATAAAGCTTTTGCTGAATTAGACTTCCCTATCAATCAATCCTTTATTTTATTTCCTAAAACTAAGTTTGCGGAACCATTTTTTTCTTTTTTTTTTCTCTTCAAACAAAAAGATAAAATTTTGGGTTCAAAAAATAATATTAATTTTGTGCGTTGTTGATTTTATTAAATGTTTTTTTTCTTTCGTCCTTTTCCTTTTTTTTTTCAGCAATGAAATAGCAATAGTAAATTTTATGCGTTATTCACCTAAAAAATTCCTATCTATAATGCTTGCTGCAATCAAACTGGCGTGTTAGGATTTATGTTGGAATACTTTTTTCCCTTACAGTTAGATTTTCTTCTAAATTTCTGATAACTGAAGGGGGAAAAAACCCGTTCATATAAAATGAAAAATGAAGTATCAGTATCCTGGGCAAAATGTTTTGGTAATGTTTTCTTTGTACTGGTCTATTCATTTAAAATTTAATAAAGTTAGAGGGTGATGACAGTTGGACACACATTTTCCCCGTCTCAATCCTAGTTTCATATAATTTATTCTCCCCAAATGTAACTTAATTTTTTTCTTCGGATTTATTTTTGCTATTAGACATTTTTTAAACGCGTATTTTTTTTTTTTTTCAAATGATGTTATGTGCCTATTCTTTGCCTTCCATTAGTCAATTACACTTCACAGGTGCTTCAGTACAAATTTTCTCTTGTCTGGAGTCAATTGACACTTACGGAGGTGTGTCATGCGGCAGAGACTTAAAAATGTTACTTATTATTCAGCAATATTCTTGGTAGTCCACCGCAGGAATGTTATCTTTTTTCTTAAAGTTATCTTTAAATCCGGATGAAATCAAGAGAAGCGGGAATTGCTATAATCCAGCATTGGTGAATTTTTTTTTTTCGTGGAGGGGCTTTGCGGTTTCACAATTACCAATCACCCAACGCATCGGAAACATTTAGTTTTAAAACGCTCACTCTAAATTTCCTACTAAACGACACTGATGTGTTAAAAAAAAAAAAAAAGGAATTTTCAAGAAACGCTAATTTTTTCCTAAATCAAAGTCATGTAGCGGATCCTACTAAAAAAATAGAGTATGAAACTTAATAAATATGTTCAGAAAAAAATATTTCTCATCTAATTATGTTATCATACATCGCCGTGCTAAGCGTATCTGCAACTGAATAAAAATGAGATAATGCATTTTAAAGTTTTACGCCTCCTTATACCTGATTTAGATGCCACTTTTTAAGATTTTTTAAAGAAAATATTTCCGATTGACAAATGACCTTAAAACACATCATTTAGGTAAATTATATCATAAAGAGCCACCTGGTGACAATAACTCAGTTTTGATAAAAAGTGCAGATACGAATTTAGCTCTTCAGTACAGAGATCATGACTTTTTGGTTTATCCAAGATCTGGATACTGCTCTTTTACTGCTTCCAACCTCAACGTTCCCATGTATTCCCACCAATATATTCTAACCCTTCACCCCTACCGCTCCTATCACTTAGCAGGAAGATATATAAAAAAGATTTGATGGTTTTATTTTGCTATGGCATTGATATCAAGCAGTGGTTCAACAGTGATGCCCTTATGACAGCTCGTTCTCCCGGCATACATCTTAACCAAAAAGTGTTTCGCTTTTCAAAATTCTATTCACACCAAAAATGTCAAATTCCATCGATCTTTTGACTTAGAATTAAATTAAAAATATGAGAGGATTTATAATCTTCGTAATATTTGACTTCATCTCTTGTTATTGAGTTTTTCGTTGTATAATACAATGTAAGAATATATGTTTAAAGTTATTGCATTTTGTATAAATCATCGAATACTCATCATTAGTTAAAATGACATTTCGTATACGCCATCCATTTCAACTCAATTAATGTGATCAAGATTTCGGGTTTAACTTTTGATACTGTACATTAGACTCCAGCAAGTGTCAGAGCAATGCTTGCGAATGATATATGACGGTTTTCGTTTGTGCAATGCCACCCATTAGCCTTGCAGAGAACTATGTCCATACGGTCAGACATTGTTTCCTTCCCATTGACCTTAGCCTCTCTCCATCGTCAAACTCGGCAAGCTTGTTTACATAATTGCACCATAAATCACCACTCTTTCTATTTGATGTGTTAACTATCTGCGAGTTCGACATCGATTGGAAAGCGTCTTTAACAATTTTATTAATGGACGAAATCTGTGATATCACGATAATGCGAAGTACACTAATAATGAACAATGACTTTTCTGTCTTCCTCTCCTGCGACCCCCATCTTTCTGATCTTCGCTTCCAGTGGCTGATTAGAATGGTGGCGATACCAGTCTTTCGGTTCCGGGGATTAGTAACAAATTAACATACGCAAAATAAAGGTCGAAATCAACAAAAACACCTTCTTTGTCTAACCTTAATAAAGCTATATTTAGTCCAAAAAACCATTTTCATCAGACCTTGCTTCAGTTGCGGCAGCTCTGATTTTTTTCCGACTCGCTAATGATATTGGTTCAATAAAAAAACCCAAGTTTTCAACCTCGATCGCTGAACGGATCCTTTTCATGAATCGAAGAAAAAAAAAAAAACGTGAAATTTTAGATTTCACTGTAGTTTTGTCGATTTTTACGTTAAACTAGTTTTTCAAAAACCTCAATGTCTTTAAAGTAGACTACATTTGTTACATTATGAATCTAGTACTATCTCTTTAGATCAAATTTATTATTTTTTTCGAACCTCGCAAATTTTCGCAATATTTTGTCGTTCTGAATGGTTTTATCTCGGAAATTATTGGATATAAAGAGACAGTTCTGGATTCACATTAGTTCAAGTTTACTCTACTTTTACAACGTTCATAATAGGTATTATTCAAAAATTAGCAGTTTTGGTTCAAAATCAAACGACAATTATTTTTAAAATTTACAGTATTTTCGATTTTTGACTAGGTTGCGTTCGACCCTCGACATCACAAACTTGGATTATTTATTGGACCAATATCATAAAAATATCTCAGTACAAAAAAATCAGAATTACTGGATCTGACGCAAGCCCCCCCCCCCCCCCCACCACCACCCCTTTCAGGCTACTGGACTAATATGTAAAATATTTACCATAATTTCTACTCCCAGTGTCTCAAACTTTGTTTACTTCGCCCTTTTTCTTTTATATTCTCTATGGGATGAATTTTCTTTACGTTTTTAACCTTTCAATTGGTGTGTGTACCTGATAAATACACGTTTAATTACGAAGTAATGTCGCTTTATAGTTGTACGCCAGATAGCGCTAGGAACCTTTTACTTAGGCCGTTTCTCATCTTTTCTAGATCGACTTTTAGTCATCACTTTAATTTTTCTACCGTTAAGTAGTGGTCTGTATATCTGATGTTTCTATTTGAGAGATACGAGCGACTATTTAATTATTATTATTATTAATATTATTATTATTATTATTTTGTTTCATTCGATTTTCTACTTATTTTATTGTTTTTGGCTTGAATAGCAAACATTTTCCCGAAAGACTCGTATAAATATGTATAAACGGTGCTTCACTGCAATAAAAACTTCCTACAAAAACATAAATTTAACAGGAACTTACTTAAACAGTCACGCGTATCTTTCACATACATTGCATCTATGTTAACATTTAACTCAAAAAGACATAAAAATTACAACAATTTATAATTCAAAATGACAAGCGAATAGATTCACGAGTTTTAGCTGTGAAGTATTTCATATGTATGGAGTAGTGTATCTAAGAAATACGCGTTAGATATCATGTTAATATAGAGACCGCGCCCAACGGAGGGTTAATAAATATCCTAGCGTTTTGAATGAAGAAAATAACTTTTTTAGCTGAAGATTGCGTTTTGTTCTCTCTTGTAGAAATATTTTTAAAGAAAAATGTTACACAATTGGCTATGAGAAACATGAAACGTGATCATAAATTTAGGTGAGTAAAAGAGGAAACTGGTGATCAAACATGGCAAAAGGTGGAATATTCTGTCTCACTTATTCTGCGTCCCATTTTAGAGGTTTATGAAAGATTTATGCGACGTAGTAGGAGATCCTCTACCTTTTATGTTGTCACCCTAGAAATTTGAAAAGCGCCAATTCGAAAATTTGGAAACCAAAAGAAAATAATCCAAACGTAGAGTTAACCGAAACGTAGATTTAAAAAGGTATCAAAATTGATAAAATGTCAAAAATTCATCAAAACTTCAGATATTGCACCTTCTGCTGATTTCTTTCTCTTCTTACATGTTACTACTCGAATAATATTCTCAGAAAACTAAAATCTGATCAATATGGAAAATTTCATGATTATTTGATCCCTCAAGTAAACATGAAGTTCTACAATAACTAAACGAGCCAATCTTCCCGTTTGAAAGCATCGATTTTCTGACAGCTGCCGTAGAGTTCTCTCTCTTGGATCATCTTCGACTCCAAACTATTTTAAATATGTGTTTAAACCGATAAAGCGATTTTCGAAAAATGTAGGAATTTAATATCAAAACAGTAGTTAAGTTTATGTAAGACAATGTCAAATTAATTCTCTCAAACTGTTAGTCATAGTTTCCATAAACTCCAACTGCTAGTATTGTTTTTTAAAAATCTGGTATAGCTAAAATTCAAGCGCTTCTATTTCAACAAGTTAGTGGTCAAACATAGAAAAACCTAACTACGAACTACAAGAGCATATTTATATTCATAAAATTCCTGTTTGAAAAAGAATCAAATAAATAAAAGTAAGAACGATTACGTACAATGCCATTCAAAAAAAACTTATTTTAATCAGATCGTATTAAAAATGAAATTATGTTTTCTCAACGAATTATTTAATAGTTAATAGCTATACCATAAGGAAAACATTAAAACTTCAAACTGTTAATCTTAAATAATGTATGCTTTTGCGATTTAGTCATTGCTAAAAATAATAATAATAATAATAATGTTCAATTTATTTATTTATTTATATATTTTTATTTATTAATTTTTTTTTGTGAAACATGAGATACGCACAAATAATCCTTTCGATATTTGAGTTCACTTTATTTTGATGCTGTTAAACAATCTTCAACTTTCGTCAATGTTAAGCTTACGAGAAACTGCACTTCGGGTTTTATTAAAAACTTTTTTTTTATGTTTGAGAACGTAAAAAAGTTAGGGACTGGTGGGGTAAAGTGGTCATAAAGTACAGGTTTTTTTCAACTTGGTTAAAAAATAAATACAGGAATTTCTTTTAAACCTTGAAATTTTTTCTTGTCGTTATTTTACATTACATTAATAAAGAACACGCTGCACTGACTTTAGGAAAAAAATGATTTAAGTAGCTTAATGGTATTTTCTTTTTCAAGTGTGTTAATGACCTGGGGTGGGGTAAAGTGGTCATAGTTAAAAGAACTGATCTAAAACCATCAAAAAAATTTTTAATACTCAACGCACCTAGTTCTTTTGAAGAAATTAACTTTATTTAAATAAATTTTTGGCAGTCTACTATGGTTGAAAGTTGGTTCACCAAGAATGTAAATCATATTTCACTCCTGGATTTTATCAATAACATCAGGAAAGGTGTGATAATTTTTTGCAATGTTTAATATCTTTAGGATATTATTAAAGATATTATAGATAGCGTCCGAGTAATATCTTTAATTACATTATAAGAGAATATTACACTCAAATATAATTAAGAAAAAGATATTACTTAATTAAAAAAGGGGGAACAAATTAATCAAGCTTTATCTATTTATGCGATGCATGCAAAATACTTCTTGTTCTCAGTTCTTACTTTTTACTGATATTTAACAGATGATTTTTTTTAGAGAGGGGAAGGGGGAGACATAAATTATTCTACTAGAATAAATGAAAAGCTGCGGTTGCAGAAAAATTCCATGATTTTTTTTTTTTTCAAATATTATAGAATTTCAATCTTGCTTTAATGCAATCGATATGCTATATCAAATTTTAATTCAGTTTACCTTTAAAACAGTAAATGGTTAGTAAACTTAATAGTGAATTGATATTTGACTTATGAGTGAAGATTAAATGACTTTAGATGAAGGCTATATGTTAAGCTTAACCTATGACCACTTTACCCTATCTTACTTAATTTATTCTAAAACATTCTATAAAATGAATCCAGCTTAGCAGTCTATGCAGACGTGTTGTAGGGACATCCGGGAAGCTGCCTGCACAACCAATATATGCTAAAAATTGTATTAAACAACATTTTTCAAACAAGTTAAAAGAGGTGTTCAGATTTTAAAATGTTTCATATGCACACAATACGAATTTTTTCACGAAATAAAATGCTGCCATTTTCAAAATTTTGAATTCAGAATATAGTTCTGAAATGTTAAAATCTAAAATTAAAAAATTATCCTCATTCCATCATTTATTTCGAATATATAACTTTTTATTTGATTTACGACAACTTAACGCCAATGACGACTTTCCCCCATCAGCAGTTTTATTAATTTTGTGGTGCTAGAAATAATTTTTAGAGTTTTATTAAATAAATTGGTTTGAATTTCAACGATATGTGTTATGGATAAACAGATCTAAACTTCTGAAAAAAAAATACTCTTGAAAAGTTAAATTAAAAAAAAAATATTTTGTAGATAATCTTCGTTCAAGAGAGTCGGTGCCCTGTATACGCGTAATAAAAAATTGCTAAACTTAATGTACCTTTTTCTAGAAAAATATTAATGAGAGAAGCTTACAATTTTCATAGTATTTTCAAAAGATGGATGCGTCTACGGATGTAAAATGTTGAGGCAATCTGGCATGTTTCATAAATTATTCAATTTGAACCAAAATTAACTTTTAAAATGTTCAAAAAAAAAAAAAACTGCTTTTCACCATAAAACAGCTGTTTAGAGGAAAATAGGAGTATAAAAGCAAACATTTTATTTCAGTATAATTATGAACGTATAAATAAAATGTAGTGAAAATATCAGAGCTATATGTAAAGAGTTTTCTAGAAAAAGGAACGTGAATCTAAAAAAATGACTTGAGAGAAAATCCGGTTTGAATTGTTGTTGTTAATCAGCTGATCGCATACCTGATTTTCTTTTAAATTTTAATTTAGCTACTTTCAACTTACATAGGAACATTTCGGTGTCGTTTGAATGGTCTTGACTTTAAATATTTTAAGAGTATAAAAACTGAAAAATTGATTTTTTTTTAGAGGTCTTAAGTTATTAGCTCATCGAACTCCTTTCAGCAAAGTTTTCTAAAAGCAAATCCAACCTTTAGTTCGCGTTACTATTTGAAACCTTTAGTTACTATTTGAAACTGTAATTAAACATTAAAATGCATTATTATCACATTATTCATAAGGTAAATAATTAGAAAAAATTATTTTGTTTAAGCAATATAAATGGTACTTGCGTTGCAAGACTAGCTTTTTAAGTTAGAAATGTAAAGTAAAAATAGTATAAAAGTTATTTCTGTTGCAAAGTTTATCGAAAACCAATTAAAGCAGATAATACGAAATAATATCTGCTGAAACTACAACAAAACGTATTTGAAATTTCATGCCTTAAATAAATGCTACAGCAGAAATCTCTAAACGGAGCAAAACTAACTTATTGTAGTAAACTGTAATTTTGACGTAAAGAATCCATTGTATGTAATCCACAAAATTTTTAAAAATCAGTGCATTTTCCATTATTGAAGTCATTGATCATTTATTTAGTCCTTTAGTTAAAAAGATGGCTATTGAAAAAACCTGCTCTGCTGAAAATTGATATTAGTTGACAAATTCTTGCTTGTTTAAAGCTGAAAATTTGCGACAAATCTCTTTTACATCTTCCTAATACTTCAGATCCAATTTACAATTTTAATTACACGAAACATAAAACGAATATTATTCTTCAAGAACTCTTAAATCACAATAACGAAAATAATTTCATTTTTGAAAATAAATTCTTTCAATTCCTTAAAAGTTGCCCCTTTACTTGATTACAGAATCTCTAAGTACGTATCAACAATCGAACAATTTTTCTGCTTCTTAAATTAAAAGTTTGAACAAAACTCTTCTTTAATTTTAAGTTCATTCAAGTATTCTTATTAAATGAGTTTTGTCGTTAGAAAATCGATTTTTATGCTTCTTTTCAATTTGCATTTCGAAATAAATGAGCTAAACACTTCATACATTCGTTTATAGAATTTTGTTTGTAAAAATGGCAACGCCATGAATTAACTTTGCACTTTGCTCCATGATAAATCTGTTGCTCGAAGTGACAGCTTTTACATAATTCATGTTTTTGGCTCCAAACAGACTTAATTAGAGCCTTATCGATTAATATTGTTTTGGAAAGATAGACCTTTTCCAAAAATAAAGTTATTTCTAGTTTTAAATGATAAACCAAGCATAAAAAACTCTCAAATTATTTCTACAAAAGAATAATTTTTGCGAACTTGAAGATCAAAATATTTTTTAGTGTTATTTATCTTGCTTAAGTAAGTTTATTTGACTAATGTCAAAAGCTGAACCATTTTTTAAACTTTCAGTTAAATGGCAAATAGTTCAATAATTATTTCCATAATATTAATTCTAACTAGAACGTTGTGTTGTTTTAAACTTAGTTTTTAACTGTTGGACATTATTTGGGGCATGAATTACGCGTGCAATAAACTACGCGTCGTTTGCTAAGAAAGTTTCCATTTAGAGATAATAATACTGAGTTAAGATATGTAGGGGAACGTGGGCCAGAGGAAATAACGAAACAAAGAGAAATGGAAAAAGATTTAATTATATTTGTGATGCCACCTGTATGACAATTTATTAACTATGTTATTAGACATGAAGTCATTTCAAAGAAGATTCGAGTCAGGAAAAAAATACCTGGGAAAATCAAGATGTATAACAAAACAAGTCGTTAAAGAAATCGAATACTGATGTTGTTACATTTTTTGGGAAATCAAGAACAATTTTGTTATTATTAAATGATAAAGCTTTATGTCATAGCAGTATTTATTTATTTATTTAAAAGTAGATATATTTTGATTTTAAACGCATAGTACAACTAGTCAAACACATTGTGGTGTTAAGTGAATAAGGTAAAATGACAAAGCTTATTTCATTTAGTTTCTCATTGATGTGTTAATTCATTTGCATATTCATTGATTTATTCATTCATTAATAGTTTTTAAACATTCATTCATTCATTTTCTTATTCATCATTCAATAATTTATTTACAACATTTTTTAATCATTTTTATGCTCAACTAGTTTTTATTCATTATTTCATTTATTCGTTCATTATTTTATGCATTCATAGATTTTTTTTTTTATTTTTTTTTGCAAATATTTTTAACTTTATATAAAAAAATTAAATAACTTTGCCTCCTGAATAGCACAAAGTGAAAATTTTTCATTTTTATTTAAATGGAAAAATGTATTGCCAAAATTAAAAAAAAATCAATACTTGTTCTATTACAAAACATATTATTATCTTCTTGTGTACTGCAATTTTCAAAAAAAATTCTAGCTGGTTTATTTAAAAACTTAAATTTATCTTAACAGTTTAAAGTTTGTACCACATTCCACGTTACACAAACACGTTTTTTTTCTCGAATAATAAAGGCTCTTTTTTACAGTTACGTGTTCTGATGTTCTTTAACTAAAATTCTCATGCGACTGTATTTATGAGGACACCTCCGCTTTTCCAGGATGACACAAAGTGTCCTTCATTTTTTACTACTTTCATATTTTTTTACTATTTATCAAAGCAGACTACAGTACGGAAGATAAAAATAGCACTTATTTGTGCATATCAAACATTTTTCAATTAGTTCAAGAAGCAGCTACTTTTTGAAACAGCCTGTAGTGTTAACTTCACTGCGCATAACTAGTGTGAACTTTTGTTGCTTCACTGACAATCTTCGTCTGCACGCCAACAAACTACCACAACAATCTTACTGCAGGATGTGCCTTTGAACTTATATGAAGTTTTTTAGAATAAATATTTGAGCCAGAAAAATATTAAAAAATTCAAAACTTTGGCTCCTAAATTGTTGTTCTATTGGAGACTAAAATATCGTGATAAATCTTACATTACCGTCCAATGGCACAAATGTACAGCACATTACCCCTGCGTCTTGGGTTGCGCGTTTGAATAACGGCAACGACACGAATACGAAATGAATAAACACAACAAAAATAAAGTAGTTTAAGACGTCAATAAAGCCAAAACCGTCACCTCAAAACAACAAAAATACATGTAATCCTAGGAATAACAGTAAGATACCTTACTGTTGCTTTGAAGCGACAAAATAAGTAACAAAGTCTGAGCTTTGGGAAGTAAAGTCATCCAAGAAAAGCTCGGATGACTATAATTCGAAAAAGGCGTTTCTTGAATCCCCGAAGTACGTGTCTGCAATTAAATTGCTTATTTGGGAATACACGGAACTATAAAGTACACCAAATACTCTTTTTATTATTATTAAACGTACAATTCCTGCATAGAACGCACAATAAAGTATACTGATGTAACAAACAATGTTGCGTACTTGGAGCATCAATCCGACCCCACTGTGGCTACCTATGATAAAGTATTTCCTCGAAACGGTACTATGTAGTTTTGCAGGAAGCTTTGTTTCTTGCTATAAAAAAAGATAAGTATGCTCACTTAAGAATGTGTTTTGCTTATTACCCGGATTGTCCGGATTTTCATTCATCCAGTATCCCTCTGGTCCCAGCTTGTCCGGATACAAGAGGTTTTAGTGTATTTGGTAAATTCATTGTGAATATTACCTCAAAAATTTTAAATTATTCTGGTGAAAATAGTTTAAATTCATATGAAAGAACAAAGCTGCGGCTAAATGAGATTAACTCGGTTTTTAATAATAATTCCTCAGTTAAATCTCGTGTGCCTTACACTGTTAAAAAAATTCTGGAAAATTTCCGGTAAAAGTGACTGGGATTCATAATGCCAGCAACTTTTTCCGTAAAATCCTATTTTACTGTAAAATTTTACGGTAGAGAAAACGAAAACGATGAAACTAGTTACGCTGGGTAAAAAGATCAAGGTGCAAGCAGTCGGGTCCGTTATCCTCTCTATCAAATAGGGCGTGAGAATTGAGTGGGGATGAAGAAATATATCCCTCGCGCCATAAGTCACGCAGTGTACAAATTAGGACTGCACAATCAAATATTTTTTCCGATACAATTTTCTTTAAAAAATGTCAGTACTGCAAATACTCCATGTTTCAGTAATATTTACCTGCAAATTTTCCTGAGTTTTTAAGTGCATAGGACCCACAAATATCCGTTGGGTTTGAGTCTCTTTACGCTCAGCTTTGAAAATCTTTAAAAGTGCCAAAGGATTACCCAGGTCATCTGAGGTAAAGTGCTCTATAAGGAACCAGAAGAGTTATTACATTTTAACTGCATCGATGCTTTGCATTTGCACCATAGTGATCCAGGGTAAAGCACCTTTTATTTTTTTTTTCAAAGGATCACAAGGGGGGGGGGGGATTCAAACGTTAAGCTCATAAATGCTAAATACATTGAACTCGAAATATAATTTTAAAGAGGTTGTTCAAATTTTAGCATGGTATGAACCTGGTTCATATGCCAATAACGCTACGGAGAAGAAAAAAAAAGTACAGAAGGAAAGCGAATTTGGAGTCAGAAAACGAAAACGCACTTATAAATGAAGAGGAAATATAGAAATATAGCTAGGAAGATGATTTAATACTTTTGTGCTCCAAAATATGTGTGAAAAAGGTGAATAGAGTTTTAAAATTAAATAGAGTAGTAAGTATAGATAGTAATTTAATCAAACAATTGCCCTATCACTGTTGGTTTACAATGGTTCAGACTAAAAAATAATGCTAAAAAAAAAAGAAAAAAAAAACACATCGTCTCGGAATACGGGAGGTAGGGGGGGGTAGGATAACTGTAAACACGTTGACATTTAAATCACACGTACTCAGTTTGTACGCCGCACAGATGGGTATATGAGCCAAAAACTTCGCCAAAAGTCGAAATGTTAACTTTTTTGCTTATTGGTAGCGGCTTTAAGTCTCAAAACATGTGGATAAACATACCATTATGTGGAAGTGTTCTTTTTTCATTGAAACTATCCACAAAAATTTGCCAGCAGTCAGAACTTAGCACTTTGATGATTCGGTTGTCTTTGTTCACGACATTCGAGTTTTTCAATAAACCTTCAACGTCTTATTTTTCGCGTTAAAATTATAGTAGAAGAAAAATTTATTGCGGATGGGCTAAGGGAAGGTTTGTGTACTAATATTTATATATTCTTGCTTTCTAAGATTGTAAGTATTTTTTTAATTGCAATTCTTGAAACCTCACAAAAATATCATCAATTTTTTGAATTTTTTTATGTAAAGAAATGTTTTTAAACACTGTGTACTCATTTCTACTACCTCTAAGTTATACCCTATGTTACTTTAGAATGTCCACTTTGATAATCTGCAGCAAAAAATGCCCGAGTTTGTCCTAAAAAATAATAAAGCTATAAATAGAACACATTATTTTCATTATTTTGAGCTTTTTCGATTATTTTTAGGTTCTATGGCTTCAGTCATAAGTACGACTCAAAATATTAAAAAAGACAGTACATAAAGGCTATTTGATGCAAAGTTCAGGCAAATAGAAATGAAACTAGCTGAAATTAGGGATTTCTCTTGAAAATATCGAAATTGAAAAATATCACCCTGTTTTATATCTGTGTCTGACTTTAAAGTCAGTCAGAAGCATCAAATTGTCATTCTAATGTCTAATTTATAATATCCTGTACTTGTTTTCAACTTGTGCACCAGACTGAAACTTGTGAACCCAAAAATAACCGAAAAAAGAAAAATTTATGAAATTAATAGTCTGCTCTATTTATAGCTTTATTATTTTTCTGTGGAAACTTTTGCTGCAGATCGTTAAAATAGAGTGTTATAGGAAAACTTAGAAGTGGTTTTGAATGAGAGCAGAATATTTAAAAACATTGTCTTTCAAGAAAAAAAAAAAAAAAAGAGGGGGATGTGCTTTTGTGAGGCTTGAAGAAAGGCATTGAAAGAAAAAATAAAAACATATGCATGTAAATTGATGAATAATAGAGTATACAACCCTTGCTCGAGCCCTTCCAGAACAAATATTTCGTCTAATATCACTTTTAACATGAAAAATAAAACAATGAAGGTTTGTGGAAAAGCTTGAATGGTCCCAAACAAGGACAACTGAATCATAAAAGTGTTAAATTCCGACTGCTGGAAAATTTTTATGGTTAGTCTCAATGAAAAAGGAACGCTTTTTGACGTACTGCCATGTTTATTTACCTGTTTTGATACTCAGGACCGACAATAACCAGTGAAGTTGACAATATCGATATTTGACCAGCTTTGTGCCTTAAATACCCGTCTGTGCACCGGTCACAATCATTGCTATGAAAAAGAATATATTGATATCACTTATACAAAAGAAAAAAAAACTTCCTCTTTGTGTAATGCTTCAAAAGTATTATTTATCAACAACCCAACCAATTATTGTTAATAACCTAGTTGTTTCCGAGTATCGCAGATAACGCTTCTCGGGTCGGCACCAAGTATCTCACTGCAACCGTAGCTGGTCCCCATTCTTTGCGAACGATTAATCACACGCTTCGTATTAAGTGAGCTCGACGCCTGCCCCCTGATTAATGATTCGCTTCCTGATTTTCACCCACTTCCTGACCCCCTCGCTCTTCTACAGAAGCGAAAAAAGTTCGATCCGGCACATAACCATGACGGAATCGAATCATTCACTTGGTGATTCGGGCGTCCATTTTTATCAGAAAACGAAAGCGTAACACCAATGAATACAGGTTAAAAAAGAAAACCCGTATCGCGTGGAGGACTTAGACTGGGAAAGCGTTTATGATGTTAAAGCGGAGACCATTTGCTTGACAGGTCCGTTATCGGGGAAAAGGACCTGCGTTCTAAACACGCGTAATCAGACGAAGCGTCTGCAGCTGATTAATTATGTGCGTTTAATGAAACGAACGTTCAAATCTTAGTTTCTTATCGAGTGCTCGGAATGAGTAATTGCTCAATTGCCCGGAATTATTGCTGCAGTTAAGATGTAATTATAAATGCTGCTGGGAGTTGCAAAATGAAGTAACAACAAAATGCTCATGTGATGATCCAAACACAAGCACCTTAGAGAATTTCGGTTCTTTACCGACTAATAAATTGTTGAAATGAAGAGAGGGATAGAGTAATCATAAGGTTTTCGCACGTTTCAGCACAATGATGGCTCCGATTATTTCTTATTTTACTTCTGTTTGGGGTAAAAAGAAGTGTTACAGCAATCTTTTAAGGCCGCAAATTTGAAATCTATTTTATTTTTAAAATTTTAAAGGTAATGTTTGAAATATTTGAGCCAACTTTAAATGTTTGAAGTTTAGCAACAACGTTTTACTTTGAACACATGCAAATGGCATGGTCTTCAGTTGTCGACCGGAAGTGTTTTGTTGGACTGGTAGAATTAGTTATAGTGAGAATGAAATGGTCTGATTTCGATGTTTTTCACATTAGAGGCCCGCCATAAGAAAAATGACTCTGGTTTTAAACACGTGAAATCAGACTTAGAGTCTACAGCTTATGCGTTTAATGAAACGAATGTCCAAATCTTAGTTTCTTATCGAGCACTCGGAATGAGTAATTGGTCAATAGCGCGGAATTATTGCTGCAGTTTAGATGTAATTATAAATGCTGTTGGTAGTTGTAAAATGAAGTATCAACAAAATGCCTATATGATGATCTAAACATAGGCACCTTAGAGATTTCGGCTCTTTACCGATTAATAGATTGTTGAAATAAAGAGAGGAATAGAGTAAACATTAGATTTTCGAACATTCCACTGCAATGATGTCTCCGGCTATTTCTTACTTTACTTTTGCTTGGAGTAAAAAGTAATTTTGCAGCGATTTTTTTTGCGCAGCAAATTTGGAATCTAATTAATATTTAAAATTTCAAAAGAAATGTTTAAAATATTTGAGTCTATTTTAAATGTTTAATATTTAGCAACAAAATTTCACATGCCGTGAACACCTGCAAGTGGCAGTCTTAAGTTGCCGACCAGAAATGTGAAGTTTTTCATGTTACAGGTCCGTCAAATGGAAAAAAACTATGGCCGCTATAAAACTATACGCGTAATCAGACGAAGCGTCTGCAGCTGATTAATTATTTGCGTTTATGGAAACGAACGTCCAAATCTCAGTTTCTTATCGAGTGTTCGGAATGAGTAATTGCTCAATTTCTCGGAATTATTGCTGCAGTTTAGATGTAATTATTAATGTTGTTGGGAGTTGCAAAATGAAGTAACAAAATGTTCATGTGATGATCTAAACATAGGCACTTTAGAGAATTATCATTTTTAACCGATTAACAGAGTGTTGTTATTAAGAGAGAGATAGAATAAAGATTTTTGCTCGGAGTGAAAAGGAGCTTTGCAGCAAATTTTTAAGGCATCAAATTTATAATCTAATTTATTTAAAAAAAATTAAAGTACTATTTGAATACTGTTTGAAATATTTGAGCCCACTTTAAATGTTTATCAACAACGTTTCACCGTGAACACATGCAAATGACGAGGCATTCAGATATCGACAAGAAGTTGCCGACAATGTCAATAGGATTAATTTGCCTGATAGATATTGTTATAGTCAAAATGGAATGGTCTGGCTTAGATGTTTTCCATGTAACAGGTATGCCATGGGGGGGGGGGGGATTACTCTGGCTTTAAACACGTGTAATCAGAAAGAGAGTTTCCAGCTGATTAGTTTTGTGCGTTTAATAAAACGAATTTCTAAATCTTAGTTTCTTATAGAGTGCTCGGAATGAGCAAGTGCTCAATTTCCTGAAATTAATGCTGCAGCTTAGATATAATTATAAACTCTGTTTAGAACTACAAAATGAAATCAAAGCGAGGTGTTCACATAATGATCCAAGCATAGGCACCTAACTTCCTCTAAGGGTTTCGGCTCTTTAACATCCGATCAATTGTTGAATGAAAATAGTCATCGAATAAGGCTTTTGAAATATTTACTACACTGGTGTCTTCGCTTTCGGTTAATTTTTATTTTTCTTTTAATTGGTTTTTATAGATTTTTTTAGATTTTAGTTTAGAATATGACGTAATGAGGTTTTTGTGGTTCTATTTTTCTGCATCTCATCACGTAATTCATTTTCTTGCCTCACAATCTGAATCTTTTGCACAAACCTGGACTTCGTCTTCGACCTGTCTAAATTGCTTTTTTTTTTTTTTTTGTTAACAGTCAACAAGTGAACAGTCTTTTTGCAATAGCCTTTCAAACAGGATCAGGTGTCGTTTTGGTATTCTAGCTTGAATCAGTTTGATTTTCGTTAATTAAAATATAATCGTGATTGGGGTTGGTTTAGTTGCGAGTTCCAATCCATAGTGTTTTATTTTGTAAAATTTCTAGTTTATTCAGATGGTTAATTCTGCATATTAATAGTGCAACAATATGAGTTCAAAGGTAAATGAAAGTTCTGCAATTGTGATTAGACTAGATCTGGCATTCTCCCAAAGAGATCTTCCGAAAGGCTTCAAAACATCGATAACATCGCGCACTCACTCTGACAATTCAGTTTCGCATCAAAAGTAACTGCCGGATGTTTAAATTGAAGCATTGGAAGAGAAGGGGTACAAGTGTCAAAATAAATAAAATGGAGATAATTATCACAACTTCTTCTTCATCATCAGCACAACAGCCTGGTGAAGGCCAAGGCTTTCTCCGTCTGCTTCCTCCAGGCGGTACGACACGTTGCCAGGTTTCTCCACCTGTTCACTCCCAAAATTTTTAGGTCCTTCTCAACACTATCCAGCCACCTTGTTGCTGGTCTTCCCCTTCTCCTTGTACCCTCAATCTTCGAAAAAATTATCTTTTTAACCGGGTCTAAATCTGCACGCCTAAATACGTGCCCCAGCCATCTGATTTTGTTGGCTTTAATTACTCTTAAGATGTTGGGTTGTCTGTATTTATGGTATACTTCAAAGTTATATAAACTTCTCCAAGCACTATTTTCCTTTACTGCTCAAAAAATTGACTACTAGAAGGGAATTACAGCTAGAAGGGAATATTCTCATTTGCATTGGGTAAAGAAATGGTACTAGTTGCTCTGGTAGGTCCAGCTACAATGCATGATTTAGAAAAACTTTTCAATGAAAGGGTACTTATAGCTTGAACTTCGCATGTATTTTACTCAAAGCTTAAAAACCTTTTTTTCAAATCAACTATCTCACTGTCTCAATTTATTTATAGTAATATATTTTTTCACAAAAGTATAATTCAAATTTAGTAACAGAGTTTTACTCAAGCTTATATTGAAATATTGGTTTGTGTGTCAATATCGAAAACTGCGGCATACATAATCATCATACACGAATGCGAAACGTTTTTTGCACATTACTGAAGAAAGGCAAAAAAAGTAGGAATAAGAAAAAGCTTTTCTCCTTTAAAAATATAAATAAATAAAATCGGATAGTAATATTATTTCCCGGACCAGAATACTGACATACGAAGTTGACAAAAGTAAAAAGTGACAAAAGAAAAGAATGGTGCTGTTTTTGACTTTTTTGTTTATCGGAACACGAGTCTTCAGTCAAGTTTCCCTTTTATTGCAACTTCCCTTTCAGATTGTCGATTCCAGGGAAACTGAGGAGAAAATGATACTGCATGGCAGAAAAGAATGTGCTGATGGTGTAGGTTTCATTTTCTTCTTGTCTTGTAAAAGACAAAGCAATCCGATGCCAGAAATAGAATCGAAGACTTTCTGAAATTTTATTTGGTTTTGGATTTTAAATTGTTTTTACTATTGAAACTTGCTTTCTGTCATCGTAGCATATCAGGATAATTAAAGCTCGGTTCAATGCAAGAAAACTTTTCGGATGTTAGTTTGGTTTACAACAAGACACTACACACTATATTGGTTTCGTATAAGGAAAGGGTTTTCATTAAATTATGGAACTCTGTTTAAATGATACAGTATTAATGTGTACACATACTGATACACTGTTGCTACACTTCAACCCAACTCTCCCACCCCACGCACTTTGAGACTTAGTTAGCTGATACTTGACACAGTTTTTCTTTCTTTTTTTTTTTTTTTTTTTTTTTGATGTTATAAAACTTTGTGGCATATGTGCAGTGTTTTATTTATTTATTTATTTATTTTCCTATATATGTATGTACATGTACAATAATTGAAAATTTCAAGTATAACTGAATTCAGTATGTACGAAATGCAAAAAAATCAAGAATTCGTCTGTAATAAACGTTATTTGTGAAAACTGCAAATCAGAAAAACGGTGGGGAAAAAACGAAAAAGTTGATTTCTTTATTCATCAAAGAATTTCTACTATTTTATCATAATCATTACCGTCGAAAGTATAACTGTTGCAGAAGTATTTCAAATAGACATAGTTTTATTGTATTATGAGTTTTTCTTTCAATGAAAGAGAAAAGTTAAGAGCACAAATCTCAGTAGAAATAACTTTGAAAGAACAGATTCCCGAACTCAAGTTTTACCTTTTGAAAATGTAAAATGCGTTATTTTTCTTAGAAAAGAAAGTACTGCTAAAACTGCTGATACGAGTGATACGCTGGAATGGACATCTCCTATTTTTTTCTTAAATGATTCCCCATACTGTTTATTAGTACACTGTTGCTTTATTTTGCAGCGAATGTAAGACACAACTAATTGTATAGACTGCGGAATATATGAATGCTACTTCACTAATCGCCGCTTTTAAATTGAATGAATAAAAATCGTAGTACAATTTCTTACTTTATTAATGTCTTTTATACATACTTTAAACAGTTTTTTTTTTTTTACTTTTAAGCATTGAAATTTAAAATAAAACAAAATAAACCAGAACATTTCAAATATAAAGGGTGAGTCAAAATGAATATAGCGATCACAAACAGCTATAACTCTATTTAATGAAAAAAAAAAATAAATCTATAAGATTTACGTAGAATGTAGATGGAACTTCAAAATTTTGTATACATATCTCAGAGATTTTCCATGTGTCTTCCCTTGGTCACACGGACAATATCTAAGCGGTAGTCCATTTCACGCCTTTTATTCTAAAACATTTGTGCAGTATCCGACGCAAGCGCATTACAAATGCGAACTTTCTGTTCTTCAATTGTTTTTGGGAAAGGGAAGCACAAACACCCCGTCTTTCACATAACCCCATAAAAAGAAATCACAGGGTGTCAAGTCCGGCGATCTCGGTGGCCAAGAGAAAGAAACATCGTCGGCAGCTCCACTTCGTCCGACCCAATACTTTGGAAGATGTTCGTTTAAAAAATGCACGAACCTCCGTACCCCAGTGCGGGGGCTGCTATATCTTAAAGAAAGACGTAACCCCTGGAGTCAGTTATAGCCGTTTGTAATCGCTATATTCATTTTGACTCACCCTGTACATTGTTTCAACTGTTATCTATTTACATGAGTGCTGTTACAAATTGTTCTGCTACAAAAACACTCATAGTAGGAGCAAGGGTGGATAATCGGCCAGAAATAATACACCTAATAGGTCAAAAACGTTACTAATTAATATCATAAGCAGTGAAAAGAAGTAGTACTTCAAATTTTTACATTTCAAAATGTTTAATGAATTGAAAAAATTGCTTCATTTTACTCACAACTTGTTTGAACACAATTTTGATGGTTATTCTGTCGACGGTTTAGGGGGGGGGGGTCATGACCCCCATGACCCTCCCATTATTTCCGCCCCTGAGTAGGAGTTAGATAATACGAATGAATAAACTTCAAATAATTAAATTGGTACGCTTATTGCTAACTATTTTAATCCAATTGCATAAAAAAGTGATTTTTTTTGTTAAGAAAAAATTATTTTCATCGGTTAAAATTAATTTTTGGAATATTTTAAAGCCTAAGTCTAATTTTAACTAATGTTACAAAACATTGGTTCGTTAACTGAAAGTAAGCTCGTAAGTTCAGAACAAACTTCTAACTTAATGCCTTGTTTTTTTTCTCAGCGTATAAATTTGCAGAGGACATTAAAATGTAAAGAACCCATTCTTAGCTGTCAAAGGGTAGCAATAAAGCACAGAAAAACCATGTTATAACCCCATTACTTTTACTGCGCTACTCTAGAGGGAAAAAAAAGGCATTGTTGCTTTTCACTTCGAATGACCGGAATCGTGAAAGAGGCAAAGAAAATGGCCATTAACAGTTTTGATTCATGGATTCAAAGTCTCGCTTTTCGACTTTTCAATATCGCAAAAAATAGCCTCCATTGTCATAAAAGTTTGCTGCAGAAGAAGTTTACTACTAGAAATAAAATAAAACAACCAAAGCGAATCCTTTTTCGGATTTTGGATGGAAACTGAAATCCTTTGAATCGTTTTTTCCGTACTACACACCCTTTAAAATTTTCTTCCACCCTTTTGTCCCCTTCTAAGATTCCCGCCCTGGTAAGTTTTTTCTTGTGATATTTTTCTGACTGACGATTCGAATCTCTTCATGTATTTCATGCTTGTCGAGCTCTGATTGGATCGCATAAGCCATATTTTGCAAGTGATTTTCTTTTTGTAAGATTGATGGCTTCGTTTTTATTTTTGCTACTTATGTATGTGACTAAAACGTTCCCTAGTGCATTGCACTTTAAGATTCATAAGAGCTGTGTTATGATAGCTTTAAACGGATGGTGTTAATTTGATGTGAGAAAAAATTTATATGGTCCCAATTAATTTTTTTAAAAATTTCAACGGACTGTAAAACTAAAATCGGCGTTATTACTTCATTGTATCATATCGGCAATTTCTTACAAAACATACGGGGTATGAGAGAAACAAAGGGACATGCGTCAACTTGTTCGAGTTTTGATTAAGCGGCATGCAAAATTCCCATCCAAGACAGGCTTTCATTGAATCGTTTCTTATATCTTATTATATTGCAGCACCTATCAGCGCTACTAGTACCGTCTCTAGCTCCAAAACAGATGAGCGTGTACTAGTTATCTTGTACACTAGTACTTAATTGTACTAGTTACCTTGTACACTGGTACTTAATTGTACTAGTTATCTTCAAATTTTTAATTTTGGCACAAACATCCCTTTGTATCTAGCTGCTTCATCTGCTATATTCTACCATTTAACAGCATATTTAGTTAGATGGGCATATTAAAGCAATTTGTTTTTTAAAAAAGTTGTGGTGGGACAGAAATTGTGTGTGGGACAGAAATTTTTCTTTTACAATTTCACAAAAACTGCCTGTTTCTAATGCAGAAAAAGCTTTATAAAATTTGTATAGAGTATACATATTTCATGGTTAAAAATAGAGTAATGTAAATCATTCTAACATAGCTTCCAGTAAATCAAGGCTTTGTAAAAACACAACAGTTCAAAAGCAAGAATTGTAATTAAATACAGGTACTTTTTTGTGACGAATCTTTATCATAATGTTACGTGTAACTTGTTTTCAAGTAACTTTAAATTACTTACACCATTGGTGTTCTGATGGGTTTAATGAAAGAATGTTAAATACATACAAGAACTGTTTCTAATTAAAAGACAGCTAACAGATTGGACAACAGTCAGACTGTTGGTCCACTCAGTGGCATAAAAACTGACTTGCACCACTACCGTTCTCATCTGAACATCAATTCTGGCTAGCGCACAACTTCTGTACTCTCCTAGATTGTATTATTATTATTATTTTATTTATTTATTTATTTATTTTTTAAATTGGCATTATTAATAGAGGAACTAAAGCGAAATCGAAATCCATGCTTCACTCAAATTGCAAAAGCTTTGAATTATATTCAGAAATATTGTTTGTTATTGCAAAAGCAATGCAAATTTAAGCCACATTTTCTTTTCTTAAATATTCCCAAACACCAAGGTGAATTCCACCAAATATATATTTTTTAAACTAGAACACTGCCCTTTTATGCAGTGTAGAAAAATCGAAAGAACTACATTTTTACATCCAACTTTAAGAACACTGGAAAATTTCCTGACATATTCATATTCAGTTTCCAGGTAACGAAACAATAATATCTTCAATCTATAATATTTTATAATGCCTTAAGCTTTGATTTCTGATTAGAAAATAAATATTTATAGGTAGCCAGTATATATCGATAAATAATTTTTTTAATATATCTTGTTTTTTCTACTAGCAAAATTAACGTCTTCACAGTTTCTATCCTAAAAACTTGTTGGTTTGAAGATTTCATCATTTTTTAAGAAAATATGAACTATTAATTCCAACAATATATGATTCCTACTGAGAAAATATCAGAATTTGTAGCTGATGCTTGATTTCAGAAAGTAATACGAATTATGTTTATCGATCTCCCTTTCGACGAAAAACTTCACAAAATATTAAAACATTTTTCGCTAAGAAAACCATTGACTATCAACTGAAGCACTTCCGCAAACTCATTACTTCGACTTTGCATTAAATATTATGCGCATAATTAACAACTTTAAAGTTTTCGATCATTTCAAAGTTTAGAAGCGCCTTTTCCAAAATCCAGGAAATCCTTTTCAAAGCGTGACCACCGAACCCTGCGGTTTTATAACTATCTCTCTATCTTCTTCATTATTTGCACACACACCACTCAATTTCTATGAATATTCAACCAGTGCAATGACTCGGTAGCTTCCGCTTTTCATTGCAATTCAAAGACTTTATCTTTAAAGCTAAGACGCCTTGCTCGGTGTATCATGATAAAAGAGTGAGATTTAAGACTTGAGAGAGAGAGAGAACAGTGTTTACACATATTACTTTTAAAACGTGAAGTTGAGTGCATGGATGTGTGTTTTTAGAAAAGAGTTCTGTAAATGAGTTCTTTCAGAGAAACATTATACAGGTTAAAAATCCTTGACATTTAAGATGAATGGAAGTCATCTTGGCAGAAACTACAATCATTTTTGCAAAGTTAAGCCTGGAGAAAATTTGTAGAAACTGTAATCTATACACATTGATTTTTCTAAGCTTTGAGGAAGTATGCTCGGGTCATAGATATAATGCTAAATCCTTGCACTGCTTTTCACATAATAAATAATTTTATATAATATGTTTGTACAAAATCTTCACCATCTTAAAGGGATTCCAATGGCGTTGACTTATTGTTTGTATTGAAGTAGAATAACTCCAAGATGATGAAGTTGAACAATTAAAAAGTTGAGCGCATAAATGTGTGTTTTTAGAAATTAACGAATGTCTCTATAAATGGGAGGTACATTAAACAGTTTAAAAATCCTTGACATTTGAGATAAAAGGAAGTCATTTCGGCAGAAACTACAACTATTTTTGTAAAAGCCTGGTAAAGATTCATGCAAACGTGAATCTATCCACATAGATTTTTTTTTTCTGTTTGCCTAATTACCTAACATTGAGAGAGTATCTATGCTGGGTTCCATAGAGATGAAATACTAAATCCTTGCACTCCTTTTCCCAGAATAAATGATTTTACGTAATATAGTTTTTTACTACTATCGTAGAAAGATGCCAATGGCGTTGACTTCACGTTTGTATTGAAGTTAGCTTCTAAAGAAATAAATAAATATTCCCCATGTTTGAACGCCATATTGCACTCCTTGAGCAAAAATTTGAATGTGATCTGTAATTAGTTTCCAGTAAACGTTAAATGCGTATATTGTTGGTAGCTAACTTTCAAGAAATACAACATCAACAGCTTCATACTTGGATTCTTTTAAAGTCAGAATGGAACCAGCGATAGACTACTACAGAAAAGAATCGTTCATGTGCCGTTTACGGCGATAGAGTCAACGATTTATAAAATAAAATGGCGTATAATCGAAACATTGCTTTTGTTGGTGCAAGTTAACCAATAACGCCAATTCATATGAATTAGTTTTGGGGGTGTCATGTCAATCCAACTAGCAAAAAATATTCTGTACTAGTTCTATTTAGTACTACATTTGGGGATGGAAGTGTGGGGGGGGGGGGCACCGGTCCCCGAAATATTTGGTATTTATCACAGAAATAATGCAAATTGGTTTTAAAACATTCTTTGTTTTGGTGTGTAATCCCAAACCCCAAAGTGAACTTCCCCCAAACTTTCTTTTCCATTGCAGCATTGGTTCAATACTGAAAACAGTAACGTTGAGTTTTTAAGCAAAATAGTGGAACAAATCATATTTTCGTTGTATATCCTGAATACTTATTTATCAAAGCATATTTCCAGTGTTAATGTAATTGTATAATGTGGTTATATGTACAGAAATATGTATATGAAGTTAGAACTAATTCAAGCAGGAATTGTTCCGATGTTTGGAAGAGAAAAGTAACATATAACCGATATTTCGTTACGTATACACGATGTACTTTGCACTAAAAGGCATAGGAATGCATCGGGAATTCATAAAATTTTGCGTATAAATGCAAAAGACCTATAATTGAGGGACGTATATACGATGAATTACTGTGTTTGAGGAAGTACGATAACATATTGCTCGAGGAGTGAATGTTAACAAAATACTTATTTAGCTCTAAGTTTCAAAAAAGGGAATTTTTTTTTTACCGATAAATCTGGAGTTTATGAAAACTACGTATAAACGTATGATTGTGCCGTAATACGTATAAACGTAAAAGACGCATGATCGAGGCATGTATAAATGATGATTTACTGTACTTGAAAAATTACGTTAATAAATTGCTTGGCGAAAGAACGCTAAAAACATATTGAGTTCTACGTTTAATAAAATAATTTTTTCAGCGATTAAACATATTTATTTCGTGCTTTAAGGGGGAAAAAATTTTGCTAAAATTGTTCGGAAAAGGATCTGTGTTAAAAAGAACATCTTCTGGTATATCAGCCCATTACTTCAAGTATCGCAAATTCTCTGAAAGCTCAAAAATTTAATCAGCCCAATCTGATTCCCGACATTTAACTTTTTTTCCTCTTGAATGCGTAAACCGCAATCTATTTCAGTATAAAATGGCTTTCTTAGCTAACTTTATTGGATTTTCATCCGAAAAGTCCTCGCTAAAAAGGGAAAATTCCTCCCGTTTCCCTTAGAGCTTCGAAGAGCTCTGCAATCCCTGATTGCCACCTACTGAAAATCGATGGCTTCTAACTTAGGTCCTTCCTTTTGCGAAAGAAATCGAACTTTATTTTTTTATTTTGATTTTTATTTTCGCATACACTTTTTCTCTCCTCTTTCCATCTCTCGTTGTACCTCTATCCAATACTCATGTGTTTGAACGTTTCTATTTGAATTTTTATTTTTGATTATTTTTTTTTATTGGTCATCAGTATCGATTTGAATATATGTATTTTTCTTAGATTCCAAAGAACCTATTTTCTTCTATCGTCTAAAAGGTTTTAAATTCTTTCCTTTTTCTTTTTTATCTTCTTTTCTGCCGATGAGTTTGACGTAAAAGAGTTTTTAAAAAAATCTGACTTTTTGCGAACGAAAAAAAAAGTTTATTTTCCCAAGGATATCACTTCTCTGTTGATGTTAAATTTAATTTTGAAGTAATGGTCTCGTGAAAATTTCCGTCTCTATTGACTTTTTACTCATTGATTATTCCATTTGAACTTCATTTTTGGAGCCATTTATTCCACGGTTCGTTAAGCAAGGCTTTTAAGTAAGTTTTCCTATTTCGATTTCGCACTTCAAAGTCCAATTGACAGAAAAAAAAATCTATTGATCTATGTTTTAAAAAAAGTCAATATTAATATACGTCACTGATTCTTTTTAAAAAAGCGCCTCAATGCTTTCTTAGATAAGACCAAGATTAGTACAAACTATATTCTTGAATAAATGTTTAGCGTAAAGAAACGTAGTTTAAAGAAGTTATTAATTGTTCGACTGTTTTGATTGGGAAAATATAAGGACATAGGAAAGCGTAAGTTGTAAAGATTTAAGAAGAAAAATCCTTTGATACGAGTGTATGAGTCATTCGATTTTAACTGGCTGTTTTGAAAATATTATTTTATTTATTTTTTAGTTTTTTTTTCTTTCTTTCTTTTTTTTTTTTTTTGTTTATTTTGTATTTATTTTTTATTGCTTTGTTTCTGGCCAAAAATTGTGCAACGAAGTATTGACAAAATAAAACATAAAGTGAGAAGCTGATAGCAAAACTTAATAATTTTTATTAAAGCATGTAAACTTGCTTATGGATGTGTTGATAGAATAATTTGTAACCTACGTTACCGGACAAAATTTTTCAATTACACGATATATCAAAAAGAATTTCCAAAGAACTTTCCTCAACCATTATTTTGAATAGGTTCACTTTGGTAGTTGCGAATTTACAATGCATGCTGACCAAAGGAAGTAAAAGATAAATGAATGTAATGATGTGAGCAGAAATTGATTTTGAGAATTGTACTTCTAAGAAAGAAGTAATTTCTTCAATTTAGAACTACCAGCTTTTAAAAAAAATGAAGAATACGTTACACCAATCATACTTCTCTTGTTTAACACAATTCAGTGACAGAAACAGTTCTTATGAGATTAAACGAACAAAAATAAATATATTTCAAAAACGAAAAAATTATGTATTTGATATAATAGCAAAAATCATTCTTACCAGACTAGCTAAAAATCAACATCTTTGAAAATGTTCCACTGATTGAAAAAACTCACTATATTTCGAAAATAGATTCACGTGACTCTAAGTATTGCGTAATAAGATTGCTCATCAATCTATCTTTGCTGGAATTTTTGCGAGAATGGAATATAAAATATTTAGTCCTCTCATTTCCAAGCCTAAAAATATTATTATTAACGACATTTAATGCATTTGTACTGTACAAATTAAGACCAGTTAGGCCGATTTTATCACAAAAGCAGGCGCAAACAAGCGTTTCCCAAATGTCGCAAAAGTATCTGAAAAGCTCAACGCTACCCTCGTACAAGTGTTTTTATTTTCAAAACTCGATCTTTTCCTGCGCAAATACTTCTGTTATGAAACATTTGATTTATATTGTACATAAAGTTTTCTCTTGGGACAACTCCAAATTTTAAATACTTTCGGGAATCACAAAAAAAACCGTTTTAAAGATTCGTTTTTAAAAGTTTTGTCTTTATTTCATACGTATTATGATAGAATTTGTCTCTATGAAATCAATTTCAATAACATCTTAATAATGAATAATATTACTTATATGTAATCAATTTCTATGAGTCGAAGTTGTTGCGTTCTTGATTCAAATAAATATAATAATCAAAATAAATTTTACATTTTTAATAATGATTCACATACCACTTGGTCTAATAAGAAAACATACGAATCTTGTTTGAAAAAACACTTTAATTTCAAAATTAATGGGCAATCATGGGTAATGGAGGACCTAATATTATTTGTCTTAACTGCTACGTAGCCTGTTACAGCTCTTGTTCGTTAATATCTTATGGAATATTGGTTGGAGGTGTCTCGTCCTTGCACAAATAATACAAGATACAATTTTTCTTCAAATATTTCAATGTAAACTCAAAACTTGCAAAAAGGTAAACTGTCTTTCGTTTCTACTGAGATCTTCAGTGTTTTCGATACAATTCCATCACATTTCTCATGTTTTTTCAAATAAGTATGAATTATATTTAGCAAAATAATAAATTATTTGACTAAATTTATTGTATTAATTAATTAAATATTAACAATAAGATGATTCAATAAATTCATTTAACAAAATAATTTGATCTTAAATGGAAACGATACGAGTCTTGTAATAAAAAACTCTTTAGTCCCAAAATAAAAGGGTAATCATGGGTAATGGAGGAATTATATCGTTCTTCTCTTGCTACGTACGCTGTTACAGAACCTTTCCTTTAATATCTTAAGGAAAATTTGTTGCAGACGTCTCGGACTTCTACAGAGTGAAATATACAACTTTTCGAATATTTCAATGTTTTCGATATAATTCCATCACATTTCTCCTGTTTTTCCCATAAATATGAACTAAATTTATCAAAATAATAAATTATTTGACTAAATTTAGTGCATTAATTAATTAAATATTAACAATAAGATAATTCAATAAATTAATTTAATAAAGTAAGTTGGTCCTAAATGGAAAAGATAAGAGTCTTGTGATAAAAAACTCTTTAGTCCCAAAATAAATGGGTAATCATGGGTAATGAAGGAACTATATCGTTCTATTCCTGCTACGAACGCTTTTACGAAACCTTTCTTTAATATCTTAAAGAAAATTTGTTTGGAGACGTCTCGGACTTCTACAGAGTGAAAGATACAACTTTTCGAATATTTTAATGTAAACACCAAACTGGCAAAAATCGAAGCTATCCCCCTCTTGGGTCTTCAATTTTTTCCATGTCATTTCGTCAAATTTCTCATATTCTTTCTCAAAAATATACACTACATTTAGCCATTCCATTCACAGTGCCCAAAATCGATATTGCTCAAATATGATTACCTTCGACGATATTTCTAGTGCAATGATGCACTCACTAAAATAGAAAGGGAAACAAAAAACATTCAATCCAAATATGTTTTATTGCCTTTGATTCCAGCAATTTTACGCTTAAAAAGAATGAATGCGATTTACCAGTCACTGCTCATATTTCTTACTTGAAATGGCTTCCAAGTCATAACGCAGAAATTAGAAGCGACATTTTCACGCAATGTTAAGTGAACAGGTGCGTAAAAAATAGAAATGACGTTTCTGTTTTGTATGTAATTCATTTAGTAGAATGTGATGTTTTTTCTCTGAGTTCAATTGTAGCTTTGAATTTAAAACTTTAAGTCGGGTTCTTCTAAAGTTAGCTCTTATACTCAAAGCTAAATTGGTTTGGAATCTCGCATGAGCAGTCAGGCATAAACTTGCAGAGCAATTTATTAACTAAATTTTAAGCACAGCTCTTACACAGCGTAGCGACTGTTCGTATTATTGCAGTGACTATTATCTGGAATCCAATTAACCGAAGTGTTCAATAATCCAAACATCAGAATCTCCTTTTTAAAGATTGAATGCGGAAAGTCAAGGGACATTATCTTCTTGGAATTGTATCATTTGGAACATCAAAATGAGAAAAAGGACGTTAAAACTAAGCGTGAAATCAGGATCAAGGTAATAGCATTATTTCAGTTGCATGTCCTAATCCCGAATAAAGATTAAAAAAAATTGAAAATATTATTTTTTTTAATCAACTATCTGCTATTAAATGGATAAAATTATATAATTGCGATATTAAAAGAATGACACATAGAAAAATATATTTAGGACCATCTCTGTTAGTCTAGTTTTTTAAACTTTTGCCTATTTGATAGGGAGCTGCTGCCCTAAAAATGACAATCTTTCTTACCTCTCCTTGTCACAATTCACGATGATTTTCATAAGCATACATGGTTATTTAAAAAATGGGCTCATTTTCATACTGCATTTTCCTCCATGTTTGGGATTGTAAGTCTGGAATAGACATAACAAAGCTGGAATTCCAAAAAAAAAAAAGAGAAGGAAAAAGAAGAAAAAAGGCCTAAGGAAGCTGCTAGTTAGTTGCTTACAGGAGCTGCTAGGTAGTTTCTTACATGTAGTTGCTTACAGGAGTTGTTAGGTAGTTGCTTACTTAACCTTGGCTCCCCGGCTGTAGTATGGTATCCTGTAGATTTTTATAGAAGCTCCTGTTTTCAAATGCCATGTCCGTTTTCAGCTGCTGATTAATTTCACGAACATATATATATAAATAATATCTAGTGGTTAACTTACTTGCATAAGTTATAAACTTGAGATAAGTCTTAATCCTAAATATTTCATAACAGCAATTGTGAAAATCATGCGTTCTTTTTTTAAGGCAGACAATAAATTATTTTATGTGGACAAAACTGGTAAGAAATTTTTACTTGATATAACATTGTGAAAAAAAAAATTTAAACGGTCAAACGTACTTTAGAAAAAAAAGCAGTCAACTTTAACGGATTAATCTCAACTACCTCAATACCGTTACATAAACGCTAATACAGTAATTTAGTAATCTTACCTTGAAATTAATGACTTTAGTTACCCCAACAAAAATGCACTTTGTCTGCTTACCATAACTTTCAGACGAAGGCAATTAAACTAAAGTGGATTTTTTTTCTCCGCAACTTTATCTGAAAGAAACGCCATTTGAAAGTACAAAACATTTTTAAATTTCTAATAACTTTAATTTTTCCTAATTCACAGTCCGTAGGAAACCCTGCAATAAAAGCAGATCAATTTAGACAAATTAATATTCACGCCTCTCTTGCTAATTTCCGTCGGTGGCAAGTCAATTAAGCCTTCCCAATATCTAGGCGGTGAATTTTTCATCAGATCCTCAGCGGATGGAACCATCAAGGAAGAGGGCTGTAAAAAGCAGTTCCCCATTTCCGGAACCTTTCCAAGAAGAGTTTAATTTCTCATTTGTTCCACGAGCAAGATAATTAACATTAGATTACTAATCGAATTTGACAAATGACCGTTTATCTTTATTTTCTTAATTGTTTATTCACCCAAGGAGTCAAGACCTTAAGCGATAAATGATGTGCTGCTGAAGATTTCCAGCATTTTCAGATCTAGGGCATAAAAATTTCGAGCTATGAATTTCAAAATGAAAAGCTTTCAGAAAAAGAGAGTTAATGTCTGTGGAATATGACTGATGTTGTATTAAATTACTCGCAGTTCGATAGAGAGATGAATTGGAGTGTTGGATGTACCTTCTGGCAAAAAGTATGAAATGGTTGCGCAATTAAGTGTGTATTGAGAAAATTAATTTTGATGGAAAAAATTAACAGATTCCTTCATCATGCCGTGAAATAAATTAGCTCAGAGGCGTAATCCTGGTAATGTTCTACTGTGGATTATTATATCCCCAAAATCACAACCACCTGAATTGGTAAAAGGTTTCCTTGAATCCTCGAAACACGTCTACAGAAATCTGAAGTTACAAAAACAATGTTAATAACCTTTCGTGGGATTTTCACACGTAAATGATACCAAACAAAGAAAATATTCTTTATATATAAGTTTAGGATGTTCGTAGTTTGATGTCCACACTTTAGTTACACCCTATAAATGAGTCAACCTTCTGTCAATATTAAAATTTTATTTTTTTAAAGATATTAACATCTTAGAATACTACCAATGCTGCTTTTCAAGCGTATTGTTTTCAGCTGATGATAAAGAAAAATAATTTTTTGATCATGCTGAATTGAACTCATGTTTAGAAAACAAGAAAAGCAGTAATTTCACATATATAGTGATATTCCGTCACAATGAACCTTATGGTACTGCAAATTTTGCTCGTTGTAACAAATTTCGTTGTAATGGAATTCAACCAATGTAATAGCAATTACTTGAGGACTGAAAATTTATTTTACGGAAACGGATATTTCGTTGTACAGTGAAACCTGTGTAAGTTGACCACTTTCTTACTTTAGTGGTCAACTTAAACTGGTGGTCAACTTACAAAGGTTGATTTATATGATAAAGGCTGATTCCGTGCCTGAAAAAAGCGGCCAACTTAGACAGGTGGTCAACTTCACAGGTTTTACTGTATTGATATTCGTTGTATGGGATTTCACTGTATAAACACATTTTGATTTTTCCGTCTTTAAAGTCTTTTAAAACTACAGTGAAATTCCGTTACAACGAGTACCAATACAACGAAACATCCGTTTCAATAAAATACATTTTCAGTCCCCATTTTATTACTATTACATTGCTTAAATTCCATTACAACGAAATTCCCGTTACAAGGAACAAAAATTGAAGTAATTTGAGGTTCGTTGTTACTAAATTTCACTTAGTACATGAACCTCAGAAAAGAATAGGAAGTAAATGTCTTAAAAAATGTACAAGGGCAACATGTTTTAATACAATACTTGACTAACTGCAACTACATGTAAATTTCGTAAACAATACTTTATCAACTTTAACAAACTTGACACTATTTTAATTTCATTTTGAAATTTTATTGACTCTTATGACTTTAGCAAATTTTCAATAGCTTAAACGACATTCTATCAGCTTTAACAACATTTATTAACTAATGGTTTAAAAAAAACGCTTTTAGATATTCAATAGTAAGCTTTTTGTTCTCGTCAAAATAAAATCCGGAAGTTTTACATGAACACAATTACTTTTACGGAGAAACAACATACAAAAACTGATGCTATACTCTTTTCTATAGTCCTCATATTTTCATTTATCTTTTCTTCTTCCGCGCAGAAAAAAAAAAAAAACTAAACACAACGGAGCTCTTTCCACCACACAGCTTGGAAAAAGCATCCTACTAACAACAAACAAGAAGAAAGTATTTTCCATAACTTGCGGGATGAAAAATGATGTTTGGAAATTCGTTCTCTGCTTGCTAAATTACCATCATTCAAGAGGAAAGTAGATTTTTCAAGGGTCATCTCGATATGTTGTAGAAATTCCTATGTCTTGCTTATGATTTCCATACTCCAAGTTTTTATGCTTCTGGTTTTTATTTATCTTGTTTGGCAATTCTTCGTTTTTTTCATCAACCATAACTCAGTTGGTTATGTTCGAGCGTTACTTTTTTTTTTTTGCTTTCTTCGGATTCAGCCTTGAAAACTAGGTTGTTCATAAATTTAGGGATTACTTTTATTTATTTTGCTTTTTCACATCAGGAACTTATGCGTCTAAAAAGCAGCGCTCTTCAAAATTTTCTACAAGTGCTTCCTAAGAAAAAGAAAAATCGCTCAGAATTTAAGTGCAAACGATATGAATAAGAAATTGAAACCGTCTTTCTTTAAGCTGCTATCAATCTTTTTTGCTTTTCTGGAAGAAATAAAATCTCTTTTTCCAGAAGGCCTCATCACTTATTGCCTATTTTCGATGATTTCAAGAATAGTCTATTCTCTTTAAAACCAACTAACTAAACAAATAAATGTCCTCAGTTATTTAAAATTTCGTTGTCAAATAAATTTATCCTGATCAAGACTTACATGACATTTTTATTTTATTCCAAAAGAAAAAGCATGTTAGATTGGTACATAACTACTTACTAAGAATTAAATAATTCATTAAATATTGAAGAAAGATTTTTTCCAAACATAATGAGCTTTTTGATTATAAACTTACACTGATTGTGGAAGTTACGAATAACAAATTCATTAATTTGTGTTAAATACACATACTATAGAAATATACTTTGTATTCTGTCAATAATTGTAATTTTCTGTCATTTTAACTTCTTCTTAATCCGTACTATTACTTTAGTTTACATAAACTTTCATCGATGGAACTAAAATAATTCACACATTCTTTCATATAATCCAAAATTACAGTATTTGCATCAAATGACTTCAATAACTTCAAGTAACTTTTAATCACGTAATGTTTAATTTTGCCTTTCTAAAGTTGTGTTTTTCATTGCAGACAACAAATGCCATCAAGCTTGGAAGGCCAGATCACAATGGAAAAGACTCCAAGCTACTTCATCACGAAGGAAGTCCCTCCAAGAATTCACTCTATGTCTCCATCCGTCCGCTTACTCGTCGTAGTTCGCGATCCTGTCACCAGGGCCATATCAGACTATACACAGTCCACAAGCAAGCGAAAGGACACGCCCTCTTTCGAGGACATGGCCTTCCTCAACGTCAGCACAGGACTAGTGGACACTTCTTGGAGTGCCATCAGAATAGGAGTGTACGCTCGCTTCTTGGAGTGGTGGACACGTTATTTCGGGTTGGACAGAATGCTGTTCATCAGTGGTGAGAACCTTATCAGGGATCCTGCTGGAGAAATGGGTAGGGTTCAGGACTTTTTAGGATTGAAACAAGTCATATCAGATAAACATTTCTACTTCAATGAGACCAAAGGTTTCCCTTGCCTCAAGAAGTCAGAAGGCAGTGGAAATCCGCACTGTTTAGGCAAGACAAAAGGCAGGACACATCCTGATATATCACTTTCCACCATCCAGAGGCTGAGAGACTTCTACAGACCTTTTAACGTCAAATTTTATCAAATGGTAGGAAGAAATTTTGGATGGCCGTAATAAAAAAACACCTTTGCATACAAAAACATGCTCTGTGTCCAGTTCCCACATATCTAAATAGGTATAAAAAATGTAAAACTTAAGTATTCAAAGAACTATTTTTATTCCTTATTAGCAAAATTAAAATTTTAAAGACCGCCAAACTTTTTAATAATTCACTTATTAATGGTATTTGACTATTGTTAATACGAAAGAATCAAGGAAATGCTTGTTACGCATTTTCAAAGAAGTTTTTAACTTTTTATCGAAAACTTTAGAATGAAAATGAGTTTTTAAAATGCTTTTTGAACAGATATATTATACCTTTCTGTTATTTAGATTTATATTCTATTCTAAAAGTTGTTTTTTAAATTATTGGTTATCATTAAATAAATTTAAGCAACAAATGTGAATTTCAGCATTTACCTGAAGCATAAATGTTGTAATTTTAATGCAGTATTATAAAAAAATATGTGAAATGCAATAAAAGACTAAACATTTATATGTGTTAAATTGCATTGAACTGTCTCTTAGATTTTAAATATAGTAGTTTCTTAGTATTTTGTTACCAATAGCATTAGAGACAAGAATGAAAACTTAAACGTACAAATACTTGGCTAACAATCCGTTTGTTTTTCATTTATATCTTGCGATGAACAGCAATCCCACTTAATCTGACTACTATGTGTAGTAGCAGTTTTGAACCAGTCAATGCAACGTGAAAATCTTCGAATCTAGTGCAAGTGGGGTACAGGATAATTATAGTTAAAGTTCCACTTTTAAAACGCTCTGAAAACAAAACCACTGGTCAGAGTGACATCAATTTTCAACGAAATATTATCGCAGAAGGGTGGAAATGTATGGTAAAAGAAAAATAAATTGTTGGAATTCTTAGCAATAGATGTTGCTGTAAGCATCATAATTGAGTTAAATCGGTTTTTAATTTTCCTAAGGCAGAAAAAACGCATAAAAAGCATTAGTGAAAATCAAATCGGTCTTTAATTTTCGTGAGACTGGCGTAAAAGGTGTTCAATATGCTGTCCACCGCTTTTTGAAACAAGTTGAAATCGAAAAACAGCTTGTTCCACAACTAATCGAAGTGTTTCCGGGATCAAGTTTAGAATGTGTTGTGCAATGCGTGCCTTCAGCTCAACAAATTTTGCAATCGGAGCACTGAAACACAACACCTTTCATATAGCCCCATAGCCAGAAATCACACGGGTCACACCCCATAGTCAGAAGTCAAGATCAGCTGATCGGGATGGTCAGACAGTAGGTAAATGGCAACTTCAATGAGTCGTTCACATGAGAGGTGTTTTGATTTACATATTCTAACACTTGCAGCGCCATTTAATGCTAAATTCCAACTCTATTTTTCTTTTCTTCTGCCATACGTTTTCCCCCTTCTTCGGTAATAATCCGTTGAAATTTGACGTCATTTTGACCAGTGGTTTTGTTTTTTACAGGGTTTTGAAAGTGGAACTTGAGTTATAACCACCCTGTATTTCCCTAAATTGTCAGCTAATGGCGCTAGAGATTTCTTGACGTGGTTTGCTTACCCTTGAAGCTTTTTGATTAGCTGAAAATATCAATTTTGTGCTTTATTGTACAGTTTGTCATGCAAATTGAACGCTGAAATTGTCAAAATAAGAATAATCTAATATTAATAATAAGGTTATAAAAAGTGAATATTGCGAATTAAAGGTGAGGGACAGCTTTAGTTTGGTAAATCTAGTTAATTTATCCAAGCAATGAAAATTGTATTTGTAGTATTAGGTTTACGTTGCAACGTTAACGACCAGCTTTCAGTGACACCTTCTGGCCATTGTAGAAACTTCAGTACTTCCGTCAGTTCACATGTCTTCCTTTATCTTATTAGGACAATATCTCGTATTAAAAATAGCTTACGTTGGTTTACGTTGCAACGTTAACGACCAGCTTTCAGTGACAACTAATGGCCCATTATAGAAACATCAATGTTTCCGTCAGTTCACATGTCTTCCTTTCTCATTTTAGGGCAATATCTTCAATTTTGACTAGTACAAGCGTTGTGAGATTAGTTATGAGCATGGATAAAATATAGTAAAAGCTCCAGTAGTCGGCCATTTAAGAGATCAGTTGTTGAGTTTTGTTAACCTATAAGTTTCAGCTATCAATACAACAACGAAAACAATGTAAACCTTTAGGCTGTACCTTTCTGATAATGATTCGCTAACTTGTTTCTGGAATATTTTTTTTTAAACCAAGCTATTGTTAATACGAGAAAATGCTCCAGTAGTCGGCGATACAAACTCAGTGCTCGGCCATGCATGAGCCAGTAGTCGGCCGTGTACCACAGTAGTGTACTTAAAAAAATAATTATTCCAGTACTTACGAAAGAACTTTGCATTCTGGATGTCTTCATAACGTTTATCTTTATATTAGCTTCTAAACTGCTTTCAGTTTGAGAGAAAGAATATGCATTTCATGCAATATTTTTTTAAATTATTTATCTTCCACATCAGCGGTTCTCAACCTACGGGGGGGGGGGGCGCAAAAGAATATCAAGGCGACAGGGGGAGAGGGGCGTTAGGGTATATCAGATAAAATAAAATCAACCTCTCATTAATGTTGTGAAAGTGACTAATGTGCACGCCAACCTCACTTGGATCCTAAATTGCCTCGAAAAATTGTATTTACTTCTTTTCATCTTGGATTTCATATGATCTAGTAATAAGCTGTTCAAAATAAAGCTTTGAACAGTTGAGTTAAATTTTGTGTGTGAAACTATCTTGATTTTTCCTTATTTACTAGTTTTCAGCTATCTATATCAGTTCCAGTTTCCAATTAGATTGCTTGTTTTAAGCAAGTACGGAGGGAGAGGAGGTGTGACCTTATGTCAGTCTTTAAAGGGGCTGCAGAGCCTGAAAGTTTGAGAACCCCTGTTCTACGTCATTAAATAAGATGATATCATATGCTGCGAAAGAAGAAATTTGATGAATGGAAAAGACCCGGGTTAAGCCGGATTTATTTTTTAAAAGGGGGAGGCATTTTGAAAACTTTCAAAACATGAGAATTTGGACCCCCCCCCCTCCCCCACCCTGGCACAAAAAAGTTTTAGTGTTAATTGTTTATGTTAACATTAAGACTGATCAAAAAAGTTGATTGAATTCATGACCCATAAAGGACGAATTATTGATCGATATGATGGACATTTCACTAGTTTATGTGAGAGAAATGTTTATGTTCATTAGAACGAAACTTCAGCATAAGGAACACAAAATTGAAATTGTAGTTTTGGAAATAATTTCACCTCAAAACAATAAAAGTAAAAATCCTTTTACTTAAAAGACTAGCAATCAAGGTCACGTCTAAAGCAAAATTTATCATAAAAAACAATGGTACTTCGTTGTGAACCAACTGCAGTAAGATGAGTTATTTAGACTCGTTCGTACTTACACAGTTTTTTGGCGGGGTGGGGGGGGGGGGGAAATTACATGAACTCAGTTCATTTGAATTAAAAAAGCATGAAAATACAGGCAAAAATGCATGATTGCATTATGTGAAAAAATCCGATTGCCCCCCCCCCCCTCATTGATTACCCAAATGAGGAGCCTATATGTAGGTAAATTGAAATTCAGATATTTGGGGTGTCATGAAGATAATCATACATAATTGAACAAAAATACGCGTAAACGATGAATAAAGTAAAATGGGATTAATCGCTATATAATGCAATTTTGAAGGTAAGTCAGCATTATTTTAAACAAGAAATACATTTTAATTTCCTAGCGAAGAAAAGCCAAGGAAATAAATATTTGGTTATGGAAGCAGTAATAAAAAGTGTTACCAACACTTGAAATAATTTGCCTTAGTAAAATCAAACCATAAAGTTAGATGGCTTGATAAGAAAGACGATAAATCACCATTTGGTAATGACATGTTTAGTAATAGAATATTTATTCTAACTGCAGCGATGGACTACATTTACACCACCAGTTTTCATAACTTCTAAGTTAAAATCAACATTAGAGGCAATAAAATGACGAAATAACCCCCTTTTGTCAAAAAAAAAAGTTTAGGCAGAAAGTTTAAACATTTTCTTTAGAAGAAATAACGTCAGAAAGGGAATTTTTTCTCAAAACAGCTAAATTGCCGCTGTGTCAATGCTTTATTTCAATTACTATTTGATGAGCATTAGAAAATCAAATGGAAGTACGCAGTCGACTACTGGGTAGATCAATCAAACAGTATAGAACCAGTGGTCAATCTGCCATGGCCGACTATTGGAAATGCATAAGAATTCAGTACCCAGTGGTGGGCCACCCCTCTAACAATATTTGAGTCGAAGAAGGAGTTTAATTTTTAATTTAAACATAATATAATACTATCAATTAAAACATAAGTACAAGCAAATTTACATCAGAACGAAAAAAATAAGGGCACTTAACATTTAAAGATGATGTGTCTTCTTAAGAAAAAAATAAACAGAATCACTAACTAGGATGATGGGCACACCATCTTAATAGATAAAAATCGTTTGTGCGGACGTTTGTCACCATAAGGCTTTTAAACGGCTGGACCGATTTTGATCAAATTTTTTGTGTGTAATTAAGTTGCGGGGAGCATGGTTTCGAAGCGCGATGGATCGAATCGGAAACGTTTTTGTTAATTAATTAATTAATTTAGTCATTGGATGGTTATCTCTCTCAAATGATTATTGTTGACGAGAACTGAAATAAATATTTAACCCGTTGCCACATGACAATAAGAAAGTCAGTTCTGATTTTTGTAATGAAATTTCCTACTGTGATATGTCAATTGAGAATAGATAAAATGTATATATATAGAGAGAGAGTGTGTAGAGAGTGTGAAGCCTTTAACTCTTGAAAGCAACGATTTTAGGTCCCGAGATATATTTTAAAGTAAAGTACCCTTATCCTCTGGTGTGGTATGTTGAGATAGTTCCCCGGTGGGGGGCGTGGCTTTATTTTGGCGCAGAAGATGGTTGCGTGAATGTACGAGAGATTTGACTTCCTCTAACGGGAGTACCAAAATGGTTAGCCGAAGGCTCTTCAAAGTAAATTTTAACTAAAGTTCTTTTTTAGTACCGTAGCTAGCAACATTTGTTTCTCGGCTCAAATCCATCTGATTTTGGCACCAATATCAAGAATACTTTAAGGATTATCAAACTAATCAGTACATTATTAAAGGAAAAGATGATGGAATTTAAAGACGAAACAAATTTTATTTTCGTCCAGATAAATTATAACAGGGTAGTTCTGTACACAAAAGATCAGTGCAGTTGAAGATCTTTGGTGGAAAGAACAAATTAGGCAATATATGAAGTTTTAAAAGTTTTCGTTCAAAAGGTCGGACTGCAAATCGGTCGGAATTGGTTTCGCTCAATAAATGGCCGGATTACAGTAACGTAGTGGCTTGGCGACTTTGGCTACAAACAATAGAGTTGCGAGATCATTTGTTTACATTTTAAAGCTACTGTTAATGTTATGTATTGTATTATTTGTTTATTTGGCGAAATATTTCAATCTGCAAATAATTGATTTTCGTTTTTAAAGAGTTTTTAGTCATTTTTGTTGAAGAATGTTTATTTTACATCGGGAGGGGGGGGAGTGATTTTCGCTTATTCAGAGAACTGTTTTTACCTTTATCATTTTTTCAAACGATATCCTTTCTATTGTTTTATTCTTTTTTATATGGGGGATATTGCAGCGGGATTTACCATTTGTTCTAGATGAGTAGTTAGTTTTTTACACTTAATATCTGAGGACGCTTTTTATCCTTTGAGTATGGCTGAAGGAACAAGCCGTCACGTACGGGAGAAAAAATAGTTAATAAAACAACTGCTCAGTTGGGCATTAGATAAATCAAGTTGCAATAAATATATGACACCAAGCAGCTTACCATTCTGACACCAAGCAGCTTAAATCATTTTCTTTTTACTTATTTTTTTCAACAAAACGGTTCAAACACTTGATGGTTTATTAATTTTTTTTGACTTTTCAATTTACAAAGCTTGAACAGAACAACGTCTGTCGGGTCCTCCAGTTTAAAATAAAAAGACTCATTACTATTTAATAAAACGTACTTACAATTTCACTGTTGTTGAATGATAAATGGGACCAGGTAAAGGAATGTGGGAATGCATCATATCCGATTTTGAGTTATACTTATTCTATTTATAAGCAGTTTTATGTCCTTGTGGCCGACTACTGGAGCACTTACCCTATATTTATCAAAGAAGTAAGATAAAAAGGAATGAGGCCAATGAATATGTCCTGAAATTACTTTCATCTGTTATTCCTTACTATAAGCAGCATGTCAATAATTGAAGTGTAAACTCATTGAGATAGAAATTTCTCTCAAATACATTCGACATGACCGCAGCTCGTTCCGGTTTTCATCTGTAACTGGTCTATCATCAAAGCACAAAGTCATTTCGATAAAAATTTCTCTCGAATAAATTAATCATGATAATGAGCTGTTTACGTTTTTTATCTATAACATGTCCATTGATAATTAACAGCAAAAGCAAGAAAAGCACTTGATTTTTAACGGTACTGCCATTTGCACGGTGCTTGGGAACAGCCATTTTAAGTGGACATTTTGGATTGATGATATTTTATACTTCCTTTTACAAAAAAGTAACTATTTTTTTCGTGAAAAAAATTTTCAGTCAAAAATTGTTGAAAGGTTGTGTAAAGCGGAGATTCAGACAGCTGAACATAAACAAATACGTTTAATGCGAAACATGGGGACACACATACAGCAAGACATAGAGAAAAGTAGTGAAGCCCGATAAACAAGACTGTGGCTCTTTAAATAGATTAGAGGGCAGATTTTCGGCATCCAATGATGTTTCACAAATAGCAATAAGCTTTCTCCTAAGTCCGATGGTGGATTAAAGAAGAGATTTCGCGAACTCCGTGGAAAGCTGCAAATGTCTCTTCCAATAAGAAATAAGCACAGTTCTTTCTTTTAAACCAATAGAGAAAGCGATTACATGCAACAAAAATCGACCTTAATTTCCATTTTCCCCCGAATGAATATTGAGTTTTTTTTTCGGCACGACCACACGTGGATAAGTCTAAGAACGTACAGACACGCGAAATATCCGTAATGGCGATTCCCGAGTTAATTACAACGAATTTTTTCGTGACGTCTGTATATACGTATGTATGTGCGTGTGTGCGGATGTGCGTATATATGTCGCATAACTCAATAACGGTAAGTCCAAGAAAGTTGAAATTTGGTACATAGACTCCTAGTGGGGTCTAGTTGTGCACCTTCCCTTTTGGTTGCATTCAGGTGTTTCTAATGGGCTCTTTTGCTCATTTTTGGGGGGAAATCATTGTTAATTTCGATGTAAACTCAAGTGGTGTTATAATTTGGCGGACACTTGGCGATATATCGCCCTTTTGGTTGCCAAGTTTTGTCGCCAACGTATCTGTTTCAATTTGGCCACTGTTTGTGATATTTAGAGAGTAAACTATTGAATCACAATAAAATTGCCAGTAATGAGGAAATGACATTAAATTGGAGTAAAAGGAAGTCATGTGATGCACACATCAGCTCGTTTTAGATTTGTGATTACTTTCGAAAACCATATTCAAAATACATATTTGAAAAAATAATATCATTTTCTAAAAGAAGAATGAGTATTTTTTTTTTTAAAGCAAATTTCATGCTTGTGGCAGACGTAGCTACAAAGGAAATAAACAAAAAACTGAGTGCAATTTTTTTAGTTCAAATTTCTAAGAACTATTTGCACTGCACTATTCATCTCTCATTCAGCACAGATAGACGAGTCTATTCCGTGAAGAAATCGCAAACGTAACGTATGTTGACGTCATAACGGAATCTTTTATCAATTGTCACTGAACAGATTTTCTTGATTTTTACTTTTTGGGCTTCCGAAAAAAACGAGCTACAATTATAACTTAAATAAACTAAAGTATTTTGTGTGATGTTCCATGAAAATATACTAAATAATTTAAGTTTCGCTCACAAACATGCTGTTTGTATCGGCATTTCCAACAAATAAAATATCAAGGAATTGCACAGGTGCAAAGTCGAAACTTACTTGTTTGAATTTCGAGCCACACATCGGTTATTATTTCTTCAAGAGGTTTAGATATCTGCATTTTAAATGGCGCATCCTATTACTTTTTTTATAAACGGTTATTTTTTCACAACCATGGACGAAAGAGGAGCGCGCGTTCATTGTGGCGACATATTTTACTATTTGACATTCATTCAATTATTAAGAGGTGATCTTAAGTGGTCTGCATGCTCACAGGATTTAGCACCCAATGATTGTTTTTAACCGTGGTAGCTAAAGACCAAATGGAAGAAATTGTGATATTTTCCGACTCAAAATCAGCACTCGAAGCCATACGTAATGGTGTGACAAGACTGACGCAGGAAATAAATTTTCTTCTCCACTCACTCAAGTTAACTTGTGTTCTGCAGTGGATCCCCGCTCATGTCGGAATCAAGGGAAATGAGTGTGCAGATGCCCTAGCAAAAGAAGCACGTGAACAAGATCAACCTCTGACAGCCACCTTCAGAGACGTGAATGCTGTTGCCAGGCGAAGTATCTACGATCAGCTTTTCAGCAAGGCAACAATTCCCGACCTTCGCTACCCAAGAAACCTCTCTTCTACAATAACTAGGCTACGCACTGGACATTTAAATGACATGAAGATATTACCAACTAATAACAAATCCTATCCCATCTGCAAGCACTGTCCCCATTTACAACTCACCCCTGATCATGTTTTTAATTGTCAGGCCATTATTCGCTCCCTCCTCCAACTTGGAGCACCACCAATTGAAATTCTGTACAGCCATCGGGCTCCAGAATTAGCAGGTCTTGTTATCAAGACTTTTGGAAGCATTTAAACCTTTCGCACTCTGCACGTCATTAGACACAACAACAACAACAGCCGTGGTAGCCTGATCGGCAAAGCATTGAACTCGTAACTGAAGGGTGTTAGGCTCGAAGCCAGCCGGTCGAAGATCCGCCGTGTTGAACATTGTCATTAAATCTGTATAGAGAGATTTTCCTCTACATGCAATGTAGGGGACTTGGGGGCCATATAAAAAGCTAGATTTTCGATTTGTTCGCTATTTTTTTGTTTTCTCATTGAACTTTTCAAACATCCAATTGAGAAAATTGTTAAACTATCACGCGCAGATTTAATAAATTGAATGTTTGAAATAAATACATAAATAAATAGATTAATTAAAATTTATTTAAAAAACTCGAAATCTAAAGTTTTCTATGATTTTTCAGGTCCCTAGAATCATATTTAGGGTAATTAATTGCATAAAAAATATTTTGAGCATAAAGAAGTACATTATTAGAATCAATCTTCACCGAGTTATGAATCTCAGCTTTTTGTGACTTAAACCACTTTGCACTCATGATACTTTGCTTATCTTTAGGTGCTTCATAGTGGCTTAGTAAACTAAATTTATTTTCTAAGTGTGCGAACTAACTTTTATTGTGAGTTTTCACGAATTACAGTTTTCCGTAACATTTTATTATTCGATTGCAATGAAAAGGATAACTACAGGGGTGGACAAAGAAAATGCATCACTAGCAAAAAAAATTCAAGGATTTCTCGTGGAATAAGTGGATAAATACTCTGCAACTTTTATCACGTAAAAGGTCTTACTTCAGCTGACATGTTTCAATAAAAGTTAAACCACCCATACTTTTAGGGGACTAGCAGTAAATTAAAGAACCAAAAACGTTTTCTGGTCATCCTTCATTATAAATAGCTAGGAATATGCTGCAAATTTCAAAAATTAGTTTGCGTCTTACATGCAATAATTTTATACATTTTCTTGAAAGTACCACTTATATTTATGACTAGTGCTACCCGCACGGCTTTGCCCGCAGTAGAAAATTAAAAGGTCTTTTGGTTCGCCTATATATTCATAAATAATGTCGGATGAATTTCTCGCCAATTGGCTTGCCCATGTTACGGTTCCTCGTTATGATTACTTGGTAGTTTACTCGTCCCTCTCATAATAATTTTGCACGGGAAAATGTTCTTAAAAAAATTGGGATTGGTATAGAAAAAGAACAAAATCGAATTTTCGAAAAGTTGCTTCGGGGTTCACATCCCCATGCTACAAACTAATTCTGTGCCAAATTTCATAAAATCGGCAGAACGGTTTAGACGATCCACAGAGATCCTGACAGACAGAGAGAGATCCGGACAGAGAGACTTTCAGCTTTATTATTAGCAAAGAAGATATGAACAATTCTTTCAAAAGTATGAATTTTGTTCGCATGTTTTTGGCTCATAACACGCAGAGTTTTCCGTCCTGGCTAACTAATCTTTCGGAAAACAAGTTAGCATACAATAAAATTATTATGCTAAAATTTGAAATAAAAACATTTTGATAAATAATTTGAATTTTGACATCTTGAGTTCAAATTATATTTTTCGCAATCACGTGTTTTTTTGCGTGTGTGCAGGCATGTGTATATGTGTGTGTGTGGGTATGTGTGTATGTAGGCGTGTGTGTTTGTGTCTGTGTGCAGGCATGTGTGTGTGTAGGTATGTGTGTATATACATATGTGTGTGGGTATGTGTGTGTTTGTGTCTGTGTGCAGGCGTATGTATGTGAGAGTGTGTGTATGTGTAGGCGTGTGTCTGTGTGCAGGCATGAGTGTGTGGGTATGTGTGTATATGTGTGTATGTGTAAGCATGAGTGTGTGTATTAGTGATGGGCATAATCGAGATCTTTTGATAATCGAGATCTTGGGAATCGAGTACTTCTGATAATCGAGTGATTGATAATCGAGAACTTTTCAAGTCGATCACTCGAGTGATTGATAATCGAGATCTTTTGAAATCGAGAACTCGAGTGATTGATAATCGAGATCTTCCGAATCGAGTACTCGAGCGATTGACTTCTCGAGATCTTTGGAATCGAGTACTCGAGCGATTGACTGCGCGAGATCTTTGGAATCGAGTACTCGAGCGATTGACTTCTCGAGATCTTTATAATCGAGTACTCGAGCGATTGACTTCTCGAGATCTTTGGAATCGAGTACTCGAGCGATTGACTGCTCGAGATCTTTGGAATCGAGTACTCGAGCGATTGACTGCTCGAGATCTTTGGAATCGAGTACTCGAGCGATTGACTTCTCGAGATCTTTATAATCGAGTACTCGAGCGATTGACTTCTCGAGATCTCTATAATCGAGTACTCGAGCGATTGACTTCTCGAGATCTTTATAATCGAGTACTCGAGCGATTGACTTCTCGAGATCTTTTGAAGCGAGTTGTCGAGATGTTTTTAATCGAGATCTCGAGATGTTTCAAATCGAGATCTCGAGACGTTTGAATTGAGTACTCAAATAGTTCATTTTCTGAGCTTTTCCAGAATTGAGTTTACTGCTACAGGGGTGCTTACTAAAAGAGGGGAGGGGGCATGGTGCAGCTTGCGCCATTGGCCGGTTTTTTCAGAGTGTTTTTTATTTCATTTTCGGAAGGGGTGGGGGCATGGCGCAGCCAGCGCCACTAAAATTTTGAGGTCTAGTTTTTTGAGAGGGTTCTTTAAATCTCATTTTCGGGAGGGGGGGGGGGGTCCATAGTGCAGCCTGCGAAACTGAAATTTTTAGAAGTGATTTTTTGAGAGATTTTTAAATCTCATTTAGGGAGTTGGGGGGAGCTCTTTCTAGACGGATGCCCCGTAACATTTGATAGGGTGCGCCATATCGCCCAGCGAAAGGGGGTGGGGGGATACCCTTAACTTTTGGAACAGTTGAATTCCCGAGCAGGGGTACGCTCGAAATAGGAATGTGCCATTAAGCCTATTATTTAGGGGTATAATTAGGGGCGAGCCCTCCTGGCTTTTAGAAGTTATTGTATACATTGCTTGTCAACACTACTGTTAGCTTATCAGAAACTAGGAGCCCGGTATTTGGACGACCCGGCTTGGAGTAGTATAATCTTTTATAAGTTTATGAGTGGCGGCTAAAAAACTGGCAACGGGCCCTTGACTCTTGATGGCCCTCAGGGGATTCCCCGGAGTGATTGAAATGATACGCTATCACCCCCTCTCCCTTCCATCTCAATTTGTGTAACGGGTTGATTTCTTGATTTTTAATTTTTTTACATTCATTTTGAGTGATTTATTCGAACGGCTATGCATTTAAAGTAATGATTCTTAGATATCACGTGATTATTTCGAACGGTTTCGATCTCTCAAACATAAAGTTAATAATGTAAACAAGTAGGGGAATCGTTGCTCTGCGCAAAGGGACTCACTTATTCTTGTTTATTGCTTTTGCTTTTTTGTGTGTGTGTGTGTTCTTGTTAGTAGAATTATATTAATCTGACTGATACATGAGGTGGGAGGGTAAAATATTTCTGGTTGCGTTTCCCAGAAGATTGGGATTCCCGGCGCATTGAAAGTTACAAGTGTGGCTTGAAGTGCATTGAAGTTCATGATTTTTTTTTTTTTTTCCTTTCTTGATTCGCTCTTTTTACTTTCTTCTATATATAATATATAGAAGAAAATATTGGATTCGTGCAAATTTTCGAATTTCGAATTTTGACGGATTCGAACGTTTTGAGGTGTGCTGAGTCCATTTCGACTATTTTTGGAAAATGTCTGTCTGTCTGTGTGTATGTGTGTGTGTATGTGTGTGTGTATGTGTGTGTGTGTATGTGTGTGTGTATGTGTGTGTGTGTGTGTGTGTGTCACCTCTGTGTGTGACCAGTTTTTTGGGGCCTCTCTACAGCAAAAATTACCGCATGAAATCGAACGAAACTTGTTACACATATGTGCCCCTATGTGAACTTGTGCTCATTGGTTTTTGGCGCGAACTCCTCCAAGGAAGGTGAAGCAATGGGACGTTTTTTGAGTTACGCGTGATTGCTATTCCTCAGGAAGTAACTGGCGGAATCAAACAAAATATTTTGCCATTAACAGGAACAGGTGCTGATTCAATTTTGGTGTCAATAACTCAAACGGGGGTTGAGCTATAGAACGTTTTTTGTCGTTAATTGTGACTGCTGTATCTCAAGAAATAATGAACGGAATGAAAGAAAAATTTATCGGCAAGTAGCCATTAGTAGGTATAAGAGCTGATTTTATTTTGGTGTCAACAGCTAAAAAGGGGGTAGCGCAATCGCCCGTTCTTTTTTTCCATTGTGAGTGCCCTATCTCAAGAAGTAATGCTACGTTCTGGTTGAAATTTGGAATATATGTGAATCCATATGTAAACAGGCTTTGGTTCAATTTTGGCGCCAATCGCGCCAAGAGGTGCTGATTTATTTTTATTATCATTATTTTTTAGCGAATAAAAATAGTTTTATTAATGCAACAATAAGAAAGATAAATCGTAATAGATTGTCGTCTGCGTATTTCTCGTGATTTTAATTGTATGGAAATGATCGGAAATATTTTCTTAATGATTTAAAATTTTTAACTGTTGCCATCTTATGTTTGTTAACAAATAAAATATTTGTAATTAATTCAAGCAAGGCTTTTAAAATAACTTTCAATTTTCGCTCTTTGCTTTGCTTTTGCAATAATTCAGACCTTGGGATGGTGGTCAAGTTTTTGCATGTGTAATTTCGTTTTTGTTGGGAATATTGCTTCCTCGTCAAGCATGGGGAGGGATCAGAAAAAAAAAGAAAAATATAGAAGAAAGTTTCGTAATGGCCACAACATACTAGTTTATTTTTATTTTTCATTCGCTGACTTAAATATGTAATTAAAAGTGCAGGGAGTGAAGTTGAAATGTTTCTGAATGCATTAAAAAGAAATATTGAAGATTGTCGTGTGGGATTAGTTTTAGCTTCCCACTCTTTGACCCATTTTTTTAATAAAAATTATATTTTATACAGATTGTTTTTTTTTTTTTTTTTTAATTCCATACGCAAGATATTTGTGACTTGCGTGCGTAGCATTTATTTTTGCGTGCGTAGTTGAATTCAAATGTTTTTCTTGTTTTACTCGCTTTTGTTTATGTCATTTTCCTTATATTTTTAATGTCATATTCCTTATATTTTCATAAATGTTGATTAGTATATTATTTACTCAACTTAAAAGTTTGGAGTCAATTCATGTGCTGATTTTATCAGTTTTTTTTTTTTTTTTTTGTAAAGTGTGTTGAGGCAAAACTGCTGAAAATGCTTTGGCTCGCGACGGTCCGTTTCGGAATTTAAGGTTTCGTAGCTGCGCTTCATTTTCCGTGCGCTGGTCCTCAAAAAGGACAAATTGATCACCAAGTTTCTCTGAAAAGCAGATTACGTATTGGAACAAAATTATTTTTTTCAAACTATCCGAGACGCTCGATAACTGAACATTCGACAACAGTCAATATATTATACAAGGGTTCCCAAGAGAGAGAAGGCGGGAGGGGGAGGATCCATGGCGCAGATCGCGCCATTGAAGTTTTGAAGAGGAGAGGGTAACTTATAAGAAGTCTTTTCGTCTTATTTTAGGGGGCTCTCGTTCTGGGGGTTCTTCGTCGCATTTGAGGGATGATTGTCATCGCCGGGGGGGGGGGGGGATGGGCACCGCTGCATTGTAAACACATTGCGTTAAAACGTTTCACAAACGTTTTGACATGGTTGTCACAGCGTTAACAACACACAGCGTTAACAATCGTTTTAAAACCTTTATCTCAACGAAGTGTGCTCTCTGAGTAACCCCATCCGAAAAAAAAAGCACTTTAGAAGCAATTATTTGATTCTGAAACCTTATAGAATGACAGAGGTGTTTGTCTGTTCCTGTGAGCAATGGCGCGCCTCTTATGACAATTCCATCTCCCCCTCCCCCTAAGAAACAATGATCCGAAAAAGAGCAAAAACCACCTTAAATTCTCAATTACACAGTTTGTACAATACTAGTTCAATATATTTTTAAGTTTAACAACTCTCAAGTTTAAACCTGCTAGTGTCGCCCAAAAACCCGCCCATATTATCATTATTACTCACTTTTTAATAAAAATTGTACATATTTAATCTTAATAACTGTCAAGTTCAAAACAGTATGGAAAGTGTTTCTCTACCCTTTGTTTCAAGATTTCACCGCCGAATCACACCAGGGGCAGATACAGAAAACCATTATGGGGGAGGGGGTCGTGTTGAAGAAAGGACCATGAACGAAATTCCCGTTTTTGATACGAAAAATGTCTGAACGTGTTTGGGAGTCAATAAAAAGCATCAAATCGATCAGGAATAAGACACCTAATTGAAGATAAACGTTGCAAATTAATTTCATAAGCAATGAAACGTAGTAGTTCAAATATTTACTTTGAAAAATAATTAATGAAATGAAAAGATACTGTCATCGCTTACATTTTATGCATGAAGTGTTTGAACACAATGTGTACGAATACTGTAGGTTTAGGGTGGGAGGGAGGGGGTCATGACCCCCATGACCCTCCCGTTGTATCCGCTACTCACACAACGCATGCCCCTCCATAAATCCGCTCATATGATAATTAACAATTTTCGTTCGAAAAATATCGTTCGATTATTATGAAATCTCTCAATTATCGAAAATTCGTCGCCAAACATTCAACTATAACCCCATTCGAATAAAGCAAGCGAAAAGCAATCATTCGATTTTAAAATCATTCCAAATCTATCCATCCCAAGAGCGAAGGCGCAACACCTATGAAGCTCTTCCCCAAAAGAGACAAAATCTCCTAAAAATTACAATCCCACAGTTTGTGTCAAAACTTATTTGCACCCATAAGAAGGAATTACAGTTAGAAATTACAGAAGTAAAACTTGTTTTGTTAAGAAATAAATAAATACCTTTGTGCCGAGAAGTAACATGAAATAACAAAGGTTTTGTATCCCAAATATACAGAGTACTGCAGAAACATTGTTTTGGAGTTTTAAGGTACTCTTTTTTCAACAAAATAGTAAGCTTTTGCATGTAAGGGGCCATTCATTAGTTACGTAAGGATGATTTTGGCAATTTTTGACCCTCCTCCCCCCATGTAAGGGTACGGAAGATTTTTCAAACCCCTCCCCCTATTCTTACGTAAGATTCCATTTCGTTTTTCAAAATAATAAAATAACGAATCTAACATCACTGGAATCGAAATTAATTTCAATATTATTAAAAAATTTTATGTAATTAAATATTTACTAGAAAGTAGGGAATTTAGACTGAATGTTTTTTCGACATTTTTTTGTATATGATGCGATACGAATTAAAAATAAAACATGCCATGCATAGTGCGATTCTTTTATTATGTTTAACATTATTCATTCTTTGTAAAACAAATTAAAAGCAGCTTCTCCTAATACGTTATTTATTTTCCAGACGCAAATGAAATATATAATCCCTGTCAATTCACTTGACCGCGCAATTTCAAATGTAAAACATCGACTTGGAAAATATTGCAAAAGAATGGGTTTGAACCCCCCCCCCCAAATGTATAGACATTTTTCCAACCCCCTCCCCCTCAGGACCCTTACGTATTTAATGAATGGTCCCTAAAGACATCCAGTAATGTCCCTACATCCACAATCTCACTATTTTGCGTTGAAAAAAAAAGGGTTCCTTGAAACCCCGAAACACGTGTCTGCAGTAATGTGTATATTTGAACTCTAAAACGTCTGTTAACACCTGTTACACTTGTATCATTATCCAATGGTATAGTCGAAAGTGGACGTAAGGGGGAAGACGTCCCCTCAGGTTTTCAACTTAAGTATTCCACTTTTTACCTGAAATATAATTTAAATTTTAATGCCTCTCAAGTTAGAACCTTATTAGCGCTCCCAACCTTCACTTCCACCAAACATATCATTCGACTACCAAAGTATCCCAAAGGATCATTTGATAATCAAGGATTCGACAGCATACATTCAATTATAACAATATTCGAATGAAACATTCGAGAGACAATTATTTGATAATAACACCATTTAGATCGCAAGGGTATCTATTCCTCAAGTGTGCTGGCACACCTTTTAAAATCAGGACCCCTTCCCCCCTCAAGAAGAATACTCCCTAAAAAATACTAACGTCCACTAAGAATTTCAATGGCGTAGTCTGTGCCATGACCCACCTCCCCTGTGGGCACCGCAGCGCAGCCCGTCACTCACTCCAAATTTTTCTGGGTGAAGGGTTCAATGCAAATTTTTTCGGAAGACAACGAAAACCATGCGCATTCATAAGTAAAATCATTAACTTTTCAAAGCCAGCCCTCTGACCCCCTAAATGACGGATACGCCCCTGCAACTGAAACACTTCAGAAGCAGGGGTACCCACCCGCCCTGAGGTCAAGGGCACCCCCCTCAATATCGCAGAGACCTCCTCCCCCCCCAAAAAAAGAGAAAAATACCCCTGAAAACACCCTCTCCCCTCAAGAGGGATGTTCTCTATAAAATGCTAACATCCATTAAGAATTTCAGTGGCGCAGTCTGCGCTATGAACCACCTCCCCTGTGGACACCTCAGCGCAGCCCGTCAGTCACTCCAATTTTTTCTGGGGGAAGGGTTCAATGCAAATTTTTTCGGAAGACAACAAAAACCATGCCCATTCATAAGTTAAATCATTAACTTTTCAAAGCCAGCCCTCTGACACCCTAAATGACGGATCCGCCCCTGCAACTGAATCACTTCAGAAGCAGGGGTACCCCCCTGAGGTCAAAGACGCACCCCCCCTCAATATCGCAGAGCCCCCCAAAAAATGAAAAATACCCCTTAAAACACCGCCCCTAAAAATGTCAATGGCACAGGCTACGCCATGACCTCCCCCCCCCCTCCCTTTCTAGGTGGGCACCCCTATCAGAAGTCAACTATATTGAGAGGTTCATTCGATTATCAAATCGGTCGAAAAATACATTGCTCGAGTGATTGACATCTCGAGAACTCAACATCTCGAAAACTCAGCATCTCGAGAACTCAAGATCTCGAGAAGTTCAAAGCGAGAACTCGAGCAGTTGATCGCTCGAGCACTCGGAAAGTGACAATCGAGAACTCGAGCAGTTGATCGCTCGATTACTCGGAAAGTGATAATCGAGAACTCGAGAAGTTCATCGCTCGAGAACTCGAAAAGTGGTAATCGAGAACTCGAGATACGATAATCGAGAACTCGTGGTAATCGAGTTCTCGAATGATCTTGAATAATCGAGTGATTCGATTATGAGAACTCGATTATTCCCATCACTAGTGTGTATGTATGCGTGTAGGATATGGACGCAATCTGGAGAAGGTTTTCGCAAGAGGAGCAGCATCGTGAGGCCGGTCAACGGTGGTGCTGCAGTGGGAGGCGGGGAAAGATAAAATCAGCGTAACACCAAGGACAGTCAAGTGAGAACAATAAGCAATCGTGATTGCTCAATAAAACACAACCATTTAAAGAAATTATCCTTACTGAACAGAAGCGAAATATAGAAATTTATAACTTTAAAAATCTAAAATGATATCGGCGACCATATGAGCTGTGTTTCAATTATTCTCGGATGGACAACGAATCGTGGGGGGTTGTTCACAAAATACAACGCTTACCTGCAATCGTTTAGGGTAATTCGAGATAAAAACAGGTTATTTGTGAACGATCTTTAACGATTCGTCGTTTATGCAAGAATGATTGAAATTCAGACGGCTTATTAGGTTGCTGATACTTTCTTAAACTTTTATGTTATTCAATTGGAATTTTTTATAAGTTTCCAAATCCATTGTCCAAGAAATTTTGAAATTTGAATTTACAAAATTCAAAATTTGTAAATTGCGTCCTTTCGCGCATGTGCAGTGATAAATTGTTTTCAATGCTCATATTTCTTAAAATTTTCGAAATTTGTATTTCTAATTTTTGTGTAATGATTCTCTTGCATACTATCAAGTTTTCTGAAAGTTTGGTAAGCCAGGAGGGAAAACTTTACGTGTAATGAGTCAAAAACATACGAACAAAATTGATACTTTTAAAAGAATGATGAAGTTATATAGAAAACGTTGGTAGAATATTTAACTTAACAAATAATGTGTTCTCTTAGTTATATTTTATATTCTACGTATTATTGCATGTTAATATCACTGTAATAGAGTACCGGGACATTGCTTTTGGAATTTACTTATATACTTACTTCCAATACATAATCCCACAAAATTGGCTTGTAAAGCGTACTTCCAGCCAAGGATCAAATTTCAATTCTCTATTTGTTGTAACTTTGAACTATTCCTTATGCTCTCCTAATAACGCATGCTACTAATTATGGGTACCCAATTAGAAACTGGCGTCTCTAATAATGGATTAGTCTGTCCGCCATACTTCAAACTCGAAATGCTCGGGATCTGTGTTTAACGGATCGAAGAGACAGCAATTACAAATGGGCAATGGATGCCTAATTATATACGTTCGATTAAAATCACCAGCCTAGCTAATAGGGTTTAAGTTTTGCATTCTGAAATGCCTTGGCTATGCGAGTGGAAAATATTGAGTGGGAATTAATTCTGGAGTTTCATTTACCATAACATCACATTTGGCATTTAGAGACTTGCCACAGAGAAAGAGATGCATACAATCTGATACTGGCAAACTTTTAGGTACATCGAGCTTTAAAGGATAATGAGTGACACCAGTCACGGCAGTAATTTGACGATGACTTCGAAATGGGGAGAAAATGCTTAAATTTCAAATTTTATAAAACTATTTCAAAGGTATTTAATTTCATGGAACACTATTGCAAAGAGCAGTTTTTAAATTCTAAAACAAAAGTGGTATCATTAATCTTTTGTTCACCAATTTTTAGTTTGGAGAAGGAAACTTTGAAAAAAAAGAAAAACCTTGGACAAGGGGAAAACATACTTTCATGAATAATTGACCAATATATTAGTAAATCAAAAACGCTAAAATAAGGAATGCTGCATGAAAAATAAGGGAAATTTATCTGATATTGGCATACGCTTTTATTTTATGTAAATGAGCTGATGTGTGCATCACATGACTTCCTTTTACTCCAATTTAATGTCATTTCCCCATTATCGGCAATTTTAATGTGATTCAAATGTTTACACTCTAAATATCACCAACAGTGGCCAACTTGAAACCAAATGTAAAATCTAAAAAAAAAAAAAAAACAATCGGCAAAGTTGTCACCAAGTTGGTTACAAAACTTGGCAACCAAAAAACTGGCGATATATCGCCATGTGTTCGACAAATTATAAAACCACTTGAGTTTAAATCGAAATTAACAATGATTTCCTCCCAAAAAGGGGCAAAAGACCCCCTTAGGAACATTCGGATGCAACCAAAAGGGAAGTTGCACAACTAGGCCCCACCAAGAGTCTACGTACCGAATTTCAACTTTCCAGGACACACGGTTTTTGAGTTATGAGAGATACATACGCACATACACACATACGTACATACGCACTCTCAGAAATGGACTTTCATATTCGACGAAATTTTCTTCGTTTCTGACGAAATCGCTTCCAGGGATATGCTCCGAGCGAACATTTCGTCAAATTGAGGAAACTGCTTTCGTCTCTGGTTTGAAGATGCGAATTCCGTCAAATGTAACGAAATATTTCTTCATTCTAGTTTCGTCAAATCGACAATCATATTCGTAGTTTTGAGAGTATTAGTTTCGTCAAATTAATTTCGTCATATTTGAGCATGTTAATTTCGTAATTTTTTGAGTTTATTTCTTTTATTTTTATTTTTTCTTTTTTGAGCTGATTAGTTTTCTTTCTTTCTTTTTTTTTTTTTTGACGATACTGACGAACCTCGTTAATTCGAACACGCTTAAAAAGAATTACTTCTAAAACGGACTTTTTTGTATTCTCTGTCCCATTGTTTTTTGTTTTTTGGATAAGACGAATTCTGTTAAGAGTAATCGATTTTAATGATCCATTAAAGTTCGTTTTAACGAGGTTCGACTGTATCTTATAAGATTTAGTCAAATCTTTACTTCAGAATCTTACCGCCATAATTTCCCACTTTGATGCGCATAGTCACACTCACAGGCCTGTCATTTACGGGGGGGGGGGGGGGGGTATTTATGGGGGCTGACATTTCTCACCCCCCCTGGATTTTTGAACTTTTATTCTTTACGTACGAAAGGCCGTGGTTTTAGTTGGTTCTCTATAAAAATTTTGAAGAGTGTACACCTTTTTCCACAATTGGAAAAAACATCGAAATGACTGGCCTACACTTCCCCCCCCCCTCCGCCTAAAGCAAAAGGCAAGTATTTGTTGAAAAAAGAGACACATAAAAGATGTTGAAAATTTTTTTATTAATGTAAAAATACAAGCAGACAATTTCTTTAAAATGTAAAAATAATTATTGCAAATTCAAGTTAAAGAACAATGTGAAATGATATCTGGGAATTAGGGCTTTACGATGCATCGATGCATCGTAAAATACCGATGTACAGTACACCCTACATCATTACACCGGTTTAGAATAAAAACCTCTAAACCGATAGATCGGTGTGCTCCACAAGTTTGCTTACATCCAAGCAAAAAAAAAAAAAAAAAAAAAAACGGAAACCCGCATGTTAGTCCGGTCCTATAAACTCCCCATGGTATCTAACTAAAACCCCATAAAGGGGATTTTCCTGCAAAAAATCTATTTTTTGCCGTATCTTTTCCATATTTGGCACAGAGGTTCATTCTTGATGCTCAGGAATACTCATTGAGCAGTTTCCTTCCCGCTATGGGGAAGGGGGGGGGACAACCCTCGTAGGGGATCTCCTTATAAAAGCCAAGTTTTTGTCTGATTTTTCCAAATTTGGCACAGAGGTACTTTGGTGCTCGGGAATGCACACACAATGGTTTTAGTCCCTGCAGGGGGGGGGCAACGCCCATGGAGTTTCTCCTTACAAAAACCAAGTTCTGTCGGATTTCTTCTAAATTTGCCACAGAGGTCATTTGATGCTCGGGAATTCAAAAAGTAGTTATCGTCCCTCTATTGTGGGGGGAGGGAACCCCATTGGGGGTGCTTCTTATAAAAACCACGTTTTTGTCGAATCTTTTCCAAATTTTACACAGAAGTCTTTTAATGCTCAGGAATTCAAGCAGGATAATTTTCGTTCTTCTATGGGAGGGGGGGCAACCCCTCATTTGCGGTTATTCTTATAAAAACCAATTTCTGTCGGATTTCTTCTAAATTTGGCACAGAGGTCGTTTGATGCTCGGGAATTCAAGCAGATTAGTTTTCCTTCCTCTATGGGGGAGGGAGGGGGCAACCCCGTTGGGGTTCTCCTTATAAAAAGCAAGTTTTTGTGGGATCTTTTCTGAGTTTGGCACAGAACTTCTTTGATGCTCAGGAATTCTCATTGGGGAGTTTTCGTATAGCTATTGGGGTCTTTTTTTTTTTTTTTTTCAAAAACCAGTTTTTATAAGATCTTTTAACAATTTGGCACAGAATTCCTTTGATGCTCGAGAGTTCCCCCATTTTAGTCCCGCTATGCAGGGGGAATCCCCCGCGTGGGTTTTTGTCGGATCTATTCCAAGTTTGGTACATTTGTCCTTTGATGTTTGTGAATTCCCATAGGGTATTTTTCGTGCCAAATTTGGGAAAATTCTGACAAAAGCTTCGATTTTTGCAAGGAAAACTCCCCTAATCGGGGGTTTTCCACCTATAGCGGAAAGAATAATTCAAACTGCTTCAACTACTCGAGATGTAAGTTTGGCGATGCATCACGATGTAAAAATTCCTACATCGTTCAGTCCTACTGGGAATATAGAAGTGCTACTCCTCAGCAGACATTGGGTTCTGGAAGAATAAGACATAGGTTACTTTTATGCAGAGTTACATCAATATTTGCTCAAGAGAAAATTGCTGGGGATTTACTTCTTCATTGCATCGCATAAAAAATTCCAGAAAAAAAAAAAGATTTTTTTAAAACTAATACCATTAATTTTAAAGAAATAGTGCAATAAAATGTACAGCTTTAAGTTTGTATATCTTTGTTCGAAAATTAGATACAGAAAATGAAATTAGATAATCTTGAAGAAAAGCTTACCTTTTTCTTTTTTCAATCGATTATTTGTCTTATTAATTTTGCTTCTATATAGAATTCTTGTTTGGCAAAATTTATGTTTAATACAGGAAGTGTATTATTGCATGCAGTACATACTTTGTACTTTGAAGTACTTTGGTACATACTTCATATTTACCTGTCTGGAACTTCAAGGGAAATTAGGTACCTTTATATAACATAATTGATTAGAACTTTACTGATTTACTAAGATAGCTCCATAAGCATTAATGCAACCATGGCCAACGCTAAGACAGAATTGCAAGTAAGAGATTCAAAGGTATGTAATGAAAATAGTGACTAGCGTATCGAGAAAAGTTTACTAGTTTTTATCATATACTTTTTATTTTCCTTTAAATTTTTCAATTGAAATTTTACATAGACATTTTACTTTGGCTGCAGCAAAAACCATTACTCTAACTTAAATTTGGACTTACTAGTAGTTCATCTATGAAATGCTTCTGAAGAGAATTCCCTTTATTTTGCTGATAATTCCTTGAGGCAGCAAATATGGCAATAAAATTAATGCTGTATTTATTTCAGCTGTAGAAACTATGTATAATGGAAAAATTCATAATTATCACAAATCAGGTAACACAAATTAACATAGAGTTTAGCGTACTAAATGTGAAAATAAACAACAAAGAACGCTTTATAATTGTTATTATTTTCAAACATGCTGCTAACTTACCTTTTTTTTTAAATCAAGGTTACCTTCAATAATTTACTTTAAATTTGGGAAAAATTGAAAAAAAATATTGAAAATATTTAGCTGCAAAGCACAAAGATATAGTTCTTTATAGAAATTAATATTTTCTTTGTAACTTAAAATGCTTTGTTTCAAGTTAATACTTACTTTACTTCATGTTTTATTTTGCAAGTAAAATCATTCAAAAGAAAAAAAGAAAGAAACAGACTCAACAAATAGTGAAGTATTGATACAACATAAACAAGAGACAGCTGCAGAAGGGGATGACATTACATAAACAACATGGGGTGCGACTTTAATAAGTCCGGTCAACGAGCCTAACAAAAAAAAAAGGGGGGGGGGTATCATTTCCGAACCGTAAGCTGAATAGCCACAGTTTGCATTTATTTTTAATTGCATTAAGCGCTTTTTTTCCTCGATTTTTGTGGGCTTGTTTAAAAGATTGCTAAGCAATTATTAAAAAATATTTTTATGAACACTTTTGTGAGATAAAGTTCTTAATACTTTCTGATTATTAATTTCTTCAAAATCATATTTCATTTTGCTATTAAAATATTTCATGTAGTTTTGTTAAGAATTAACTATAGAAGATCTATTGTTTACCCATTTCAAAATATTAATCTTACCAAATGGGTAGTGCAATATTTCATTGAAAATGATAAGTGTTACGTACACTTTCGTGAGAGAGCTACTGTATAAATTAGTATTGTATTGAATAAAATATTACATGTAGAGTAGAAGAAGAAAAAAAAAATACCAATACTTAGAGAGGGGGTGGGGGGGGGCGGAATATTTGTTTAAGAAAATAAAAATTGCAGAGGAAAGAAATTTTGAATTATTAAACAAAAACACTTCGTTCACCAGAATTACATTAGTAAAATTCATGAAGAAGAATGAAAACACATAACCATGAAACATATTCAACGTTGAAATTAAAAGCTTCAAAGTTCTATGCTATTTATCAAGGCGCTGTATTTATTATCTGCGTTGCTGTAGCAACGGTGGAATTTTTTTATGTAAGTTTAAATTCGTAAAAATGCTTTGATCATCTTTGTCAATTGTCTAACGGGGGGAAATAAAGGAAGTACGTTTTCGGAAACAAATGTCAACAAACACACATTTTCATTTGCAAATAAAAAATAACGCTAGTTAAGCCTAACGTGGAGGTGACTCAAAGTTAGTTTATACAGAATTCCAAACCAAATCGAACAGGTCGTTTTCAATTTTAATGTGTTTTAAATCCAACAATAAATATAACACTAAACAAAAATGTAACAAAACATAAAAGAAGGCACATTGCACATACAAATTTTAATAAATACTAACTTTCTTTATGAATCCTTTAGAATAACTGCCGTAAAATATTTTAACGAGCAAGTACAAGACTGAAACGAAAACTCCCAGAATGCACTGCAATGTGACGAAATCGGGACGAAATTATTTCGTGAAAAATTTGAGATTTCTGGTTTCGTCAAATATCACGTGATTCGGTGACGAAAGGATCGTAGAAAATAACGAAATAGTGCTCGAGGATTGCCGAATCGTCAAAATTGAGCGTTTCATTTTTGACAGTGCGGACGTCACGAGAAAATTTGTTGTAATTAACTCTGGGGTCGTCAAAATGGATATTTCGGGTATCTGTAGGTTCCTAGGCATATATCCACATGTGGTTGAGTCGAAAAAAAAAAAAACTCAACATTCATTCGGGGCTCAGAAAAATCGAAATTAAGGCCGATTTTTGAGTAAAAATTCTTTCGCGAATACAATACTTCCTTTTTTTTGTAAAAGGAAGTAAAAACAGGTCGTCCAGAACGAAAAGAGCCTACTACCGCATATGATATACCAACATCAATTTTGAAATTATAACAATGACTTCATATTTACGTTTCAAAGACTCAGAGGAAAGAAAAAGAATGGCAACACACAAGATGGATGAAAAATATAGAAAATACTTAAAGCACCTGGATGTAAAAAGATTGAAAACTTTGGCGTTGATGTAAATGAAGTAAGCTGCGTTAAGCCCTCGTTTCCTAGGAGCGAATCGCCGATCTTTGACATCGCTCCTCGCCATGATGCTGAAATCAAAGTCAACTGGATTCCGGCGTGGCCATTCACGACGCCGATTTAGCTCGGGCGAGCATGCGCAGAAGAATCAAGTTTTCTCCTCGTCGAGGAGCGACGCCGACGATCGGTGGGTCCGCTCCTAGGAAACCAAGGCTTTAGACAGCCTTTGCGAATGTCGGCTGTAGAGTTTGTGAAGAAGAATTATAAGAAGGATTTGATTTCTAATTACTTCAGACAACACTTTTATCGATAAAAATTACTTTATATCTTAGATATACTCAGAAAATATAATGAAAGTCTTCAATAAGACTAACTTTTTAGACCTGTGTTTGCTTTGAGCCAATTTTCTCAACTTCGTAAGTAAGCATGCGTGCTCTGAATATTTTTCGGAAGTTTTAATTTTACCCAATGAAACACTCAATTTTCCCAAAGGATAATGAGTATACAGGCATACCTGTGTCTAATGAGTAGATAAATTGAACCTCATCAAATAATAATTAAAAACCGCAATATTTCAATATTGTATCCAAACTTGCCGGATAATGAAATTTACCAGGATATCAGTGTCTTCACGTGACCTCCTACAAGGCCACCTTGCCTATAGCTTCATAAAAGCCACAATACTTGAATACTGTCTCCAGACTTGCCGAATAATAAAATTTATTGGGATATCACAGTGTCTCCCTGTGCCCTAGTATGAAAACGCCCTGCCTATAGGTTCATTAAAAACCGCAATAATACCTGCCCTACCTATAGGCTTTCAATAAATTTCACAGATGTATTTGTTTTGTTTTTGCTTTGTAATTTTCCTTCATACAAATCTGAATGTAAGTAGATATATCATAAATGGATACATTTAAAAAAACTAGTATGTTGTGGCCATCACGAAACTTTCTTCTATATTTTTCCTTTTTCTGATCCCTCCCCATACTTGACGAGGAAGCAATATTCCTAACAAAAACAAAATTACACATGCAAAAACTTGACGACCATCCCAATGTCTGAATTATTGCAAAAGCAAAGCAAAGAGCGAAAATTGAAAGTTATTTTAAAAGCCTTGCTTGAATTAATTACAAATATTTTATTTCTTAACAAACATAAGATGGCAACAGTTAAAAATTTTAAATCATTGAGATAATAATATTATCTCAATGATTTAAAATTTTTAACTGTTGCCATCTTATGTTTGTTAACATAAGATGATGGAAATATTATTTCCTATCATTTCCATACAATTAAAATCGCGAGAAATACGCAGACGACAATCTATTACGATTTATCTTTCTTATTGTTGCATAGGTAAAAATATTTTTATTCGCAAAAAAAAAAAAAACATCAACACCTCTTGGAGCGATCGGCGTCAAAATTGAACCAGAGCCTGTTTACATACGGATTCACATATATTCCAAATTTCAACCAGAACGTAGCATTACTTCTTGAGATAGGGCACTCAAAATGGAAAAAAAGAACGGGTGATTGCGCTACCCCCTTTTTAGCTGTTGACACAAAAATAAAATCAGTTCTTATACCCACTAAGGGCTACTTGCTGATAAATTTTTCTTTCATTCCGTTCATTATTTCTTGAGATACAGCAATCACAATTGACGACAAAAAACGTTCTATAGCTCAACCCCCGTTTGAGTTATTGACACTAAAATTGAATCAGCACCTGTTCCTGTTAATACCAACATATGGACCAAATTTTGTTTGATTCCGCCAGTTACTTCCTGAGGAATAGCAAGCACGCGTAACTCGAAAAACGTCCCATTGCTCCACCCCCCTTGGAGGAATTCGCGCCAAAAACTAATGGGCACAAGTTCACATAGGGGCACATATGTGTACAAAATTTCGTTCGATTTCATGCGGTAGTTTTTGTTGTAGAGCGGCCACAAAAAACTGGTCACACACAGACGTGACATACATACATACACACACACACACACACACATACACACATACACACACACACACAGACAGACAGACATTTTCCAAAAATGGTCGAAATGGACTCAGCACACCTCAAAACGTACGAATCCGTCAAAATTCGAAATTCGAAAATTTGCACGAATCCAATACTTTCTTCTATATATTAGATATAGAAGAAAGTAATAAAAATGTCGTACTAAAATTTTACTTGCTGTATCAAATAAGACCCACTTACCACATTTTAGACATACTTGCTTCAAAGTTTAGTAAAAGATGGGTGACCCACTTACCCCTTCATATGGGGTAAATGAGACAACTATCTGATTTTTTTTTTATTTTTTTGTCGATAGTTGTGAAGAATATTTTTTAAAGCATTATTTTAATAAATAATGATTAACTTGGGATTATTAATAAAGTAAAGATAAAATAATTCAATACCTTCGATTTGTATTGATTTTTTTTTTTCTTTTTGCTTCAAAACTTTTGTATAAGGTTTCAAAAACAAACTGTTAAACGAAATGGTTTTCACTTTCCCTTACTACCAACTAACCCAAGTATTAAAACAAATTTCAATAATGATTTATGTATTTTTATATACTTTTCACTAAATAAATTGTAAAACCGCAATGCAAACTAAATACCGAGAAATATACATATCTGATCATGTCATTTATGCCCTCTCTAGATGTTGAATCTGCTTTATAACTATTACAATATTTCAAGTACACCAAAATTTAATCCCAATAGATCGCCCAGCAAGGAAACATTATCAGTTACCCTTATGATTAAAACATCTCCATATCAGTAATAAACAAGCTTGAACAACCTATTTGAAATAAATCATAACTTCGAGAATTGCTTCGAATAATTCAGCGATAATTTCTGTTTGAGATGCAAACTTCAGATTTCGCGTAAAGTTATCACCACTGTGCGGTTTCACAGCGATTAATAACATATACCTGAACTGTATTTCAATTTAGGAAATTAGCTCTCAGACGCAATGCAGTAAAGATGTAGTTTCTAAATATTTTGAGTGTTTTCTTGATGCATGAATGTCATTTCCTGGAATGACGTTGCTTGAAGGTATGTTATCTGGCACATTGCAAAATAGTGTGGTTACATCATCAGTAAATATTGTAATAATGTTTATGCACCTATTTAAAAAATCATACGAGGGAGTGAAAAGCAAGCAGACGGATGTAAGTGGACTTTTTAAAATGTTAATCAAACGGGTTTAAAGTTCAGATCCTTGGTAGGTTTTCCTTGACTTTTTTTTAAATCTTTAATGTACAGCAGCACCTACCAGGACAACTAGTATTGTGTATTGGACTTTGCAGGGGCCAATTTAAAAAGCGTATAATTGGTAAAAACGTATAATTAGTAAAAACGTATAATTGATAAAAACGTATAATTGATAAAAACGTATAATTGATAAAAACGTATAAAAGAGAATTGTATAAACGGTGCTTCACTGTATCTGATTTAAACCATTCAGATGAGATATGGAGGGATTTAAGATTTTGATTCATGAAACCAAGACCCCAAGTCACGTGATAAATTTAAAGCAAAGCATTGGAAGAAATCGGTTTTTTTTCTGCTTGTTTCGCCCAAAACGTGCCAACCATTCGTCGTTGTTGAGTCACGTGATTTGGGATTTTTAGGTCAGTTTATGCTAAGCCTATGATTTGACCTGATCCATCCATTTTAATTCCTGCTCAAGATTAAAACTTATTTGAGAGTACTTTAGGAAGGGGGGTGTCCACAACATTTTTACTTGAAACAACAAAAGTTTAGAGGTTAAGCCAATGAAGGGAGGGGGGAGCGGGAGGAGTTCACAAACCTTTTCTGAGACATAAGAGTCAAAATTCTGTTTTTAGAACCTCAGTTTTGTAGTAACTCCGAGGGAATAGTTTTTAAACACCATCCCCAAAAGTAATCGAATCTCGTTTAAAATTGCATTTTTTGCAACTTTATTTTCTTAAACTTACCGGAGGGAATCCCCTGAACTTCATCCCTTACTCGAACACTACATTTAGATAGATGGTGTACAATCGCGTCTTCAAGACATGAATTCTGAACAATGTGCAAGGAAAGGCACCCTAACCTATGGTTCTCCTGACATCCCCAAACTCTCCTAAAATAGCCTTTCTGAAACTTTAAATTTAAAAAGTCTCCAGGTAGGGGGTTTTAAACCCCATTTCTTCCCCTAACGTCCTCAAAGATGCCCTACACTTGCGTTTTAAGGACTACAACTCCGAAACATCGCCGATGCATAAGTCCCTTTAAAAAGGGGTGGTCGCCCCTCCCCCCCCCCCATCCCCTCCACTGTATCCGCCCTTGAGGTACATTACATGAAGATATTGTTTCATTTCTTTCCGATCAAAAAAAGTTATGTCCCGCTTGTAACCCCTTTTCTCCTATTGTCACAATTTCACGTACCTTCCCCCCTAAAGGCAGCAAGACATTAGTTGTAAACGTCTTCTATCCTTCGAACACTCAAAACTTTGAACCTGGTTGATGTTATTTAATTATATTGTTACTATTATTATTATTATTATTTTGGATTTAAAAAAAAAAAAACAGAAAAAAAAGAAAGAAAGAAATGAATAAATAAATAAATACAACAAAAGTACTTATTTTAGCAGACCTTAGTTCTTAGCGAAAATGAATCGTTGATTACGCGAGCTGAAAATTTCACGAAATTTATATGAACAATACCGAATTGAAAGATCCGCCACAATAAAACAAAATAAAAAAAATCACGAGGCTAAAATTTTTCGATTACGATGGGCTTGCGAAAATAAGTGCTTTAGCAGCAAAAAATAAACATGTATTTCCTGATTTTAATTTTTGAAAATATATATGAAGATAATGCATACTAAAGTAGAATTACTTGTCCTTTTGACTTTTTCAGATAATAAACAAAAATCTATGCAGAGCAATATATAATTATATTTTAAAAACTTTCGTAAATACCAGTACTGTTTGCAAATATCGATAGCCGTTCAATGTGCGACAAATAGCCCTATCTAGCTGTTTTCTTTGAAACCAGTTTGTTCGCTCAGAGCGCAGTTTAAAAGTAAAAACAAAATCCACTTTGATATAACCTTAAAAGTAATTCACAAATATGCAGCCATCAAATTTCCGTCTTTTGCCGAAGAAATGCTGTAAAATAAATAGTACAGGCGGTATACGAATCAACTAAATTTAATAATATCTCTAACTGAATCGTTACTTAATTGCCATCCGGCACGTAAGTAACATGTTTAAATTCCACAAGTGATAATAACTACAATTCAAAAGTAAAATTACACACAAATAACAGTTTTCTCATTTAAAATTTCAATGTTTCTGTTCCCTCCATAACATATCCTGGCGTTAATTGTCAACGAGTATAAAACTATATATATACGCTGGCTGTTATAAGAAATTTCGAATGAACAAAAAATAGAGAAACAAACGCAGCCGTAAATGAGTTCAGTACACTTAGCAATCACCGTATGTCCGTAATACATTATACAAGTGAAAATACAGTAATTGCAGTAATAGAGAATGAAATATTATTTTTATATATTTTGCAGTTGGTAGAAAATTGTTGCGGGGTTTGACAAAGAATATATTAGAACACTGAAAACTCATTAAGGAAAAGTCTGATTAATTCATCAAAACCAAACAATTCACCAAGGAAACGTTTGTTATGGAAAAGAAATTGTCGTACTCTTTTAGGAAATGTAGAGCAATTAACATATGGCACAAGAAATTAAATCATAAAGATGTATAGAAATTTTTTAAAAAAATGCACTTACCATTCTGCACACTTGATCAAAAGAATGTCATATGAAGTGAAAATTCACGGTAAAGGCAGATTACTAACATTTATATCACACAATCTGTATATTTAAAATAATCAACTAATACTATATACCTATTTTTAGTTTTATAATCAGATTCCAGCTATAAACATGAATGAAACACGTGAACCGTCAAAATTCAGTATGCCAACGTAAACAAGTTTCAGATAGGAACTCTGCACCAGCACCAGTGGAAAGTAGACACAGGGTCAAGTTCGAATGAGCCAACCAGATGAGCGGCGTACCAGGGGTACATTCGGAAACAGGCACCGGTCGCACCGGTGCCACCGCAAGCGTTCGGAAACGATCGAGTCCCAATACGTTTTCAATTAGGGGCTCAACCGTTTCAACCGCTTGCGGTGGCACGGGTGCAACCGGTGCCTGTTTCCGAATGTAGCCCAGAAGTCAGTCTAATAAATTCACTAATCAGCCCATTGGTCGTGCCCAGATTAACTCCATCAAAATGATCGGTTGGGGCCGTGGTAGCCTGATCGGTAAGGCATTGGACTCGGGACCGGAGGGCCTCGGGTTCGATCCTCGCTGGTCGAAGACCCACCGTCGTCATTAATGGAGACTGGGCGACGTTAAATATGCTCGTGGTCTCAATGTCCTCCAAGTGAAACGATACCTCTGGGGGTGCTAGTACTAGGTAGCTATTAGCTCCTGGGCTAGTTCAAAATTCTCACTAACTGTTCGATCCGGTGATGGTGCTGCCATCTATCGGTATATAAAATAATAGAGGCAAGGCACATAGTATGCAGTCCTCGATACAAATACACTTGAAGTCAGTTGTGACTCTTGAGTAGAATTGAATAGAAAATGATCGGTTGGAGCCTCCGTGGCTCTGTGGTAGATGCTTCGTCTTCTAAGCCGGAGGTAGTGGGTTCGATTCCTGTCGGTACCTTGGATGTTATTTATTTCTCTCGTGTTGTAAATCTTTCTTGTGTTTGTCCGGAGGCAAGACGCTTGGCACGCAGTCCTCTATGTATGTGAAGCTGGTTAGCTTCTAAATAAATAAATGAGTAAATAAAAATGACCGGTTACAACCGCTGGCAGTTCCAACCAATCTAAACTCAGTAGCTTTAATCCGTTTTCTAAAAGAGTCTTTGTGTGCATTCGTTTGATTAAGTCACCAGTCATAACCCGAAAGCACTCAATAGAACCGAAACTGACCACCAGCGTCAGTAACTGAAATGTGATCAATCACTGAGTAAACCGATAGCCATATTTGAACGTGACCATCGTCTATTAGAAAATACTCATAATAGGCATTTTTTCCCATTAGTGCAATCATTTTTCTGTACTCTACAGTGAGTACTATCGGTACATTTGGAAACAGGCACCTGTGCCACGCAAGCGTTCAGAAACGACCGAGTCACAATGCGTTTTCAATTAGGGATTCATTGTTTCGACAGCTTGCGGTGGCATCGGTGCGACCCGTGCCTGTTTCCGAATGTAGCCTATGTGTCACAAATAGAACAAGTCAGAAGAAAATCCATATCAAAAAGATGAAGAAATAACACACAGTTCACCGGTGGAAATCAAACCCACTGCCTCCTTTACTGCGCGCAGGCACCTGTCAGAGCTACTGCTTTACACCACTCGGCCGCAAAAGCCTCTCTCCCCTCAGAATCGTCGTTGCTGTGGAAAATTAGAGACTTAAGAACATCATTTATTAATTAATAGTTTTTTAATCGGCTTAAAACTTCTCAATCTGAACTAATAATAATTTATAAACCTTTTAAAATTTGTTTTCTAAACCTACAGGATGTACGAAAAGTCCTTGATACATTATTAAGGTTCTTTAAGCTAAATGCGTCAAGGACTTTTTGGACATCACGTATTTCTTTTATATTATTCTACATTTAATGCAATACTCATTTTAGATATTTATGCAAGCTCTTATAAGCCCGCTGCTAAGAAAAAATATTGGGTTAATGGATAGGCAAAAATGGTATGAATATCGATAACATTTCATATCGTGTTAATACAATTTTAGAAAGTGGCAACTCGATTTTACGAATTGGTTATGGACAACGTGTAGTTTTATTCTAAACTTTAGACAAGCTGTCGGTGTGCTTAAGGCGGCTGCTATGTTTTAATTTTACAACAAAAGTAGTTTTTAACTTTTTATACAAGTAAGTTTTTAGAAAGTTTTCAAAGCTTACTTTATTTAATATTGTGAATAAACACATGCATCTAATGCAAGCTTTTGTTTCTGTATCAGTTCAGTCATAAGTATTTGAATCAAAATTACCAAATAAGGAGCAGTTTATCATTAAAAATTTGTTGCATTCTAATACAAGATATAATAGAAATGTTATTAACGAGATCCAATCTACCTAAATGAAAGTTTCAAAATGTATTATAGTAGAGTCTCGAAAATCGCAGGTAATTGGGGTTCATGCCACCTCGGATTACTGAAAACTCTGATTATCCGGAAAATTCTTCCAGATTAATTTTTTACACTTTTCCGATGACTTAAGGGGTAGCCCCTTTTACTTCCTTATACAAAGAAAAGCAGTATTGTTGTCGTGAAAAATTATCACTGAAATTTCACCATAAATTTCGTTTTTAACTACCCGTAAACGAATTTGGATTTTTCCCCACGAAGTCTGTATGTACGTATTTACCCGAACAAATTTGTAGGCAACCAAACATATATTTTGACTGAGTCGTTGCGCGAATCCATTTCAACGAGTTTTGTCACAACGTTAGTATTTGTGTGCTTGCGAGCATATTTATCTCGCATACCACAAAAACGGTTAGTTGTAGAAGATCTCTGTTTCATCTTTCGTATACATTATTCGGAAGGCGTCAAGTTTTGAACCTTCCTTTTTGACTATCATCAGGTATATTCTAGTATTCCAAAAGGCATGTTTACACGTTCTTTGCGGCAAATCAATGTTACTTTCACGCATCAAGTTATCATCTTCAAGGCATTTCGTAATTCACATTGTGCAGTCGATGAGTACACGTATATCGTGCCACTTAAGGAGTGTTTTTGACAACAACCTCTCAATGCCTTTTTCTTTAATTACTGCATTTTCATATTTTTATTAAAATAATTTTCTTGGAACTGAAAAATGTAAATGAAAATATAAAGTAAGCACCTCGATTTAAGCGGAACCTCAAACTTTCGAGACTCGGATTATCGAGACTCTACTGTACTCCATTTTAAACCTTTGACTAATGAAATGAATTTTTGCGGTATGGTGAAGTGAATGCAGCCCAAACATGATTCTTATGCACTTGTAAATATTTAGAATATCATAGTAAAAATTTTCTAGTGATTGTTTTATTTATTTACATAAATACAACTGAAACAGTACCTTAAGGAGAATATATATAAAACCATGAATATCAACATTACAAAATGTTTGAACGCAAGAGTTCATTTCTTTTGGGGTGCACGATAACCAACATCACTAGTGAAGGGTAAGATCTTTCATAAATGTGAATGTAATACTGTTCAAGTAATGGAAATGACATTTAAAAGAGCAAATATATTTGCTTGTGTTTGATTTATATATATCGCGCATTGGCAAAGAAATTGGCACAGGTTAAAAGCTTGAAAAAACGTACTAAATATTGATTTAACATATTAATTTAATGCTATATCTTGCTACAAAGCTAGCACAAAGTTAGCTTCATAACTGGTGCCAGAGCCCCGTCATTCTGATTTTGGTCATAGTGCACATTTATGTTTCAGGGCCCCCCTCTAGGACAAGACCAAGATATTTGAAGACACTGGGCACGAAACTCATTTTGTGCATCCCCCCCCCCTAATCCCGCTTATTTTATATAATGAAGCAATAAAATATTTCGATACTTGCGTATTAACACAGTCATGCTAAATTTTGTAGTACCTCATGCATAATATTACATAGCATTTAAAAAGTAAAGAGATATAGTATATGATAATTATGTAAGATGTGATTTAACTTTGCCCGTTGCAGTTAACCGTAAATATCAAAATTATCTATGATATAGCTTTTAATAGTAAATGCAGACTAAACTTGGGGTGGTGTTGCGATTTGTCAAAGAGATTAAATTTTTAGGGGAATTTTTAACAACAAATAAGATATTTTCCTTGTCTTGGCATTTGTAAAAATATCAAAGATATCATTTTACTCTAGATTCTGAATGAAATCATCATTTAATTTTAATTACTATGATAAATTAAGTAAATTTTGGCCCCCCCCCTGAAATCTAAGAGGAGGGGCCTGTGCCCCTGCGGTAATCAGGCTCTTGTGATAGAGTAAAAACTATATAATCAATAGTTACTTTAAAATTTCATAATTTAGAATCAAAATTTTTTGAACTTAGAGTATTTATTAGTTTAGGGCAACAGAAACTAACCTATAAACATCACATCGTAATGGTTTTGCGCCTGATGCAGTTTTTCAGATGAAATCACTTCAAATTATTGCGTAAAACCTTTATTTTCTCCAATGCTGTTTATTTTTTAACTGTCACTTTCCTTGCCGGGGTGCTATATGTTGATAATAAAGTTTTGTCAATGAAATAATAGTAACATTAATAAAAAGTTTTTTATAATGTGAACGATACACTTATTCCTCTTGATACTGATTTCAAAAATCAACTATTAGACTTTTAGAACAGTTAATTTAAATCAAGTTTTCTGTTTTTGTCTTATGGCTTCATATTCTTTCATTGAAAGCAGAATTCGACATCAATCCGAAAGGCATGTATGCAAATTTCCGATAAATAAGTATTTCACCTCAATTCAGAGTTTTGCTTAGAAATAACACATGGAGCAAATATACCCTAAGTTATTTAAAAATAAAATCACCTTTTTTTATTTTGTTCACTATCTTTAACAGAAATCATATGTATGAATATGTTATAAAATTTTATGTTCTCGGTTTGCTACACAAGATTCAAAGGTTTATTTTACAGAAGCTAGTTTTTAGTTGATACTATATTAGTCACTAAAAAAATTTAAGATGCTCATTCGTAAAATAGTTTGCTTTTGAATATTAAGTTTTATTAAACACTAGTGGTTCCCGCACGGCTTTGCCCGTAGTTGAAAATTAAAAGGTCATTCTGTTCGCCTGTATACAGTGAAACCTCCATTAACGGACACTCCCGAATAACGGACACCTCTAATTAACGGACATTTTTGCAATTCCCAGTCCCTCAATATAGGCCATTCCATGTAATTCACTCTGAATAACGGACACTCCGAATAACGGACAGTTATTTCACAAAAAATTTCTTTTGCGATCGTAGCACTTCCGGTTTTTTTTTTCTTTTCACAGAATATCTTAGTAACTGCTTGCCTTACAAAGCTTTTCATCCTCCACAACTGATATTCCCTCCTCCCGTCATTCCTTTATCACTGTTTCTTGGAATTAAAAGGGTGGTAATGGACAGAGGCAGGGTACTTTTGCGGGCAGCAAAAAATGAAAAAGAAAAAAAATTCATAATTTTGTTACGGCTAGTTTTGAGAATATTGAAGTAGATAAGTGAAAACTGATGTCAGTACGTACAATTAACGTACGTTTTTCTTAAGATTTTAATGAATTTTATGCACAATAACTATTCAAAAGTTAAGATTTAAAAAAAGGAAACTGGGCGCTTTTTCTAACTGAGGCTCTCGGGAGATGCAATTGAGCACACCGGCGCCGGTAGTAGTCGGCTTTATGGCGCCGTGGTTTCGTTGGGTTGTTTAATTTTTTGACATGAAAAAGATTTGCTCATATTCAAGGTCATATTGCCAACTGTCAATCATGCAATAGTGATACTGAGATAAAAAAAATAAATTAACCATAAAAAGGGTGGGGGAGGGCGGGGAGGGGGGTTGCTCCTTCGAATCGCCGCCGTTGGTAATGAGATATTCATACCCTGAGATGAATTGAGAGGCAAGTGAACCTGCTTTTCACGCAGCAATCGTAGCTTTGCAGTTGCAAACTTTCCTGAAGGCGTGTTGATTTAGTTGATTTTTTTGTGTGACAATATTATTTGAGTTTTAAAATGGCAACTAAAAGAAAGAGACTAAAATTGAAAGTAAAAATTAATGTTTTGGATGATGCCGAAAAACTAAAAATAAGTGTGCGTTGTCTTACCGATCATTTTCAAGTTGGAAAAACTTAAATCAACGAAATTTTAAAAGATAAAGACGAAATTAGAAAATTGTGAATTGTGAGTTCGAATGAAAATTTAAAAAATGTAAAGTTTCGTAAAACAGAAACCAGTGAAATCAACGAGGTTGTCATGAAATGGTTCAGAGCTGCTCCTGCAAAGAACGTCCCAACAAGCGGGGTATTACTCCAAACATATTAATTACACTTGACGTAAAATGTAGTAAACCTTTCGCAATTGTTTCGATTATGTTCTACAAAGGGAACAACAGCCCATTTTGAAAAAGGTAAATTAAGTAGTTCCTCCTAATAGCGGACACCTCCCAATAACGGACAAAACTTCTAGTCCCTTGACTGTCCGCTATTCGGAGGTTTCACTGTATTTACAAATAATGGATGACAAGTTTCTCGCCAAATGGCTATGTTCATTCGCTCTCCCATTCCACGTCATGATAATGTCGTAATTTACTCGTCCATCTTATGATAATTTTGCTCAGGAAAATGTTTTTAAAATTGAAATAGAAAAAGAACAAAATCGACTTTTCGAAAAATCGCTTCGAGGTGCACACCCTATGTTACAAACTAACTTTGTGCCAAATTTCATGAAAATCGGCCGAACGATCTAGGTGCTAGGCGCGTCACAGAGATCCAGACATCCTCCAGACAGAGAGACTTTGAGCTTTATTATTAGTAAAGATAAAAAGTAATTATGATTTTAAAATGCTTTTTAATGTTTTATGAAAATAGGAGCAATGGTTTGTGCATTTTAACCATTGATTCTTAAGGTAATTAAGTATTACACCCAAGAATTGGAATTTTGCATCGAATTTTGTAATGTTCGCATACATTGCCTAATTTGTATATGACGTCTCTTATGGTACTGTTTCAAATATGTTTGTACAAATTACAAATTAAAAATTAAAATAAGAAATGTTAATTCCTTAATTTTGAAAGTTTTGAAGGACACAAATAAGTTACTGCGGCTACATAGTCTTATCACTTACGTTAAAAAATCGCCTGATCAGTTATAAGATTTAAAATTACTAGTCTCATCTGATAATCAATCAGTAGCAGAAGGGTTAAAATGTTAAAAGGGGCCTTAAAGTTTAGTTTAAAAATCTGTTATATGGAATAAAATATACGTATCTTTCAAGCCTTCAAATTACTTTTTCACTTTTCCAAAATTCTAGTAAGGCACGAACAAAGTTTTAAAATATTTTATCAAAAATAAAAGAAACAACGTGCGAAACACAGACAGCCCATCTCGGCATTTTGCAGTCTGTGTTTTGGTCAGTAATAAACAAAGCATTGCTTTTTACTGCTTAAAAGAAAAACTATACTTAACCTTAAACATTTTAAAAATAAACCTGTTCCGGTTTCTGTGCAAGTTTTCAAAGTATTTGTTCATTATAACCAAAAACTGCCAATACTTTCATAGCAATTTAAAAATGCAGGGGTTTGGGCTTAACCCGATATATATCACTTAAAAGGCTATCACAGGTCACATTCTAAACTTGTAATTCGGTATTTCAAGACTCAGTTACTCTGTATATCTATAGCTGTACAAAATTTTAAAATTTGGCAAATTACTTTAGTGCATTTACTTTAAAAATCTTTTCTATTGTATGAGATAGTAATAAAATTTTTAAATCATTTGAAAAGCCCTGGCTATAGGGCGGTAACCTACTTAAATTACCATTTGAAATGCTCTAAGACTATTGCAAATGCTTAAATGCCAAAGGTGTAAATACACCATTTTGGCATAGGTACAAGAACCATGTTTATATAGAAATGAAGTGAGAAATGTATTGCAAATTCAGTACTTAAATCCGTTCTATGATTAGGGAATATTAACGCAGTGAGGCATAGCAATTCAAAACCAATTGCAAATGCAAGATTTAGGTGTCGCGAGGAATCACTTTCGGTACTTAAGCAATAGTTTGGCATTCTTGAAGTACCCTATTTCTGTACACAAAGTTCCGTCCAGAATTAAATGAGGCTACTTTTCCGTATATTGATATCGAATTTTTAATATCTGATCAATATTCTCAAAATCAGCTAAAATCGCAAGTTATTTCAAACGTAACTTTTAAACCTGATTTCTTGAAAAAAATGCATCGCTCATCCGAAGAAATAGATGCGTAAAAATAAATAAAAGACCATAAAGTAGTAAAATCTTTTAAAAAAAGCAGCTAGAATTTTTTTTCACTAAAAACAATCTTTAATCGCTTTCAAAACGGAAAAAAATGAAGAATAAGTTTATTAAAATAAATACAGAATGTCAAAAAAAAGTGATTTGTTTTTCCTCTGTAGCCAAAACAATTTTAAGGGTGACAAAATGTACTTTCAAAATAAGTAAAAAAAACATCAAAATATCAACTTCAAGAAATAATCTTAACTATCAAAAAATAATAATAATTATCTGCGCATAAATTTATGTAGAAACATATAGGACCCTGAATTGCGCCGATAAACACTCAATACATACTAAAACATGAAAATAAATTAGCGTGAAAAAAACAAACAAATCATATCAATAATATAACAATTCAAAGCAAAAACCATGGTTGTGGAGTCAGTCAACCTCATTTCGGGGTAAAAGAGTCCGATTCGAGAGTCGAAGGCTTTTAATTCCGAGTCGGAATCTGTGATTTTCCCTTCAAGTCCGAAACTCTAGCAATGTTCGCAGAGTCTGAATCGGACTTCTTTTGGGATAAGGGAGTCGGAGTCAGAGTTGAAGAGTTGAGTCAGTTATTTCCCTCCGGGGGCTCAAAATTTTTGCCGAAGTTACGGAGTCGGAGTCCGAAAAATTTTCCGGTACAGGTGTTGGACTATTACTTGACTACCCAAAATTCTAGGAATCAGAGTTGGGAGCCGATCATGAAAAGCTATTTCCATCAAAATTTGTTTGAAGTAAAACCGCCTTTGAGTTCGGGATCTACATTGATTTTTAGTTTCGCTGGAGGCACTAATGTTAAGAGATTTTAACTGCTCGAAAATGAACTGAAAAGCGTTCAAATAAAAAATATATTTTCGATACAATGCTCTTCAAAAACTTTTTCTCAGAGTTTGCTTGAAGCAAATGCACCGAAGTTCAGGATTGCCTTGAATTTCCAGTAGGCGCTAATGTCAAGTTTTTTTTTTTTTTTGACTGTTCAAAATGAACGAAATATTGTTTGAATCAAAGAGTTAAATAAGGTGTAGAGACGGGTAATCCAGTTGTTAAAAGCGAACATTTATTGTAAATTGCAACAAAACACATTACCATTAAAAGAAATAAATATAAATTAATCAGTTCCATCTCGGAATAACATTTACACAACACATCAATCCATATACCGCGCGCTAGCCAACTCAGCTGGAGACTTTTAAATAAACTTTGCCAGATTTGCATGCGCTGTTTCTCTGAGTTTAGGCCGTTGCCACAGACTCCCTCACCAGTCTCACAAGACCATTGGGAGACGAAAACGTACTTTGCGGCCAAACCTTGTTGTAACTCCAGGAGTCCTTGGATTGGAATCTCCAGCAATTAAAAATGCTGGTTTTAAGCGATCGATGTGAACGATCTTTTCCTTGTCGTTCACCGAAATCAAAAAGTTCTTGTCCATTCTCTTTAGGACCTCATAAGGCCCTTCGTATGGCGGCTGCAATGATTTTTTTACAGCATCTAAGCGCACAAAAACATGTGTACAGTTTTGCAGATCTTTAGGGATCTAAATCCGTTGTTGACCATTCCGAATAGGGGTAGATGGACTTAGCGAGCTAATCAGTCTTTGAAGACGTGCAACGTAGTCAGGCATATTAGATAAAGTTTTTTCTTCATACAACTGTCCAGGTAACCATAGAGTTGACCCATAAGTCAGCTGTGCCGCGGACGCGCCAAGGTCTTCACGTAACGTAGATCTGAGTCCCAACAGCACTAATGGAAGTGCTTCAACCCAATCGGATTTGTAACACATCAAAGCTTGCTTCAATGGTCGGTGCAGTCTTTCCACCAGACCGTTACTTTGGGGTCTGTACGGCGATGTCCTTGCTAATTTTATGCCAAGCATCTTTGATAGACTCGTAAAAAGTTCAGATTCAAACTGTCTGCCCCTGTCACATGTTATCCTTTGCGGAGTACCAAATCGAGAAACCCATGACTGAAAGAAAGCACGAGCTACCGTTTCTGCTGTTATATCCGTAATTGGCACAACTTCAGGCCACCGCGTAAATCTATCCACTATAGTCAAGCAATACTTAAAATTTTGAACTTGTGTTAGTGGACCTATTATGTCTAAATGAATATGAGAAAATCTCTCATCCGGAACAAAAAATTGAATTAACGGGGATTTAGTATGCAAATGTACTTTAGTCTGCTGACACGGAACACAAGCTCTGCACCAAGCAGTTATATCTTTGTTTATATTTGGCCAGACATATTTGCTATCGATAAGACGTTTTGTAGCACGTATGCCGGGGTGAGACAAACCGTGCATTGTATCAAAAATTTTACGCCTTAGAATTTGCGGAACAAAGAATCTATTATAATTTCCTGATGTATCACAATATAGAGATTTATCGGTACCAGGCATAGGAACTTTAGCTAATTTACCACTGTACTTAATTCGTCCCTCTAAAACGTCCTGAAGTTCTTCATCCTCAGATTGTGATTTTTCCCACATTTCTATATCATCTAGAGATGAAAATGTGATCTCCGATATTCGCGATAGGCTGTCCGCAACCAAATTTCCCTTACCAGGTAAATATCTGATATCCGTAGTAAATTGAGATATGAAATCCAACTGACGGATAGTTCGGGGGGAGGATTTTTCATGTTTCCGCCGAAATGCGAAAGTTAGAGGTTTGTGGTCTACATACAAAATAAATTTCCTTGCCTCTAACATGTATCGAAAATACTGAATTGCACTATATGCTGCCGACAATTCTCTATCATAAGTTGAATATTTACACTGAGTAGCCGATAGTTTCTTTGAAAAAAAACCTAAAGGCTTGGGACCTTCGGGGGATAATTCATGCAATACACCACCCATCGCAAAATCACTGCAATCAGTTGTTAAAGCAAGTTCTGCATTAGTAGAAGGGTGATAAAGCAAAGTCGCTTCCGCTAAAGCACTTTTAATTTTTTCAAAGCTTGTTTCTGAAGCAGTATCCCACGGAATTTCCCTCTTATCTCGTTTTTTTGCTTTAATTAAAAACTTATGAAGTGGCGCTAAAATCACGGCGATATCTGGAATAAAGCGATGATAATAGTTTACCATACCCAAAAAACGTCTAAGTTCAGAAATAGTTTTGGGTTTAGGGAACTCTACCACTGCCTTCACCTTTTTTGGATCTGGCATACACCCCTTACTGTTTATCATATGTCCTAAAAAAATTATAGTTTCTTTCCCAAATTCACATTTTGATTCGTTTATGACGATCCCGTAGTTAAGGAAACGTGTAAAAATTTCTTCTAAATGCTTTTTATGCTGCTGGTGATTTTCACTCGCGATTAAAATGTCATCCAGGTATGGAAAACAGAAATTCAACCCTCTCAAAACCTCATCCAAAAAGCGTTGAAATGTTTGTGCTGCTGAACATAACCCGAAGTTTAGAAACGGAAATTCATATAACCCAAAAGGTGTTATTACAGCCGTTTTCGGAATATCAGGGGGGTTCACAGGAATCTGGTGATACGCCCTTATTAAGCCAACTTTCGAGAATATTTTCTTCCCGTGTAAAATGCTAACACAATCTTGAATGTGAGGAATTGGATATTTGTCCTGAACTGTTATACGATTTAGTGCTCTGTAATCGCCAGTTGGTCTCCAGTCATACTCGCCTTTTGGGACCATATGCAAAGGACTAGCCCAATTACTTTTTGACGGTCTACAAATCCCTTTGTCAAGCATATATTCAAATTCCTGTTTAGCTATTTGAAGTTGCGTTGGGTGTAACCGACGCGCTTTAGCTGAAACAGGGGGTCCCTCAGTCGGAATGAAATGAACTGTATTATGTTTCATTACCTTTTGTGAAAGAACATTAAGTTGTGTAATCTCAATATATTTCTTTAACAATTCTTGATATTCAGAATTCCCATAAATTGTTTTCACATTCGGAACCTCGCAAAATATCGATCGACCGCTTGCACTAAATTTAGTCACCGGATCTAAAATACGCCTTTTCTTTAAATCGACTAGCAATTCAAAATGCTGCAAAAAGTCCGCCCCTATTATAGGCTTTGTAACGTCAGCTATGATAAACGGCCATCTCAATCTGCGTCCTAACCCGAAATCTATATTTAATAACTTAGTACCGTAAGTATCAATCCCAGATCCATTTGCAGCGTACAAAGTGAATTCTTTTTTTCCGCTGTCTAAATTCAAAAAGGATTTTGGGTAACAAGAAACATCACTACCTGTGTCAATTAGATAGCTCGTTTGAGTTAAAATATCAGTGATATACAGTTTGCGACTAAATCCTGTTTTAGTAAAAGTCATAGAAACTTCCGACGATTTTGAAAAATTTGAAAATTTCGCTTCAAAAGCGCATGGTTTTACACATTTGGTAGCTTTGTCTTTAAATTTAAAATGATACCAACATAACCAATTATTCCGCTTTTCAGCTCTCAAATTAAATTGTTTACGGCCCTGAGATCGATTTGGAGACCTTGAGCGACTGCGCGTTTTTACAATTTTAGTAAGTTCGTCTACTTTCAGTTGCAATTGTTCCAACTGAATTTCAGTACTAGCAGTTTGGTATTTAAAAGTTTGCTTATCAATTGAGTTTACAACCAACCCAGTATATTCGCAAATCTTGTCTGCCATTTCCGCTAACTTTTCTAAATTTTCAGAACTGACCGCTAAAATTGTTTGCACTGGTACCGGTAACCTACGAAGCCAAATATTTTTTAAAAAATCATCATCTACATGACTCTCACTTAATTCTTTCATTTTTCGTAATAACATAGATGGAGATTTGTCACCTAATTCTAAGTCTTCAATTAATGTCTTTACTTTACGACTCTGAGAAAATTCGAACTCCGCTAACAATCTTTGTTTAAGTGCGGTGTATGGTTTTTCTGGCGGCTGACATAAAATATCGGTAGCATGAGACAAAGTTTCTGCATCTAGCGACGCAACCAAATGATCGAATTGCGTTTGTTCAACCGTAACGCCAGCTAACCTAAAACTAGCTTCAAGTTGTACAAAAAATAACTTCGCATTATTAGGCCAAAAATTAGGTACTTTTACAGAAACCCTATTACAACTTAAGTTTTCAGCACTTACTTCCTTTTGAGTCAAATTTAAATTCTCTTTTGTTTCCATACTAACATGAAACAAATATTTACTGAATTTGTAACATGAACAACTAATAGCTTAGGTACAATGCTACACTCAAGAACCGCAAAGGACACATGCACACAAAAGCAAGACAGTTGAAAAAAATTGAAGTTTTTCGTCGAAATAAATTACCTTCCGGCGAATTGCTGCAACACATTTTTTCTTGAAATCATTTCGCTACCAACTGATAACTGCGTGTTCGGGTCACCAATGTAGAGACGGGTAATCCAGTTGTTAAAAGCGAACATTTATTGTAAATTGCAACAAAACACATTACCATTAAAAGAAATAAATATAAATTAATCAGTTCCATCTCGGAATAACATTTACACAACACATCAATCCATATACCGCGCGCTAGCCAACTCAGCTGGAGACTTTTAAATAAACTTTGCCAGATTTGCATGCGCTGTTTCTCTGAGTTTAGGCCGTTGCCACAAAGGGAATGAGATGTCTACGCCGAGATCTTTCGAACAAAAAAAAAAGGTGAAATCTGACTATTCACTCAAAAGTTATTTGGTGGGGGCAGACAGACACAGACCGACAGACATTTTCACCATCTCAATATCCTACTCTAAAATTTAATTTCTCAATACTTATTTAATTTTGTTTCTCTTTGACTTTTTTTGCTTTTTGAAACATTCTTTCATGCTTCTTTCTTCTCCCTCGGACTTGAGCTGGGAAAACAAACAAAAAAGCAGTGTCTATAACTATATCTATATACAATACTATGTTAGAGTACTAATTTAAAGATGAGTATCTACTGCATCGTAAGATTTATGTATGGGTTACTAATTCAACTTTTAGAACATACTTGTGATCTAACGCAATCAATCTGACAAATTATGATGTCCCATGAGGGATGAATTTGCTTCTCTGGCAGCTTAGAAATCTACAATAATATATATGTGTTTCAACTTGAAACTTTGAAATCAATAAACAAAACAAACACATCACACCACTTAGTTCAAATATGTTTAGCGCCATCTGAACAAATGTTACCGACATTTTGATTATTTGTTTCTTGTTTATTTTTTAAAATTGGGTAAATTGACTGCAGGAAAAAAACTAGTAATTTTATTTCAAGATACTTTTTCACCTTTTTGTTTTGAAATATTTTCTTTCAAGTGAAACTTTGATTTGGTTTTACGACTTTGCAATATAGAATAACGAAAGAGCAGTGTAGTATTTATTTTTTTTGTTTTGAATATGATCAAGTATCATTCTAAACTGATTACGGTCAAGATTCAAGTCTTTACCTCTAGATAGGTTTGTCATATTTTTGAAATGTTCAACCACCTTAGAATGTCCTCCCACCCCCCAGACTCTCGAGTATTCGAAACCCTAAACAGATTACACACCCTTTGTCCGATTTTTCGAGTTAGTGAGTGTCGTATTCGCAAGCTTATCAATAAATGGTAACTAGATATGAACCTATACCAGAGGTAGTAAGAAATGGCACAACCAGATTAACTTTTAATATTTAATTTCTTACATGTAAATATTTATAAGTTACTTTAATCAGAAGAAACACTTTAAATGAGGAATACAAATTTGATTTTTTCTACGTGTGTTTTTGATTGGCCAGAAATTTACATTTTCTTTTGCGGGGAGGGGGGTATCTTGTTGCAAATTTCTTCGCAAAGTAATCCGTTATTAGTTTTACAAGTCAATGTTCACAAATCACGAAGTAATGATCCTAAGCAATCCTTCACGGTTATCTTTTATACTTTTTTGGTCATCTGTAGTCAAATTTCTTTTGTCGGGACGTGAATAAAACCGACAGATGCACCGAGATTTTGTCTGAAAACCGGGACTGTCCCGATCAAACCGGGACGTCTGGCAAGCCTACCTCTAGACATACCATTATTGGTGAAAATTTGACCAGTAAGTTTACGGCTTTAGATCAGTTTTATGAGCGCACAAAATAAAGCAATTAAGATTGTCTTTTAAACTACTGTTGCAGTAGAATCAATCTTCTATTTATTAGGATTAAATGTTTAATTCTCTGTCTCTGTCCCTAAAAGGATTCTGGAAATTAGCAGGTTATTAGTGAAACATTTATGAAGACTTAAGCTAAAATGCTTTTCAAATGAAATGTTTACTTTTAAGCGATAAAAATGGCAAATGTATATCAATGTTAAAAGTGTAGATATTGATTAGAAGTGCAGACAATTATCTGGATTTCTAACTACTATTTTTAAATTTAATACTTTTATGTATCTCAGAGTTGATTTTACTTTATAATTAAGTCGTACAACAGAGGAATTTCTTGAGTCTTCTAAACTATTTTTTCAGCAACACAAATTCTATTCAAACTGATCAAAAGCATACTTTTCTTGCAATGTCTCTTAAATGAGTGTGATAACTGTGATACCACAACATGTTACAGCAATATACAGTGACGTCACTGCAAGTCACAATGATCAGTCAGAGACTAACTGTGACGTCTTACTGAAGTCACACCTGGACACTTTTGGGACTTGTTTCATGTGACTTCACTGCGACGTTGTTGCAACTATTTATTTGTAACAGGTTTTGTTAATCAATGAAGAAGTCAATCCGTCATAATGCGATGCCATAGTAGACGGACATTCGTTATTTGATGCAACCTGCTGATGATTTTAGAGTGACGTTTCGTGATCGTCACGGGTATGCTTGGAAACATTGATCGGTAGCACCGGTGCCACCGCAAGTTGTCGGATGCGGTTGAGTCCCTGTTTGATGTCTGGAAGGGGGGCTGGGAGAACTTTGCATTTATTTTTCAGTTGTAGCAATTGAAGCTTTTAATTGTTTAAAGATTTCGTTTTTGCATTTTGTGCACCAAAATGTTTTGCAAAAAAAAAAAAAAAAGATGAAACTTAGAAATCTCTGTTAAAATAGCGTTCTTCCTGATCATTAAATACTTTGAAGCTCCAATGGCAGAAAGCTTTGTAACACTTTTTTCTGTCGCAGCAACTTTCAACCAGTGGGACGCGCCCTCTTGAATATGTGTGAATATTCTAAAAAGGGTGTATGACTATCTAAGAGTTTACTCACATTGAACTAAAATATTACTATGTAATGAAAACCGTTAGTTATTTAAAGAAGAAAGTTTCCGTAGTTTAGTGCAAATTTTTAATTAAATGCTTAGTGTAGTTGTATTGTCAAAAAACTAAATGCATCATGAGAGGGAGGAGATGAAAGTTAAGGTTGTCAACTGTATCGCGAATGCTAACAAGTGGCTTGTGAGCGTGTGTTTTTTTTTTTTTTTTCATTTTCTTGCGTGTTTGGTTTTTATCCCCCTTAAATTTTTGCCAAAGACTTTTGAAACACCCAAGTAGCTTTCCAAATTTAATGGCAGATTTGCTTCAAACAAAATTTCTTGGAAAAGTGTCTAATCGAAGAAAACAATCAAAAGAGAACAATACAAAAAATTTTAACATCAATGGCAACGGAAGGATTTCAAACCTTTTTTCTAAAAAAAGAACTTTTTTAGATCGAACCAAATATTAGAAATGGAAAAATTTTCTAGATTCTGAAGAAGTTAACCTTAAGTTTCAAGAAATAAATTGTAAATGAATAAAAATCGAAATATCTCCACTGGTTGGTATTAAAAGAATCAAAATGAAGTGAAATCCAAGTTCAAAAGATTTTATAGGTATAGTCCAAGCCAATCCAGGTAGGGCGGTTACCTTCATGATCATAAACTTTTTTTATCGAACATATGTTAAAATTCAGAAAAAAATGTAAGTTACAGGCTTATTTTTGTTTTCATCAGAACATTTCTGGCCCAAAATACATTCCACCAAAGATACATTCCTGGCCGAATTTTCTCTCTTGCGGTTTTCGACAAAAATTTCAAACTACTTTATCTCTGGAACAGTGTACGATATTTTGTTGCGTCTTGTTGTGTTTGAAAACGTGTTCTCTTTCAGATGGCATGGTAACCATTTTGAACTATCCTTAAATTTTCTTCCGCTTTACTTATGGAAAAAATATTTTTGAATTTTCGAAAGCGCAAATTTCACGAATTTTGATATTTGTTAATGTTGATCAGTATTATTGGAAGCAGCAAGGGGCAGAAGTCAATTTTATTTCGTTTAACCACATTTTGAATTTTAGTAGCCACTTTATCTAAGATTTTTACTTTTGTGAAAACCAGAAAGGACTACGCTAAACGAATATTTTAGTGCTGTACTTGAAAGGCTTCGATCGGAGAATCGGCTAAAGACTGCGTTCTTGTTTTCATTAAAAACAAACTCCAAAATGAAACAGCAACTGCGAATGAAAATAGGACTACAATAACTAAAATAAGTTAAATATAAGTTAAAATAAGTTAAAATAAGTTACAATAACTAAAATAAGTTCCTATGCCGGGCTGATGAGTGCTAATAAGCACGAAATTGCAGTCCTCGGCTTGAAATAACTGAGCTGGCGGTGTATTTCACGTATTTCTGCTTTAGCCCTGGCTAATGGGCGGTAATTTACTGAATATACCTTGCCTCGCGTTCAATCTTCGAGTTGAACCGAACCATTGCTTCGGTCACTCGTCTGGTCTGCTAATTATATATTAGCTACCAGTTTGTTTCGCACTCTTGGCTTCCTTAAGAGGTTTTCCATCTCCAGCTCAGTCACTTTCCTATGCCGGGCTGATGAGTGCTAATAAGCACGAAACTGCAGTCCTCGGCTGGAAATGACTGATCTGGCGGTGTATTTCACGTGTAACTAAAATAAGTGTCTGCTGTCACCTTGCTACTAAATAAAATTTTCAGATTTCTAGTCTCTCTACCTTAACATACAGTTCCTGAAAAAAACTGTAAAACCTATTGAGTTTAAATATGGCATCTCTAGTTTTCGTGTCGTGGAATGTTGTATTCAATAATACTTAACAGTAAAAAAAATGTTTGAAATTGATGTTTTTTTTTTTTTGGAAAATATTGATTTTTTTTTCAAAACGCTGTAGCGATAAAATTGGAAGACAGTTTTTTAAATAGTGCATATGGTCTTAAGGGAAAATGATTTTCTTTCAGGTTTAAAAAAAAAAGACGTAATGTCGTAAACCATTCCGAAGATAAAACAATTTGAAGTTTGTGTCGAAAATAGCAAGTGAGTAATGGCGCCCTGGTTGCCATGTTTGTCTATCTTGGCCGAGAAACGTTTTCGGGTAAAGCAACAATATTCCTGTAGCTTTCTTTTTTCTGCACTTTAACCTCGCACCCCGGCAACGAAAGTGGCACAGCTCAAAATTTTCGAGTAAAGTACGAGCTGTGAAATTAAAATCTAAATGTACTGTTCTTTTTTGCCACAAAACTCGCAAAAAGTTAGCTATGTAACTGGCGCGTTGTGACGTAAAAACGATAGAATCAATAGCGATATATCATTAACATTTCACAATTCATAAGGAATATTTTCAATTTTAAGTATACATTATAAATTTAGTAATTTTTATGTATGATCTTTTGTTCGTCGGAGCGCAAGCTAAATAGTAAACAAAATAGCTGAATCCTCATATAAATATTAGCGAATGATCGAGTAACGCTCCTGACGTCACCAAAAATGAAATTCGCGCCACGGCATGATTATTTGGTGGTATTTTTTGGTAATGGTTGACACGCGGGGAAATGCTTTATTTTGACAAGGCTGGACTGGATCCGGTGTGTTAACTGTTTTACTGGTAACTCATTTCAGGGGCATAAAGAAACGAAAAAGCGGTCAACAATGAAGGCTATCTTCTGGAGTTTAGGGTTCTTCCATTGGGGTTAGGGTTACAATTTTAACCATCAAAATATCATCAAATAGGCAATTGCTTCGTTCAAATGTAGAAGCAATTTTTACCTGTCACACCTTAACAGGCGATTTTCTAGTTTATAATATTCCCAATCTAAAAACTCATCAACGGTTAAAGTTAACTGAAAAATAAAGTCTAACATTTAAACTGAATTTGATATCAGTTTTACCTCATTTAATTTTCACGAGAAAAGATGATTATGTTTGTAAATGAGGCAGTTAGAAGCAAGGGAATGAAAGTGGACTATTGTGCATTCACGAGGAAAAGACACTTCGGAACGCCTCCCCGAAAGCAGAGCTAATTTTAGCGCGGGGGTGATCGCTACCGCTTGCAATTGAGGCAACCCTTAATTTGGCGGGCATTTAAATTTGTGAAAATGTTTTCGTGTTTAATTTCGTTTCTAGCTTCGCGTAATTGTCGTCTACGGGGAATCTTTACCTTTTAAACTGAAAATTTCAAAATTATAAATATTGTATTTACAAAACAAAAGTAAGGTATTTTGTTTTCCGAATGAAACATTTCTATTAAGGATAGGCTTTCTGAATTTTGAACGATATCCTTTTAAACATTAGCGTCCTATATTCGAAATTGCAAGTGCGCTGATGAAAAAAAAAAGGGGGGGGGGCAGGAAAATTTCATCGCCACACAGACTGTGGCATTGAAATGCTTAAGGATCGCGTTCTTTTTGAAGACTTAGTATCTCTCTCTATCTCCCTCTCTCTTTTCTTGAGGGGGGGGGGGGAGGTGACTCAGCAGCTCTTAGGAGCTGGGTCTTTGATGGATCTGTATGGATTGTACAAAATTTCTGATAATACAGAGTGGATATACAGTCAGTAGATCTACAGTAGCAGTTATTTTTTAAAAATGCTGAAAACATTATTCGAACAAAATTTACTTCCCCCCCCCCCAAAAAAAAAGAACCTGGTTGAACAAAAGGCAGGGACTGGCCAATTGTTCAAGAAAGGATTTACATGTGAGAAATAAAAGTAAATGAGAAATCAATAAAAAATCAATCTGAAATATATTAATGCAATTGACTATTAAAATCAAGATTATTTCTCTATGTATTGCATGAACGTTAATGTTTAGAAATATGTAATAATTTTCGGTGCTTTACAAAAAGTGACTTTGGTTGGAATACTGTTTTAAAATTATAGGTTCATCGGTTAGGCCGTCTTAAGAGATGGCGACTACCCCCAGGGCGAGTATTTGCCAGCGCGGGGGGGGGGGGGGGTAACCAATTTCGTTTCTACGGGAGCGGCAGAAACGGAAGTTAGTTATAACACTTACACAGTAACTTAACGCCCACACGGATTGTCCATAAAGGATGTTATACTTCACCTTACCCTCTCCCCTCGTCACATCTCACGCAATGTTCGATGAACATATTGCTATAACGAACGCTTTTATTTGAACCGAAATGTGTGAAGTCACATTTCTTGTAATCCCCTCCTTCCCCCTTGAGACTAACTCTCAGAAGTTCTGGAACCCGGAACCCTCTCTCCCTACCCCTTTCAAACGTGACATCACTTGTGAACGGCTCCTTAGGTTTGCTAAGTCACTAAACTCGCACTAACAATTGTTTTAAGGGAAAAGACCGGCTCCCCCCCTTCCCCTCTGGATAGCGCTAGTCACAATATTTTTATGATCATGCATGTTTTTAACAAAGAATCATATTGCACCCCAGTAAGGAAAGCGACACAGTTCAAAATTTCGGAAAACCGTACCGGCTATTGATTTAAAATCTAATGCTCTATAAATCTAAATTTAATGCTCTTTCTCGACACAAAAATCGCAAAGTTAGTTCACCTAAATGGTGCGGGGGGGGGGCAACGTTCGATATGTTGAACAACTGAATAGGTTGACTATAGCAACGTTTCTTGCTAAAAATTACGCCTTTTACATTCAGAGTCAACGACGGATCCAGAGACTATTCAAGGAGAGGGGTGATTGATTTCACACCTTTACCATTTTATAAATTCGCAAACCTCCACCCCCCTTCCAAACACCATGAAAGATCGTCTCATTTCAGTTATTTTGGTAGGGGAGGGGACTTCCTTTTCTACAAAATTGCGGAGGAATGTACCAATCCCCATCCCTTACCTTAGCGCCATCAAAGGTGTCCCATAATAGTTTCTCTTTTTTTGGGGGGAGGGGGGAGGGGACTTCAATTTTCAAAACTTTCCTGAGAAGAGCCCTTAAACCCTAAAACCCTATTTAATATCACTAAAATCGTCTAAACTTGAGTTTTTGGAACTTTGAAATACTTCCTATATAAAGTTCGGATCCCTATCACTAAAGTGTTAAGATATGTGCAACAATTTCATTTTCCAGACTGCAAGAGCTTCGTAAAACTATTGAAGATAGGCTAAAACAATTTTCAACTTCAGTATCAAAAATATGCCGTGGAAGAGTTCTGCATCTCGACTCAAGGAAGGGGGGATCGCCCCCCCCCCCTTTGTATCCGTCCTTGTTCGGCGCTGTATTAGAATACGGGCAACAAACTTTTGCTTATTTTATGACCCCCACACGTAACGCTCTTCCGTAAAAGTACTGGAAGAACTGAATTACTTTTAGAGTAATCGAAAAAACTTGGGAAAAAAAACATATATTTTTTCGTATTTACAAAAATAAATGGGTCAAAACAGTAACATAAAACGTTGTTTCAGGCACTTTTTCAATTATTCTGTAGATAACCATATTGGCATGTGAAAAGTTTTAATTTTTTGTTTTGTTCCTTTTTTTCCTTTTTTTCATTTAAAAATAAAAGCCATATTGAAAAAAAAAATAGTACTAAAGTATTGAAATGTGTCACACAGAGTGCAACTTACCTACTGTGGCTTCCAAAATTGTTCGTACACTTTAAATGTGTGTGGTTAAAAATGAAGTGCCTAGGAATTGAAATAGTAGTTCAATACTTCTCCATACTGTCTCTACATGGTTACATCAACCCAACATTTTTTACAAAATATTGACTATTTGAAATGGGCCAAAAATGAGGTGACAGAGAAATATTTTCAGAAAAATTCGAAATTCAAGTTGTCGTCTGTCGTTTTCTTTTTTTATTATTTTTTCAATGCAGTGATAGTTAAAAAATCGTTTGGTATTAATTTTTGCTTGTTTACTTCACAAATTCTACGTATTTTCAAAATGGCTCGAATTTGCAAAGTAACAACAAACGCAATTCGAAAATGTATTAATTCTTCATCATATTCGAAGTAAAACTGTTCGAAATATTACAAAAGTAGTTCATTTATCCCAAACTACTGTGTAATACCTAAAAAAAAAACGCTTTAAAGAAGAAAAATGGATCGAAAATAAGGTGAGAAATGGTTGACCAGCAAAGTTAACAAAATGCGATCAGAGATTAATAATTGGAAAATTCGTGAAAAACCCACGTTTGAATTCTGTGAAAGTTTCAGCATAATAGAATGAAACATTTTCGTTCCAATTTCACCTGTAACTGTTCATCGTGTTTGCAGAAAATGTTTAGTTAGTGTGAAAAACAGAAAGTTTAGGATTTCCTTTGCAAAATCAATGATAAATTAACCCTAAACGTATAGAAATACACTGCAAATCTTAAAATACTTTTGAGTCGAAGTCTTTGTAGCACACCTTTTTTTCGAGAGAGAAGATGGAAGGTGATTTCTTAGAAAATTATAGAACACTCGTCTTCTTCCAGCGCGATAACGATGGCCAACTGGCAACCTTCCTCAGTGTTGGTCTGAAGCCTCATCCTCAAAAGACGCATATAGAATCTTCCGATACCACGTGTTGGGGGCGTGGCAAAGTCTCAATTGCTGAAAAACGGACAATATTTTAAGTTTCGAGTAAAACGCGTTTAAAGATCGGATCCTAGGTCGACTTTCATTGAATTTTTTTTCTAAATCAAGCTGTACAGCAGCACCTACCAGGGCTACTAGTACCATCTCTTTCCCCAAGACCGAGGAGAGGTTCACCTACCATTTGTACTGGTTATATCCAAATTTTTAATTTTGCCACTTGCATTATTTTGCTTCTCACTACCTCATGTGTTTCGAAAATGTGTAGCGGGAAGTTGCTTTTCTATTTCGGAGGAAAGAATAAGTTAGTTCATGCTTTTTTCTTGAATATTCCTCTCTTCTAATTGACATTTTTCATTTAAAAACTCAAGCAGACCTGGGCCTAACAGCTGGTATAAATACTGAGCTACTGTTTCACCATGGATGGTACGTAATTTGGCAATCAACTTAGTCAAGACGATTTCATCTGGATAAATCTAGCAGGGAAGAAGGAAAAATAGCGATGGGATACACGCGTTTTATTATGTCAATGGAGCCTTACTCTTTTTTTTTTTTTTTTTTTTGCATTCGCTAAAATAAAATGAGGAGAAACGAAGATAGTTACTAACGGGAAAACAACAGAAAGAAATTAAAATGTTTTCATTTCGTTCTGGAATGTAAAAGCAAAATGATAAGCTCAAAATTATGCTTTATAAAATATAAATCAATTTTTTTAATAATAGTATAGATCAAATACACTTCATATTAAAAAAATATTGCAATGAGCAAATTCGCATTTTTCAAAACTGGGGCTAAATAATAAAGAGGTAAAAGTATCTGTAACAAACCAACTAACGCCCCTGTAAACTAATAGATACGCACATTTCCGCCTATAAATCGAATATTGACCTTTCTCTAAAATCGATGGTCAGACAGTAAACCTTAAGTACAAACATATTATCACACGCAAAATTTATATTAAATGTCGGTTGTTTTTTTAAGTGTCAAATGGCTGCAAAAAGGAATTCTTATACAAGAAAGGCAATCGATTTAAATGCTTTAACAAAAATTATCAATGCAAGCAAATCAAGTCGACTCGTCCAAATTGTAATAATTGACTGGCATAGAATCAACTGTACAACAAGTCAGGATAACTTCCCCGTGACATAATTATAAGTAAATATCCTTAAATTAGATTAAACTTCGGATAAAAACGAATGCAACTTTGCTTCTCGAAACATTTTAAATTAATAAAAAATAGCTCGTGAATTTTAAGCACAGAATTTGGTTTGGGATACATTTGTAAAGTTTTAAGGTATGAAACTAACTGTCAATTTTGTGTAATGAACTCCATTAAACTATGCTGCCATGGTTAGGTAAATGGTAGTATCTGCAGAAATGAGTTTTTGAGCTTTTTGAATTCAATATTAACAGTAGGGAAATATTAGAATTAGACGTGTTTTTTTTTCCAGCGGAAACCAAATAAGAATAAATGACACAAATGCAAAAAAAGAAAAAATTGCAATTGCTGTCCGTTACCTGCCCACAGCAATATAGATGAAGTTGCTCATTTGAAAATTTTGTTTTGAAGGGAGATTTAACAATATAGTAGAGACATATGGGGCGAAGTGAAATATTTACTCTGCTTTTAGCACCACCCGCCTAGTATTCTTTTAACTATGGAGTAACACTTGTAGTCGATTCCAGTCAAGAAAAAAATTACCTTTGAAAATCAAAATATATGATAATACTACATGCAATTTTCAAAAATAGATGTTCATATTGTAATATTTTGTAAGTCAAAAATTATTTTTGTTATTAAATGAAAAAGTTATCGTTATTAATATTTCAAATACTAACGAGGTTAACAAATAAATAACAAATAAATACCTTTGTGCTGAAACTTCAAATAATCAGTAATCCAACGTGAAGTAGCACAAAAAATTGCAAATTATTGCAGACACGTGTTTCGGTGTTACAAGGAACACCTTTTTCAATGCAAAGAAATGTGAGCTTCTGGATGAAAAGTCATCCGAGACTTTTCTCGGATGACTTTTCATCCAGAAGCTCACATTTCTTTGCATTGAAAAAGGTGTTCCTTGTAACACCGAAACACGTGTCTGCAATAATTTGCAATTTTTTGTGCTACTTCACGTTGGATTACTGATTATTTGAACTAACGAGGTTGTTTTCTTCAGTCAAAAGTACAACTTTTAGTCACTGAAATTGATAGAATAAACAAAAACAATAACGTGGAGCGAGAAAAAACTTTCCTTTTCCATAACGCTTAGTTTTAAATATTTTTTTTTACTGTCCGATTTTGAGAATAAGGCGAGGTCTTTATGACGTCACAAATGATGTACCTTGGCGCATCTGTCTACCGTGTTTCCATGTTATGATAATCAAGAAGCGAATTAAATATTGCGCACTACGCTTGCTCTCAACCCTATCGTTGCCAGCACATGTGAATCAAGAAGCGAATTAAATATTGTACTTTGCGAATGGCATCAGTGAATGGCATTTCATCATTCGTGATGTCACCGGCCAGAAGCGTAAACAGTTATAGCGCACCGATTAAAGATAGTTTTATAAGTAATAAACTGACTCAATTTATTTCAAAAATGGTGAGATCCTATGTTTCTAAGCATGCTCTTTCAGTCGAAAATGCTTTAAAAAATTTGGATACAACCCCCCATTGGGACCTATTAATAGACGGTGCGGTATCTGCTTAATATAAAGCTCATTTGTATTTCAAATGTTTTTATAGTTGCGTGCATCGGGGCAAAGTGAAATTGTCCATTTGATTTACTTATTCAATGGTTTATAAAATCATTTACATGTTGGTTAGTTGTGCCATTTACATCCTTTCATTTAAAAATTCCCTTATTTATTCATCCTCTTATTTTTCTTTTTCATTCATTTAATTTTTTTCATATATTAACTTATTTATATATTTATTGTTTCATTTTATTTTCATATTCATTCATTCTTTTATTTACTCATTTATTCGATCAAAAAACTTTAACAATGGAATGAAAATTATTTCATTAAAAAATATTTTATTTTTCCCTTTGCTCCATGAAAATCTCGAAAAATTTCCCTCTTTTTTTGAAGGTACAAATTTACCGTCAAAATTAGAAAATAATGTTTCAGTTTAAGTTTTGCTCCAAAATATGCTGTTCTTTCTTTACGTACCGTAATTTTCAAAACAAATTTCCATTTTGTTCATTTTGAGAAAGTAAGTAATCTTAACTATTTCACTTTACCCCACATTCCCCTTTGTATTAAGTTTTAAATATATTTAGAGCAAACGATTTTTTCTTTCAGAATACTTCAGGCTGCAAGGACGAAATGGGTTTTGTGGCTGCACTCTGCTTACTGGGTTTGCGTTTTTTGAAAATAATTAATAGGACAATCTATGAAAATAACGTACGTCTATTAAGACTATTTGAACGACTTTGTAGTAATGACGCTGCTACTGAATCTATTCTAAGACAAGTGGATACAGCAGCGAGCGAAGACGTACGCAACTGTGAAACGTCCGATTCTGCATCGAATGTGCTTCAGAATGATGAAAGTTCACAGGGTAATCCAGAAGCCCGGGTATCAACAGGAAACATGCTAATTTGCAAACTGCAAGCAGAGACAAGAAGTGTAACTGTCACTTGCTGCACATCTGATTCTGAAGAGAGTAGTTTGGAGGAGGATGACAGCTATTATAACTGCGTTACAATTAACGACAATGTTGCTTTTATTGATTTTGATAAGCTTCCTTATGAAAGAATAAAGGCAAAGTGGACTCTCAATTCCGACAGCGATACCGCTTTCAAAATTTTTAAGCCTAAATGCGAAGTAAAAAATTCTGAAACAGAAAATGAGTCTAGTAATGAAGCATGCGAAAAATCTCAGTCTACAGAACGAGATGAAACTATTCGTGAAGTGCATGAATGCTCCGCATTTACAAATGAAAGTGTACCTGAAAATGGTAATGCCTTTATTTCTAAGGATTCAAGTGCGGAACTTTGTGAGACAGCCCCTGTTGTTTCTTCTGAAACTGAAATAACTATTCCGGATCATGAACTGCAAGCAGATTCTATGCTTGCATCTTCTACAGTTGAAGCTGGTGTAGAAGTTTTTGAAGATAAAGAGCTTGAATTTTCAGCTACTGAGAGTCTTCAGAATACAGACTTGGAAACTTCCGCCGATGTTGTACATGAAGATAAACTGTTTCTTTCTCTTGTCTATGAATCTCATAAAGATGTTACGCCTGAAATCCTTGTTAATGAAATCCCCTGGGAAATCGTAGAAGTCAAATGCAAACTCAACACTGAAAGCGCTTCTTCTTTCAAAGTATTGAGACACAAAGTTGAAGTAAATAATTCTAAAACAGAAAATGAGTGGATTCCTGAAGCATGCACAAAATTGGATTTGAAAGGACGAGAAGATGCGAGTCTTATAATGCATGAATGTTCCGAATTTGTAAATGAAAGTTTGTATTCTGAAAATAGTAATGCTTTTATTTCTAAGGATCCAAGTAAGGAGCATGGTGAAACAGACCCTGTTTGTTCTTGTGAAACTGAAAAACCTATTCCAGAACATGAACTTCAGAAAAATTCCATGATTGCATCATTTGTTAAATCTGCTGTAGAAGTTTTTGAAGATAAAGCGCTGCTATCTTCAGACTTGGCAATTTTAGCCGATGTTATTCATAAAGAGATAGCGTTTATTCCTTCTGTCAATGAATCTTCTAAAGATGTGCTGCGTGAAACCCTTGTTTACGAAATCCCATATAAAAACATAGAACTGAAGTGGAAACTCAACAAAGACAGATCTACATCTTTTAAAAATTTAGAGTCCCAAACTAAAGAGAAATCTCTCGAAACTGAAAAAGAGTCAACATCTCAAACATACATCAAATCAAATTCTAAAGTACAGGAAGATTCATATCTTAAAGAACATGAATGCCCTGAAATGTTAAGTGAAATTTCACGCCCTGGAAACTGTCCTTTGCCTAGGGTTCCAAGTAAGGAACTTTGTAAAACAGTCGCTGTTGGTTCTTCTGAAACTGAGAAATCTATTCTGGATCAAGAGCTTCAGAAGGGTTCTATGCTTAAATCTTCTTCATTTAAAGCTGCTGTAGACGTTACTGAAGGTAAAGCCCTTGAACCTTCAGCTGCTGAGAATCTTAAGAATACAGACTTGGAAACTTTAGCCGATTTTGTTTATGATGATGTAGTATTTGGTTCTCCTGTCTATGACTTTCATAAAGATGCTGCGCCTGAAATCTTAGTTAATGAAATCCCTTGTGAAAACGAAGGAGTAAAGTGGGAATTCAACACTGACAGACTTACCTCTTTAAAGAATTTCAAGCCCAAAAGTAAAGGAAAAGTTCCTGAAACTGAAAAAAAGTTCACAGCTGAAACAGACAGAAAATCGGATTCTAATGAACGGGAAGATTTGTATCTTGAAGTACATGAATACCCAGAAGTTTCAAGGAAACTTTCATGCTCTAGAAATGGAAATACTTTTTTTCTTCGAGTTCCAAGTGTGGAGCTTTGTAAAACTGACGCTGTTGGTTCTTTTGAAACTGAAAATACTGTTCCGGAACAAGAGCTTGAGAAGGATTTTTTACTAGCATCTTCTTCAGTTACAGCTGCTGTAAAAGTTTTAGAAGATAAAGCGCTTAAATCTTCAGATAGTGAAAATCTTAAGAAAACAGACTTGGCAACTGTAGCCGATAGTGTTCATAAAGAGACAGTATTTGGTTCTTTTGTCTATGAATCTCATAAAGGTCTGCCGAATGAAATCTTTATTCAAGAAATCCCTTCTAAAAGCATAGAAGTGAAGCGGAAACTCGATACAGACAGACTTTCCTCTTTTAAAGAATTAGACTCCAAAACTAAAGTAAAAACTCCAGAAACTGAAAAAGAGTTGACTACTCAAACATGCTGCAAATTGGGTTCTAAAGGACAGGAAGATTCGTATCTTGAACTATATGAATGCCTTGAAATTCCAAGTGAAACTTCATGTCCTGGAAAAGTTTCTTTCCCTCGGGTTCCAAGTATGGAGCTTTGTAAAGTAGCCGATGTTTGTTCTTCTGAAACTGAAAACTCTATTTCAGAGCGTGAAATTCAGAAGGATTCTATGTTTGCATTTTTAGTTGAAGCTGCTGAAGAACTTTTAGAAGATAAAGCACTTAAGTCATCAGATAAGAACCTTAAAAACACATACTTGGAAACTTCAGCCGATATTGTTCATGAAGAGATAGTACTTGGTTCTTCTGACCATGAATCTCATAAAGATGCGCCGTCTGAAGCCCCAGCCAATGAAATCACTGATGCAAGCATAAAAGTAAATTGGAATCGCAACACTGACAACGTTTCGTCTTTCAAAATTCTCGAGCCCAAAACAAAAGTAGAACTGTCAGAATCGGAAAACGAGTCAACTTCTGAATCGTGCAAAATATCGAAATCTAACGGACGGGAAAAATCGCGTATGGAAGAATCTGGATGCTCTACAATTGCAAAGAAAATTTTGCGTCCTGAAAATGGAGATGCTTCTTTTCATGAGGTTCCAGGTATCGAGCTTTGTAAAACAGTCACTGCTGATTCTGCTGTAACTGAAAAAGCAGTCCGGGAAAATAAACTTCATAAAGATTCTATGTTCAAATCTTCAGTAAAAGCTCTTGTAGAAATATTTGAACATAAAGCGCCTGAATCTCCAGCTCGTCAGCTTCTTGAAGGTATGGAGCTTAAATCTCCAGTTCGGATAGTTCTTCCAGGTACAGAACCCGGATCTCTTGAATCACAGACTCACAAAGGTTGTGACGATATGGAACTTGAAGATCCGTTTAACGAAGTAAGCATTGCTTACGACGATGAACTCGACGATGAGATAAGCGATTGTCTTGAATATACTACTCATAGATTTAGCAATAATGCACACAAATATCCTGCACCTAATCATTGTAAATCTGAGGTGCCTGCATCTACTGAACTTGAAGTTTCAGATAATGGCGTTCTTAAATCTTCTACTTATGACGATACAGTTTTTGAAACTGTAGATATGAAAAGCGTAGTGCTTCGGAATGCCAGCTGTAGAGCCAATAAGGATACCTTGTCTGAATCTCCAGACTATAAAGCTAGTCGTCAAGATACAAGTGAAGATTCAAATAGAGAAACAAGTGAAGATATTGTTGAGCGTACGAACAATTTCGACTACGAGCGAAATATTATGGGCGAACAATTCAAAGGAGCGCGTTCGAAGCTACTTCCGAAAAGTTCTCCTGATCGCTTAAACATTTCTGAAGTCTACTTGAACGAGAAGTTGACTGGTAAAGTAGATGAAAAATCAGTAGCTGCTGCTCTAAGAAACATAGAAGCATTAGCAGAGAGTATGATAGGTGCATCGAAAGTTCGCCTGAAAAGAGTTAATGAGAGCGAGGATCAGTTTTTTCCACTTAGTAATGCTAAGAAATCATATGTACTTGGTTCAGAGTTTTTTACAGCTGCGTTGGAGGAATGTCAAGTTCTCAAACTATTTGACGGCAATATCACAACAGCTATAGCAAAACCTGACTTAATAAACTTAAATCAAATAATTAACGAGCTCAAATTGATACAAATTGCGCAATGCAATCATACTCGGGGCCCTTGCCAGCAAGAGCAATCAACTGGGCTGAATCAACTAATGAAGTATGGTGCTAATTCAGATTCAAATACTCAAATGACTAATTTTGGTTTTGACACAGAACAGTTTGCAAAAATGTCAGATCCCTCTCAAAGCGACATTCATGAATCCAATGCTTTGTTCTGTAAACGTTCTTTATTTCAGGCAACTGAAGTAGAAACTCGTACTAAATCGATGACTTTTCTAGAATTACCGGATTGGAGGCTGAGTACGAAAGTAAAAACATATCTGAAGAACAAAGCAGATGAAAAGAATCTGGTGTCATGCAATGCCCAATCAGCAACTTCATTTTCCAATGAAAGCATTGAAAAAAATGCAAGCCTTATGCTCGAACTTTTGACCAAAGAGACTCAAAGTACGTTAAATAATGATAGAAACGCATTTACTCAAAGGAGCAAAAATAGCCCTACACTTGAATGCGACAAAAGTTCTTTTTACGAACACATTTTAAAAATTTTTGATCAAAGAGAGCTGACGTACTGCCAAGGAAAAGTTTATATAACAAGCAAACCATGTGATTTCCAAATAAATAATCCCAAAACCTTACCTCCACTTTCCCCACCACCTTCTTATTACAAATCGGAAAAATATTTTTCAAGAACAAGGGGAAATAGTACAATTAAAAACAAAAGCTCATGCAACAGTAATCCAATAATAGTTGAGATATCTTCTGGCTTAAATATCAAAGTAACTAACGTGAATGTTTTAGCTGAAAGGGATCATGCTGGGGCCAAACATGTTGCTGAAGCGGCTGCTTTGATAATCAAAGACGTCACCGAAACGGCTGCTAAAAGCACATCCGACATAGTCGATATGCCTGCTCTAATTATTGGAGATGTTGCTGAAATGGCTGCTGGGACAGCTAAAGATGCTTCTGAAACTATTGAGGTCAATACCGGAAATGCGGCTGCAAGTACTGGAAATCTTGATGTGGGCATTGATAAGCAAGAGTTAGACTGCAATCAAACTTTGCAAAGAAATACTCAAGGTGCAGAAGCTGGAGAATCCTCGAGAGCGGAGCAAGATAAAATAGAAGCGCCAGAAAAACAAGGTAAAAAATCAAGAAAATCTAAATGGAAGGGTAATAAAAGGTTTTATCGTCATTAACTTCATGGATAGACGGCGGAAAAAAATGTTTTATGCTACATGACAAGAGCTAAATTGAGACCCAAAATCAACAGTATTTTTACTGTATCGACAATATGACTACTTAATTTTCTGGGAAAGTGTTGACGTCTTCTGATAGCGTAGAAATCTAAATTTTATATATTTTTTGTGTGTTTATATAAGAATGTTACATTTTAAAGAGAAATATTTTATGCTCAATGTATTTTTTAAAAGTTTTATTAAAAAATGAGTTTTACTTATCTTCTGTCATTTTATTTAAGTTTAAGTGAACATCTGTGTAAAAAAAAAGCCCTTTTTTTGATTCAGCAAGTCAGAACATTTAAAGCTTGAGTGATAAATTAATATGGCATTTCTAGGAACAATAAAGTATTTTCGAACTGTTCACTCGTTGTTTTCTGACTGGATTTTCAGTCCGGATGAGGATAGTTTAACCCTTTTTTGGTAATTCAGAAAAAAAAATGCTTAAAAAAAACCTAACGATTTTTTTATACGAAAGATCTCTTTTTAAAAATTTTGTAGGTAATTTAATAGCAGCTGCAAAATATTTTTATGACAAATCAAAAAACATAGAACAGATTTTTTTTCAATGTTAAAACTTACTAATTCTAAAATACTCGAGGACGAAATTAATAGTATTCTCTCAATTTCATTATGACCTGTATGAAAATTTAGATTTTCGAAAAAAATAATTGGCGACACAAGTTATTAGTTCTCGTATTATGAAAACTAAGTTCGCCTAATCCGCAAAAACATGATGCTTTGAACTTCATAAAAATTCTAAAATTTTGCTATTCATCAATTTTGGGCATTGATAAGGAACATTAACTTCATTAGCAACACTACTTGATGTATTTAATGATGTAACTCTTAGTACATTGAGTTAACTACAGGACAGTTAAAGTTATAGTAAGAAATCTGTTTTTAACTCGAATTAAAAATGTTTATGAATCGATAGGTGAAACTCCGTACTTTAAATGAAATTTGACACTTTACCAGCATCAAACTTTACACAAAATAACAAATCTTCTTTACAAGCGCAACAACCTGTTGCAGGTCTTGGCTGCCTCGACTGCTTGCTTCCACAAATTCAAACGATACGCAGCAATTCGCTGCCAGTTTTTAATATTAAAAGTTTTATTCGGTATCGTCTATCCACATTGTTAGTGGTCTTCCTTTTGTTCCGGATCAAATAGGATTCTTGATTCTTGAATGTGTAAGCTCTGGTCAGGTTTTTTCAGGGCTTCTCCAGATATGGCCGAGCCATCTTAATCTGTTACTTCGGATGACTTTAGTAACTTGAGGTTCTTTGAAAGGATATATGATTTAAATCTGGTTCGCCAACATCTCTGATCTTTAACAGGACTAAATATAGTTTTTAGTTCTTTCCTTTCGAAAATTTCTAGAGCTTTTAGGGTCTCTGAATTCAACATCCATATTTCGCTGGCATACAGAAGCACAGTCAAAATTAATGTCTTATGTAATCTTAATTTTGTAAGTTTTTTTTTTTGCTGATAAATATCGATCTAAATTGTTTCGTCAGTCCAAAAAAAAACATTTATTAGCCAATTTTATCCGATTGTTAGTTTTGGCTTGGTGCAAAAAGAAAATGACGCGTTCATGATATTTACCCAAGTTTTTCTTTTGAGTGACTATATATTTCTAGATTTAATGCTCAATTTAAGTATCGTTAAGACTTTGTAAAATGTCGTTGGTAAAATATTGTGTAGTAGCATATTGATAAACGAGATGAAAATTAAATTCACTTCTTTGTAATATTAGTAGTTAGCATTAATTTTTTTTATAAAAGACGTTTTTAAAATCTTACTAGAAATCCTTAACGATGTAAGCTTTTACAAAAAAAAAAAAAAAAAAAAAAAAAAACCGCAAGAGTAGATATTTTTCTTTAATAATCATGTGTAAAACCATTATTTTTTGTAAAGTTTGACCAGGGTGACTTGAATGATGCAATAAGCTGTTGGTACTTTCCCAAGTTAATATTTCAGTCAAGAGTCGCAAATTTGTTTTAAAATCTAAGGAACGAAAATCCACCTTATGTGTTAAATATTTTATTCTTTAACATCCTGTGCACATTTTTTACAGGAAAGACAATATACTTTTCCTCTCTTCTTTCGCATTAAACAAGATTCAAACATATACCACTTTCAACACTTTCTGAAACATCAAAAGCTTGTTTAAAAGGGCCGATCGGTTTTTTAAAGTGTTAAGAAGTTGTGGACAACTGCGTTTCTTTGAACCAAACCTTCTCGAGGGAAAATATTCAAAAAAAATCTATTTCTAGGATTGCATCAGGGAAGCCAACATCAGAATTAAGCAAAAAAAAATCAAATTATTTTAAGTTTCACGTATTAGAAATTATCCTTTATAGCGATGTGATACATTTTGTTGAAACAGTTGCAATGTTTGCTACAAGTGCAAAAGACAGTTTACAGTTGAACTTTTAATAAGGGGTCGTAATTTTAAAATTTTTCCGTATAGTTAGGCGGTATAAAGTTTTACAAGCTGATCTTTGCTAACTCCAAAATCTCTCAAGATTTAAATGAAAAAAAGTTGACTATGCCAGTGAACTATAAGCGTAATTATAGATTACTGCATTCGTGTGCTTCGGGGTTATAGTTTTCAATGCAAATAAGTAACCCCGAAGCACCTGTATGCAGTGATCTTCAATTCTGCGCATTTAAACTTTGTTTTCTTATTTTACTTTTCAAGCACAAAGGTATTTAATGGAATTTTTAAGAAATGTATCTATGGATCACACACACACAAAAAAATAAATAAATAAAAAGCTTTTTTTCTTTGTCTTTTTTTTTTTCAAAGTTTTTCTGCATTATCCATGGATCCACATGAATGAAATCTACGTCAACGAGTTTTTACTTTAGTTGATTCGATAAAAAACAAACAAACTTGTACTGCTATTTAACAAGGTTTAACTCTGACTACCATATTTTTATTCATGGGGTGAATTTAATGGGACATATGAGGCAGAGAGAAGCAAAGGGATGTAAGTGGCAAAATCAAAAATTTGGAAATAACCAGTACAAATGGTTCTCTTCTCTGTCTTAGGGCAAGATATAGTAGTAGTACCCCTGGTAGGTTTTGTTATATAGCATTATGTAGAAAAAAATTCAATGAAAGCCCGATTAAGACTTTATCGTTAAACCCGTTTTACTCAAAACTTACAAATGTCCACCTACCCCCTTTTGTTTCTCACTGAATTATATGTATCCGAATGGTTTCAATTTCTGCGGATACTAAATGTATCAGTAGCACTTTCAAACAACCAGTAATTTCGAAAAATAGCAATAATAAATTACTGGAAACTAATAGTATAGCTTGAAGTCATAACTAAAAAACTGAACACTAACATTTTCATAAACAGCAAAATTAAATCAAGCAACATAAATTAAGGAATTTATAAAGGCCATTATAAATAATATGTTATCAATAAGACTTAATTTCAGGGGAAAATATGGCGATAATTTAGTTGCAGTTGAAATTACTATGGTATGCAATATGCGAACACATATTGCTCACCAGCAACAATAGTAGAACATACTAAAAGGTTGAAAAAAGTCAGCAAGCAAAACTTTCAACTGAAGCAATTTTGGGGATCATAGATAAGGTCGTTTGAAATTCGGATACACAAATAAAATTACAAATTAATTCGTTAGAGATACATATTTTGAGCTGAAAAACGAGGTTAAAAAAAAATTGCTCAAGAAGAGCAAAAATTTAAATTACAAATTATATCCTTTCTTCAAAAAATGTATATAATGATTAAATAAAATACTATTTCCTCTTTAGAAAAGTCTCAAACTTCATTTTATGCGTTACATTTGCTTATGACATGCATTATAGAAATTATATTGCAACTGTAACGAAAACCTTTTAAAGAGGCCACCGCCTCTGAACATCCGAAATTTTATGGAACGGAAGGGCGGCCGCTCAGAGAGGTAGCGTCCACTGTATTAGAAAACCAGGATGTGTCCTAAAGAAACACAATAGAAGTGAAACTTGTGTATTACAGGAAAATATTTTAATTATTCATCAATTTCCATTGAATATCATACATATTGTGTTTATCATTCACTTATTTACATAAAATTATGTACATGAGTATCATTGTCAGGACGGACGAGAAGCTATGTTAGCCTAGTCGGAAACCAGGGGCTCGGTCCTTTGGGAGCCCGGCTAGGAATCTCAGCGGTACAATCTTGCAAGATTTATGGGGGGAGAGGACCGCCTCTTCTCTTGGCAGCCCTGGTCACTATGCATCAATGGGGTTGTTTCCATCAGTCAAAGGTACTGCTTTTAGTCACTGAAACTGATAGAATAAGCAAAAAAAAAAAAAAACATGGAACCAAAAAATACTTTTATATTCTCAACAGTTATTTCTTAATAAATTTTTTAAAGTGACCGATTTTTCAAACAAGGTGTGGTCTTGATGACGTCACAAATGATGTACTTTGCCGCATTTTTCTACGCGTTTCCACATTATAATAATCAAGAAGCGAATGAAATATTGCGCTCTACGCTTGCCAGCAACCGTATCGTTGCCAATACACGTGAGTAAAGATGCGAATTAAATATTTTGCACTGTGAATGGCAACACTAAATGGCATTTCATCATTTGTGATGTCATCGCCAGAAGCATAAACAGTAAAAGCGCACCGATTTAAGTAATTTTTTTAAAATATTAAACAAATTATTTAAAAAACGGTTAGATCCTATGTTTTTAAGCATGCTGTTTCAGAAAAAAATACTTTTAAAATTTTGGAAACGACCTCATTCTTCGTTTTTAAAAAGAGAAATTACTGCTTCGCACACATACTGAGATGGGAGCACAGACGGACAATCACAGTGGCCCGATCCCTGTAGAGCGCTAGGCTTCGAACCCATTGTACCCCGGATCGAGTCCCGGTCATTACGTTTCATGCATATTCACAAAACAATTGCGTATTTTTATGAAGAAAATCGATTATAAAATGCAAGAACACTAAAAAATTGTTAAAATGCGTTGGATATACACATGTGTTGCAAAGGATGCTCTGTTGCTAACCAACAGCTATACTCAAAGCAGTAGACGCAGCCACGGTCAACGAGAAAGAAAGAAAGCGAAAAGAGCGCATGCGCGACTTTTCGTCACACAAAAACAACTTCTTCTTCGCGCTTATTGCACAGTTTGGTTTAGTGCGGACTACGATCTGAGTGTTTGGCCTCCCTTACCTGTGATACATTTTATTCCATATTGTTCAGAATACACATAAACAACACATGAAAGAATTTACAGAACAAATAGGGGAAAGTATATAAAGAGCGAGGGGGGGAGAGTCCAATCTACCGCCTTTAGCGTGTGAAGCAGTCGCTTAGACCACTCGATCACTAAAGCCCCTCACAAAAAGCAAATACGTCACTTCCGTCGCTACTAAGGTTTGCAGATTAGAATTCCAAATTTATCAAAAGTTTCACTTCAAAAGTATGTGAACTATATTTTTCGATTCCGAGTCATAACTGACTACAACTGTATTATGTCGAGGGATCTGCATACTAAGTGCCTTGCCTCCATTATTTTTTATACCGATAGATGGCAGCACCACCACCGGATCCAACAGTTAATGAGAATTTTGAACTAATCCAGGAGCTAATAGCTACCTGAAATTAGCACCCCCAGAGGTATCGTTTCACTTGGAGGACATTGAGACCACGAGCATATTTAACGTCGCCCAGTCCCCTTTAATGACGACGGTGGGTCTTCGACCATCGAGGTTCGAACCCGAGGCCCTCCGGCTCCGAATCCGACACTCTACCGATCGGGCTACCACGGCCCTACTATATTTTAAAAAGTAGAAAATTAGATATCTCTACTCTCCCCCCCCCCTCCGCCCGAAAAAAAAACTTCTAACTACGACCTTGGTTTGATCACTCAAGACAAACGGAAAAGCTAATTTCATGATGACGCAACGTATTCAAGCTCTCGTCACTTAAATTCAGAGAAATAGTTGCTAATATAATTTGCTGCTACTTTTGTACAGATAATCTTTTTGTGAAATATTTGTTCTTATAACTTTTACATTTAAAATTAGAAAAAACAATATTTAAGAGCTTACTGCTGCAAATATTTTTGATCAAATGGCTTGTGCAATTGTATAATTTCTAGCTACAAGCATTTGGTTGAGTGGCAACGCAAAAATATTCTGCAACCGTATCTTTCATTTGACTTGAGAATCTTCTTCTACGTGTCGGACTCCAAGTCTACTTTTTAAACAAAGTAAGTGCTGTAGATTTGTGGCATTATATAAGTTTATTTTTTAAATGTGCATTATGGGTTTATAGTTGCTTTCAAAACAATTCTTATCACTTACACATAGCTTTTTCGAAAACAGAAGCAGTATTTTCTAATTAATGTAATTCCTTGTAATGACACCAACTTTCTTAGAACCGTAATCTTTTCGGTAGAGAATTGACATTTTTTTAATGTATAAAACTAATAAATGATGACGTAAATAAAATGTATGTCAATTTTTGAGAAAATTGGTTTATTAGATATCTTGTTAAAGGGATGCTAGACTTGTCTTTCGGTATATTAGACATGCAGAGCTACATGAGTAAATTCGACTAATTTATTATTTTTAGGAATATTTGACTGATTACCCAGCTAACCTGCAATTAACCAAAAATAAACTTGAATGAAACATGTAGCTTGAAAGTATGATTGCAGATTTCAAAATGTGATGGAAGCATTTGAGATGGTTTTAAAAAAAAGTATTTTTAAGGAAAAAAAAATTTTTTGCTAACATTAAGATTTTGACGGCTCTGAAACATGGCAGAAATAAAATTTATAAATTATAAGTATTCAATTGCTTATAACATAAATTTTGAACTAAGGAGACACATCTGTCTCGTGGGCTATTAAAGGGTTTTAAAAGAAACTTCTACACTAAATTTAAACAGAATGAAGCGACCATTTGATATTTATCAAATAAAAAATATTGTCGCCTCTGAGCAACAGTAGGATATCTTAGTATTATTTCTTTGATTAGATTTCTTAGTGTTGCTCTGAGGCGACGTATGGAAAGTATCCATAACATATTACATTATGGATACTTTCCAAAAGTTTCAAAAACTGTTTTTAAAAATTATATTTCACTCAAGATTACTCAATGGTTCTTAATTACGACCTAATATTATTTAAAGTGTAGTTGCAGCAATTATTTTCAATCGGAACTTGGAATTCGTGTTACTGACATGGTACTAGGGTGAATACATAATTCTTCTGGAGAGCTCAGCAAATGGTAAATGCGTTATTTCAATTACGTTAACTATGCATTGTAATATGAAAAATTTTAAGTTTCTTTGTCATGTACTTCAATTATCTTAATCTTTTATAAAGTAAGACAATTTTTGACGTTTACGACGATTCTTTTTCTTGATGAGTTAGAAACGTATGCTCAAATCTCACGAAATTTTCATCAAATTGACGAAAATTTCACGCAGAATTTTTCATGAAGCATCAAATAAAAAATTAAATGAGATTTGAGATTGTGTTTCGCAAAGTGCTGATATCAGAATACTTTCTTGTTTTATCTCAAAAAGTATTTAAACTCAAGATCAAGCACTTTTTGGCGAAGATATTTTTGTTATCCACAAAATTTGTTCAAATAGAAATTGACGAATTATCTTCATTGATGAGGACTTCACCTGTTCTTGCTGCATAAAACGACAAATCTTGCAGCAGTAGTACGTTAAGCCTTTAGTACGTTAAGCTTCGACTTCTCGTTTCACAAATACTTTTTTTTTTGTCTACCGTACTCCGGCAATAAAAGTGACACAATTCAAAATTTTGGAAAAACAGACTAATTATTGAGTTAAAATCTAAACTAAATGCTCTTTCTTGTCACAGAACTTATATAATGTTAGCTGACATAACTGGTACGTAGTGTCGTGAAAACAATATAATAAACAGTGACAAAATTTTGAAATTTAATAATTTGAAATAAAAAATTTCAAACTTTAAGCATGCATTATTAATTTAAACCACAAAATGTAACCAGTAAAAATCACATCATAACTTTTTTGCTCCAACTGTAATATTTGAGACTAATTCACTCGAAGCTACTAATGCGTAAAACCCTTATTTATTTATTTTGAGTGTTCACTTCCATTGCCAAGGTGAGCTATGCTTGCGTTGTTTCTGTTTAACTCTTCGATTACGAATTTATAAGATATTAACACCTTTTGATGTGTAAACAAACATTACAGTTCGAAATTTAGTTCAATTTAGTGCTTGTAAATTTATGGAACCTGTTTTAAATCCACTTAACTATCACAATCGAGGTGAAAGTTGAAATAACTGTCACCCCATAGAAATCGAAATAACTTGTGAAAAAACTTCATGAATAGGTTTTTAATACAATTTCGGAAACGAAATCTGAAATGTATGAAAGTCGCTTGGTTTTACGTCAGCGATGCAAAAACCTCGTTGTCAGTCAAAGGGTCGATTTTAGTAGCATGGCTTAACATTACTCACATGGAAGTTAGTAAATTATACTTTAACGAATTAATTCCATCATTTATAACAGCTGTATTCTTCAATGCTCGTACTTTTCCTGAACAGTTTTTTTAAGGACCTATCAATTTAAGCTTAATTTAATGCAAAAAGCAAATTACACTGGAAAACTGTTTGAAAGAAAAAATTTACAAAAAGGATCAGAACATTTTTCACAAACTGTTAGAGACAGTTAAATTACAAATAAATCAGAAGTTTCGTAATTAGAAGCAAAAACGACTTTTGAAATAAGCTTATAAGATATGAAAGATGTCTTTCTTTTTTGAAGAAAATATCTAGTCAAGATGAAAATGCGATTAGTGGATCAATTTCTTTAGGACTCGTCAAGTTCATGTATTAAATTTTGGTTTGACATTTTGTTGCGAAATGAAGTATTAAAGTCTGCATAAAATATTGAATCCCATATTAAAGTGTTTTACATTTTTGTTTACATTGTATCATTTACGTCGTTTCACGGATTTTTTTTTTTTTACTTTATTCGAGAAAAAAGGATTTCATCCCATTTAGTTAAATTTCAAGCAGTTGAAAGTTGTCAGGTTGGAAATGTGAAAACTTATGTTACTTTCATTGTAGATTTATGTCTTCATGTGATGCTCATTTCCAAGTGTACATGCTTTTTAAAAGCAATTCAACCGCAGTTTTTGTAAAACACTGCTTTGGATAAAATCTTCCATCATTCGAAAGGGAAATGCTATGTGGGGAGGGAGGAAAAGCTCGTTTGAAAAGAGAATTCGTTTGAATCATATATATTATTTCTCAAAGGAAGTTTTTGTGGGAACACCATAAGTTCAATTAATAACTCATTAATCTTTAAAAATTAGGTATTATTTTAAAGATTATTTTTAACACTTTCGAAAAAAAATATAGAACTTGAATTGAATCAATGAGAAGCAAATGGATGTAAGTTGATATTTTCAAGTTTTGAGTAAAATGTGTTTAAAGATAAGATCCTAGGTAGGCTTTCATTGATTTTTTTTTCTAAATCATGCTGTATAGCAGCAACTACCAGAACTACTAATACTATCTCTTGCTTCAAGACAGAGGAGAGGTTCATCTACGATTTGTACTTTTCCAATTCTCCAATTTTTACTTTCTTCTATATCTAATATATAGAAGAAAGTATTGGATTCGTGCAAATTTTCGAATTTCGAATTTTGACAGATTTGAACGTTTTGAGGTGTGCTGAGTCCATTTCGACTATTTTTGGAAAATGTCTGTTTGTCTGTATGTGTGTGTGTATGTGTGTGTGTGTGTCACGTCTGTGTGTGACCAGTTTTTTTGGCCGCTCTACAGCAAAAACTACTGCATGAAATCGAACGAAATTTGGTACACATATGTGCCCCTATGTGAACTTGTGCCCATTGGTTTTTGGCGCGAATTCATCCAAGGGGGGTGGAGCAATGGGACGTTTTTTGAGTTACGCGTGATTGCTATTCCTCAGGAAGTAACTGGCGGAATCAAACAAAATTTGGTCCATATGTTGCCAGTAACAGGTGCTGATTTAATTTTGGTGTCAATAACTCAAACGGGGGTTGAGCTATAGAACGTTTTTTGTCGTCAATTGTGACTGCTGTATCTCAAGAAATAATGAACGGATTGAAAGAAAAATTTATCGGCAAGTAGCCCTTAGTGGGTATAAAAGCTGATTTTATTTTGGTGTCAACAGCTAAAAAGGGGGTAGCGCAATCGCCCGTTCTTTTTTTCCATTGTGAGTGCCCTATCTCAAGAAGTAATGCTACGTTCTGGTTGAAATTTGGAATATATGTGAATCCATATGTAAACAGGCTTTGGTTCAACTTTGGCGCCAATCGCGCTAAGAGGTGCTGATTTATTTTTATTATCATTATTTTTTTAGTGAATAAAAATAGCTTTATTAATGCAACAATAAGAAAGATAAATCGTAATAGATTGTCGTCTGCGTATTTCTCGTGATTTTAATTGTAAGGAAATGATCGGAAATATTATCTCAATGATTTAAAATTTTTAACTGTTGCCAACTTATGTTTGTTAACAAATAAAATATTTGTAATTAATTCAAGCAAGGCTTTTAAAATAACTTTCAATTTTCGCTCTTTGCTTTGCTTTTGCAATAATTTAGACATTGGGATGGTCGTCAAGTTTTTGCATGTGTAATTTTGTTTTTGTTGGGAATATTGCTTCCTCGTCAAGCATGGGGAGGGATCAGAAAAAGGAAAAATATAGAAGAAAGTTTCGTGATGGCCACAACATACTAGTTTAAATTTTGTCATTTGCATCCCTTTGCATCTCACTACCTCAATTATGTTTGTTAGGGTTTTTTTCGGCAAACCTATTTATTCTGATTGTATCTTTAGCACTGTTTTAATGTAAAAATATCATTCCGCGAGGGAATCTTTAAGCTTAACTGCTTAGAGCGTCGGACTAGTAACGCGAAGATCATGGGTTCGATCCCACATGCACCAGAAAATCTCGTTTTTAAACGATTTTTTTTTCTCGCATGCATTCTGATTCAAATTTCTCAGAATCTGTAATCTACTTCACTGTAGGATTCTGAACTATAGTTGTGTTTCATCAAAAATCAGCCAAGAAAACATTTAATGTGACATCGAAAATCGTAGCATCATAAATAATGTTTTTTAATATCGCTCACCGGCATCAGCAAAAAATAAAAACAAACAATTCACGTTTTCAATGTGTTTCGGAAAATTTCTGATCAGAAATCAGGTTTTGAAATATTGTTATTGATAACAAGAGCTTCGCACGGGTCGGGTAGTTCTTTTTTATCTAATATCCGCTAGAATTTTGATGTTTATCGATTGTAAATTAAATAATTCCACGTCTATTTTGATCTCAAGGTGCGATCTCATACTCCTTGTTAATGATAGAACTTTTTAAATATACCTGTAGAAGGTTTGTATAGAATCAATGAAAGTAGTATTCCATTAAATTTCTACACATAAGAATCAGTTTCTCATTAACTTTACCTCAGAATTTATGGCAAATAATGCTTCGCCAAAACAGTGTTTGAAAACCTTAGATAAAACTTTACGTACGGGTCGAATAAGCTGTCTTTTTTGGGTATGTGTAAAAAATAATTCAACACATTTGTATGTTTTTAAACAGGCTTGCTGAGTCGGGAGTGAAGCCCAACTCCTGGAAGTCATTGACTCATGTACCCCAAAATCAGTACGGCTTTTGTACTCGAAAATCAATCCAACTGCATAACTCCGCAGACCTGGTAGTGGCGGTACAATCTCCAATAATACAGTTAAAATTATTTTTCTTTCAGATGGCAAAAAAGCCGAATCCAACCGAAAAGGATTTCATAAGCAATGCCAATAAGTGTTTTCTTCAAACATCAGTAAACAAAGGAACGGACAACAGGGATAGATGTTTTTCAATACCTGATATCAAAGTGATATCCGTCGATGATACTCCAAGCTTTAAAACCATTCAGAGGAAGTTATCCGGTGAGCAAACAACGAAACCAAAGTTGCATAGATGTAATGCATTTTCAGATGCTGAACTTGCAAAAACGCTTTTGTCCAACGGTTCAACATCAGAGCGTATCTCCAAGCAGAATCTTCTGCACGTATTCCTGCAAAGTTTTACTTCTGATCCGGAGCTTTCGGACACTTACATAAGCAGGAGCTACCGCTGTTGCAGGTCGCTACCGGATCTTGCTGAGTGTATTTATGATACTGGTGATGATACACATAAAGAAGGCGATTCCCATAATTTTGTTAGCTTTAACAAAAAACCGATATCGTCAAATCCGAATTTTCTGAGTGTGGATTCCATTTTGAATGTAGAAGATGATGTGTTTGACCTTAGTCCTCATAGCAGTAGTAACAGTAAAAACTCTCTCATGGCTGTTTGCGCCTCAAATCCTTCTAGTTTGTCCAGCGAAAGTGATGACGAAAATTCGGATGATGGTGGTAATTTGGGCTATATGCCATTCTTAGGTGATAGGTATGAGATCCCAGAGAAAGTTTGTAATTCAAGCAAGTTTTTTAGATTTGAAGAGCAAGGAAGAGCTTTAAAAAGGTGCTTTTCATTGGGTTCGGCAGAATAATGAATATTAAAGAAATATCCCTCCATAAATTTTATGAATTAAACGTTTCAGTTCGTGTTTGCTTTAAAAGGCTATTTTTAAAAGCCTTAATGTGTCAATGTAATTAAAAACATTATTAAAATGTCTGTATGGATGGCAAAGATTTTGTGAAGAAAAATATTTTACTCTTACTATCTATATTATATAAAGATGTTTTTATTATGCTTTTTTCGTGCGTGTTTGTTGGATTTTTATTTCTCACTTGTGAAAACTTAATTTTTTTTAACACTTTGTTTTATCCTAATGGCTGATTTGCTTTTATTTGAAAAACGGGTTTTACAAAATTTTGATTCTGTATACTTAAATACAATGAAGTAGAATCTTGATTAAAATTTTGTTGCAATAAATTTTAATATTAGATTTCAATTTTCAAGTTATTTGTTTTTACGGGAGCCGTTAGTTTTGTTTTGAGAGGAATTTATTGCCAAAATCATTTAAATTTGTTTTGTAAAAATGATGGAAGATGCATAATCATAATTTCTGATGATTACTTTATCTTTTAATAATCAATGTATAATCAGAGGTGATTATACATTGATCAAAAAAGATCTTTTGTTCTTTAGGATTTCGGTTAATGCAGTAGAAAAAGAAAAAACTAATCTTCCTTTTTCACGTCAGAGCCATTTAATAAGACCTCTTGTAAAATAACCATGACATTTTAAAATTATTTCTACATCAAATGCAACGGTTAACCAATCTAAAAAGTTTTAGGTTTCTGCTATGTTTGTTTTCCCGTACATGTGTTTTGGATTAAGACCAATATTTGCGTTAAAACTGTTTTTGATTTCAAATGGGCTAATAATTAGATATCAGCTAGAGTCAGCTGACTATTTTAATCGACACTACAATTTTTAGTCAAATTATTTGAAGTTTGTAATAGTACATACCATTTTAATGAAAGGAATGTTAGGTTACTATTTTGTGTCTTAAAAGAAGCTTTTTCCATTTCATGCATTAAAACATTTCTTTAATTTGGCACACTTTCAATACAATTTATTGCTCGCATTAGAAAAACTTGAGTGAGAAGGTGCAGTAATGCAGATTTAGTTCAATTAATAATGATTAGTTCCCAAAAGAAAACTTGCCTTTAAATGTTTTAACTCAAAACAATTTCAACATTGACGCAAAATCAAGAATTTAAAAATAAAGCAGAACTTTATTGATTTCATCAAGTGAAAAAGTAACAACCGTTTTATATGAACTGACACTCTGCTACGAGAAACTAACGCTGTAAAGTACAAATTTCAGAAAGATTCCTTGTGATTGCGAGTAAAACGTAACAATCGTTTTAACAATATGCCCTGTACGTACAATGTTAGCAGCCTCAAATGACTTTTTTACCAAATATATAATCATTTATTAACAAGTACGATTATGTGTCAAACATTTGGTAGTTTTAAATTCTTATTTTAAGGACTCGAAAATGTTTTGGTTTGTTCAGAGGCACAGATGGTTATTGCAAATATCATTTTCACGAAATAATTTGAAAATCAAAAACGTGCTGCTCTATCAGCAAACCAAAGAATTTTGTAAAAATATTGGTTATGAATTATTTTTGCGAAAAAATACCGCATTATCACATTAATGTATCTTTATTAAAAATTTGTTTAGAGAATTGTTTTTCAGAAGAAACACTTGAGTTTATACACGAACAATGTAACTCAATTTGGGGAAAAAAAAGCAACACATCATACTTTACTAACACACAAAATCAACTATTTCATAGCAAGCTTGTCTCTATCGAATAGCATGCTTAAGATAATTTTAACAAAGATAAATTCTGGCACTACACATTTACACATATTCGATATTTTCTTTGAAATAAATAAATCAAAAAAAAAAAAAAAAAACCGTAAGTACAGAAAATCTTTATTTTTTCTAATATTTTTTTTAATTTTTAATATTTGCTTGAATTCTAAAATGCAGAATTTACGTTAAGCTATTAAATATGTTTGAATTTAGTTTTCTATGTAATCAAATAAAGTAATGAGAATAATTAAAACTAACGGGGAAATTGGTGTACGTCACATTACTCCCTCCTATCCATGATTATTTAATTACGAAAGCAAAAGGGCAGTACACCTAAATGCAAGCTGCGGAAGAAAATATTAGTACATGACACTTAACTGCAATTTGAGTAATTTTCATTTTTAATATCTAGTTTTTGAGGAGTAGGGATAGGAAAACGAAATGAATGATGGTTTTTCTTTTTCATTGGCAATACCATATGAGAACTTGGTATTGTTTTTACATCACAAAATGATTCCTCCAAACGAAAAATGGATTGTTTTGAGGTGAAAAACATTGTTATAGTTTTCTGCAACTGGTTGAGTTTCTAAAAAGAGACCGGTTAACTCGTTTTATTCACCCTCCAACGTAAACGAGCTGATGTGTGCATCACATGACTTCCTTTTACACCAATTTATTGCTATTTCCCTATTATTGCAATTTTAATGGGATTCTCTCTCTAACTCTTTAAATATCACTAGCAATGGCCACATTGAAAGCAGATTTAAAAAAAAAAAAAAATCGCCAAATTTTTCGCCAAGTTGCCGACAAAACTTGGCAACCAAAAGACTGGCGATATATCGCCAAGTGACCGCCAAATTATAACACCACTTGAGTTTGCATCGAAATTAACAATGATTTCCCCCCAAAAAGGTGCAAAAGACCCCTTTAGAAACACCCGAATGCAACCAAAATAGGAGGTGCACAAATAGACCCCACTACGAGTCTATGTACCAAATTTCAACTTTCTAGGACATACCATTTTTGAGTTATGCGAGATACATACGCACATACGCACATACATACAGACGTCACGAGAAAAGTCGTTGTAATTACCTCGGTGATGGTCAAAATGGATATTTCGCGTGTCTATACATTCTTAGGCACTTTTCCGCATGTGGTCGAATCGAAAAAAAAACTCAACATTCATTTGGGGGTGAGCAAAATGGAAATTAAGGGCGATTTTTGAGTGAAAATTTTTTCGCGAATACAATACTTCCTTTTTTGTAAAAGGAAGTAAAAAATTACTCGCGAGTGGCGAATGATTATTTTTAGGTTTGTATTCCATTCACGGGAAAGATAGACTAGATATAAACAAAGAGACATGCAACATTTTGCTATGTCAGTTGTGTGTTTGGTTTGGAAAAAAACCAAATGGTACCAAGCAGACATGTTTGCGAATAGTATTGGTTTACTTTTTAATTTCTGAGAAAATCCCAAAAAGTGGCCCGTATGGCAAAACTTCTGGCAACGGTTTGTTCACTTTCGATCTATCTTTTCCATGAACAGAGTATTGGTGAGCTTCCACAGTTCTAACCTCAGGTTTTTCAAGTTTAAATGAAATTTGGCGCTGAAACCCAGTAAATGAACCCATTAATAGACAAAAAAAAGTTTCTAGTTGAAGCATATAACCGTGGATAGTTATCTCCAAAAAAAATTATTTTTCTTTGGAACAATTTACGTAACTATTGCTGCAAATAGATATGCGTTACAATTTAAGAGTATTTTTTCTGTTTTATTAAATCATTCATAGAACCACTTCGAAACTGACTGTCTTGGGTTGTAAGCCCACTGAAAAATTGCATTGAAAAAACTGGAAAAAACGAGTTTCTGCAAAAATTTAAATTGGAGATACCTACTTTTGTAGGTACACGCTTCAGTTACTTTCTCTTTTGGAAATGTATAGGAAGTTACTGATGTCAATTTACCAAAAAAGAAAAAAAAAATTGCGGTTATTCACTGATCGAACTACCCTACTCGGTGTTAGAATTTCAGTAGCCATAAAATATTTCATCAAGTCTCCTTTAAATAGCTTTCCTAAAAAGTATTGTACAGCAAAATAAGGAAAAATAACTTGCACTCCGAATGAATATTGGATATCGCTTGGCCATCTTGACACCCTTTTGTGTATACATTGGCAGCTGAGACAAATCAAGGATTCAAGGAGCTTCAAGGATTTGTACGGAACTTGCGATGACCAAACTTTGGGTTTAATGATATTTGTTGAGCTCTCGAGCAAAGACGTGTGCATCGCCTCGTAAATGGTGGATTTGTATTTTTATGGATCAACGGTGGGTGGGGAATCGGAGTATGTTTTGAGAAAAAATAAATAGCATTTGTGCTTTTGATTAATGGAATGATATACTTTCCACGCATAGATCATCTAAATAGTTTTTCATTAAGTATCAAAGTATTTAAATCGAGTGGTTTTCCTTATTTACTTTTAGTCTTTTAAATTTCATACCCGGTCAATTTTTGGAGATGTTTCAGCAATGCAAATGTTTGTGATGAATTTTGAGTTGTAGAAAATGCTTCAATTAAATTACTAAAATAAAGTTTATAATGATTACCGAAATTTCTGAAACTTTTTTTTATCTTAATTTTTTCGTCTTTTTTTTAATGACGTATCCAAGAGTTAAATTAGGAAGAGTTTTTAGCAAGTTTTCGCCTTTTTCTTTATTATATTTTTAATGCTGTATATTTTTGATAAAGCGATAAAGGATCATCCATGTAAATGTTTGAGACGAATAATGAACTTTTGAAAACACTCCAACTAAACTATTGAAGTCTTTTTATATAAAATAGAAACTTTTGGGAAATTAAACTACTCAATTATTTATATGAATTAGAAAGTTTCGTAAACTATTCAATTTCGAGCCTTGAACCTCTTTTCAATTAGTTTTTAATTGATCTTTTATTTATTACAATTTTAAACTACTAAAGTAATTTTGATATGAATTAGAAAGTTCTGTAAACTATTAAGCTTTCAACCTCAAATCTCTAATCGCGACATTCTCAATTGCTCTACCATGCATAGATATTAAATGAAAGAAATGCTGGCTATATATTGAAGTGTTTTTAATACCACACTTCACTTAAGCAGTTTAAATAACGTCTTACCAAACATCATGGGTTGTGGAGGTTCTTCGGGAACTTTAGTTTTTCATTTGAGAGGGAAGAAAGGGGGGAGGGGCTTTTCTATATGTGCAAATTTCATTTTGTTTACTACTGTTAGAAATTCTGTACTAAGTTAAAAGACAATTTTGTATTGTCTAACTTATTTTTAGAAAAATTATCGAGTGTAGGTCGGACAAGTAATGTAATTTTTAAAATGATAAAAAGGTGAATTTGTGAGAGAAAAAAGTTCCTTTTATTTGATTAAATGCGTCCGCTACCTATTGATGTTTAAAAGTAAACGCTACATCTAACTGAGCCACAACTGACCTATTAAGTCGTTTTACCTTTATTGAACGATTTCACAACGAAAATGACAAATGAATGATTGAAATGTCAAACCAGGGGCGTGCACAGAACTTTTGATGCTCGTTGCAAATGACTTTCCGGGTTCTTCTCCACATTGTTTACCCCTATATTTCACCCCTAGTTTTAAAAATATTGGGCCCCCTTCAGGTTCGGGCTCGGGCCAACAGATGTCCCTTCTCCCCCCCCCCCCCTTGTGTACGGTCAATGTGTGGGGCTTTCTAAAAATGTCACTCTTCTGTTTTAAACACTTTGACCCCCCCCCCGTTAGAAAGTGTCACACTTCGTCTCATTTCCTTTACATTTGTTACATGTCACGCTCTTTGCATAAACTTGTTATAAAAATGTTATGATGTCACACTTCTTGCAATTCCCCTTGTCACAAACTCTCTCAATTTCACGTGCTTCCTTTCCTTCAAAGCGTAACATCATTTCTGTACCTCAGAGCCAGACTAATGTAAGTCTGAAAATTGCGATTTCCCGTTAAAAAGTGCATGGTATGTAAAATCCTATTCCGCATCGAATCTTATGAACATAATTGAAAAAAAAAACCTTTGTAATTATTAACCAGTGTTGAAAGAGCGCACGTTCCATCCTTTGCATCCACGAGACAAACGTTTTCACCTCTTTCCTGTAAAGTAGTGATTATGTGACTTACGTTAGTCTGGCTCTGAGGTACAAACTTGTGGACAGCCCCTCATAAGAATACTTTATAAGGATATTATTAAAAAACGTACAGTTGGCTCTCTATTTAACGACTTTCAAAGGACCACATAAATCCTCTTTAAGTAGAATGCGTTCTTAAATACAATGCTTCTAAAACGACAGTGGAGCGTCCGGGTGCGCGAAAAGACGTCTTTAAATAGAGAAAGTCATTAAATAGAGAGTTGTTAAACAGAGAGCCATCTGTATATGCATTTGCAAGACACTTTCTAAACATTTCCTGAAATCAGGACAACATAGGATTGATTGCCACGATTTATGCAAAAAAAAAAAAAAACTGCATAAACTAAATAGTATTTAACAGAAAATTTTCATAAGCTTGAAACAAGCTATTGATTTTTATACTTATTACGAATTAAAAAATCAAATGTGTTCAAAATGCTCCTTGTCAAAACCAAAACATTTCATAGTAATTTTTTAGACTTTTCTGGAATCAGAACCATATAGAATTGATTACAGTATATTGATTTATGCGAAAATAATCTAAGTAGTTGTAACTAAAAATTTTCAAATACCTGGGGAAAAAAAGCAATTATTTTTTTTTTACTGTTTATAAAAAAAATCGAATAGGATACACGAAATGCTACTTGTCAGAGGCAAAAACTTCTATAATATTCGTGACAAAGTCTCGTAGAAATAGAAAAATCATCACTTAGCCAACAACTGCTGCGCTCTGAAATAAATGACGCCTGTGCCCAAAGTTTTGGCAGTTCGCTTCGTACAGGACCGGCACAGCTTGCCAAGCAGAGAAATCATTTCTTGGTAGTTGGGCGTCAGAATGAGTGGCAAGATAAGTAAACGTTCTTCTGCCCCCTGACGATGGGATCAATCATCCCGTGACGAGGAAAATCGAAGAAGACACGCACACATTACGCCACCTTCCCCCATTGCCACCGAGTACGTACTTATTCGTCATGAGCGGAAGAAATATGGGATAGAAGAAACAGATTGTGTTGTATAATATACATAAGGATGGTTCAAAAATACATGTAAAAACAAAAAGTTTTTCATAGATAGCAGGACACCCCTCAATATTTTTAGACTTGTGGGTTGTAATATACTGCACGAATTTTAGCTTCTTATTTCAACTGAAAGAGGGTGCTCAACCCCCTCCCCCAAACTTCATAAGTATGGGGAAGGGGGTTAAAAAATACATTGAACTGAAAAAGAAATGCTACATACAATATAAACGAGTAATACGCATATACATCGCAATAAAATAATTATTTATAAAAAAAAACAGCTGGGGAAATCAAATATTTCTGAATTTGTGACATTTTCTATGCTACGGCTAATGTTCAATTGAGGGGTCATTGAGCACCCTCTTAAAATTTGAGAAGCTAAAACTTTTACAGCATAATACTATTAGTAAGTCTAAAAAAAAATTGGAGGTGTTCTGGGGACTCTAGCAGAACAGAAGTTTTTTGAACTACCCTAATATACGCATTACATGTCTTACAGTGAAACCTATATATAACAATACTGTCTGTAACAAACCTGTTTATAACCATATTTTCTTTGGTCTCGGTAAAGTTCTTATATACTCGATGTATTTTCAACCTGCCTGAAACTATTATCGCATTTCAGATTCACCTGTGGGCAATTCCATGAAACTAGGGACATCACAGTAGAAAAAACCTTCCTTGTATCAGTAATTTTTCTCTTTCATATGAGGTAAAAAAGACTGTATTTTCATAAAACTATGCGAAAAAAGTTATCAGCACATTTTTTATAAGTTTTATAGGCAAATTTTGACAACACTTCTCAGTGCCCATGTGTCGTTCCATTAACGGTTCTAAAAGTTACTTTTTTTTTTCACTTAGGAAATTAATTGCTATATCTACATTCGTATTTTTTCTTGAAATATGGTTTATCTAGGAAGGGATTGGACCAACAAAGAAATTTTAAACTGTTATAATTGTCTTGTAGCAAATGTGTTTTTAAACTAGGGCTCATACTAATGTAACATCAGTCACAAAATTGTATAAAAGTTTGCATTGCTTGAACAAAAACAAACCCAAGTTTATAAAATGTCAAATTCTCTTCATTTATGATGATATTTTTAGTATTAATCCCTTAAATATTTAGAAATAGTTGAATTTAATTATTTAAAACTTATTTAAAGTACGTAACATCAGTCACATTTCTGTTTTCGTCAATAAACCACAAACAAATTGCACAAATAGCATTGACTGCTGCAGAAAGGCAAAAAAAAGAGGCGATATAAATTAAGAAATAAAGAAAAACATGAAAATCACAAAAAGTAAAACAAAGTAAAAACTGAAAAGAGTGGATGATAAAAAATAAATAAAATAATTTGTAAAAATCTAGCATAATTACCAAAGTTGGTTTAGAATAAAATTAAAAAGAGAAATTAGATGAAGAAATAGAACAAGTATAGAATAAATTTAAAGCATTGAAGTCCCAGGTTTAAATTAGCAACTGCATTGCCTCACTTTAAAATAATGAAACCTTGGTAAAATATGTCATTCAAGCGCTCTTTGTTACATCTTCACAAAAGAAAACAGCTGCTGTAAAAAAATTTCTGGCATGAAATTTGATAAAGAAATACTCCTACTTCTTCATGCAGTACGTTTGAATAAAAGTGCTATATCATCGATACAGAAATATTTCTAAACGTCACAGCTTCATGCAAATTTCAGAGCTATCACCATCCGACTTGCAATCATGTTATAAAGAGTTATATTCGAGTGATACTTTTTTTAAATTCGAAATCTGTATTAGGTGTTTAGCAACGACCTTTTTTTTTTTTTTCAGTAAAGGAGGGATTCACTTCCAGTAGAGCATGTTCCAAAATTGTTGATTGCAACTGGAGAACGGGTTCTTGAAGAATACAACTAACAATTGTATCACGAGAAGTTAGATGCATTGAAATTAAGAACTAAGAGTATTTAGTGACTGTAAAGATTCAAGCATTAAGATATTGAAAAATAGCTTGTCAATGTGAATGAAATTTATTATTCAAATGAGAAAGGCATAAAATATTTAGTGCACTAGATGTAATAAATGCAAGAGGCCTTTTTATTTTATGAAATACATCAAAAATATATATTTTAAAACTTTATAAATGTACTTTTCTTGTAAGTTAAATACAATTTTAAACAAAACATGTGCTAATTTCATTTTTAAGGAGAAATAATTCGTAACTGCAGCAATTTATTGTAAATGTAACATCAGTCACAAAATCTTTTTATCATCAGTCACGGGTGTTAAATAATTTATATACTCTACTACATATGTGTGGGGGCAGTGATGTACCATATTATATTTTAGATCAATTTCAGAAGAATCAAAATTTAATTTCAAGATAGTGCTGAGTTTGTAAGTTAAAAATGGAGTCAAATTGTAACGTCAGTCACCGTGGACAGACCCCTGTCTGTAACGATAGTTTATGAATACTTCTTCAAAAAAAAGTTAATTATCATAGTTTTTTTCTCTCTTGAAAAGTACATCCCGAATAGGAGATAACAAAAGTTGAAGCATAATGGTAAGAAAATTTAAGACAATTCGAAAAAAAGATGAACTGTATTAACATCCAACTGATAAAGGATTAAAACAAATTGATGCTAAGGAAAAACTCGGACATTCTTTTTAAATTATAAATTTTTTTAAAAAGAAATAACGTTGAAACTGCTGTACGGAAACATTAATTAAACACCAAACGGGGGAAACATATCAGAATGGGAACTTTAATGATGATGTTGACCTAACTTTTTTTACGTAATTTTTTTCCTCATATGAGAGTTAAAAAAAAAATAATATGAGAGTTAAAAAAAAATAATAAAAACAAAAAACCCGACTGCGTAAAAACCAAAAAAAAAAAGGAAAATGTATAAGCCCAGTAGTTTAGAATGTATTAAGTACTACTGAATATTTACACCGTTGAAATAGTTTTATAACCGTACACAGATAAGACAAATCATAAATTCAAAAGCAGAATAGAAGGATCAACAGTCGGGGAACATTTAAATTTTACGGAATTCTCTGAATCAGAAAGGAATGGGCCCCGACTGTTGATCCTTCTATTCTGCTTTTGAATTTATGATTTGTCTTATCTGTGTGCGGTTATGAAACTATTTCAACGGTGTAGTTGTTCAGTAGTACTTAATACATTCTAAACTACTGGGCTTATACATTTTCCCTTTTAGTTTTTTTGGTTTTTACGCAGTCGGGTTTTTGTTTTTGTTTTTTAATAATTTTTTATTTTACACTTTTTAGTTAACTTTCATTGGCTTAGTTATTATGTTTTTAAGACGATACATTTCGCAACCTTGTCATTTCATTGAGAGAGTTTGTTTGTATTGTGAGGTTTATTAAGTAACTTGCGGTGGTCTAAACTACTGATAATTAGTCCCTCTAGGAACCTAACTTGGCTTAAAGCTACATGTGCTTGAACTTCGGCGAAAATGCGCGAACTTAAGTCAACCACAGCACAGCTATATAAACAGCCTGTATAACTCATGATGACGCGAAATCAAAAACGTCGTCAGTCGAATCTTTCTCACAAAACTAAAAGAGCCTCTCAAGAAAGTACACGTCGCGAAACTCAGTCCCTTGAATCAAAGCAAAAACAAATGCAACATGTTCAGAGATAAAATCGAATTAGTAGATTTTCTTTCTTTTGGTGCTTATTGCACGGATTTATTTTGATGACGTCTACAATCTCTGAGTGTCTTGCCTTTGTTACTCGTGATATATTTTTTATTGCAGTACAGAATACATATAAAGAACACATGAAAGAATTTACATCACAAAGGGGAAAGTACATCCAGAGCGAGGGTATCTTGACCCACCGCCTTAAATGGGAGAAGCAATCGCTTAGACCACTCGACCATTGAAACCCCCTATTAGTAGACTTAGTAAACAAAAAAATTCAGGCAGCGAAAACTACCTGCATTTGTCGAACGCAGGTAGCGTGCGATACAGTGTGCAACACCCAACGTGCGCCGATCCCGAACTGACAAAATGGCAACTGGTTTTTGAAATGGTACTTTTGATTGCTGCCATGTGTTTAGTGACACTCCCAAGGTCAACACAAATCGATTGACGTAAGAATTACCAAAATTGGCCAAGGCGTTTAGTCTGTAGAACGCCACATAGGAACATACATACATACACTGATAAACACATTACCCTCCTTAGCGTCGCGCACGCGCAGTCGGGTAAAAAATGTGACACCCTTTTATGTATATGCGCGTCTACTTTTTATTTGCAATATTTATAGTACTACAAATTGCTAAATGGTTAAATTAACTATTATTAAATCAATATTATACTTATATATTATCTAAATTTTAAATAACTTGGATCAGTTTTATTTCTTTCTTTTTTTTCCCCCTTTTTTTTAATGAAACTTAGTATGTTGTATGAAATGTCGGAGAATATTCGTATAAAATGTTAAAATTGTCTATAGCGATAACTTGTCTACAACAATATTTTTTATATTGCAACAGGGTGGTGTATCAATTTAAAGAGGTTGAAACTTAAGCTTCACTTTCCAATTCAAAGAAAATAACATACCACATCCCAGCAATTAAATTAAAACAACTCAAAATAGAGAGAGAGAAAAAAAACGGTGTTGGAAGAAATGAAGGTAGTATTCAATATTCCATAACCATCCCATCAAAGAAATTGATACAACTCAAAAAAACAACAATGGAGAAAATCAAAATTTACACAATAGTACATTGAAGTGATCTGGTCCCAAATATTGCAATACGCGAAAAAAAAAAAAAAACTTATAATGTAAGGTTTACTGGTTAGATGTTACTGTCTAAATAAATAATGCACGCTGAAAGTTCGAAAATATTTCTTCTAAATTATGAAATTTGAATGATGTGCCACTATTGATTAGATCGTTTTTACGTCACCACGCACCAATTATGTAAGCTAGCTTGGTGCGAGTTTTGTGGCAATAAAGGGCTTTAAATTTAAAATTTAAATTAGTAGCTAATACGTTTTTCTAAGATTTTGAGTTGTGTCCCTTGTGTCTTTACCGAGGTTCGATTTGACCTTGACCCCTCTTTACTTTTAATGGATAAATGTATGACAGATAAAGGTGGGCAATTGAAGAGAAAGTATCAAATGTGTAGTTCGTTGCTCCATTTAACTCTTGCTTATTTGCAAACGATTTATGAATAAACTGGAGGTATCGTTACAGTTAAAGTTAAAAACACGAAAACCGGGGGAGTTATCTCGTCTACCACAGGTCACATACAGAAAAGGAAGGAACAAAGAAATCTAAGAAAACAGCAAAGACTACAAGATAGATAGATTGAGGAAGAAAGAACGACAGAATAAGGCCCTAGAGAGTGGCCTGAGGTCCATTATTCATGTGGTTCTTGGCAGACGCCTGTCCAACTGTTTAACTCTCGCCACTCTTGGACATATGGTTGCCAGGAGGATTTGTGAAAAGTCGCCAACCGGCGACTAAATTGAACCCTAGTTGTAATCGAATGAAGTCGTGTCCTTTGAATATACACCTCCTTTTTTGATATTCATTCATACAGTAAGAAAGCTATGAATTTCAAGACAGAAGTCACTAAAGAAGCCGGAAGCAAAATAATGAAATTTAAAGTTTATTTTTAAGAAAACAGCTTGTACATCTGTTGCAAAACTAAGTTATAGAGACGTGAAATTTGAAGTCGTCATTAATTTTTTCAAATACCGAACAATAAAAATTTTCAATGCCAACAAAAACAATAAAAGAATTTTGGGAAAACCTAACGTGTTTAGGTTTTGCGTAGCCATCACAATGTTACAAGGTTTATGTTTGCCCCATATAGATAGGTGTCTTATAATTTCTTAAAAAATGGCGATTTTAGGAGTATTACGATAAATCTCAACATACGAGTACAACAACTGAAAATCAGACAACTTTACGTTAATAGAAGATACTAAACATCAGACACAAAAAGCAGATATTGATACGCGGCATTGCGTTCGCTGTTGCTTTTAAAGGCAGCTATATTTGTCATAGAGGAAAGTTGGTCTTTGTTTATTAAAAACTAAAAAAAACTATTTCAAAAGCTTGACACTTTAGCGATTCACACTACCATGAGCGTTGATCACGTGTACATTTTGATGGTATTCATAAAACATAGGACAAAACACTGAATTCTTGAGATACCTTCACGATTTTTTTTCCCCCTTAAAAATTATTGGCCTAGAAAAAAGCAAATACAACGGGCTTCAATTAGTTGTACAGTCTTTTGAGTTACGCTTTGTTGCAATAGTGTTAACGCCATGTTATATTTTTAATTAATTTTATTGCTCCTAATATTTACCTTTAAATTTTCAGAAAATAGAAAGCCACAAGGTCATAAGAACAACCCGTTTTTAAAGGAAAAATTAAATGCAGGAATTTATGGCATTCAATTTGTAAATGCAGCGTAAAGTGTAGAAAAGTTTGTGTTAAGCATGTAACGTACTTCTTTTCAATATACCCAAACTGAGCAATCGTTAAGGAGGCGAACACTGCCGTGGGCAGGTAAAGGGCCGTAACTGCAAATTTTTCATTTTTCAAACCTTCGCTTTTTGGTCATCTACTGTACTTTAGCTTTATTATACTAGCTTGCTTATTTGGATTCCGCTGAAAACAAAACACGAAAATAAAGTCTATAATTCCAACATTCCCCTATCATTAGTGTAAAATTTGAAACGCATATCATCAAATATCTCGAAAACTCATTTCTGCAGATACTGCCGTTTACCTGCCCACAGTAGTAACATGAGTCTTTTAAAAAAAAAAGGAAAAAGAAAAGAAAAAAAAATATTTGAATTTTGGCATCTGGAATTCAAATTATGTTTTTCGCAATCACGAGTGTGTGTGTATATGTAGGCGTGTGTTTTTGTGTCTGTGTGCAGCCATGAGCGCGTGTGTGTATGTGTAGTTATGTATGTAAGTGTGTGTATGTATGCATGTGTGTATGTAGGCATGCATGTGTGTGTATGTATGTGTATGTATGTATGTATGCATGTGTGTGCATGCATGTGTGTGTGTATGTATGTGTATGTATGTATGTATGTATGTGTGTGTGTGTAGGTGTGTATATGTATGCGCGTGTGTGTAGGATATGGGCGCAACCTAGAGACTTTTCGCTAGAGGAGCAGCATCGGACGCCCGTCGACGGTGGTGCTGCAGAGGGAGGCGGGGGGAAAATAAAATCATAGGAATTCAAAACAGTCAAATGAGAACAATAAGCAATGCAATTGCTCAAAAAAAAAGAAAAATTAATTTGAACTTTGACATCTTGAATTCAAATTATGTTTTTCGCAATCACGAGTGTGTGTGTTTATGTGTGTGTGTGTGGGGGGGGGGTACGTGTGTGTGGGTAGTTGTGTGTATGTGTGTTTATGTGTGTCGAGGGGTATGTGTAGGTGTGTCTGTGTGTAGGTCTGTATGTATGCGTGTGTATGTGTGTTTGTGTGTGTGTGTGTAGTTGTATGTGTAAGCGTATGCAAGTAAGTGATGCAACTTGGAGACGGTTTTCACTAGAGGAGCAGCAACGTGAGCCGGCCGACCGAGGTGCTGCAGAGGGAGGCCGGGGGAGGGGGAGTTAAATCATAGGAATTCAAAACTGTCAAGTAAGAACAATAAGCAATGCAATTGCTCAAAAAAAAAGAAAAATTAATTTGAACTTTGACATCTTGAATTCAAATTATGTTTTTCGCAATCACGAGTGTGTGTGTTTATGTGTGTGTGTGGGGGGGGGGTACGTGTGTGTGGGTAGTTGTGTGTATGTGTGTTTATGTGTGTCGAGGGGTATGTGTAGGTGTGTCTGTGTGTAGGTCTGTATGTATGCGTGTGTATGTGTGTTTGTGTGTGTGTGTGTAGTTGTATGTGTAAGCGTATGCAAGTAAGTGATGCAACTTGGAGACGGTTTTCACTAGAGGAGCAGCAACGTGAGCCGGCCGACCGAGGTGCTGCAGAGGGAGGCCGGGGGGGGGGGAGTTAAATCATAGGAATTCAAAACTGTCAAGTAAGAACAATAAGCAATGCAATTGCTCAAAAAAAAAGAAAAATTAATTTGAACTTTGACATCTTGAATTCAAATTATGTTTTTCGCAATCACGAGTGTGTGTGTTTATGTGTGTGTGTGGGGGGGGGGGTACGTGTGTGTGGGTAGTTGTGTGTATGTGTGTTTATGTGTGTCGAGGGGTATGTGTAGGTGTGTCTGTGTGTAGGTCTGTATGTATGCGTGTGTATGTGTGTTTGTGTGTGTGTGTGTGTAGTTGTATGTGTAAGCGTATGCAAGTAAGTGATGCAACTTGGAGACGGTTTTCACTAGAGGAGCAGCAACGTGAGCCGGCCGACCGAGGTGCTGCAGAGGGAGGCCGGGGGAGGGGGAGTTAAATCATAGGAATTCAAAACTGTCAAGTAAGAACAATAAGCAATGCAATTGCTCAAAAAAAAAAGAAAAATTAATTTGAACTTTGACATCTTGAATTCAAATTATGTTTTTCGCAATCACGAGTGTGTGTGTTTATGTGTGTGTGTGTGGGGGGGGGGTACGTGTGTGTGGGTAGTTGTGTGTATGTGTGTTTATGTGTGTCGAGGGGTATGTGTAGGTGTGTCTGTGTGTAGGTCTGTATGTATGCGTGTGTATGTGTGTTTGTGTGTGTGTGTGTGTGTAGTTGTATGTGTAAGCGTATGCAAGTAAGTGATGCAACTTGGAGACGGTTTTCACTAGAGGAGCAGCAACGTGAGCCGGCCGACCGAGGTGCTGCAGAGGGAGGCCGGGGGAGGGGGAGTTAAATCATAGGAATTCAAAACTGTCAAGTAAGAACAATAAGCAATGCAATTGCTCAAAAAAAAAGAAAAATTAATTTGAACTTTGACATCTTGAATTCAAATTATGTTTTTCGCAATCACGAGTGTGTGTGTTTATGTGTGTGTGTGGGGGGGGGGTACGTGTGTGTGGGTAGTTGTGTGTATGTGTGTTTATGTGTGTCGAGGGGTATGTGTAGGTGTGTCTGTGTGTAGGTCTGTATGTATGCGTGTGTATGTGTGTTTGTGTGTGTGTGTGTAGTTGTATGTGTAAGCGTATGCAAGTAAGTGATGCAACTTGGAGACGGTTTTCACTAGAGGAGCAGCAACGTGAGCCGGCCGACCGAGGTGCTGCAGAGGGAGGCCGGGGGGGGGAGTTAAATCTAAGGAATTCAAAACTGTCAAGTAAGAACAATAAGCAATGCAATTGCTCAAAAAAAAAAGAAAAATTAATTTGAACTTTGACATCTTGAATTCAAATTATGTTTTTCGCAATCACGAGTGTGTGTGTTTATGTGTGTGTGTGGGGGGGGGGTACGTGTGTGTGGGTAGTTGTGTGTATGTGTGTTTATGTGTGTCGAGGGGTATGTGTAGGTGTGTCTGTGTGTAGGTCTGTATGTATGCGTGTGTATGTGTGTTTGTGTGTGTGTGTGTGTAGTTGTATGTGTAAGCGTATGCAAGTAAGTGATGCAACTTGGAGACGGTTTTCACTAGAGGAGCAGCAACGTGAGCCGGCCGACCGAGGTGCTGCAGAGGGAGGCCGGGGGAGGGGGAGTTAAATCATAGGAATTCAAAACTGTCAAGTAAGAACAATAAGCAATGCAATTGCTCAAAAAAAAAGAAAAATTAATTTGAACTTTGACATCTTGAATTCAAATTATGTTTTTCGCAATCACGAGTGTGTGTGTTTATGTGTGTGTGTGTGGGGGGGGTACGTGTGTGTGGGTAGTTGTGTGTATGTGTGTTTATGTGTGTCGAGGGGTATGTGTAGGTGTGTCTGTGTGTAGGTCTGTATGTATGCGTGTGTATGTGTGTTTGTGTGTGTGTGTGTAGTTGTATGTGTAAGCGTATGCAAGTAAGTGATGCAACTTGGAGACGGTTTTCACTAGAGGAGCAGCAACGTGAGCCGGCCGACCGAGGTGCTGCAGAGGGAGGCCGGGGGGGGGGGGAGTTAAATCATAGGAATTCAAAACTGTCAAGTAAGAACAATAAGCAATGCAATTGCTCAAAAAAAAAGAAAAATTAATTTGAACTTTGACATCTTGAATTCAAATTATGTTTTTCGCAATCACGAGTGTGTGTGTTTATGTGTGTGTGTGGGGGGGGGGGGTACGTGTGTGTGGGTAGTTGTGTGTATGTGTGTTTATGTGTGTCGAGGGGTATGTGTAGGTGTGTCTGTGTGTAGGTCTGTATGTATGCGTGTGTATGTGTGTTTGTGTGTGTGTGTGTAGTTGTATGTGTAAGCGTATGCAAGTAAGTGATGCAACTTGGAGACGGTTTTCACTAGAGGAGCAGCAACGTGAGCCGGCCGACCGAGGTGCTGCAGAGGGAGGCCGGGGGGGGGGGAGTTAAATCATAGGAATTCAAAACTGTCAAGTAAGAACAATAAGCAATGCAATTGCTCAAAAAAAAAGAAAAATTAATTTGAACTTTGACATCTTGAATTCAAATTATGTTTTTCGCAATCACGAGTGTGTGTGTTTATGTGTGTGTGTGGGGGGGGGGGGGTACGTGTGTGTGGGTAGTTGTGTGTATGTGTGTTTATGTGTGTCGAGGGGTATGTGTAGGTGTGTCTGTGTGTAGGTCTGTATGTATGCGTGTGTATGTGTGTTTGTGTGTGTGTGTGTAGTTGTATGTGTAAGCGTATGCAAGTAAGTGATGCAACTTGGAGACGGTTTTCACTAGAGGAGCAGCAACGTGAGCCGGCCGACCGAGGTGCTGCAGAGGGAGGCCGGGGGGGGGGAGTTAAATCATAGGAATTCAAAACTGTCAAGTAAGAACAATAAGCAATGCAATTGCTCAAAAAAAAAGAAAAATTAATTTGAACTTTGACATCTTGAATTCAAATTATGTTTTTCGCAATCACGAGTGTGTGTGTTTATGTGTGTGTGTGGGGGGGGGGGTACGTGTGTGTGGGTAGTTGTGTGTATGTGTGTTTATGTGTGTCGAGGGGTATGTGTAGGTGTGTCTGTGTGTAGGTCTGTATGTATGCGTGTGTATGTGTGTTTGTGTGTGTGTGTGTGTAGTTGTATGTGTAAGCGTATGCAAGTAAGTGATGCAACTTGGAGACGGTTTTCGCTAGAGGAGCAGCATCGTGAGCCGGCCGACCGAGGTGCTGCAGAGGGAGGCCGGGGGGGGGGGGAGTTAAATCATAAGAATTCAAAACTGTCAAGTAAGAACAATAAGCAATCGTGATTGCTCAAAAAAAAAGTAACATGACTCAACATTCAATCCGCGGTAAATACTAAGGTGTATAGAAGTTTTTGTCTTGTGGTAAATACCATGCACAGAAATTTTTAAATTCAAAAACGAATTTTACACACATATTTGCATATCGTTATCCTCTTGTAAAATAGGAAAACCCTTTAAGAATTATTAGAAAAAATATAATTAAAATTGATTTGTAGACTGAGGCACGAATTTTGAGACAAATGAAACATGATTTATTAATTTTTAAAGCTTTGAAATTTATTTTTGCATTTTTATTAAAAACTTTGAAACATTGATTTTTTTTCTGTTACGAACTACGTTTTATCGTAACTAAGAGCATAGTTTTCAACTGCAAAATAAAGTAAAAGGGAAAAGTACCACCTTTATCCGGGCTATTGTAAGCTTCCGTGGTTTATAAAAAGGAATAAAAAAAATTTCTGAAGAAATATATTCTTTCAGTTTAACAAAACAATATTTGCAATAAGTTCGGAAGATTTATGTGATAATATGCATTAAGAATTTGGGTTTTAAAAGTGTTTTAAATAGCTCATTACTATTTTAATGTACACAATTAATGCTTTAATGTTTGATTTCAAAAAAAAATAGAATATCGTGACCTCAAAGCAACAGTAGGATACGTTACTGTTTTTAATGAGATTAGATATCTTACTGTTGCTCTGAGGCGAAGATAAGTCGTTTGGCTTTTAACTCGTTTTCAAATCCTAGGAAGAATATTTTTAGAAATTATTGTTTCATTGAAGTGTGGTTAAAAACTTTTTGGCAATTTTGAACGTAAACTGGAAAAAATTCTGATACTGAAAAAGTACTTATTTTCACGACGTTTAAAATTTCGTGATTTTCGCGAGCCTTTTGTATTTCCGAAAATTTTAGCGTCAAGAAATTCTTCATGGCATGGGATGTCCAATTTCCTGTTCTGATCATATGAAATTCGCGAAATTTGCAGTTCGCCAAATCACCGATGTCTTCATATTCGCGAAAATTACAGCTCGCGAAAATAAGCGCAGTAACAATACCTTATAGTAAAATGATTTAAGACATTCTTAAATGTTGTAAAAATACTTTACTGTTTGAGTAGTAAATTTTATTTTCGTTATGTAGTAGCAAGAAGTAGGCACTCTTAAGCATGCAAAATTAAAGAAAACGTCTTACATTTGGGAATAGTGATATTAGTCAATTTCTGCTTGATATCAGTGTTGCTATTTACAAGTTAAACATTAATTAATTGGCATCTTAATGAGGTTTTTTATATGTTAACAGCAACAACAGAACTTCAATTTGATCTCGTATTACTTGAAGAATAAATAGGCGTTTAATGGTTAAAGAAGTTTAGTAATTTCAATGAATTTCGGTTCGAAGATATCAACGGTATTCACAAGTTTCCTTATCAGCCATAATGCCTGCAGATTCCACGTTTTAATTTTTTCCAGAAACAATGAAACATAACTGTAAATTCAAAGTTAAATTTGTTTAAGTTGACAACTTAACTTCAAAGCTGAACTTAAGCAAGTATAGATTTAGGTTTTGGTAATTGAAACTTATCAAATAATACGGGTTTTTTTAAGCTAGCTTTGATTCAAGTCATCAGTTTAAAAGTGTTTTTAAAAACCCTTTTTTTATCATGACACATGTTAAAATTTGTTTTCAAATTCAATCTTAAAAACTTGCGATATTTTGAGCAAATCAGCTGCAAATAAAGTTATTCTCGCTTTATACACGATGGATTTATATTACAACAAAAGTGAAAAAGTATTTTTTTTCAAATTAAGGTAAATAATAGGTAATTATAATAAATTTTAACTTTCAAAAAGTTTCACCTCAAATAAATTTTAAAACGAAAGTACTTTAAAATAAAGCACAGGAAAACTTTTTTAAAACCTAAAGACTACTTCCATACGCTTGGTTGGCACTAAAAATATGAAATAAGATAAGTACATTATTTCCTGATTATAGCACTAAAAATTGCTCTTAATCTTAATGTCTTCATATTTACTTTTATTTTAAAGCTGCCGATGAAGTTTAGATTTAAAATTTGAGATAAGAGCCGGTAGACAGCTTTGTACGACTAGCTTTTTACTATACCCCGCCTACATTTCTTCTCTTTTTTTTTTATTGAATATTTATTAAACTGTGAATCATTTAACATCAGTTCTAGAGAAACAAGAACTGAACTTTCTCCATCAATTTTATTATACATTTTATAATTTTTTTTTCTTTTTTTTTGCAACTGAATGTTGAAATTACGTTACGTTTTTCGCAACCATTAAAACAGAGTGTAAAGGCGAAATTCACAGTGCCCCCAGCGGCGTTCAGCGCAAAACTTCAAAAGTTTAAAACACAATTAAAACCTCCATAATTGCGTCATTTAGTTTCAGAGAAGAAGTTATTTACTTCCCGCCGTAACTTGAAGCTGTAAAGATAGCTCTGTCACCACGAGCCTCAAGAGCATCGATTTTCACCATTTTGCATGCACTCTGGTGCCTCATTCGCACCTTAAACCATCCATTCCTCGAACCAGGAAGTTGACTTGGTGTTGGAATTTCTCTCGTCCCTTAATTGGTGCTCAAACACGGTCGAAGCGCGGTGAAACAATTCAATTCGGAAAGCAATTTATTGAGCACACATAAAAGTGACGGACCCCATAACGTATGACGAGATTTCGGGCCCTTCGTTGTCTGGCAAATCTAATTTTCACTTTACCATGAAAGACCTCTTTCGCAACTCCGAGCTTAAAACTGAAGCCCTCCGTGAAAGAATTTCGGGCCTTTAATTTATGATATTGCATTAAAAGCGCTGATTGCTGCCAATTTAGGAACCAATAAGTTACGGTTGCCAGAGTTATCTTTTGTTCGGTGGAAAGTAAACTTTTGACAGTTTTCTGTTGAAAGTTTCGCATTTGTTCTTGGGAAATAAGGAATTAAATACTATTTTCTTAGAAACTTAAAACAATAGAGCTTTCTTAGTCGGTAGTACTAAAAAAATGGGGCTTCAGAGTCGGATTCGACGAGCCGGAATCTGAAACAAACTTATTTTGGGTAAAGGAATCGTAGTTGGGAGTAAAAGGTCTAATATTTCAAGAGTCGGAGTCTGTCATTTTCCCCCAAATTCCGTAATTCTGGCAGTGGAAGTTAGAGTTGGAGTCTGACAGATTTTGGAGCAATGGAGTCGGAGTCGGTACCGATGGTTTTTAAATTCCCGGAGTCGGAGCCGATGGCTTTAATATTCCCCGGAGTCGGTCATTTTTTCTCCGACTCCGCAGCCTTGCTAAAAGCGCTGTTTAGCAACATAAAAAAGAACTGTCCATCGTACTATTACAAAGTTTTGCAGGTGATTTCCTTAGAATCAAATGCATTTCAGATGATAATTCTGTTTACGGTTTTAAATAACTAAATGATTAAAGTTTCAAAACTATGGGTTTTTTTGCTCAAAAATTATTAAGTAAAGATTAATGCTTTGTATTTAGAAGAAAATGAATCATGTGCTATTTGAAATGCATGGAAGGATTTTTCATAAAACTAAAACTCTGATCGGTAGATGAAAAAAATACTTTTTAAGAGTTATGCATAGTGTCTGAGCGGATGATACTATGTGATCGATTGGGTCAAGGGTTAGTTGGCTCTTGCTTTAAAGTCTAAATGAAAAAGATTGGCTCGGTCATCAGAGCCTTACGCAACTGGTGAACCATTTCTGTGGTATCCATGATAAATCATAGCTCCAGCGCCGCCATTGTTTAGCATCTGCGAAGGGGAGGTGGAGTTTACAGTTCTTACAAGTATGCTAATTAATATACTAGGATTGTTAATATGTGTTTCAAACAATGGTTGGTTCTGGGACGGGGGGGGGGCTGACCCTAAAAACATACCTCTTGGTATGGCCCTGGTTTTCGACATACAGTTTGATGAGGATTTTGAGCCGTTAAATATGAAAGTCCGAGAAGATTATTTATAAAAACAGACATTTTAAAAACATCCGGTCTATGTTGCAGTAGGTTTTACTTTGTAAAATTCGCATGAACAATTTTTTTGACCGTTGGAAAAATATTTATTTCGATAATTTAAATGCGTGGAATTTCCAACAAAATCTTTTACACCGTAACTTTCTCAATTTATTTTTCTTTCTTTCTTTTTTTTTTCCTTCTTTAATAATTTTATTAATTAGATTAAGAGAATATTGAATTGACTTTATCTTAAAGCTAAAATATATTCTGTTAAATATTATGAAATGATTTTTTCCAATTTCAATGTCGAGAATTACATAAAATTAAGTTATTACGCATTGTAAACTTTGAAAACAAATTTTCATTATTGCAACTGAAAGCTTAAACAAAATAAGACCTTGTTTTTAATCAATACTTAAATCCTAGGAAATCTCTGTCATCTGTGAAATGGACATCATAGTCAAATGCGTGCGTTCCTTCCTCAATCGAATCCTTCCTCAATTCTGAAAATGTTCGCAAGTTTCTGCATTTTTGAAGATAAAATGTTTTAAACTCCCTCGTAATACCGTGTCATACATACATATATATCGATCTTACACCCCATGTACATTTCGTAAAACATAAAGTTTGTTTATTCAATCGATAACTTTGAAAAGCATTGTTTTTATACTCTCAAAATTTGATTTCCTCTTTTCCATCTCCCGTATTTCATATTGTTATCTTTTTGCGCTGTCATTCCCCCTTTGCTCTTCCTTACAACCCGCATAATAAAAACACTAGATGAAAACAAGTAATGCCCCCAATAGGATATAAAAATATTTCAAAACCCACTTGGTCCAGAGCATTTCAGATGTCAGTATCACTTTCCTCTCCACCAGTTGTGACGTTTTGGAATGTTATTTTCGTTCCATCTTTTCGAAAAATGATTTCGCCTTTGATTCCCATTGTGAGCTTTGAAAAAAGGAAAGGGAAGTAATTTCATTACTTTTGTTAGGCTGATTTCTGTTGCTATTTTAAAAGCTTCGTAAAGATAAGACGTCTCTTTGCTCTGCTGATTCCGCAACTAATTTTTAAAAATGTATTTGTGTACTTACCAGGCAAACATACGATAATGTAATAATGAAACAATTCTAAATAGAATCAAAGATCGTTTTGAAGCAGGGGCGGACTGGAACCTCCTGCCTATACGCCCTTGCGCACTCAAGTCTGTACACCTTTTATTTATTTATTTTTCACTTTTTTTCTAAATTTATTTTATTTTTCATTTTTTGGTGAAAAATTCCTTTTTTTTTCTCCGCTAAGATTTTTTTTTTGCTTTTCTTTAAGTCTGTAAACCTGAGAAACATTATTTTTTCTTCTTTTTTTAAACGTATTGATTTGTTTCTCTTTTTTCTGTTTTACATTTTTTTGTCCCACTATTTATTTATTTACGCCCTTTGGAGGCCAAGGTTGGCGCCCTCTCGTGGGACACAGTCCGCCCCGTTTTGAAGCATGTTTTTGGACGCATAAATTATTTGCCCTCGTATCCCGTTATTAAAACATGATGTACTAGCGGCCCGCCATGACCTTGCTTGTGTTGAAAAATTATCTAAATAAATATTTGAAGGTACTGTTTATTTTAAATCATCATGGCACACAACATTTTTGGTTTCGTTTTTATGAGATTTTTAAACAAACTGATCCACCTAATATTCTCATTAAGAGAAAGCATTGTTTATAGTGCCCATAAGTAATACAATGTTCCTGTATATTTCGCTGTACTGTGTAAAGTTGTGCATTTGACCTTCGGAATTGTTAATGGTAGTGGCAAAAGAAATTTTAATTGGTAATTGTAATCACTAAAATTGGAAAAGGAAGTCTGTTAATATTTAAAGTTAATAATTCAATCTCAAGGCTGAACAGTGTGGATTTTAAAGGAACATTAAAAAATATATATATTTATACCCTATAACACTCTTTAGTTATGTAGCTTTCAAATAGGGAAGAATATTTCAAATAGGGAGCGGGAGATTACACGGAACACATAAACATACAAATTCCGTTCTCTCTCTCTCTTTATGCAGGGTGATTCGGAACAACGTGTCGGCAATGTGCATATAGTACGATTCCAATTCACAACTGACTACAACTGTATTTGTGTCGAAGACTGCATACTAAGTGCCTCGCCTCCATTATTTTTTATACCGATAGATGGCAGCACTATCACCGGATCGAACAGTTAATGAGAATTTAGAACTAGACTAAAAGCTAATAGCTACCTGGTGCTAGCACCCCCAGAGGTATCGTTTCACTTGGAGGACATTGAGACCACGAGCATATTTAACGTCGCACAGTCCCCTTTAATGACGACGGTGGATCTTCGACCATCGAGGTTCGAACTCAGGACCCTCCGGCCCCGAATCCGACACTCTACCGATCGGGCTACCACGGCCCCAAGCATATAGTAATAAACAAGATTCATATAAGAACGTAGGGTTGCGTGCGCAATCCAGACGCGCAAGAGGGCGCTGAATGTCGGGAAGATAGCTGGCCAGGATGAAGCGACGGAAAGCGTCAGTGGAGTGTAGGTACTTTAAATGTTCTTGTAAACGTACAACATTATTTTTGAACTTCACTTTCTGTAATAAAATTTCATTCTCTCTAACGATTTTTGCGTTTGCATGTGTCAGTCTTTGAGCCCAAGTAGTGCGTATGGATTGCCCATGCGACTCTATGTTCCTATATGATAGTGTACATAGTAGATTTGTGTACATAGACTAAAGTCTGCCGAAATTTTAAGAAAGATCGCCAAATTTAGTGAGGTGATGCTCATTGGAAGCTATCTTTCACACGTTTTGACATAATGTTCTGTCAAATACAGACGGCGAAATCGTCGGCGAGAAAGGGGTAACTTTTTGCTGCGTACTTAATTCAGGCGTTTTTCTTGAAATTTTGGCATACTTCAAGAAATTATCTCCCGATAACGGAGGCACGAGGGCAAATAATTTTTGCGTCAAAAAAGGTCTTAATACATTTTTTGATAACTACCAATTTTAATTTTTTTCATTTTTTTTCTACGCGTGTGGTTTTCTGATTAGAGTTATTGATTTTTTTATTTCATCAAGGAATATTAAAATACAAAAATGTACTTTTTTCAAAAAGCATTTGTTGCGTTTACTCTTTGGTTGGTTGGTGGGATAAGGTTTTTTATTGTCACCAAAATAAAACATTAATAAATTATTTATAAAGTTATTATTAACAAAGTTATCAAATTAATTTCAATGCTGGATTTAAGAAAGTATAGAGTTGTGGATTGAAGGTTCTTTTCTTCGAGGGGGAGGGGGAGGATTTTTTAAAAATAGCTTTTTCAGGATTTCCTTGATTCAAATCATCAGTTAAAAATCTTTTTTCGCCGTATGGGGTACGCCAGTTTCCTTTTCAAAAATTCATAACATTGAAAAACTAAAATTTGGCGCATGACAGAATTTGTTTTTTTTAGTTGACATAAGATAATTATATTTCAAAAATCAGAAGAAATTCAACGTCAGATTTTTTGGGAACTTGAAATGAAAAAAATGGAACAAATCAGCATATGTACACCAAAAACTAAGGTAAAAAGGCAGCATTTTTTCGTAATTCTCTTTTTGGAAATGTACAGAAGGAAAAAATTCTTAAAATGCATTTTAAAAAAATAATAATAAAATATAGTAGACTCGTTTTAGGCGGGTTCATTTTACGCGGTTTCGACTATACGCGGTTTAAGATTTGACACTTTTATTTTATTTTACGCGGGTGAGTTTTGATTTTACGCAGATGCGGCTGTGGAAACAGATAAAATTTTCCGTTCTTTCAAGTTCAAACTCCTGGATTGCGGATAACAAGTAATAAACTGCATCTTGGCGTGCGTACAAGCGAGCTTGGGCCGCTGGAGACATTTTTTGGGATTGGTTCAAGAGCTCTTTCCAGAAGGAAAGGTATACAAGTCACACAATTGAGAGCTCACTAGAAGAAGAGCTTTTGGAAGTGACAAAAGAGAACGAAACTAAAGAGGATATCGACATCGATGACACACAACCAAAAGTTTTCACACTGAAAATTTTGAGCCATTTCCAATGGCAAATGATGTTACTGATTCATTAGTGAAGGATGATCCCGTCATGGAAACTAAGCGAGTGATCATGGACGCGCTAAAGAGCTCCCCACAAAGAACTACAGAGGAAAACATTTTTATTAAATGCCAGAAGAATATCATAATCAGCTATTTTTTTACAAACACTAAAGAAATTTAATGTTTCCTTTATACACATTGTGCATATGTGATGAAATAAGTGCACACATTAAACTTATCTCATATTTATCTATCACTAGAATGAAAGTTTTTTTTTCATCCACGGAACCTTACCCCTATTTTAACATTATTATAAGTCTGAACTTAAGCGTTTTTGATTTACGCGGCCTTTCCATGGAACGTAACCCCCAGGTAAAACGAGGATCTACTGTAAAAAAAATTAAAAAACACTTTTTGAAACCTTATATAAAGAAAATGAGCTGAATTGTGCATCACATGACTTTCTTTTACCCCAATTTAGGGTCATTTCCCCATTACTGGCAATTTAATGTGATTCAATAGTTTACTCTCTAAATATCACCAATAGTGGACGAATTGAAACCAAATAAAAAAAAAATCGCTAAATTTGTCGCCAAATTGGTGACAAAACTTGGCGACAAAAAGATTGGCGATATATCGCCAAGTGTCCGCAAAGTTGTTACACCACTTGAGTTTACATCGAAATTAACTATGTTCCCCCCCCCCCAAAAAAGGGGCAAAAAGCCCCCTTAAAAACACCCGAATGCAAAAAAAGGGGAGGTACACAACAAGACCCCACTAGGAGTCTACGTACGAAATTTCAACTTTCGACGACATACTGTTCTTGAGTTATGCGACATACATACGCACATCCGCACATACATACGTACATACAGACGTCACGAGAAAACTCACTGTAACTAACTCGGGAATCGTCAAAATGGATATTTCGCGTGTCTATACGTTCTTAGGCACTTGTCCACATACGGTGGAGTCGAAAACAAAATCAACATTCATTCGGGGGTGAGCAAAATAGAAATTAAGGTCGATTTTTGAGTGAAATTTTTTTCGCGAATACAATACTTCCTTTTGTGTAAAAGAAAGTAAAAAAGAAAATAAGAGCTAGTCAGATCATTTACTAGAGAGTGTTCGTTCACTAATCGCTCTACCCTATTTGTTGCTTTATTTATTCACTGATATTTACAATTTTGAACTAACTAAATTATTTTTGGTCGCGTTTCTTAAAAAACTAGCATTGTTATCTAAAAAAGTAAAATATGACATTATTTCCGGAATGTCTCAAGTTTAGTCAGTTACCGTCAGATTTAGAGTAGTCCGTGAAACACATTTCACCCGGTTTTATCCCACTTGAAGTACTGGAAATATTAATGTAAGCTATCATCGCTTGTGGTTGAAATTCCACCCATTGTACTCAGGGTCTTATACTTTCCCTTTGCTTTTCAGTTTGCCCTATTATTATCTTTTATGAAAGTATAACATAACAAACTGATGTGTGCATCACATGACTTCCTTTTACACCAATTTAATGTTATTTCCCCATTATTGGAAATTTTAATATGATTCAATAATTAACTCTCTAAATGTGTCACCAACAGTGGCCAAATTGAGAAAATTAAAAAGAAAAATCACCAAGTTTGTCGCCTAGTTGGCGACAAAATTTAGCGACCAAAAGACTGGCGATATATCGCCAAATTATAACACCACTTTGGTTTGCATCGAAATTAAAAATGATTCCCCCCAAAAAAGGTGCAAAACACCACTTTAGAAACACCCGAATGCAACCAAAAGAGGAGATGCACAGCTAAACCCCACTAGAAGTCGACGTACCAAATTTCATTTTTCTATGATCTACCGTTCTTGAGTTATGCTACATACATACGCACATACATACGTACATACAGACGTCACGAGAAAACTCGTGGTAATTAACTCAGGAATCGTTAAAATGGATATTTCGGGCGTCAATACGTTCTTAGGTATATATGCACGTGTGGTCGGGTCGAAAAAAAAACTCAATATTTATTCGGGGGTGAGCAAAATGGAAATTAAGGTCGATTTTTGAGTGAAAATTTTTTCGCGAATACAATCCCTTTTTTCGTAAAAGGAAGTAAAAACAGGGTGTTTATAAAGCATTGCCCCGATAACCCGATAAAACAAATTCATTCTGTAAAAAACTACTTCAGATTTTAACGGGTTCATATATATATATATATATATATATATATATATATATATATATATATATATATATATATATATATATATATATATATATATATATATACAGTGAAACCTGTGTAAGTTGACCACATGGGGTGCAGTACTTTGGTGGTCAACTTATAGAGGGTAGTAATGATTTTTTTTTTTTTTTGTCATTTCTTGTACCATGTATTCATTTTTTGACTAATTGACACTTACTTTTTCTGTTCAACTCACTTTCATTGTTTAGTATTACTTTGGAACAATAATTTAAAATGTTATTCAAATATTTTTAGAGATTATTTTCCCAGAATGACATATAATGTGCATGCAAATTTAAAATTTCAGTAAATTGATCAAAAAAAAGTCTTATTGTTTATGAAAAGCTACTAATTTGATATTAATAGTTCCTAAAAATTCATAGCTAATCAAAAATTACGAATTTTTCGCTTTATTTTTTCTCATATACATTTATAACCCCATGATGATCTACTTTTCAACAAAATAACTCCTTATTGAAGTTTGGTGCACTTATTAAACTAGTTTTGGAAATTCCATATATGTCCCAGCTAATTTTCTCTGGATTTCTCCCTTTTCCATCAATTTTAATATTTCATACTTTTTATCAATCTCAAGTTCAACAACTTTCTTTTTGAAGCCATTTTATGTAAAACTATAACACAAAGAGTAACAAGCTGGATTCTCATAATTCAAAAAGGCACTTGAAAATGAAAATGTACTGTCTCTTGACCCCTTGCACCAGAAATACTGCACTACAAGTAAATTTACTCTTTAGCACAATTCCATTGTTGCCGCAAAATGTTGCAACTGCAAAAAAAACTTGGTACTTTTCTATTGACATATGTTTTCATTGAACAGAGAGTACAAAAGGCAATCTCAAATAGAACAACAAAAGAAGAACAAGTTTGGAGAATAAAAGGGTTCCTAGTAGTTTTCCCATGTGGTTAAACTCAAAAGGAGGTTTAGTTATGCTGCTGTTTCATTTAGTTGGTAAAATGCTGGTCTGGCATCATTGTGTGGAAGATATCAGGTTTCTTTCGCTAATTTCATGCAAAACGTCTCAATCATTCGTCGCTGTTAAGTCATGTGACTTGAGATCATTGCCCAAGCTTATGCTAAACCAATGATTGGGCTTGCTCCTTCCATTTATAATTCCTGCTTTAAGGTTTAGACAAGCGGTTCTCAACCTTTTTCGATCCATCTTACCAGTATAACGGTTGACTGACAGCTATCACCCCTCCTCCTCATTTCAACTTTTTGATGCAACGGTACCTTGGTTCTTATGATTATTATATTACTGAAATTATAACTGCCTAATTTTATTTCATAGTAAAATGTAAGTAATTTATCTCTAACTCTCTCAACTTCACACTATCCTCTTTAGACGAAAACAGCATCTAGCACACAACATCCATTGTCCAGCACACAGCATTTTGCATCCAGCCTCTGGAATTCATTTGAGTTTTGACGTCAGTAAGTCAATTTATGTTATTCGAAATTACGATTGCGATAAGGAGTAATTTTCAGAAACAAAAAAAACCCAACGAATAGGATCCTATCGCAATTCTCGGAAGCAAAAAGCATTATTTAAAAATCAAAAGGTCAAAATTCAAATTAAAATTAGGAGCTGGATTTTAGATGTTGTGTGCTGGGGGTATGTTTGCTTATTTATTTGTTTTAAATGGCTGTATTACTGTTTTGCGCTTTGCGCATCAGTTTTATGCCAGCAGATACAATACGAAAAAAAAAATCCTTAGGGGTCTAAGGACATTTAACTTACAAAATTTACGACTTTCTGGAAAAAAATGTATGTTATGCATAATTTAATTCTGAACAATTTTATACCTTATTTATTACCATCCGCCAAAAACTTTTCAAGTTATCGTAAAGATGCGTACACTTTCCCCATAAAGATTTATGTTAACAGTAGCTATTTAAGCCTCTTTTTCTCAGGTGCCGGTTTTGCCAATTTCTCGTTTCGAGTGGGTGATATTTCATCAAGTTTCTTATATATCTCCGTAAACCTTTTAATGCATGTTTTTCTGGTCCATTTTTGTGATCTGAACTTACGTTTATTTATTTTTTTAAAACTATTATTATTTTTTCAATTTCATTAGTTAATATCAAATGTTTCCAAAATTTTGGGAAAATATTTTTTTTTTAAATATTAACTTTTATTTTCCGTTAAAATTTAGGTTCAGATCATAAAAACAAACCAGACAAACATGCATGAAAAGTTTTACGGAAATATATAAGAAACTTTCTGAGGTATAACGCACGCAAAACAAGAAACCGGCACCTGAGAAAAAGAGGCTTAAACAGCTGTTAGCATAAATCTCAATGGGCAAAGTATACACATTTTTACGATAATTTGAAAAGTTTTTTTGCCTATGGTAATAAATAAGGTATCAAGTTGTTCAGAATTAAGTTATGCATAACATATATTTTTCCAGAAAGTCGAAAATTTTGAAGGTTAAAGGTCCTTAGACCCCTTAAAATATAAAGAGGGCAGTCAGAAATAGAAATCGTGTGTGAAAGTTACCCTGTAAGCTTTCTGTTTTGATTGAAAAGTTCAAACAGCAAAGCATAAGGCGCCAAATGTGGTAATCATCCGCGGTGGGAGCAGAGCCCCTGCCGAAGTCACGTCTCACATGAAGTAGGACAAACCTGATTTTGCAGCCCCAAGGCCTTCGACCGCAGCCTCATCTTTTTGGAAGGCGACGAATGCAAGCGGAAAAGTGAAATTCTAGCGGACATTTTTTGCTCAGAGACCCGACAGAAGGGGGGGGGGAGAGAAGAAATTTCCTATTTTTTTTTTTTTTTTAGGTTGGCATGAATATTGGAATAAAGTGTGAATTGTTACTCACTCTCAAAACAGAAAGGGTAAATTACAAAGCAAAAAATTTCTGTTTATCGCACATAGTTAAGATTTGCTACTTGAAAACTTTTAAAGATTTTTTTGGTATGAGTAAGTTAAAAGATATAGTTGTATTATATTAAATTGTGCAGGCATTAAAAAAATTGGAATTACGTGGAGTAGTTCGGGAAGGAAGAATTGAAACTAAAGTAAAAATAAGAGCCATATGGTGACGTGATTTGACGAGGTGACAATCTTATGACACAGCAGTACGCACTTACTCGATGAAAATGACAAAAAAGAAACACTCTGTGTGTGTGTGTGTGTGTGTGTGTTTTTTCCTTTTTAAATCCGCAGTTTTAATCATATTTAAAACTAGCTTTTGCATCCTCGTTCTTTGAATGCAAAATCTCAGTCAAAAAGAAATAAATAATTAAGAAAAAGATGTGAGCCACTAGAATAGTGCACCTCAGGATTGTTGACATTTGTTTTTGGACGATTGCCCTTCAGAAACCATTGAGAAACAGGTTCAGAAACAGTTTAAGTAAATAAAATATGAATTAAACTTTAAGATGTATATTCACTGTCAGCTTCATACTTCCAACGAAAAAGACATAGTTTCTTTAAACGTAAGAGTCTTAAATCCCGAAACACAGGTCAGCAATTTTTTGTAAATTCGTGCTTCTAACATTCCTTTGTTAAAAGCAATGATGTTCTTTGTTGCTTGTAATATGTAATGTGTTTGATAGATTAAATACGATTCCTTTATATTGCTCCAAAGCTTCCACAAGTTGCCTGAAGTCCAACATTAATGTTATTTTTATCAGTTTTACTTTCAGCAATTATAGATACTGTTCTATACAGGGTGTTCCGTTTTAAACTGCAAGACCTTTATTTTTGCAACCGTTGGTCCTAGATGCATACTCCCAGTTGCAAAAATGTTCAAAATCAGATGTAGAGTTAAGATACTGAATGTTTGAACTAAAAATAAAAATGAAATAAAAAATATAAAATTTAACTTTGTAGACGAACCCCAGGTCCCCTAACTTATGTTTAGGGAAATATTCTCCATTGAAAAAAAATCCAACACAAAAAGTTTGAAATTAGTGCGACCAATATTCACCGAGTTATGAAACGTAGCGTTTTGTGACTTACACCACTTTACACTCGCCGTCAATAACACCTTTTTGGGGAAAATATAGCAGTTAACAAGTATTTAAAATTATATGTGTGCATTGAGAGTGTTGTTTTTCAAATTGTTCGAGGTTTTGCAGTGTGCTTTTGCGTATCTCGGCATAACATTTGCATTCATTTTTGAACAGCAATGAAAATTATAAATACTTTGTTTGTTTGTTTTTTACTTTGACAACCTACCATTCCTCTGAAATGGCTATTAGTTCTAATCTCATCTGATGTATGGTCCCTTAAAACTTTAAACTGTAATATCTCCTTGAATTTTCGTCGCACAAATGTCAAGTTTTTTGTGTCAGTAATAGTTTTTAATGGAGATTATTTCTCTAAATATAAGTTAGGGGACCTGGGGCCGTAGAAAAAGTTAATTTTTTTATTTTTTGACTCATTTTTATTTTTGCTTTAAACTTTCAATATCTGAACTCCGCATCTGATTTTGAATATTTTTGCAATTGGAAGTATGCATCTGGGACTAACGGTTGTGTAAAATAGAGGTCTTGCAGGTTAAAACGGAACACCCTGTATATTATTTCTCATAAACAGATGCTTCAAAAAATGTCTAATGCAAACACTTCAGTTAAACTAAATAATAAAAATGTTTTTTTAAAAAAAGGACGGACTTTATAATATAAAATAACAGTTGCTTTTGAACGAAACAGAACGCTATCATATTTAAAAGTACGTTTTCGTTTAGAGCCAAAATGCCTTTCTTCTGAAACCATATCTTTATTTCGTAAGCGAGGGTCTATGACGCAGGCAAACACCGCTCCGCAAAAATTCCTCGCTAATGTTATTCTTTCGACGAATTCGACGAAGCATATGTTTCCTGCTTAAGGAGTTTAATACTGTCTTTTGAGCAGTAAAAGTAATTAAGAATATGACTGGAATGCTAAAAGGGGTCGGAGTTGAGAAGAAATCGTGAAACAATTACTTTTGAAGCCGCGAGAAAGGTTTGCGACAGTGATTAAGACAGGAAGGGAAATTTTTACGCTAAAAAGAATCGACATGAGCTAGAAATTAGAGAGAAAGTTAAGCAGGTAAACTGGAAAATATTTAAATGCTCACCTAAAATTACGAAACTCTGACATTATTCTCTGTTAGTTTTCTCAGTGGGTGTTTTGTGTGAGGCTGAAAATTTGTAAAATTTGAGAGGTAATTTAGAAAATTGTTACATATAGTCATTAAATGTAAAGTCGTAGACCTTGAAAATGTACTGATGTTTACGAAATATTTACGTACGTTACAAAATATACCGACACAATTGTCCCTGGGAATACAGTGGACTATCTCTATCTGAACACTCTCTAATGTGAAGACACCGATATTCTGAACACATTTTGATGGTCCCGGTGAATACATATGCATTATCCAATATCCCTCTATAATGAACACCTCCGTAATCTGAACACTTTTGTTCGGTCCCTTGAGTGTTCAGAATAGAGAGAGCTCACTGTATAACATTAAAGTTATTGCAAAATTTCAAATCCAGATAAGTGAAATTGTAAAGTAGAAATAGAAAATAAAATGATGGTTATTATTACTGTAGTTGAGAGGGGCATGTGGGAAACACCACTGCCCAAAATGTTCGATTTTGTTGTATTAAAAGTAATGCACATTTACAGTAAATTGGTACAAAACATTTTTTTTTTTTTTTTTTTTTTGAAATAAATATTTGCTTTTAACTTTAAACTGGCCAACTAATCAAAACTTACTATTCTTTGCCAAACAAAAAGTTTATCAACCATGACATTAACCCTATGAATTCGCAAAAACGCTTTTTGGAAACAATTATATTTATGATAGCATTATCAAATTAACAAAAATTAGTTGATTAGATTCTTTCTAATATCCCCATTAAGTAACTATGTTAAAAAACATATTTTCCCTAAAATATTTGGATTATTATTTTAGGCAATTAATAACCTTTAACTCCGTCTTTTAAATAAACAGCAACCTAAAAAAAATATTTAGTTAAAACATGCCTGGTTTTTGAACATCCAAATGAGTACCTAAATGTTAAGCTAACCCTAACAAACACGTTTCGTTCACATCGTTTCAGAGCATCATTTAAATCATTTTGTTTCTGCGCACTTATCACTACTTCTGTGAAGACCCTGAAGAAACACACACACAAAACCTCGGAAGTACTTTGAATACAAACATTCTCATTAAGATTAAAAGTACCTCAGTTACTTCCCGGTGATAAATTAATTAAACCAATTAACAAAAATGTGCTAATTAGATTCTTGCTTATTTTCCCATTATGGCAGAAAAGGCAAGTTAGCACCCATCTCCCCAAACTGATTGCATCCAAACAAAATATCCGCCAGAACAATATATACGCAGTTTCGTATCTGGCATGGATGCAGAATCTTCCGCAAGAGTGGAGTTTCCAGATTGGAGGGCGAGCATTTTTGCGAATCTTTACAAAAGCTGTGTCGAGTTCGGAGTTTACGGAAGGGGGAATTATTTTTAGCGAAGGTAACTTTTAAGTAGCTTGTCGTTAGCTGATGCGTATGAATTGTCTCGAGGTAAAATAATACTTCAGCCAGGTTTGATGGTAACTGTTGCGACGAAAAGTGGTATTGAGTCGGTTGAGGAATGAATTGCTTTGTTTTACGATATGATGGAATGTTATTTCATTGATTTTAAATTATCTATGCTTTGCTCTAAAAATTTTAACGAATGATTTTTTTTAAATTTTTTTGTTATTTTACATCTTGGTTATTCAATTACATATCTTAAGAGTATTTCAATTCAGAAAAATAGCCGTCGATTTCATGTGTTGGCAGTCAATAAGATGAGCTCACGCCGCTATCTAAACACTCATACTAAGAATAAAAAAAATCTTTTTGGCTTAATTTGATTCATCAATCAATTTATTTTTTTCAACAAGTATTATTTTTTGTGCTAGTTTATTCGAGCGAAGCATTCACACTCGACGGAAGGAATTCAAGAATAAAGTTTTGAAGTATTTCTTTTTTTTTTTATTATTAACATCAAAAATGTGACTATCTTACTTTTGAAGTTTGATGAAGCATTATATAATTTATAGCGTACTCACAAAAATCACATTTGAGAAATAATATATGAAAGAGGGAGAAGCAAAGGGATGCAAGTGGCAAAATTAAAAATTTGGAGATAACCAGTACAAATGGTAGGTGAACCGCTCCTCGGTCTTGGGGCAAGAGAGAGTACTAGTAGCCCTGGTAGTATAGCATGATTTAGAAAAAAGAATCAATGAAAGGACTACCTAGGACGTAATCTTTATACGCGTTTTACTCAAAACTTGAAAATGTCCACTTACATCCTTTTGCTTCTCACTCCCTCATATGTAATACTGTGGTTTACCATGCTGAAAAACAGTTTTTTTCCCGATTTCAATGCAACAACACAAAATATGTCAAATGAATGTCTTACTTTCTAATTTTAACAACAGCAGAGCTGTAGCTCAGATCCCTGCAACGCTTTTAGATTACACTAGCAAAAATACCCGGCGTTGCCTGGGTCAGTAATAATTAGGAGAAACAATCGTTACTTGCCCTTGTTTTCTGTTTTAAGCGAAAGAATTTAAAACAAACCTTTCTGACGTGATTAAAAATCGAGCTTCTTCCTTACTCATTAAACTAAAATAGCAATAAGTATAAAGAACAAAATAGTATTCAATTAGAAACGAAAGCACGACATTTAAGCATATACAAATTTGAAGAATTTCCGAAATATGAAATTAAACTTTATATGTTTAAAAGATTTATCTCTGTTAGTACTTTTTTTTTAAAAAATCTAAAACCTTCTCTGTATGGCTATTGATGTACGAACTGTTTTAAAAAATGTAGTCGCCCGTGTTCCCCTTACACTTGCTTTAGTTATTTTGGGAAATTTCAATTTTTGTGGGCACTTGGTGCGGTTTAAAATCTTACCAAATTTGCGAGAATCATTTTGGGACACTTTCAATAATACTTCCCCTCCTTACTAATTTTTATTATAGAAATATTGTTGCCAGATGCTGAGATACTTTTGGTCAAAAAAAAAATGGCGCTAATTGTTTTTATGCGAAATGTTTCCAAAATAAGTAGTAAAATTTGGCGATTATTTGAAATCGTGCAAAAAGAAAAATTAATGGAAGTTTGTGCCAAATTTAGTTGTTGAATTATTTTACACAGTATTTTTTTTTTTTTTTTTAAGTATCTTTGATTGGCGATATTTTGTTTATATGGTGAAAGCTGAGAAACATTATTACGTAGTCTTTGGGCTCAAAAACAGCGACAGTGGAAAAAACTGCCAAATGCATCAGCTACTGAAATCTTTCTGAAAAAATTCTGGCGAGCAAGTGTCCACTCTCCAATCAGCATAAATAATAATAATAAACCATTATTTGAATAAGTTCCGTTTAAAAGTAAAATGATCAGCCAAATCCATTTATTTTTAGCCAATCTTGTGGGAAAACGTTACTTTAAGATTTGACTTGAGAAAAGCCTCAAAAAGTCAGACGAAACGCAAAAATATTCAACAATACAACAATTCTTGGGAGTTGAGATGACACAGTAAATAATGACTTGGGTTGATGAAAGCCTTCGAACAGGGAACAAAAAAGCTCATAACTCGTTTTTTATTCAACTTAGAAACTTCGAACAGATGCTATCTTCGGCAGAAAAATTGGCGCTTTCGGTGGACATATAATGTTAATATGTGCACGTTTTTTTCCACCTCCATATTGGGGCATTTATGCGAAAATTGGGACTAAAATTGGAATAAAAAGGGAACTATCAATTGGATTTTTTTCGAACTGGTCTATAACCCTTTCCAGTACCAAACTGAACAAACGGTGAAAGTTTCAGCCAAATCTGCCGGGTAGTTTCTGAGATCTTAGGGAACAAATTTACCAAAGTCCATTTTTATATATATAGATTACAATGGAAAATTGAATAAGAATTTTGCAAAAGAAGACACATCATTAAAATGATATTTTTCGTCCCTGAAGATTCGAACTAACGCCCTTCGCATTTTTAGTATGATGCGCCAACCAACGGAGCGAGTGTGTCTCCACTTTGGGATAATATGAATTAAAGCAATTTGTAATGAAAAAAACTGAACAAATCGGATTTTTTGACAAAACTACCAAAATGTGCAGTTTACCTTTATTTTCAGGCGAAAACGGCGAAAAACAACTTTAAAATGATGCCTTTATTTTGCAACATCACGAACTAGGGGAGTTACAGCATTGTCACAGAAAAACAACTTTGAGAAATAATATGAAAGATAGCGAGAGGTGCTAAGAATGAGTAGTAAATGAAATAATTTCAATTAAAAAACACGTTTAACATTTCTGGGGGAGGGGGGAGGTGGAGTAAGAAAAAATTCAATCATCGAGTCTGGAGGGTCAAAGGTGTATAAATGTAAAATATAAATATAAAACGTTGAAACGGATGAATTATTCAAAAGCTTCTGACGACGCATACTTTAGGGTTCAATTAACCTTTTTTTCAATGCTTTCCTTTTGCTCTGAAAAAAGAGTTCCTTTTAATTCCAAAATGCAAGTATGTTTTTTTTTTTTCTTTCTAAATTTTGTAATAGCAAAACTTATTATTTTCTAACTAACCAAAATTTCACTGGATTTTGAACTACCATGTAACAAGTAAAGCTTCAGAAGGTTTTCAAAAAAATTTCATGCGTATACATTTAATAATATTTTATAAAACTTTGGTATTCAATGAGTAAACAAATGTAAGTAATATTATAGGACCAAATGATTTTTAGCAAAAATGCAGTTGAAATATCATATTAATAATAATAGAATGATAAAGATATTAACAATAATAATAATTTACAGTTCTTTCAAAAAGAGAAAAAAACATTAAAACTTAGGATTGGAACTACTTTACTTTAAATTGTATTGTAAAAAACTTCTTTTTCTCAGTAATAAACATAAAACGTATTAAAGCTTTATCATTTTTACGAAACTATCTGCCTGTTTTCGACTTACTCCGTTATTCCCGTGACAGCTGACTTTTAATAAAGGAAATATTAAGAGAAAACTTCGTCTTTTATTTAATCTCATTATGTAGTTAAATTCTTAAAGAAGTAAGGGACTCCTGGCACACTTTCTTGAACACAATAATGTCAGCATTATGCTTTTGTTATTAATGTGTCCAAGAATTGTTTTGGTGTAGGTTTCGCAATAATCTTAGAGATTTCATTTGAGGGAATTAAAATTTATCTTCAATGTGTCACTTGTTTTTTTTTTCGTGAAACGGAGATTGTAATAAGCTAAGAATAGTAAAAAGTGCTTAGTTTTTTAATACGCTTTTGGTTTAATGATTTTGTTACAATGCGCCTCAGGCATAAACAGAAGCATTTTAAAGCCTCTGTAAGCGTATTTTACGCAATGAAGATTGGAAATGCATTAGAAACTCGTTGATTTGGCCCCCGTTAATGCGGATCTCTGTTTTGTCCGGATTAAACTTGTAGAGATTTAAAAAGTTTTAAGTTCACACAAATAATAGTGTTAAATTATAATAGCTGAACTATGAGTGAGCCAAACATTTGCTTTTTAAGATAAATTAAGTAAGATAAGAAGTAACAACGTCAAAAAGCACAAATTACAGATTACTACAGTCACGTGTTTTGGCATTACAAAGAATGCCTTTTTCAATGCAAAAAGTAATAAGCTTATGGATGAAAAGACATCCGACAAAAGCTAATTTGTAACTAAATCACATTTGCTTTTTTAAGATAAAAAGTAAGATAAGAAATAACAACGATAAAAAGCACAAATTTCAGATTACTGCAGACACGTGTTTCGGCGTTACAAGGAGCGCCTTTTTCAATGCAAAAAGTAGTGAGCTTATGGATGAAAAGCAGAGTTGGCCGGATAGGACCCACTTGCGTTGGACTCAATGGGTTTTTTTGAAAAACCCATTAAAGAAAACCATTATTTAGCCCATTTATGGGTTTTTTAAAATTTTCTGAGAAGTTCTTTTTTTTAAAAAATAATTAAAATACTTTCACAATTTAAACTTTTTTTATTTGGTCTTCACCACAGACAGTGGACATAAAAAATGAATTTTGAACTTTAATAGTATTTTTTAACTCTTAACGGCATTAAAAAAATACTTCAAAGATTTTAAATAAATATATTTAACTTTTTTCTTTAACTGGTCAATAACTAACTCAAATTATCTTGACTAAGTCCTGTCACGTCTAATTTTCTCAATATTTGTAGATTGTACAGAGGAAACTACTCTAGCTAAAAGTCTTTCATGTGAATTATTTTCTGTAAACCAACTCGTCACAAATCTCGAATAAACAAGGTATATTTTTTAGAAATTAACAGGTTTTACAAACGGTCGGAAAGAAAACAGAATATCATGTACAGTATTTTCATTATCTTACGAAAAAGTTTAATATTTGTTACTCTATATACAGAAATAGAAAAACAGGCAACATAAAATTCAAAGAAATGTCTTGATTAAGCTGGAATTCAGTAAAAAACTTTTTTAACTACTTGAGTTCTACAGTAGTTTTGCATAATAAAATGAAATACAATAAAGTAAAATGCAAAAAAAGAGAAAAAAATGTAGTAATTAAAAACGAATAGATTTTATCACTCGAGAAGTATTTTTGCCTTAACTGTTAGTAATCATGAAAACTAAAAAATATGAAACTTCACCATTCTTGGGTTTCGTTGTCTTTAATACTTTTTTTCAGAAAACGCTGAATTTTAACTAGTTTTCCAGCTCTTTTTTTATTCTTAGACAATTTTTGCGTTTTGTCCATATACTTACGCTACAATATGCTACAAGTATCCCACATTTTCCCTAAAAAAAGACAAAAAAAAACCCACATTTCTTTTTTAAAACCCCCAGCTTTAGTTGGGTTTTATTTAAAAAAAAAACAAAAAACCCTGGGTCCATGGGCTTTTTAAAAAAAACCCAGGTTTTTGCCAACCCTGATAAAAAGACATCCGACGAAAGATAATTTGTAACTAAAGCATATTTGCTTTTTATTTTGATTAAATGTACAACTACTGCAGAGATTACACAATAAGTTATAGCGATGCAACAAAACTTAACTATAAATGAGGCAGTGAGAAGCAAAGGGATGCAAATACCAAAATTAAAAATTTGGAGATAACCAGTACAAATGGTAGGTGAACCTCTCCTCTGCTTTGGAGCAAGAAATAGTATTAGCAGTCCTAGTAGGTGTTGCTGTAGGGCGTGATTTAGAAAAACTTTTCAATGTACGTTTGCCTACGTAGGATCGGAACTTAAAACCCGATTTTCCCGACTTGAAAATGTCCACTTACTTCCCTTTTTGCTTCATACTGCTGCCAAAAATTATAAACTGTTTGATTAAATAAGATAAATGAATAAGTGAGGTTTGTGCAAAATAATCCTATGTAAATTTGTTAGACAGCGTTGTTTTTTACTGTAGTTAAAGGTAAGTATACTTAGTTAAGGATTTGTTTTACTTACTTTTTATGCAACCCGGATTATCCGGACTGCCTTTGGTCCAAGTTAGTCCGGATACTCGAAGTTCTACTGTACTTCTGAAAAATTTAATCAAGCGTAATTGTAGCTGAGTGATTAAAGTAAAAAATTAGCATTCTGAAAAATATATATGCAGTTAGAATTTTTAACTCCTTGCCCGAGACGCTCGAACTCAGTTCAAGTGAACGCAATCGTCCTAATTTTGAAATGTCCGACCTGAATTCGGACGAGATACATATGGGTGTTTGATATCCGTGAAGCCAGAACTCAATTCACCTAATGCATAATGGAAGAGTTTAACCTAAACAACTTAGCCAAGAAACTCGCAGAAAAGCTACTATGCGCAAGTAGTTTATGGAAGCGGTGAGGCAGAGCTGTGGTTTAAGCGTAGAGTGAAGAAAACAGTCAATCTAGTTTCTGTGCGGCGTTAAAGTTAATAGTTTCGTTTTCATCACTGTAGCTCATGTTTTTAAAAGGTAATCAGTGGTTGGGGCTTAAAACCGAGGTTGTCCTTGGCAAATAAGAAACAGAATGGTATCGAGGATTGCTGGAAGCTTGTATTGAACATGCGTTACCGTATAGGACGGTTGTACAACGGATAAAAGATTTTATTTTAGGGGGAACTGAGACTGCAGATTCGTAACACACATGTCGGCCCTCCATTCTTCAAGATCAGATTGAAATCTTGAGCGGTCTCTTTCCCATAGATTGTAGATGGACTGTCCGAAAATCATCCTCAGAAGTTGGTCTCAGTCATCATGTGCACCGAGCATAAGACACGTTTGCTGATATCGACAATCAGCACCTTGGCAGTGATCTTCAACAGCTTTCCGACACATTGCACCCCAGCAAAGGAAGATGACACAATTCCAAAAGACAGCAATGGAGAAAATCAAAGTTTTTTCAGTAGCAGTTTAAACTATTTATTCTCAAATATTACTACTCTACGATACCCATTCCAACTGCCACAACTGGGTGCAACAATGGACCTTTCAACTTTTATCCAAGAAGAACAGCATTTCAAACTGATATTTTTTGTTTTAAAAAAAAATTTGATTCGCACCATTACGGAAGGCAGCAATAGATCTGCACAGCAATTCACGGATTTGAAACAAATGACCAAGCCTGATAATGAAATGGATTTCTAATGCTCCATGTTTTACACGGTATTATTAGAACCCTGATGCCTTAATGTTTTAACCAAAAAAGACATGTCTTGAAACTCTATTCTTTTGCAATCGTATGTCCTGAGACAGAATAATCTTTTACTGACAAATTGATAGTAATAACGCCCAAAATGAAAAAAAAAACATTTTTGGAACGTTTTTCTAAAATGTATATAGACAGAGGGTTTTAATATTACTTTTGGATGGGTTTTTTGAATACAAAACGTTGAACATTCTGAATGTTAAAGAATCAAACTGGCACACATTATCTTTTCTTTCATAATCATTATCCATTGAATCTTAAGATTAATAAAGTTTCTCTTTTCGAGGAATTTATCTATGTTATTAATTACACTGTTTTCACACATTTCACTCTTCTAAGCCAGTTTGTCTTGTGACATCATTGAACTAGTGTAGGCGCATACACACAAATGTTGAGAGTTAGCGTTGTACAAAGAAAAAATATTATGGTGTAGAAATGCGTTTAGGACGTTGATTCAGGTGTCAATGTTACGGGCTATTTTTAAAAATAAATCATATCAAATATTGATAACCTTAGTACCACATGGGGTGCTTACACAAAAAGTTTAATGTGACGAAATAGGTATTTGAAAAAAAAAAAAAAAAACGTACTTGAGGAGAGAAATCAATTTTTGGCAATAAATAACAATTTGAGCTGTATTACATAAAAAGTGCTTAAGACCCAAAGGCCCATAATATTAACCAGTTGGAGTTGATTTATGACGATACAGTTGTATAAAAAAATTCAATTCGATGTCAGTAGAGTCGGTAGAAAATCAAATATTTCAACAATTTCAAAATTTTAAAACAACAAAAGGACCAATGATAAATTAATTACGTGAGAATGTATCCAATTTTGCCGCATTATGTTTCCCGTTTACATTTAGCGAAATCAGAATTCAAAGCAAACCCTCTTTTATGTTGACTTTTCACACCAAAGCTGATAACAATTTCTTTGAATCTTTATATTTGGGAAATCCTAAACGCGAGTTTTCACAACATCTTTGAAAAATATGGCCCAAGTTAAAGTTTTATCTTCCGTATTTCGTTAACAATTCTCGCCTCTGCACCAACTATTTATTGCATCTAGGGCAAAATCTTTGTTGCATAAACCCATTTCCTCACATTATATGGCTTAACGTTTTGACAGCTATATTTCAAGTAGCCAATTTACATTATGAAATGCAAAAATATATTCAAGCGGTGATTTATTACTCCAAAATATTTCAAGTGATAAAACAACTCATTTTTCTCTCCCCGTTTCCACCCATAAATCACTTCCCTTCGGCGCATTAACAAAGATTTACGGTCTTTTATTTTGTGTGCGAACGGCATAATATTTATGAAATAATTATCATCGCACAATCGTGGAATATTTAATTTCTAAGAGATTGGCCCTATCTTAAGTGTAAATGAGCGAAATTCTGATGTTCCTTTATTTTCGAATGCTTCGGAATGACATTGGTTTGAAGTCATCTCAGTCATTAATGAAGCCATCAAATTTTGCATTTGAGCTATTTAATTAACCCTCTACTGCCCAAAATTGTATTTGCTGTAAAAAAAAAACTATTTATATGCTGAAAATGTTAAAGAGTAATGTATATAACTCATAAAAGACGCATATTTGGTTTTGAATTTGTTTGTATTTTCAAAATTGGTTTGTGATTCTGTGACTGAAATATTAACTTGGGTCAGTAATAACACGCATAGCAGCCATATTGAACCACTCAAGTCACACTCGTCAACAAAGAAATTACGTTCCTATAGGGAAATATAGTGATGAAATTCTATGTTACCTCAGAGTCACCGTGTGCCGGTAGAGGATCAGATTAAAATTGTCCCCACCGTTTCGCCGACAGAAAAATTTCTTCCCTCTGCTTTCTAGTTCCAATTTTACCTTGATATTTTTAGAAGGGAGAGGATAGTTTAAAAGTGGGCGAAATGAGGGGAAAGCTAAGTTAGAAGTAGGATTTAAAACACCAGTTGGAAATATAAAAACAAAATTCAGGTGCCTTGAAAAAAACTGCGAAAAAACTCCCTCAGCTGAAATTGTATGGGATACTATCAAAAAGGTCTAAAATAAGTCTTTCTAAATTTCTTATTCCTGTTTTCAATTTCATAAACAAAGTCCATCGGAAAAAGCTAAATTCGTTGTTGTTGGAAAAACATTTAGCACTAACCCACAAATTTTGAGTTATGTCATTTTTTCTAATTGATAGGTGTATTTTTTCTGCACTGGTTCTAGAGATGGGTTTCATCTTATTAATTTTAACATTTTGTCAAAACAAGTCAAGATTTACCGAAATTCACGACTTCCGAAATTTGCCAAGATCAGATAATTTCGGCTTTAAAGGTGATTTTAAAGTTTTTTTTTTTTTTTTTTTGAGCAATCACGATTACTTGTTGATCTCTCTTGACAGTTTTGAATTCCTATGATTTTATTTCCCCCCCCCCCCCGCCTCCCTCTGCAGCACCACCGTCGGCCGGCCTCACGATGGTGCTCCTCTAGCGAAAACAGTTTCCAGGTTGCGTCACTTACTTGCCTACCTTTACACATACACCTACACACACATACATACAGACACCTACACATACATACACACACAAACACATACACACACACCTACACATACACACAACTACCCACACATACACATACCCCCACACATACACCCAACTACCCACGCACATGCGTACTTACACATACCCCCACACACAAACAAACATACCCCCCCCCACACACACAAACACATACGCCTACATACACACACACACACACACACTCGAGATTACGAAAAACATAATTTGAATTCAAGATGTCAATTTTCAATTTTTTTTTTTTTTTTTTTTTTTTTTTTTTTTTGAGCAATCACGATTACTTATTGCTCTCACTTGACCGTCTTTGATGTTTGGTTCCTTTTTCAGCTTGGACCAGGGACACCAGCACCACCGTCCTCTGCAGGGGCGGCTACTCTGGTCCTGAGCACTGCCCGGAACCCGCTTCTCCTGGTCGGTGGCGTCCATGTCCTACACACACGGACGATCGCACACCCACAGGCGCCTTCACACGCATACACACACGCCTACGACCGTACACACAGGTCAACGGACACACATAACAAAAGACACGTAACCGCCCAGGAGGAGGTGCAGGGTACAGGAGCCGTTTCTAGAAACAATAACTCCAATGAGTAGGGTCCTGTCGCAACTCGTGATTGCAAAGCACATAATATGAATTCAAAATTTCAGAATTCAAATTATTTTTTTTTTTCTGTTACGTGTCAGACATATAAAGCCACGCACCAAACATATCCAACGAAAATTAGTCATACTGTTTGCTATTTTCAAATCTTAAAATCGTAATTACTACATGGAATGAAAGAGCAATTCAAACATTTATACGTGCAAGCTTGCACGTGTTTAATGTGAGCACCTTTCATACCAAAGCATACATCAAGTGACAAACAGATGTAGACATCACATGTCATGAAATCCGGGGCGTTGGAGCTTTTTTCGTACAACCGCAATGCTCACCGGATCTCACGAGGATTTCAAGAAATCTCTTGTGATCTTCACCTGTAGCGGTTTATAAAGGACCGTTTGAATGTGCCTCCACTACCAGCTAACCAAACCGACCTAAGAAACAGAATTATGGCAGCTGTTGCAACAACTCACAACGAACGCTAAACAACATTTGGAAGAACTGGGCTACCGGCGAGTTGTGTACTGTGTGATTAAAAGTGCTCCCATTGAGCACTTGCAAGCCTGTACGTATTACTGTTTGAGTTGCCCTTTTATGCCATGCAATAATTATGGTTTTAATTTTGCGCAATAAAAACTACAAATCGTTAAAACTCCAATATCCATTGAGAAAAACTCTGTAGTTATTTGGCAAAAAAATAGGCCCCCGAAAATGCATTATGAAGGAGCCTCAATCCCGTAAATCCATCACTCACTGAACAATTTTCCAAAATTAGTTTTTTTACATTAGTCAGAAATAAAAAATGAAAGCTGTAATTAATCCATCCTTTTACCGGCTCGGTAACACTACATAGATACATCAGCTACAATATCAAATTATTCTTAAAACAGAACAAATGTTTTGTATGATTTTTAACACTTACAATAGTTTATCTTTCATACTTCATTCACCAATAGATGACTAGTGAATGCTTTGAAAATGCCTCCCAAATCAAAACACAAAAATCTTTATCTAAATGCAAGCGTTTTTATTCACCTAATGTCTTTTAAAATCCGAATTTCACGATTACACTGCCTGGACTTACACTCCAATATTTATAATGAGAAATGTGATTGTATAAGGCTCGTCATTTCAAGGAATAGTCTAATCTAACTAAGAATTCTCGAATACAACAATTTCGTCTCAGCCAAGGTAATGTAAAGGTGCCATTTGCATGTTATTGCGAAAATTCAATTGTTTCAGGATCCCTCTCGCAATAAGATGTAAATGAAAGTGTTTTTGGCTTGTAATGCCAAAACCGAATGTTAAAAGGAATTGCAATGTCGAATAGGATATTAACATGAATTTAAGGAATTGTGAGAAATATACGCTCATTTTGTGGCTTATGGAAATGTGAAATAAATAAAAAATGTGACATGAAAAATACATTTTTTGGGGGAACACAGGGAAACAAAAAAAGCTTTTTGCTAATTCATCAACGCTTGTAAAATGAAAAGTTTCCTATTGTATGTTCTCTCTTGTTGTTAGAAGTATTGAATAAGGATGCTTTTGAACTTATTTATGCATTTTTTCAATGAAATATGAAAAATATTTTAATAACTCATTTTGATCGCAGTCTTTTGTTCTGAATAGAGTTAAGACAAAACCATTTGAAAGATCTTGAAAACTCTAATCGTAACTTTTAATTTCAAAACAAAAAGAAGTAATGACGGACAATATGTTGACTTTTTTTATGAAATCAGACTACGGATTATGTGTATATATGCATTGGTTTTAAGTAGAATTTCTGAGATAAAAAAAATTACATCGTTACACTTTTTAAGTGCCTTTCAATGTTGCACCTTTTAAGATATTGTAGGGGAACATGGGGCAAAGTGAAATGGCGGGACAAAGTGAAATGGTGAAATATTTACTCTGCTTTTAGCTTCTTCTATCTGGTATTATTTTAACTATTTAGTACCATATGTAGTCTATTCCAGTCAGGAAAAAAATCGCCGAAGATTAAGGCATTTGGTAAAATAGGAAATTTTAAAAAAATGGTACTCATATTGTGGTATTTTGTTGTAAGTCAAAAATTATTTTCGTACTATAAAATGATAAAGTTCTTGTTATTAACATTTTAAGTATTGATTGAGGCTTCCTAATATGCAATGCAGGATTAATTTAGTTAATATTAAGCTTATTTGTATTTTAAATAAATTGTTCAATTTGTCAAGTACATGCGGGGCAAAGTGAAATAATGTTTCATTTACTCATTCAATGATTTAATATAAATCACTGACGTTTTCATTTATTAATTGATTAATTTACATCTTTCATTTAGTTATTCACTTATTTATCAATTTATTTACTTATTTTCTTATTCATTCATTCTTTTACTCGCTCATTTATTTTTTTTTTCATTTATTCATGGATTTATTAATTTAATTATTTGTTTATTGTTTCATTATCTTTTCATTTATTCAGTCAACCCTTTATTTACTGATTCTTTAAATAAAAAATATTTTTATAATTTAATAGAAAATATTTCATTAGAAAAAATATTTTATTTTTCACTTTTCCCCATAAAAAAAAGTGAAAGTTTTCCACTTTGTTTGAAGATTCAAAGTTACTGCGAAAAATAAAAAATAATGTTTCAATACAAGTTGTACTGTAAAATACAATGTTCTTTCTTTGTGTACTGTAATTTTCAAAACAAATCTCCGATTCGTTCATTTTGAAAAAAATTCATTCATCTTAACCATTTCGATGTGCCCTACATTCCCCTAGTATTTTAAAACCCCCGAAATGCAGCATAAGAGGAAATTGTAGGCAAATCAAAAAGTCTTTGCGCCTATTTTTTATTCGGCAAAAACAGGCACATACAGGTATTTTACAAATATACGCAGTGTACTATGTACCTTACATTATTCTTCCGCATAGGCACCACACCAGTTAAATTTGTCCAATCGCATCACTAAATTTGAGATCCCCCTGTGGTAAATTCTTCCGGCTGCCTGTGGAACCATCGTCGGATCGCGTTCTGAGCTCTTCGTCGCATGTGAATCTCTGTCCTGACAGAAACTTCTTCAGGAAAATAAAACGTGATAATCTCTACTGCAAGGTCTGGACTGTAGGTGCATTTCCCTGTGAATTGCTATGGACTCCATTGCTCTATAGAAAACGCATAACAATTCGCTGCTCATAAGCTGTGGAAGTCTGAAGAACAACCGTCATCTTAAATGACAGATAGCAGCTCCGCTCTTCCGAGCAAAAAGCAGATACGGCTGATACGGCTCAAAGAACTGTCACTGCTGGGAACTCTGTGTGTTTGCTTTGTATTCACAGCTAAGTATTTTGACTTTGGCGAAAAAAAAGTTTGATTTGCCCTCGTACTTGCCTCACATTGTACTAGCGTGAGTCATAAGTTTTGTAATTTTGACACGTGTGTTACGCATTGTTTCTGTGTGCACATGTACGTGAAGCGCGTAATATATCTAATAAAAAAAGCCTGTGTTAAGACTTGCTTATCACAAAATATTAGAGTATTCACACGAGTCAAGTGAAAGGACTTATTAGAAATGAGCATTCAAACTAATTTTGTTACAGAATTTTGCTGCAATATACATTGTACTTTAATTCTGTAAGTTATAGGTGATTTTAAATACGGGTCATCCTTGTTTATCCGGACTAACTGGGACCAAAGACTATCCGGATAATCCGGGTAATAAGGAAAACATATTCTTGAATAAGCAGACTTATCTTTTATTACAACAAAAAGCGATGCCTTGTAACAAAACTGAACAGTTATCATTTCCCTGAAATATCATGTATAGTTGAGCTGCAGTGGTGTCGGTCTGACGCTAAAAAGTACGCAATATTGTTTGTTAAATTAGTACTTTACTTTATTGTTCGGTCTATGCAAGAGTTGTAAGTTTAATCAACACAAATACCGAATATATGGCGTATTTATAGCTCCGTTCTTACAATCTTCAATTTAAAACTATCAATCAAGTAAATATGTTTTTTACTTTCTTCTATATCTAATATATAGAAGAAAGTATTGGATTCGTGCAAATTTTCGAATTTCGAATTTTGACGGATTCGAACGTTTTGAGGTGTGCTGAGTTCATTTCGACTATTTTTGGAAAATGTCTGTCTGTGTGTGTGTGTGTATGTATGTACGTGTGTGTGTATGTATGTGTGTCACGTCTGTGTGTGACCAGTTTTTTGTGGCCGCTCTACAGCAAAAACTACCGCATGAAATCGAACGAAATTTGGTACACATATGTGCCCGTATGTGAACTTGTGCCCATTAGTTTTTGGCGTGAATTCCTCCAAGGGGGGTGGAGCAATGGGACGTTTTTTGAGTTACGCGTGCTTGCTATTAATCAGGAAGTAACTGGCGGAATCGAACAAAATTTGGTCCATATGTTGCCATTAACAGGAGCAGGTGCTGATTCAATTTTGGTGTCAATAACTCAAAGGGGGGTTGAGCTATAGAACGTTTTTTGTCGTCAATTGTGACTGCTGTATCTCAAGAAATAACGAACGGAATCAAACAAAAATTTTTTGACAAGTAGCCCTTAGTGGGTATAAGAGCTGATTTTATTTTGGTGTCAACAGCTAAAAAGGGGGTAGCGCAATCGCCCGTTCTTTTTTTCCATTGTGAGTGCCCTATCTCAAGAAGTAATGCTACGTTCTGGTTGAAATTTGGAATATATGTGAATCCATACGTAAACAGGCTTTGGTTCAATTTTGACTCCAATCGCTCCAAGAGGTGTTGATTTTTTTTTGCGAATAAAAATAGTTTTATTAATGCAACAATAAGAAAGATAAATCGTAATAGATTGTCGTCTGCGTATTTCTCGTGATTTTAATTGTATGGAAATGATCGAAAATATTATCTCAATGATTTAAAATTTTTAACTGTTGCCACTAATGTTTGTTAATAAATAAAATATTTGTAATTAATTCAAGTAAGGCTTTTAAAGTAACTTTCAATTTTCGCTCTTTGTTTTGTTTTTACAATAATTCAGACATTGGGATGGTCGTCAAGTTTTTGCATGTGTAATTTTGTTTCTGTTAGGAATATTGCTTCCTCGTCAAGCATGGGGAGGGATCAGAAAAAGGAAAAATATAGAAGAAAGTTTCGTGATGGCCACAACATACTAGTTCATCTTTGTAACTTTGATCCGGATAAACCGGAAATCCGGATTAATCGGGATTCGGATAAACTAGGTTCTACTGAATATCTAAACCTAAAATCGAAAACTTTCTCTCACAAAGTCGCTTCACTTCCCTTTTAATCAATTTGTTTATAGTATTTGCTAAATAAATTATTTTAAAAGTATGGTGTTAATTTATTAAAAACGTTTACATTTTTATTCAGCTTTTAGACTATTATTAGAGTCCTCCTAGTTGTGTCTCTTCTTTCTTTTTTTCCCTTTGAGTAATAAAACATCCTCCTTTTCTGACTAACTGACAAAACGATTTTTTATTTCTTTGTTATCCGATATGGTTTTATTTTACGAGGACATAATTTTTCAACTACCATAAAGTACCTTGCCACACTCGATCTCTGAACAAGACTTAAAATGCATTGATACATTAACTTTCTTTACAAGTCTTTGAGTCGAGTAAATTTTACTTGTTACAAATAGCATGCCTGTTACGAAACTACTTGAAGGAGGACTTTTTTTTAGAAAAGAGACAACTTATTAATTTATGGAAAGGGAATACGGATAGCTAATTAACTGCTTATTATTAACGTTTGAACATAATGAGGACACTTGAGGATATGTAACAAGAGTACTTGAAAATGTAGAATCTCTGCCAGAATGCATGCGCTTTTTTTTTTTCTTCCAGCTTTGTAACTGTTCTTAAAACATAGGTTATCGTCAAAGGCAGTGAGTTTGTTTCCGAACTAAGTTATTTCATTTAAAATTTAATTAGGTTCATTATATCTTCAGACAAGCTAAATTGGGATTGTTAATTTTTACACAGTAACTGAAAAGAACAATTTTGTAAATTATCGAGGAAGTAATAACAGTGATTTTTGTGAAATTATCCTCGTAATAATATAAGTTTGAGAGAAACGTTTTAGGTTTTAAAACTCTGAAATGCATAGGCGGCTGCTGCACCCAAAAAAATTGGTATGTCAAAGGAAAAGGGATGTGGAAGGGAGTGGTGCCCCTAAAGCTGTGTGTGTGTGTGTGTGTGTGTGTTTAAGGGCTATAATACTGGATTTTAATATTTCTGATTAAATGACATCCAAAAAATGCAGAATGTGGCCATGGCCTTAAAAATCAGGATAGAGGGTCGCCGTAAACATCCCCTTGAATTCAAAGTTCCATTCTTGTAAAATAACATGATAAAAGTTAATTTATTTGCAATTTTCAGTTTTTATTTTTGTAAAATAAATCAATACACCCTATAAAGTATTAACACTTTTCAATCGACCATTAGTTTTTAACTCAAAAACGTGAGGGGAAAGACTCCTTTACTTTTGGAAGTGAAGAGGCAAATGTCTCCCCCCTCTCCGTTCCATACGAGTCGCCTATGCCGACATGACTTTTTATCAGTAAGCTCGACTCTATTTTTATTGGTTAACTGTTGTTTTTTTTACTTTCTTCTATATCTAATATATAGAAGAAAGTATTGGATTCGTGCAAATTTTCGAATTTCGAATTTTGACGGATTCGAACGTTTTGAGGTGTGCTGAGTCCATTTCGACCATTTTTGGAAAATGTCTGTCTGTCTGTGTGTGTGTGTGTGTATGTATGTGTGTGTGTGTGTGTGTGTATGTATGTATGTGTGTGTGTATGTATGTGTGTCACGTCTGTGTGTGACCAGTTTTTTGTGGCCGCTTTACAACGAAAACTACCGCATGAAATCGAACGAAATTTAGTACACATATGTGCCCCTATGTGAACTTGTGCCCATTAGTTTTTGGCGCGAATTCCTCCAAGGGGGGTGGAGCAATGGGACGTTTTTCGAGTTGCGCGTGCTTGCTATTCCTCAGGAAGTAACTGGCGGAATCAAACAAAATTTGGTCCATATGTTGGTATTAACAGGAACAGGTGCTGATTCAATTTTGGTGTCAATAACTCAAACGGGGGTTGAGCTATGGAACGTTTTTTGTCGTCAATTGTGACTGCTGTATCTCAAGAAATAATGGACGGAATGAAAGAAAAATTTTACAGCTAAAAAGGGGGTAGCGCAATCACCCGTTCTTTTTTTCCATTTTGAGTGCCCTATCTCAAGAAGTAATGCTACGTTCTGGTTGAAATTTGGAATATATGTGAATCCATATGTAAACAGGCTTTGGTTCAATTTTGACGCCGATCGCTCCAAGAGGTGTTGATTTTTTTTTTTTTTTTTTTTTTTTTTTTTTTTTTTTTTTTTTTTTTTTTTTTTTTTTTTGCGAATAAAAATAGTTTTATTAATGCAACAATAAGAAAGATAAATCGTAATAGATTGTCGTCTGCGTATTTCTCGTGATTTTAATTGTGTGGAAATGATCGGAAATATGATCTCAATGATTTAAAATTTTTAACTGTTGCCATCTTATGTTTGTTAACAAATAAAATATTTGTAATTAATTCAAGCAAGGCTTTTGAAATAACTTTCAATTTTCGCTCTTTGCTTTGCTTTTGCAATAATTCAGACATTGGGATGGTCGTCAAGTTTTTGCATGTGTAATTTTGTTTTTGTTGGGAATATTGCTTCCTCGTCAAGCATGGGGAGGGATCAGAAAAAAAAAAGAAAAATATAGAAGAAAGTTTCGTGATGGCCTAAACATACTAGTTTTTTTCAATAAAAACATTCAAAGAGTTATTTATTCTAACACATTATTCTTAGGATTTTCCTTTTTTAAGTGGGAATTTTTGGAAAATATCGTCCAAGTGCTTGCATTAGTTTTCATACGCTGTTGAAGTTACTGAAAACTGCTGGCTTTGCTCTAATGAGGATTTTTAGGGACTGTTACCCCTATTTCAATGCCACCTATCGTCACTGTGGGTAACGCCGAATGATTCTCCGCTGTGATTCTGGATCAAATTCTGTAAATTAGAGTGATTTGGTTATTTTAACTTTTAAAAAAAAGTAAGCAAACTGTTTAAAAAGTTTAAACTACGCACTACATACATGTCAAATTCTTTTTAACTGTAAAGAAAAATCAGAAAAACTGAGATGACATTTGAAGAACTAGTAAAAATCAATAAACTTCAAGGTTTTCCATGGTTTAAACTATTCCTACAGCACAAACAATTTTCAATCTCAACGTCAAATTTAATGGCATATCGCATTAAAAGGCAACAGTGCTTCATAGAAATGTCAAAAGTTTTAAAAGTATTTTAGATTCACTTTCCGAATGTATTTCCTTTCGTGTATGGAATATCGTGGTTGAATGATTTCTCACTACCTTTATTCGAAAGTGTCCTCAGTTGTCATACTTTGTTCCAATTTCGAATAGCGGAAATCCAGGCTGATGCGAATGTGAATCCAAACTCGTACTTTCAGATAAAAGCGTATCCTTCTGTTTAGAAAATCATGTATGCAAATCTTCAACTAAGTCGTAATGAAAGATACAAAGGATATTTATATGCATTGTGAGAATCCCTTTTGAAGGATTATACACATAATTTTATAATACTAGCTGACCAGTGCAAAGCATTCGCGCTTGAAATTTGATACCATGCTTTAAAATACATACAACCCCATATATGAAAATATAATATTTGCCAGGTATAAATTATTGGAAACAATAACTCACGAACTAATTGAGGCAATGATTTAAAATGCATTTAATCATTCATAACTTCATGTGACGGATGGCCATATGAAATTTTAAGAAGTTGTCTGCATTTCCTAAAGAGTTAATAATCATTTCATTTCGTTTAGCAACTGAGATGGTAGAATATCCTGATTCAAAGGACATTAAACTATAAACAATAAAAAATAAAAATAGCAACACGAATAATAATTTTAAGAAAATATTTGATTTGATCATAACAAAAGGTTTAATCAAAATATGTTTTAAAAAAAGTTTTGTTGATAAACTTTTCTTGACAAACACTGATTTCATTGAAAAATTCACAAATCTTCTTAGCAGCAATATTACTTTTAACATTAGAGCTCATGCCTAACCGGCAGCACGGCTCTGCTTTTTGTCCATAAAAGACCCAAGTTTGCTTTCTAACCAAAAGAAATTCATTGAAATTCCGTTTCTTAAATATAACGTTTCAAAAACCAGTCAAAATATGAAATATTTGTTTATTTTTCACCAATAGCGGGGAAAAACTATTTGAAATGATGTCTTACTTATGAAAATTGATGAAGTGTTAAGGAAGCTATGGAGTACCTACATAAAACCATGCTTGGGAAGTAATAATTATACATGATAAGAAATATGATAAGGATTTCTAATGTAGTTTGTATACATATTACTTTGATAAATGCAACCTTAAATCTTGTATCATCATTTCTTTCTAAATATACCATAAATCTGTTGTTATGGCTACGGTCGTGAGCATCTTGCCAGAAATATATGCAGCCCAAGAGTTTTACTGCTTGTTAATTCTAGAGTTATATTTCACAAATCTGATTTACATTATAAAGCCTCGGACTGCATCTAAGAATTGATTTATTTCCTTAAAATATTCAGAGTGATAAAACAAGCCATTTTTCTCAGACCTCTCCCAGCCGTAAATCATTTTTTTTTTTTTTTTTTTTGTGCATTAATAAGGACTTATGATCCCTATTCTTTGTTGGGAAAGATATTAATGAACTAATTATTGTTTGCATCTTACATTAATTCCATGACAATTTCGCTAAAACTGTTGCTTTATATTCCCAGATTGAATGGTCAACTGACAGAGCAAAAAATGTTTTAATCTCATATATAATGTCGTTAAAGTTAAGTCCTTACAAGCAATTTACATTTCAGGTTTTTATTTGTTAAATGCTGAATCCATTTGTTTGGATGTAAAATTTTTGCGCATCTATTTACATTTTATTCTGAAACTTTTAAGTTTAGGCTTTTAATTTTTAATTCTTTCAATCTAAGGAACCAGTGTGTATCATTATATAAAATATGCATTTTCTAAATAGTTTTTTTTTTACTTTAAAAATAATGAATTTTTTGCGGGCGTGACACATTCGCAACACTTACAAAGCATTGGTTTTTAAGTATAAAAGATTTGTTAAGACAGTTGGTATTCAAATATATGAGAAATAAAATCCATAGTTTCAAATTGCGGGAATACAGTGCAAAAACAATCGGATCTCGATAGCTCGAAGCTTATAAATCGAATATTCCTTTACCTTGAAGTTTTCATTGGGCTCCAAACTCCTGAGACTGTTTTGGAAATTTACTTACAAAAAAATATTATTATTTTAACATTCTTCATTATATTTTACTTTTTGCACTAAGAAATAATCGATTTAATGACATGATAAAATCAGTTACATTTAAAAAAAGCCAATATTTTATAATTTAAATGATTTTAACCTTACTTAATGACTGTGTACGCAACAAAAAGTTAAGTAATTTAAAATGTTCTTATTTTAATTCATGCAATTCTTATATTGATTCAAATTAGTTTCAAATTACTGCTTGGTATTAAAACTGGAAAGAGAACCGCGCTGGATAAGAAAAGATATTTAGTTAAAAAAATTAACTTATTTTCAAATTTTTGAATTTTTATTTGACACTTTCATTTTTTTAATGAATAAATAATAAACAGGTCAGAAAAAAATTGGACCTGTATTTAAAGCACTTATAAGGACACTTTTTCTCCTGGATTAAGTCTCCTGCAGACTGGGATCAAGTCTCCTTGGATAAAGGAGACTTGATTCTATTCCCTAATTTTGACTTTTTAAAAAAATATTTAAATGTTTCATTGTAATAAATATATTTTGAAGCGTCATATAATTTGATAGGAAAATGACTGTTCTAAATATTTAACGTACGATCATTCAGTTCCATTGTTTCAACCCTTTTATAAGTTCCAAAAAAAAAGGGGGATCAACTGTCCCCAGTCTCCCCTACTAAAAATGAGGAAACTAGAAAGGCTCCTAACAAACAGTTTTATATAAGTTATAACACTTGTCAGAATGACTACGTGTTTCAAAGCAGCGGCTGCGACGCCAAAGTTAGGACCCAAGACCAAACTTAGCAACAAATATGTTACCACTGGGCTAAAAGCTGGTCTCAGCGATAAAGAAGTTTATCGCAATATCAAAACACGTTAACGCAATTTCTATATCAAGCGTTTGTGCCATCTTGTGTTAGATTATTTTTAGTTTCGTTATTGGTGTAAATGTGTAAAATACAAATAATAGGAAGAAATAATTTTATCGCCATAAAATTTTAAAGCATTTTTGGATCAGTAGAAGAAAGGTAGAATATTTTGCATTGAAAAAGCTACTTCTTGTAAGAGTTTAAAATTTTGCAAAGAAGAGCAAAAATTTCTGACCTTTCATTCAAACCATCCAAGCGCAGATGCACCTTTTATCCTCACGTGAGATTATATTCTCTTTTACTTAAGAAGGAAGTAAAAAAGAAGTAAAGAGAGAAGGAGATATGTGAACGGAAGGTATTGGACATGAAGAATTAATTTTCTTCTTTTCGAGTAAAAATATTCTCAAAAAGATTTATATAAGATGAAATCGGCCGTGGAAGAAAAAGTAAATGGGTGAAGATACATCTTTTATTATTTTTATGCACATAAGTAGGTTGAACTTATTTTTTTTATTGTTGTAAGAAAAAATAACTTTTATTTCACGCAAACCATAAAAGTTTCTATCCAGTGTAATGTTCACTTATTTCCTACAACAATACTTGTAAAACATTTGTTATACATTTCTCATTAGGATTTTATAGTCTTACTATGCAGCTTCGTCGCGTAGTAAGTAAAAATATCAAGCCACTGTGAAGAAAAGAGCAACGACATGACACAGATTTGAAAATAAAACCTGTTTATTTTTTTCTTTTTAAAACTCCAAAAAATTCATTGTTATGAATAGGCTCAAACATTCTGTCACATGGATTTTCTGGCAAAAAGCCCTGAAGGGGAGCCCAGGTGAAAAAAAAAAGATTAATTGGCTTAGAGTAGGCTGCAAGCTCATAGCACTTCTGACATTGAACAGCGTTAAGGTTTAATGAAAACTTCCGGAAGCAACTATTATTATTTTAAAGATTGACTTTAGCACAGTTGACACAATAAAATAATTACATTTGCGCTGTTATGACTCCTAAAATGATTTTCTGGAAATGCTAAAATAGTTTAAATAATTTTTTTATTTGATTGAATTTATTTCCCTCTAATGCAGTTTTTTGAATGATTTTCCTGCGAATATGAAAAAAAAGTAGTTAGTCGCAAACCCTCTTTTTTCCCCCTTTTATATCAAAACAATTGTAAAAAGTGTGAACCAGCACTTGTGTACTATGAAGAATCGAAAAAAAAAAAAAAAAAAAAAACATTTTTCGAAGTATGAAATTTCAAGCTGATTAAACCTCGTGTACCACAATCACAATTATCCAAACGTAATTAAATATTGTCATCCAGTACGAGGCCTAAAATTTATAATTTTCCTCAAAAAGCCTATTTTTTCATTTGATTTTTTAAAAAGGTATAGATAAATGAAAAGAAAATTTCAAGTTCAAAAACCTTTAGTGAACACATTTTCAAATCAACTTTTGAAATTGAATAATTAAAAAATAATGTATTTAAAATGAAAAATTTCACTTAAGCTTAAAAGAAAATCCATATTTGGAGTAATTGGAGGGAGGCTTAAATATTGCAAGGGTGCAAAAACTTCTATTTAACAGTAATCACCTACTTTATTGTTTATATTTTTCAGCTTGATAATTTCCTAAATTATGTCTTTCTTTTTCAATGAAAAAAAACCAATGTTTTGAAGAAAATTATAATTTTAAGCCCTCGTGCGGGATGTCTAAACATTTTTTTAATTTTAATAAATTTGCTTTTCGTATTTGTGGGGCTATAGGAGCAACCTTATATTAACTTGAAATTTTAGATAAACGAAAAATTGGTACACAAGTGCTCGCTAGTCGGCACGGGTTGCCGTCGTTATAATTGCATGAAACTTCTTGTACAATTGTTTTGAAATAAAAGAGAAAAGAATAGAAGGATATGCGACTAAAAAATCGACTTTCCCCACGGGGGCAGGGGGAAGGGAGACACCTTAGTTTACTGGGTGGCTAAAAGAAAGGTCACCCCATTTAGACCTATGTGGAGTTCGTTCTTATAAACTTATGTCATTGAAACTTAATGCATACGTTATTTAGACCCAGGGGAAAAAACGAAATACGCGTTAAAAAAACACTAGTTTTGAGTTTTTACGTTAAAAAACACTAGTTTTGAGTTTTTCTTTATCAATTGCAATTCTCATCGGCAAGTGAACACAATTGGCGGGAAAAATTTTAGCGCTAGTGTTGAGCATAGTTTAGTACTATTTTAACATGTAATTGAAACAATTGGTAAGCACGCATCAAACAAATTCTATGATATTATGATTGTTTTTGTCCCTACATTTTAGTTTTGCTTTTTTTTATTTTTTTTATTTACCCCTTTTTCACCTAGTGGTAACATTTTAAAACAGCTTTTTCTCTTTATATTTTTTTCTTTCACGGCCTATCCAGGGTGTTCCGTTTTAACCTGCAAGATCTTTATTTTCGCAACCGTTAGTCCTAGATGTATACTTCCCAAAGCAAAAATTTTCAAAATCAGATGTAGAATACAAATATTGAGAGTTTGAAGCAAAAATTAAAATGAATCAAAAAATACGAAATTTAACTTTTCATTCGGGCCCTAGGTCTCCTAACCAATATTTACAGAAATAATCTCCATTGAAAATTATTTCTAACACAAAAAACTTGACATTTGTGCGACCAAAACTCAAGGAAATATTCCAGTTTAAAGGGACCATACAGAAGATGAGATTGGAAGTTATCGCTCTTACAGAAGAATGACTGGTCTTCAAAGTAAGAAAAACAAGTATTTATATTTTTCATTGCTATTCAAAAACAAATGCAAATGTTATGCCGTGATACGCAAAAAGACACTACAAAGCCTCGAATAATTTGAAAAATCACACTCTATGCACACATGTAACTTTAAATACTTGTTAACTACTATATTTTCCCCCAAAAGGTGACGGTGAGTGAAAAGTGGTGTATGTCACAAAATGCTGCGTTTCATATCTCGGTGAATATTGGTCGTACTAATTTCAAACTTTTTGTGTTGGATATATTTTTTAATGGAGATTATTTCCCTTAAGTTAGGGAACCTGGAGCCCGTATAAAAGTGAAATTTTGCATTTTTTCACTTATATTTATTTTTACTTCGAAATTTCCGTATCTTAACTCCGCTTCCAATTTTTTGCAATTGGAAGTATACATCTAGGGCTAACGGTTGCGAAATTAAAGGTCTTGCAGGTTATTACACCTTGTATAATGTTTTCACTAAGTTTCTTGGCTTACGTCTGTTAGAATGATTTCCATGTAGGTTTTAACAAGGTAACGCTAATTACAACTACCCTTGCGTAGCTCATTTGCTTACCTTTTTTACAATTATGGGAAAATCATTCCTAAAACTGCGTTAGAGAGAAAAAATATCCAATGAAAAAAATAATAATAATTGCAATAGCATTTCCAGAAAATAAGTCCAAGAGTCATGAAAGAGTTAACGTAATTGTTTTGCGAAAGTAATTAATGCATTAAAAATGAGCATTAATGTTTCACCTGTGCTAAAATTAATGTTTGGGATCAAAACAGGTCCTTCTCTGAAGTTCTGATGAGGCTGTTATGTGTCGGAAGTACTACCAGTTCGAATTCTACTCTAAGCAAATTAGTTTTTTTTTTTTTTTAACTTATTGGAAATGTCTCTTTGGTCGCACCTTTAAACATCTATTTTCATTCTTTTTACGATGTGAAAAATGTTTGTAATTAATTATGATTCCGTAGAGTTTTTTTTATAAATAATTTTTTTGACAACGACAAAAATAAGATTCAATCTTTTAAAATTATTTCTATATCAAAACCGTGCAGTATTCAATTCAAGTTTTGTACCGTATTATATCGAAACCGTGTTGTATTAGTCCTTTGTTATACGAGGGCCGCCTGTATTTCAATGTTGTGAATGGAATAGTCCATTTGCCACGAAAACTTATTAACTCATAATAAGTGAGATATTCCATCATCCGGGTTCAAAATGATAAATTACAACGGTTTTGTGTATTGAACATTTATTAAGAGGGTGCGGGACACAATTTGAAACTTTTTATTAAATAATTTAAAGTTTTGAGATTTTTTCAACTGATTCACTATCTATTCAATAAGCAAAATCATAAAATAAGTATTTTAAAAAATATAGTTAAATTTTATTTATTTTTTTTAAATGGGGTTGCTTTAAAGTGCTATAACTCAAAATATTCTTGATACATTTTCAATTTTTTTCAAAACATTATGCACAAATATATAAGCTTTAATATTTATTCGATGACTTTCAAAATATTAATTCTCAATAAAAAATATAAAAAAATATTTGAAGAAAATTTTTGAAAAAATTCGAAGGGTTTTTTTTTTTTTAAATCATATTTTTTCCAGTATATGGTTTTTTTTGTAAATTTGCCGAATAAAAATTAAAGTAAACTGTTTGAAAAAGATGTGCTCCAAATTTTATTACTTTATCTTTATCGGTTCCTGACTTATAAGAGTTTGAATGCAAGAAATCGGGACAAATTTCATCATGAAGAAAAACGCGTTTAAAGTTTTAAAGTTAAATGCGTGCAACAAAACTAATTATATTTTTCCTTCTAATTAAGATTGAAACAAGATTCAAACGTCCTTTTAAGCAGAAAAAAACGGAGTAGTTTTAAAAATGATTTTTTAAAAATTGAAAAATTTGACGATTTTTGTGTCCCAGACCCCTTAAAATAAGCGGTACAATCTTTTGACCGACATTCTAATCAGTAGTCTCCACTCTAAGAACTTATTCTGCATAATTGGACTCCGTTTTAAACGCATTACGTATCCCTAAATTTATCATGGAAAAAAAGCATACAAGTGTGATGAAAAGTACCTCTTCTCAGTTGTAGAAATTTTTAGGAATGATTTTATTTGCTCTCAGGGGTAGGGGAACAAATCTCCATGGTTTACCTTTATCATATGTTTTTCCATGATTTTATTCATACTTTATCATAATTTCTTTGATGCACTTGGGAATCCGAGGCAAAATAGACAGTGTTATCCTGATAACGTCAAAGAGCTATGATCTCCGTTTACAGAGCACCACTAAGCTGAAGCAGCACTAAGAGAGCACCACTAAGTCCGATTCTGCTCCGAAAGCATACAATAGAGAAAAGCACCATCTATCAGCATTTCGATCATTTTGATCCAAACCAGAATCCAACCAACTCCTGGCTAAGTTTCCCCAGACGTGCTAATTTGGCACGAAAATTGGAGGACTTCATAACCAAGACATATTTAACCTGCCCCAATCTTTACCAGTGAACACATAGGATCATTGACTGGCTTGAATCAAACACGGAACCCTCCAGCTACGAGTCCAACGTCTTACCGATCAGGCCACTGCGGACCATACAGTCGTAAGTAAAAGTTGTACTCACACAAATGATTTTACGAAGGTAAATAATTTTGCATACGTGAGTAAAATGAAACAACATGTATAAAGTACAAACAAAAGCATTTTAAAAAGAGTTTAAAATGTTTTAAAAAATAGTTTTTTTAAACGCTTTAAATTACTTTTACTTCCTTTTACAAAAACGGAAGTATTGTATTCGTGAAAAAAATTTCACTCAAAAATCGGCCTCAATTTCCATTTTGTTCACCCCCGAATGAATGTTGTGTTTATTTTTCAACCCGACCACACGTGGATATATGCCTAGGAACGTACAGACACCCTAAATATCCATTTTGACGATCCCCGAGTTAATTACAACGAGTCTGTAATTCATGACGTCTGTATGTACGTATGTATGTGCGTATGTGTGTATGTATGTCGCATAACGCAAGAACGGAATGCCCTAGAAAGTTGAAATTTGGTACTTCGACTCCTAGTGGGATCTAGTTGTGCACCTCCCTTTTTGGTTGCATTCGGATGCTCCAAAGGGAGTCTTTTGCCCCTTTTTGGAGGGAAATCATTGTTAATTTCGATGTAAACTCAAGTGGTGTTATAATTTGGCGGACACTTGGCGATATATCGCCAGTCTTTTGGTCGCCAAGTATTGACGCCAACTTAGCGACAAATTTGGTGATTTTATTTATTTTTTTTTATATCTGGTTTCAATTTGGCCACTGTTGGTGATATTTAGAGAAAAAACTATTGAATCATATTAAAACTGCCAATAATGAGAAAATGAAATTAAATTGGAGTAAAAGGAAGTCATGTGATGCACACATCAGCTCGTTTTTTTTTAAATCTTGTTTCAGTTCGGCCATTGCTGGTGATATTTAGAATGTAAACCATTGAATCACATTAAAACTGCCAATATATTTTTAATTTTTAAATGCTTTTATTTGTACTTTATACACGTTGTGTAATTTACATATTCCACAGTACAAAGCTTTCGACTACTTTTTTACAATTTCGTGCTCGTTTTTCTACAGATTATTTAATCAAACTAAGGGAATATTTATACCGCTCAGGGTACAATTTTGCCCATGAGAAAGAATTACAAGTGCAAAGTTTATGTAGTAAATACAAATTTCCAATCACACGAAAATGCAATCTTTATTTTTACATTGACATTTAACAACCTTAGACGCATTTCGTGTTTAGTCAAGCGATAAAAAAACTATACTCAAAGAAAGACAATATTGCTCCAATTTCTATAAAATCCTTCAAAAACCCTTCGGTGGAAAGTTGCGAAATAGTTTCCTATGTGCTATGAAAGGGAAAAAAAATCAACTTTCGAGGTAAAAGGGGAAAAAAAAAACGCTTTAGGTTATGTGCGCGAAAAAGCCTTTTTACGGTTTTGTAGACTTAAGAGAAATAGGTGCGCGTAGTCCGTTGTAGCGTAATAATACTTCGAAGGAAATTTGAAAGGAGGAAAAAGAATAAATAAATATCCGCCGCGAACAAGGGGTATTTGAAATGGATAATTTTATCCTGCTCTATTTGTGAACAAAAATACTTTATAGTAATAGAGAATACTTTAAGTTTAAGTACAATTTGTACAATTACCTCATATTATCTTATTAACTATTTTATAACGATAAACACACACGCGTACACACACATATATACAGGGTGTTTCGTTTTAACCTGCAAGGCATTTATTTTCGCAAACGTTAGTCCTAGATGTATACTTTCAATTGCAAAAATATTCAAAATCAGATGCACAGTTAAGATATTGAAAGTTTGAAGTGAAAATAAAAATGAGTCTAAAAATACAAAATTTAATTTTTTATACCCATGTTCCCTAACTTATCTTTAGGGAAATAATCTCCATTGAAAAACAATTCCAACTCAAAAAGTTTGAAATTAGTGCGATTAATATTCACCGAGATATGAAACGCAGCTTTTGTTACTTACACCACTTTTCACGAGCCGTAAATAACGCCTTTTGGGGGAAAATATGGCAGTTAACATGTGTTTAAAATTTTACTTGTGCATAGAGTGTGGTTTTTCAAATTGTTCGAGGTTTTCTCATGTGTTTTTGCGTATCACGGCATAACATTTGCAGTTATTTTTAAATAGCAATAAAAAATATGTTTTTTGTAAGTAGGGAGAAAAGGCCGGTTCAACGCCAGCCGGCGGCTCTCCGGCTCATAGCCGCCGTCCATTGCCCCTCTGACCTCCCCTCCACCCCCTCCCAACACCGCCTCCTCCCCACCCCCTCCCGACCTTGGGGTTGACCCTCCCCACGACCGGGGCCGCCGCGAGAACCCGTAGAAGGTGACGAGGGTTTTTCCCGCGTTTTAGATATTTTTCCCGCGTTTTCGGACTTAGAATATTTTGAACTTGTTGTCATGGTATCCACAAAGTTTTTACTTTTTGGATGGCAACACTTGTTTGAGTTTCGGTTTTGGAATGGCAACACTTGTTGTCATGACAACCAGAGTTTTTAGTTTTCGGTTGGCAACACTTGTTGCTATGTTTTAACTTATGCTATGTTTAACGTCGGTGGCGCCATCTATTGAGAGGTTGATTTTTTATTTCCGGACTTTGAATATTTCTGCGAATTTAATTATTTTTATTTTTACAGAGTGTTGAAGTTGGGAATCGAACACCCAAACTTTGAGTTAGCAAAAACGTATGCTAACCACTATGCTATATTTTTCATTACTCTTTCAGTCTTAATGTGAATCTGTACCATGACAACGAATATTACAATTAAATTAATTTTAAAACCATCAGTTAATTTACTCTTTAGTACTAATCATGGCATATCATTAACTGAATTTCAGCTCATAATTGAAACTATCATCATTATTATTATTTTTCATAATAACAAAGTTTTCACTTAAGTAAAGATTTATTTAAATACAACCCATTCGAGATTTTAGATTTGGTTCAATGCTTTGTGGACTTGAAATATATTTTAAACTTTGATTTTCTTTTTCATGCATTTCAAACTTTATCATTTTTATTTTTTCTAACTTGTTAAATTTTCATTTTTCTTTGTCAAATTTACAAATATTTTTTCTAACTTGTAAAAATTTCGAAGAAATAATTTTCTTAACTAATTTTTTTTGACTTTCATACAACAAAATATTTTTTCTTACTTGTTAAATTTTCAAAGAAATAATTAACTTAAATATTCTTTCACACATTTTGAACTTTAACGTTTTTTCCTGTCATTTAGCACTTTGATTTTTTTTTTTTTCACTATTTTAGCGTTTTTCAATTATTTTCAGTCTTTAACTATTTTCTTAACTTTTTAGTCTTTAACTAATTTCAAGCATTTCAGACTTAGATTATTTTTTCGTGATTTCGATTTTTTTTTTTTAGTATATTTTAGAGTTTGATCATTTTCTCGCTTGTTTTTACTTTATCGTTTTTTTTTTTTTTTCCCGATATTTTTAAACTTAGAAATTTTTCACAAGTAGTGACAGGAATCGAACCTTCAAATTTTTCAAAACGTTATCATGTCTTCAATTTTTGCAATCATGTCAAACTTGCAATCAATTTACTCGTAGTAGTAATTAACACTTATCATTAACAAATTTTCTCAGATTTTAAAAAAATCAACTTAATTAATTTTTTCCAGTAAGCAAATTGCGCACTCAAGTTACATTCCAACACTGCATATATGTTTCAAGAGTTTCATTGAATTTATCACATTCCATTTAATTAACTCTAATAATTACTTTTTCATTAATACTTAACTTAATCATTTTATCATACATTTATTCCAGTTACAAAATTATGCTTAAAAGTTATTTATTTTTCTTAGCACAAGAGATTTTAACATGTTCCTACTAAAATGCTTTTCACTCTAGTTTGAGTTTACTAAAATAGCAACTCATTTACGATTTAGATTCATTTAATCGTCTTTGATTCTTTTTTCATTGTTAATATTTTAAATTATCACATACGTTATTATTTTTATACATTTATCCATTTAATTTTCGAAAATCTACAATCAATTTACTTTTCGTATTAATTAACACTTATCACTATCAAATATTTTCATGAATTTTAAAAAATTATCTTCTTAAATAATTTTTTACTGTAACCAAATTTCCCACTCAAGTTATATTTTATCACTACATATGCTTTTCATGAGTTTCACTTAATTTATCGCATTTCATTTAATTAACTCTAATAATTATTTTTTATCATCGATATTTAAGTTAATCATATTTTCCTTTCTTTATTTTTTTTCATGCAAACACTCTTGATGGAATAAAACAAAATTTTCAACTTTCATGAATTAAATCCCCTCTGAATATTTTATTTTACTTTACCATACTTTACTATTTTACTTACTGCGTTTTACTATTTATCATTCATTACAGCTTTTCCAAAATATTACTTTACAACCAACCAATTTCATTAACAGAATTTTCATTACAATTTATAAATTTCACTTTTATTTAATTATTTTTACCTACGGTAAAATAAAACACATAACACAAAAATGTTAAACATCAATGAAGTACCCAAGAAATGTTAAAATTATAAGTCGAGTATCAAAACTTCATGTCAGCAAATTTTAAAAATAGACTTACCGAAAAATAACTTCTACTGAAATTCATTTCAAAACTTGGAATCAATTTACTCTTAGCATTAATAAACACTTATCATTAAGAAATTTTCATGGATTTTAAAAATCAACTTATTTAATTTTTTTCCAGTAAGCAAATTTCGCACTCAAGTTACATTTCATCACTTTATATGCTTTTCAAGAGTTTCATTTAATTTATCACATTTTATTTAATCAACTCTATTAATTATTTTTTTGATTAGTATTTAACTTAGTCATTTTATCGCATAGTGTTTTACTTTATTATTTTTTTTTTTTCATACAAGCACTCTTGTTAGAATAAAACAAAATTTTCAACCTTCATGAATTAGAATCACTTTGGCTATTTCATTTTCCCAATAATATTTTACTTTAACAACTAATTTCTTTAACAAAATCGATATCATTTATTTTAGTCTTTATCCTTTTCGAACGATGCATTCAAATGGACAGCTATACGTTAAATTAAGAAACTTAATCTAAATTTTGACAAATTAAGTTATAGCTAAATACTGACTAAAATTAAGTACAAAAGACTAACCTTTTTGGGGTGAAATCCCTCAAGTACCAGCTATCGCGAAGTTATTTAAAAACAGTGAATGAAATTGTAATAAGTGGATTGTTAATTATAACTCAATCTCACAAAATTACAATTACATGCATGTTTTATTTGAAATCGCTGCATACGGCTGGCTGCCCATCGTCGATTTGCAGAACGCATGCCGTGATATCGCAAATCAACTCGGCTGTTGAAAGAAACTACCGTAATCCCACAGCACTTCGGATCGTCCACACACACGCATCGAGGCGAATTGAGAAAATGACTTTATCAATATTGCTATCTACCCCTTTACCGATAACAGATAACAAACCCCACGTGCTAGTATTATTCACCACCTGGCCTACGTCTTTCAAGTGATGTCACTGTTTCTGACCAATTAAAATTAGTTCACGTTTCTCAAATATCAAGCACATAGATCGGCAATAGCCTGATGTCAGGTTTTTCCAAACAAAATTTTAGATTTTAATTCGTAGTTTCGAATTAATTTCTTTTTCATTTCAAACTTATAAAAAAAAATTTCCAGCTTGTAAGAATATTTCTTTCAAAAACAGATTTTTGATTCAAAACAGTATTTTTTCAAACTTGTAATATTTTTCTACTTAGAAAATGAAATCAAAAATTTTTGTTTTCTTTAATCATATAAAATGTTTTTAAGAAATAATTTCTCAAACTTGTAATATTTTTCCACTAATTAAAAAAAAATCAATTTTTTTTTTCAATCATATAAAAATAAATTTTTAATCTTACAACAGTAAATTTTTCCGCAAAAATATTTTTTTCAAATCAAAATAATAATAATATTTTTGTAACATATTGTTTTTTTTCCTTTCAATCTTTTTTTTTTTTTTTTCAAAAATTTTCAAACTTACGAAATAAAATTTTTTCAACTGAATCTTCAAACGAAATGCTTTAATTAAATTTAAAACTCAATATCACTTTACTCTTAGTATTAATAACCAATAGCACTTAACCATTTACTCTTTGCACTCTAAGTATTAATTAACACACACGCATTAGAAATAATAATAATAATGTTTAAGATACTTACAAATCACTTACTCAAGCTTTCAAATATCCATCTAGCATGTTATTGTTCATTCGTGTGAGGGAACTTGTAATAAAACTTTACTTATCAACCGAAATTATAAGCGAAAATATCGCATTTTTTAGCACTTAATATAATCCTACAATTAACAAATTGGTTTTAACTTTGAATTTAAGAAAAATAAAAACTATTACACACTTAGTAACATATCTATCGATGTATATTATTTCATGACAAATCACAAATAGGTGAGGATCTTTTATCGATCATGTGACCAACTAAGTTAAGAAAGAGCGTTCTTATCTCATATGAGAATTTATAAGTCTTTAATATTTCTCTTTAATGTAAGTGTATTGATACGTACGAGTTTGTGTATGTGAATATAACTGTGTATTGTTTTCAAACCATTGTCATGTTTAAGCTTTACGGTTCTAATTTTGACTTTCCACTTAGCATTATTTGAAGTCCTTCGCATGCATTAAACTATAGAAATATTACAAAAATTATATTTTCATTCAGTCTTAATTACAAAACCATACAATAAGATGAAGACAACACCGATAGTATAAAGATTACTTACAATAAAGTGCATATAAAAAATATATGTAAGAGTGATTTCAAAGTATAATCCATCAACCATATTCAACAACTCAATCAAAACACAAGTCTCTTTTAAAATGATAAACACAATTTATTCACACACACAGTAAAAGACAATTAAAAAAACTTTCATCTTTAAGTAAAACTCTTCAAAACTTTCAAGCGTATTTTTAACATCGATTGCATCAAATAAATCAGACACATGACATTTTAAACATGGACTATCAACATTCAAAGCAACGAAGTCACGAGTCAAGTTTTCCCAATTAACATTAAAAAGAGCCCGTTCGAAAAAAAGTGTCGAACTTTCGACCCCTTGTTAATGATTCACATTCATGCACTCTCATGTAAAAAATGAATCCATTTTTACAATCCACACATTCTTTTTTAGAAAGGTAGTTTATGTTGCATATGAGCTCATCAAATAGTCACTTACGTAGAGAATCAGCCAGTTTACGAACTTCTTGTGATGTATATGTGCTGATTTTATCACATCGACAATCACAGGGATATTTTTTCTCAATTTCCGAAAGGATGTACTCTTTTAGAGTATAAGTCATAAGTTTGTCTTTGACACTACGTGAGATACAAGGGGATGCGTAGCACAATTTGTCAATCTGGCTTTCCAAAAGTAGAACTCTATCAGGCATCAACTGGAACACTTCTCGTTTCAGTTTGAACAATCTTTGCACACTAACACAGATGTTACCATTCGCACTCGACTCTCCTTTTTTATAACAAAAGCGAAATCACGGTCTTCGATTAATTTTTGATTTACATTTTTACGTAGGCTTGAAATAAGTGATCTCCACACATCTGGTTCTAAGGAAATACCATCCATAGTTGGTCGAAAAATACCATCTTTCCCACACGTATATCTTCTAATATGCACGCGTGTACGTTTCCGAAAAGTATTCACCTAAAGTGAAAATACAATCACCCAAGTGTATCATATCATCAGGCTGTGGAGAAGCCTCAATGTTCATTTTTATGTTCGTTGCATCCCATCTGTTCATCTTCAGGCTTCAAAGTTTCAGAATGATTTTCACCAGCGTTAGTCATTCTTAACTCTCATAGGATTAGGAGTCACAATACTAAAACAACTTCCTGTGAACTTAAAAAATAAATCAAACTAGGTTTTAACACTAGCTGGTGAAGAAAAATCCTAAGTACATAGAATAAAATTTCACGATCTCTTTCAAAGCTCAGAATCACCCTGAAAATGATTCTCCAAACATCCACTATAAACCAATGAATATTCACTTTAACCAATGAGAAGTGTACATAAATCTCTTGCTACTGACGTCATAGAATATCACATGAACTTTTGAGCAGAATTGAGTTGTTTTACACAGTATTCAGATTTTTAGAAAATGCTAACACTTTGACTTCCAAATTCATCCTGACCTACTACGAGTAATTTTAAGATGGTAGCAGGTTTTCACATCACATCGAATGCCGATGACGGTTTCGCATCTCATGCAAATTGACATGATCAATTACACGTGATTGATCATGTCATGCGTGAGATGCGAAAACGTCATCGGCATTCGATGTGATGTGAAAACCTGCTACCATCTTAAAATTACTCGTAGTAGGTCAGGATGAATTTGGAAGTCAAAGTGTTGGCATTTTCTAAAAATCTGAATACTGGGTAAAACAACTCAATTCTGCTCAAAAGTTCATGTGATATTCTATGACGTCAGTAGCAAGAGATTTATGTACACTTCTCATTGGTTAAAGTGAATATTCATTGGTTTATAGTGGATGTTTGGAGAATCATTTTCAGGGTGATTCTGAGCTTTGAAAGAGATCGTGAAATTTTATTCTATGTACTTAGGATTTTTCTTCACCAGCTAGTGTTAAAACCTAGTTTGATTTATTTTTTAAGTTCACAGGAAGTTGTTTTAGTATTGTGACTCCTAATCCTATGAGAGTTAAGAATGACTAACGCTGGTGAAAATCATTCTGAAACTTTGAAGCCTGAAGATGAACAGATGGGATGCAACGAACATGAAAATGAACATTGAGGCTTCTCCACAGCCTGATGATATGATACACTTGGGTGATTGTATTTTCACTTTAGGTGAATACTTTTCGGAAACGTACACGCGTGCATATTAGAAGATATACGTGTGGGAAAGATGGTATTTTTCGACCAACTATGGATGGTATTTCCTTAGAACCAGATGTGTGGAGATCACTTATTTCAAGCCTACGTAAAAATGTAAATCAAAAATTAATCGAAGACCGTGATTTCGCTTTTGTTATAAAAAAGGAGAGTCGAGTGCGAATGGTAACATCTGTGTTAGTGTGCAAAGATTGTTCAAACTGAAACGAGAAGTGTTCCAGTTGATGCCTGATAGAGTTCTACTTTTGGAAAGCCAGATTGACAAATTGTGCTACGCATCCCCTTGTATCTCACGTAGTGTCAAAGACAAACTTATGACTTATACTCTAAAAGAGTACATCCTTTCGGAAATTGAGAAAAAATATCCCTGTGATTGTCGATGTGATAAAATCAGCACATATACATCACAAGAAGTTCGTAAACTGGCTGATTCTCTACGTAAGTGACTATTTGATGAGCTCATATGCAACATAAACTACCTTTCTAAAAAAGAATGTGTGGATTGTAAAAATGGATTCATTTTTTACATGAGAGTGCATGAATGTGAATCATTAACAAGGGGTCGAAAGTTCGACACTTTTTTTCGAACGGGCTCTTTTTAATGTTAATTGGGAAAACTTGACTCGTGACTTCGTTGCTTTGAATGTTGATAGTCCATGTTTAAAATGTCATGTGTCTGATTTATTTGATGCAATCGATGTTAAAAATACGCTTGAAAGTTTTGAAGAGTTTTACTTAAAGATGAAAGTTTTTTTAATTGTCTTTTACTGTGTGTGTGAATAAATTGTGTTTATCATTTTAAAAGAGACTTGTGTTTTGATTGAGTTGTTGAATATGGTTGATGGATTATACTTTGAAATCACTCTTACATATATTTTTTATATGCACTTTATTGTAAGTAATCTTTATACTATCGGTGTTGTCTTCATCTTATTGTATGGTTTTGTAATTAAGACTGAATGAAAATATAATTTTTGTAATATTTCTATAGTTTAATGCATGCGAAGGACTTCAAATAATGCTAAGTGGAAAGTCAAAATTAGAACCGTAAAGCTTAAACATGACAATGGTTTGAAAACAATACACAGTTATATTCACATACACAAACTCGTACGTATCAATACACTTACATTAAAGAGAAATATTAAAGACTTATAAATTCTCATATGAGATAAGAACGCTCTTTCTTAACTTAGTTGGTCACATGATCGATAAAAGATCCTCACCTATTTGTGATTTGTCATGAAATAATATACATCGATAGATATGTTACTAAGTGTGTAATAGTTTTTATTTTTCTTAAATTCAAAGTTAAAACCAATTTGTTAATTGTAGGATTATATTAAGTGCTAAAAAATGCGATATTTTCGCTTATAATTTCGGTTGATAAGTAAAGTTTTATTACAAGTTCCCTCACACGAATGAACAATAACATGCTAGATGGATATTTGAAAGCTTGAGTAAGTGATTTGTAAGTATCTTAAACATTATTATTATTATTTCTAATGCGTGTGTGTTAATTAATACTTAGAGTGCAAAGAGTAAATGGTTAAGTGCTATTGGTTATTAATACTAAGAGTAAAGTGATATTGAGTTTTAAATTTAATTAAAGCATTTCGTTTGAAGATTCAGTTGAAAAAATTTTATTTCGTAAGTTTGAAAATTTTTGAAAAAAAAAAAAAAAAGATTGAAAGGAAAAAAAACAATATGTTACAAAAATATTATTATTATTTTGATTTGAAAAAAATATTTTTGCGGAAAAATTTACTGTTGTAAGATTAAAAATTTATTTTTATATGATTGAAAAAAAAAATTGATTTTTTTTTAATTAGTGGAAAAATATTACAAGTTTGAGAAATTATTTCTTAAAAACATTTTATATGATTAAAGAAAACAAAAATTTTTGATTTCATTTTCTAAGTAGAAAAATATTACAAGTTTGAAAAAATACTGTTTTGAATCAAAAATCTGTTTTTGAAAGAAATATTCTTACAAGCTGGAAATTTTTTTTTATAAGTTTGAAATGAAAAAGAAATTAATTCGAAACTACGAATTAAAATCTAAAATTTTGTTTGGAAAAACCTGACATCAGGCTATTGCCGATCTATGTGCTTGATATTTGAGAAACGTGAACTAATTTTAATTGGTCAGAAACAGTGACATCACTTGAAAGACGTAGGCCAGGTGGTGAATAATACTAGCACGTGGGGTTTGTTATCTGTTATCGGTAAAGGGGTAGATAGCAATATTGATAAAGTCATTTTCTCAATTCGCCTCGATGCGTGTGTGTGGACGATCCGAAGTGCTGTGGGATTACGGTAGTTTCTTTCAACAGCCGAGTTGATTTGCGATATCACGGCATGCGTTCTGCAAATCGACGATGGGGCAGCCAGCCGTATGCAGCGATTTCAAATAAAACATGCATGTAATTGTAATTTTGTGAGATTGAGTTATAATTAACAATCCACTTATTACAATTTCATTCACTGTTTTTAAATAACTTCGCGATAGCTGGTACTTGAGGGATTTCACCCCAAAAAGGTTAGTCTTTTGTACTTAATTTTAGTCAGTATTTAGCTATAACTTAATTTGTCAAAATTTAGATTAAGTTTCTTAATTTAACGTATAGCTGTCCATTTGAATGCATCGTTCGAAAAGGATAAAGACTAAAATAAATGATATCGATTTTGTTAAAGAAATTAGTTGTTAAAGTAAAATATTATTGGGAAAATGAAATAGCCAAAGTGATTCTAATTCATGAAGGTTGAAAATTTTGTTTTATTCTAACAAGAGTGCTTGTATGAAAAAAAAAAAATAATAAAGTAAAACACTATGCGATAAAATGACTAAGTTAAATACTAATCAAAAAAAATAATTAATAGAGTTGATTAAATAAAATGTGATAAATTAAATGAAATCTTGAAAAGCATATAAAGTGATGAAATGTAACTTGAGTGCGAAATTTGCTTACTGGAAAAAAAATTAAATAAGTTGATTTTTAAAATCCATGAAAATTTCTTAATGATAAGTGTTTATTAATGCTAAGAGTAAATTGATTCCAAGTTTTGAAATGAATTTCAGTAGAAGTTATTTTTCGGTAAGTCTATTTTTAAAATTTGCTGACATGAAGTTTTGATACTCGACTTATAATTTTAACATTTCTTGGGTACTTCATTGATGTTTAACATTTTTGTGTTATGTGTTTTATTTTACCGTAGGTAAAAATAATTAAATAAAAGTGAAATTTATAAATTGTAATGAAAATTCTGTTAATGAAATTGGTTGGTTGTAAAGTAATATTTTGGAAAAGCTGTAATGAATGATAAATAGTAAAACGCAGTAAGTAAAATAGTAAAGTATGGTAAAGTAAAATAAAATATTCAGAGGGGATTTAATTCATGAAAGTTGAAAATTTTGTTTTATTCCATCAAGAGTGTTTGCATGAAAAAAAAAAAAATAAAGTAAGGAAAATATGATTAACTTAAATATCGATGATAAAAAATAATTATTAGAGTTAATTAAATGAAATGCGATAAATTAAGTGAAACTCATGAAAAGCATATGTAGTGATAAAATATAACTTGAGTGGGAAATTTGGTTACAGTAAAAAATTATTTAAGAAGATAATTTTTTAAAATTCATGAAAATATTTGATAGTGATAAGTGTTAATTAATACGAAAAGTAAATTGATTGTAGATTTTCGAAAATTAAATGGATAAATGTATAAAAATAATAACGTATGTGATAATTTAAAATATTAACAATGAAAAAAGAATCAAAGACGATTAAATGAATCTAAATCGTAAATGAGTTGCTATTTTAGTAAACTCAAACTAGAGTGAAAAGCATTTTAGTAGGAACATGTTAAAATCTCTTGTGCTTAGAAAAATAAATAACTTTTAAGCATAATTTTGTAACTGGAATAAATGTATGATAAAATGATTAAGTTAAGTATTAATGAAAAAGTAATTATTAGAGTTAATTAAATGGAATGTGATAAATTCAATGAAACTCTTGAAAGATATATGCAGTGTTGGAATGTAACTTGAGTGCGCAATTTGCTTACTGGAAAAAATTAATTAAGTTGATTTTTTTAAAATCTGAGAAAATTTGTTAATGATAAGTGTTAATTACTACTACTACGAGTAAATTGATTGCAAGTTTGACATGATTGCAAAAATTGAAGACATGATAACGTTTTGAAAAAATTTGAAGGTTCGATTCCTGTCACTACTTGTGAAAAATTTCTAAGTTTAAAAATATCGGGAAAAAAAAAAACGATAAAGTAAAAACAAGCGAGAAAATGATCAAACTCTAAAATATACTAAAAAAAAATCGAAATCACGAAAAAATAATCTATGTCTGAAATGCTTGAAATTAGTTAAAGACTAAAAAGTTAAGAAAATAGTTAAAGACTGAAAATAATTGAAAAACGCTAAAATAGTGAAAAAAAAAATCAAAGTGCTAAATGACAGGAAAAAACGTTAAAGTTCAAAATGTGTGAAAGAATATTTAAGTTAATTATTTCTTTGAAAATTTAACAAGTAAGAAAAAATATTTTGTTGTATGAAAGTCAAAAAAAAAAATTAGTTAAGAAAATTATTTCTTCGAAATTTTTACAAGTTAGAAAAAATATTTGTAAATTTGACAAAGAAAAATGAAATTAGTTAAGAAAATTTAACAAGTTAGAAAAAATAAAAATGATAAAGTTTGAAATGCATGAAAAAGAAAATCAAAGTTTAAAATATATTTCAAGTCCACAAAGCATTGAACCAAATCTAAAATCTCGAATGGGTTGTATTTAAATAAATCTTTACTTAAGTGAAAACTTTGTTATTATGAAAAATAATAATAATGATGATAGTTTCAATTATGAGCTGAAATACAGTTAATGATATGCCATGATTAGTACTAAAGAGTGAATTAACTGATGGTTTTAAAATTAATTTAATTGTAATATTCGTTGTCATGGTACAGATTCACATTAAGACTGAAAGAGCAATGAAAAATATAGCATAGTGGTTAGCATACGTTTTTGCTAACTCAAAGTTTGGGTGTTCGATTCCCAACTTCAACACTCTGTAAAAATAAAAATAATTAAATTCGTAGAAATAAAAAAAATAAACCTCTCAATAGATGGCGCCACCGACGTTAAACATAGCATAAGTTAAAACATAGCAACAAGTGTTGCCAACCGAAAACTAAAAACTCTGGTTGTCATGACAACAAGTGTTGCCATTCCAAAACCGAAACTCAAACAAGTGTTGCCATCCAAAAAGTAAAAACTTTGTGGATACCATGACAACAAGTTCAAAATATTCTAAGTCCGAAAACGCGGGAAAAATATCTAAAACGCGGGAAAAACCCTCGTCACCTTCTACGGGTTCTCGCGGCGGCCCCGGTCGTGGGGAGGGTCAACCCCAAGGTCGGGAGGGGGTGGGGAGGAAGTGGAGGAGGCGGTGGAGGCGGCATCGGGGAGATGGACGGCGCAGCTGGCTGCGGGCTGCGCCGGCTGTCGCAGAACTGTCCTTTTTCCCCTACTCCGGTTGACTTTTTCTTACCTTGTTTTCGGTCCACTTCTTTTCTTTAAAGCATTTTATCAAGCACTTTACTATAGAATAGAATAAATTTACTAACTTAGAGACATTTCAAACCAGTTTACCGCTACTGTTAGGAAAAAATTCAAATTTTGAATGGTGTTTGTGCTTTTTTTACGAATACCAGCCATTTTAAAGTAATAAGCAAAATGTTAGGGAATAAATAATAAAAAAAATTAAAGCTAAATGACTTTAAAGGCTCAACACAATGCAAAAATAATAATAAAAAAAAGACATATGATAATTTTAATTATGAATTTCTTCGAAAATATTTGAGTGAACAATCATTTTTGTGGCGTGTTATTTCTCTGTCTCTTCGTTTTTTGACCCATTTTAAAAAGAAGATCCGTCAATATTTTGAAAAAAAAAAAAAAAAAAAACCCCTAGGGTTTTGTTTAGAATGGCATAGGAATGATGTGAAAAAATATTGAACTTCATGTTCGAATTCAGTTTCGCGTTATTTTGGTTTTACTAAAAAATTTCGAAGTGTACGAACACTTTTGGGAGTCACTGTATTCGTTACTGGGCCGCACAATCAAAAAGGGTTGGGAACCGCTGGTCTAGAGGGACATCAGGGGCAGAGTAGCGAGAAAAATTTACCCTGGCACATAAGCCCCCCCCCCCCCTCCCGCTCTTTCCCTACCTAGTCAGATTAATGCATAGGCACATTGGGTTACCAAATCTGCAGCTAATGTTTTAAAACATTAAGTAATTTCATATCGCAATACAGAAAGGCGTAAATATCAAGATGAGTTAAAGCATCTTAAAATTTTGAACTCTAACAAATTCTAAAGTTACTCCAAGCTGAACAGTATGCTGCCATGATTATTACATTTGAAATGATAGATACTTTTTATATTCACGTTTTATATTAATCATGCAAAATTTGACGACATCTTATTTTATGATACATATTTATCACAAGTATATGAGGTAGCGAGAAGCAAAGGGATGAAAATGTCTCTTATAAAGTTTTGAGTAAACCGCCTGCAAAGTTTAAACAGTGAATAGCATACTATGGTAACTTCAAAAAAATTCCGGCTGATCATCCAGGTCCAAACGGCAGCTAAGATGCTTGAAATTGCAATTGAAGGGCTTGATGCGAAAAGGAGGAAGCTCCAAATTTCAATTTTCATAAAGTCTGCATTAAAACTTAAAGCGCCATATCAGTTTTATTTTTTCAAAAATTTTGGATGACTCCTCATGTATAAATCATAGGCGTCGGAACGGGGGAGCTGAGGGAGCTTGAGCTCCCCCTGGAATATTTCAGACCGGCTTAGCTCCCCCGGAAAATTCTTGCACTGCTGCATTTTGCCGTACATTGTTTACCTCAAACCTGATTTCAAAAATGTGATCTGCCTTTTTTGGGAATTTCGGAATTTCTACCCAATGAGCAACAAAAGCAGTGAGCAAACGGAGTGGTCAGTGCACTTGAATTCACCTTCACCTTTTTTTTCACTGTTTAAACACTCTTCATTGCCGAAATG